>NC_081825.1:83274166-83908333 GCF_030867095.1 Alligator mississippiensis
AACCTTGAGGTGATGGCTAGGCCTCTATGAGATGATATTATTCAAGCTGAGATGGTTACTTTTGGATAAAAGAAATGGGTGTGGGGTAAAGAGGTAGCTCTTGTAAATCAACATAGAGATGGTTGGATTTGTTTTTGTAGATGGTACTATCCAAAGATAGGGTATAGAGGGGGAAGAGGGGCCAGAGACCAAAAGATAGATTGACAGGAAGAGGATCCTTCAACGAACATGAAGTCCTAAGATTCAGGTTAGGAGAGAACAGTGTTGTGGAAATCAAGGGAGGAGAAAATTTGAAGAAGAGCATGGTTGATGTGTTGAAGGCATTTGATAAGTCAAGGAGGATGAGGATGGAGTACTGGTTCTGAGCTTTGATTAGGAAGACATAACTAAACACTTTTGCATGGCCAGGATCTGTGGAGTGCAAGTTGGAGAGGATCAAGTAAAACTAGAAGAGAGGAACTCCAAATAGCCATTATGAACATTTCATTGAAATAACAGAGATGAAAGGGAGAAGCAAGTGGGGTCAAGACTTTTGTAGATTGGGTAGACTAAAGCATACTTGCCTTGCATGCGAAAGAGCCAGAAAAGAGTAAGGGAGAGCATGCCAGTTGGTGTAAGGAAGAGCAGGACCCACTGAGTCAAATGGGAAGCATTAGAGAAAGAGAGCAGGTGAGAAACTTTTCATGACTGTAACAGAAGAGGAGGAGTTAAGGGGAGGGGTCAATTGCTTCTTGCGCAGGAAAACTGAAGGCAGGATGTGTGAAAGATTGGCAGGTGAGGAGGGGATTGCCAAGATTTGAAATCAGAAAGAAAGTTGAAGGGGAGCAGTTGAGTAAGTGACAGATGATAACAACATGGGTTAACTGTTGTTAAGTCATACTTGATGTAGATTTGTCATGTATATTTAATAGTGCAGTATGCTCTATTACTTGTTACCTTTCAAATAGTATCTAATGTTCTGTGTGGTTTTGGACATCCAAAGTATTTTGTTTTCAAGGTAGAAAAAGTTCTATGGCAGTTTTATCATCCTGTTCTACTTATTCAGCAGTTTTGTCACCATGCTTTCACATTTGCATGCATCACAGACTTTCTTTTACATGTGCTGTTCTTCATAAACAAGGATCTAAATGGTCTTTTGGGTTTGCTGGAAGATGTCACAGCTTTACAGACTGTGTTCTTTTGAACCTATTCTACATGTTAGTAAAATGAATGGGGGTAGCTAGCAGCTTCTGTAAGCA
Source organism: Alligator mississippiensis (assembly GCF_030867095.1). NCBI lineage: Eukaryota > Metazoa > Chordata > Crocodylia > Alligatoridae > Alligator > Alligator mississippiensis. The sequence goes on from NC_081825.1 coordinate 83,275,405, forward strand.
TGATTGCAGGGTATTTTCAGTGAAGTTCTAGTTTCTCACTTCCATGAGATACTCTGTAGGAGAGCTATCATTCTAAGATTCAGTTTCCAAAGAGTGTATTTTGTGTTCAATAAGGTAAATTGCACATACATTAAATTTATACGTTTTTATAACAACAATGTAAATCTTTGAATATAGTTACATACTTGTATCTGCTACTGAACATGCGATTGCATAATGGATTGCTAAATTAGTTCAAAATTTTACATGCAAATTAAGACTTTCAAAAGGTTCAGCAAGGTTTGTTTGCTCAAATTGCACAGTACTAATAATTGCACTTGTTCTTATATTTATGCCTAAACTTATGCTATGAAAATGTTTTTAAGCAATGTTTCTCTCTTTTCTACTGTAGTCTGTCCACCAGGAAGAGCATCTATTTTTATTTCTAACTCTTGTTATATATTATCCATTTAGTGAAGCAAACACATTTTTCTTTCATTACATTAGATTTAAAACTGGTTGTTTTTCACAAAAAATGGCAAACAGATAAGTGTTAGGTATAATATTAACTCCCTGATACCTTACCATCAAAAAGAAAACCTGGATGAGAAAAGCTAGATGAATTTTTGTTATCCTCCAAAACCCCTCTGTAGAGTTGATAAACATTTCCCTTTATGAATCCAGTGGTTTTTACTTTAGACTGGTCTAAAACATGAAATATGTTAAATAATTCATCTAGGATGCTGTTAAACTTGTGCTGATTCTTGGAATTGTCATTATCATTTGATTATGACATTTACATAAACAGCACTTCATGTGGTTCACACTTCCCGGTTTTGCTGTATAAGGATCTGAGAACAAGTGAAAGAGCTCTTCTTATGACTGAAGGGCACTCGGGAAATATTTGAATTTTTTTCTTTTTTTTAAAATAGCAAGAATTTGTACATGCAAATTTAGAGTAAAAATTTCAAAGGCCCGCAAGTTTCCTTTTCAAAGTGATACTGTATTGACCCAAACCCAAAACAACTCTTGAATAATTAGATTCTATATATGAAAAATTATAAATTTGTTACAGTCTTCTATATATTGGAAGGCTGTCTTAAATTTGTCCCTCCACCACTGTGGCATGAAAGGTAGTGGCAGGGGAGCAAGCAGTGGGGAAGCAGTAGTGGCTTGGCAGGCAGCTTGCCCCCCTCCCCCAACTCTCTTTTCCCCCCTCTCTTTCTCTCTGTAACACCAATTTTGCACTTAAGGGCTGTATCCAGACGTGGAGATGTGTGGTTTGTGGTGCCAAAAGCCTCTTGGTGGCAAATTTGCAGAGTGGGGCTAAAATTTGCTACTAGGATTTCCCAGTAGCAAAAAACAAACAAACCCCAAAACAAAAAATCCCCAACAAGTGTGTGTCAGCACACATGGAGGCCAGGCTGTCCAGTACAATGTTCTGGCTGCTGGCCAGGCCTCTGTGCTGCCTGCCGTGCCCCTACTGCTCCAGGCCACCGGTGAAGACTGCTGGGGCCAGCACCGGTGCTGGCCCCAGCCTTAAGCTGTCCCTGGCTGAAGAGCTTGGAGGAGCTGGGCAAGGGTAAGTTTGCCCATTGTGGTACAACTTGTCCTGCAACAAAAGGCATGTACAGGGGCATGCACTGTTAATTTGCGATGCTGCAAATTAATTTGCGATGCTGGGAGTGCACACCCCTGTATGTCTAGCCATGGCCAAGAGGGATCATTTGAATTTGTGTCATTTTGAGGCTCAAACCTGTGAGCAGATCTACACAGACATCAGCTCTGTTCTGGAGTGCTATTGACTTCATTACAGTACAAAGGTGCAGTTTCTTTAGTTGGGAGGACTGGAGTCAAAGTTTGTTTATTGCTTGTAATACTGGCAGGGTAGATTTGATTTAAATCAAATAGATTTTTAAATCATGGTTTAAATCACTGGTCAGGAAGCATTGATTTAATCATTGTTTTCAACAAAAAGGGCATTCTTGTTTGATATACTCTATTCATTTAACTTCTTTAAACTTTGCACTTCTAGAGAGAGGTAAGGGCTTGACTCTACACAAACTTGCAGAGAGATAAGAAGGCTGATCAGGTCTGTAATCTTTCATCTTCATATACTGCTGTTAATAAGGATGTTACCTCTGGAGACACAAATCCACAGTTTGAGAACTGAAACTGAGCATCACAGAGATGCTTAATGGGATCTTCTAGACTGAGCACTGACTTCCATTGGGTAGAGGGGGTTTCTTTAATCTTTACTAATCTATAGAGGAGCCTCTGAGAACCCCATAAGATTGGCCCCCCAATATAGTCCATGGCCTGTTGTGACCTACTTATAAAACTTTTCTAAAAAAGTTACACGAATATATTGTCTCAAATAGTATATACAGTAAAAGCTCTGTTATCCGGCATCCCCTGGGAATGGGGGATGCCGGATAACAAAATATGCTAGTTAATTGAGTGGCCTGAACAGGCATCTTTGCCTGTTCAGGCTGCCGCTTATCCAGCCGTGTCTGGGGCATCGCTGCCCCTCCCGTGGCATCGCCGCCCCTCCTGTGGGCCCTGTGGGCCTTGCGTTACAGGGAGGGGGGGCCCCACACAGCCTGCTATGCCCCAGGCCATGGGGGCTCAGCAGTGCAGGCTTAGCCCCCATGTGAAGTGTTTGCCATGGTGGGCACTTCTGGTTTCACTTTACCTTACAAGCCGGGATGCAGGTTAATAGAGCATGCTGGCTTGTAAGGTGCCGATTAACAGAACTTTTACTGTAATTAGAAGTTATAATCCCTATTCCATGATGATATCTTTGAGCTTTAATGTATCTTAAATTAAAACTATCATTATATAGGTTTACTATCTTTATATAGTTCATTTGTTTACAAAAGTATCTTAAAAAATACAATTAAATAACAAAAAATCTGATTTAAAAAACCTGATTTTTTAATTTTTTTTAACTAAAAAAAAAAAAGAAATTGTTGATTTTTACCCACCCTGAATACTAGTGGATCAAACAGGGACAAAGATTAGGCATGTGTTACATTTGTAAAATATTTCTATTTAGTTCCTTCTTTGTGGCCTTTAAAAAACAATAAAAAACACTTGCCTTTATTAAGAAATAGCTTGTAGGAAGTGGAAAACAAAGTATTATAACTATACTTCTAAAGCAAACTCGAGACAGTCTTTACAAATGTATTGATTGATTCAGCATGTTAATTAAATATCCAATCATGCTGGAAAAAACATTTTCGTGCTTAAGCAGATGACCATGCCCTCAAGCCTGGATATTTATTGCTATCTCATTTAGCAGCACTAAAAGATTGTTAAAAAAAAATCACCTACTTTATATGTTGAAGTATATGCAACAGAACTTGGGTGCCATTCCTTGAAATCAAGTTTCTGCTGTCTTCAGAAACATCAGGTTGATGAGAACAACAGCAGGAGATGAGCTGAAATCACGCTGGTTCTATTATCCACCACTTTGAGCATAAATACATGTATTTAAAAACACCACCTGAGAGTTCTTCTTTTTCTCTGGGAAAGCAGCATTCATAGATGAATGCTAGAGTGAAGGTTATGGAACTATTGGTAAAATATATCTTAGTGAAAACCCACTGTATTTTAGGAATGACAGACCATCAAACTTCAGTTATAGAGATCAAGGAGTTCAAGTGGAAGTGTCATCGCTCACATTGCAGTACAGTAGTTTTATGTGCAGTCTTAACCACTGCTAAATTAGGTGTTCAGCTGCTGCCAAAGTTGTGGTTTCCTTTACAGTTTAAGGCCATTGATTCTTATAAAGGTAAATGAACATGGAAATTTTAGTAGCAGTATTTGATGAATGAACTGGCATATAATTTATACTGAATTTTAAAAAAGATATTTTGATTTTTTTCATTCAGCATGTTAGATTTTATGGGTAGAAATCTATCCAAGGTGGTGGTCTTACATACATACCCATTGTGTTTATATTTTTCAAAGTCTTGTAATTTTAGAAACAAATTTAATTTTCCAGTTGTCCATCAAAGTTAGGTCTGGAAGTTCTGAGGTCATACGGCTAGATGGTTATGATGGCTGCCATCAGTCACAGACCTTGGTAAAGTTGATTAGTGTACTGGACACCCTTCATTTATCACCCACCATGACAGAGCTTGAGCAGAAACTAAGCTACATGGACTGCAGGAACCAATTGCAAATACTAGGGAAGGGCAACTAATTGGCTGCAGCTGTGCATAGAACAGGGGTGGGCAAAATGAGGCCTGGGGGCCAGCTGTGTCCTGCCAGGCGATTGTATCTGGCCCACAGGGCCCCTAAAAATTTTAGAAAATTAATATTAATCTGCCCTGGGCTGCCTGTCATGCGGCCCTTGATGGCTTGATGAAATTCAGTAAGTGGCCCTCTGCCCAAAATAATTGCCCACCCCTGGCATAGAGGCTGAAAGAAGAGAGAGCCAGTAGACCGGAATTGAGCCTGGCTCTGAAAGGTAGAGGAGACAGAACTTCTTGAGGACACAACTTGTTGGTAGGGCAGGCTTGGCAAATGCATGTAAGGAAGCTGTCTACTGTAATTGCTCTTACTTTTTTCAGAAAAATAGGATTTTTTATTTATTCTTTGCAAGTAAATAGGTTTACACCAAAGAATTACCTGACTATTTTTAGTATTTCCTTCTTTTAATGGGAACAAAATAGCATGTTAAATAGGTACTTTGCCTCGGTCTTTCATCAGCCCCATGGGACGCCTGTGCCCACTACAGGGCCGGGAAGTCCGGGTGAGGGTGATCCCCTGCCCTCCATTAATGCTGACTTTGTGAAGGAACATATTGAGAAGCTGGATACCTTCAAGTCAGCCGGCCCTGACAATCTTCACCCCAGGGTACTCAAGGAGCTGGCGAGCATCATAGCCCATGGAGCGCGGATCTTTGAAAACTCTTGGCGCTCTGGTGTAGTGCCCGAAGACTGGAAGAAGGCCAACGTGGTGCCTATCTTCAAGAAAGGGAGGAAAGTGGATCCGGCTAACTATAGGCCCATCAGCCTGACTTCTATCCCGGGGAAGATCTTAGAAAAGTTTATTAAGGAGGCCATCCTTAATGGACTGGCCAACGCCAACATCTTAAGGGATAGCCAGCACGGGTTTGTTGTGGGTAGGTCTTGCTTGACCAATCTCATTTCCTTCTACGACCAGGTGACCTATCACCTGGACAAGGGAGATGAGATTGATGTCATATATCTTGACTTCAAAAAAGCCTTCGATCTGGTGTCCCATGATCGTCTCTTGGAGAAACTGGCCAATTGTCGCCTTGGGTCCCCCACGATCCACTGGCTGGAAAATTGACTCCGGGGTCGGACCCAGAGGGTAGTAATTGATGGAAGTCACTCATCATGGTGTCCTGTGACCAGTGGGGTCCCCCAGGGCTCTGTCCTTGGACCCATACTGTTCAACATCTTCATTAACGATGTGGACACTGGAGTCAGAAGCGGACTGGCCAAGTTCGCCGATGACACCAAACTTTGGGGCAAAGCATCCATGCCAGAAGACAGGCGGGTGATCCGGGCTGACCTGGACAGGCTCAGCAAGTGGGCGGATGAGAATCTGATGGTGTTCAACGCCGATAAATGCAAGGTTCTTCACCTTGGGAAGAGAAACCCGCAGCATCTTTATAGGCTCGGCAGTGCTATGTTGGTTAGCACTATGGAAGAAAGAGACTTGGGGGTCATCATTGACCACAAGATGAACATGAGCCTGCAATGCGATGCTGCGGCTAGTAAAGCGACCAAAACGCTGGCTTGCATCCATAGATGCTTCTCAAGCAAATCCCGGGACGTCATTCTCCCCCTGTACTCGGCCTTAGTGAGGCCACAGCTGGAGTACTGCGTCCAGTTTTGGGCTCCACAATTCAAAAAGGATGTGGAGAAGCTTGAGAGAGTCCAGAGAAGAGCCACGTGCATGATCAGGGGTCAGGGAAGCAGACCCTACGATGACAGGCTGAGAGCCCTGGGGCTCTTTAGCCTGGAAAAGCGCAGGCTCTGGGGTGATCTGCTGGCCACCTACAAGTTTATCAGGGGTGACCACCAGTATCTGGGGGAATGTTTGTTCACCAGAGCGCCCCAAGGGATGACGAGGTCGAATGGTCACAAACTACTACAAGATCGTTTCAGGCTGGACATAAGGAGAAATTTCTTTACTGTCCGAGCCCCCAAGGTCTGGAACAGCCTGCCGCCGGAGGTTGTTCAAGCACCTTCATTGAACACCTTCAAGATGAAACTGGATGCTTATCTTGCTGGGATCCTATGACCCCAGCTGACATCCTGCCCTTTGGGCGGGGGGCTGGACTCGATGATCTTCTGAGGTCTCTTCCAGCCCTAATGTCTATGAAATCTATGAAATGTTATCAAATACTGGCTAATAATGCAGGCCAGGGGGCAGCTATACTCTAAACTGCATTCAAGCTCCTCCCCTTTTTTTGGTCATTTTTAATTGTTTTCAAAAGGTACCAGAATTATAGCAATGAAGTTGAAATAGTTTTTCAAATTCAAATGCCCACTCCAACTAGTGTACTCCAACTTTGTTCTGGGAAAAGCACCTTTCAAATGTAATTCAGTCTCCATTCAGTTTTCTCTCTGCTGAGAAGGGTTCAAGTTATGATGGTGGTTTCATCATGTCAGCTAACTGCCTACAAGTAATACAAAATACTATACATTTTTCTCAGATCACCAAACAGCAGCAGTAGAAACAAACTGATAGTTTTGCTTATTATTTGATAAAGTCCAGGTTCATAAGGATCTAGATGTTTGGTTCCATTTTATAGTTAAAACATCTTTATGCCCTCTTTCTCCCCTGTGTTTAGTACAATTTGAATCAAACTGTAGATTTAACTACTTCTGTATATGTCCTGATAGTTTTGAATGTTCATGAGAAGTAACTAATTTTTAAACCATTATTTATGGGAGTAGTAATAATCGGTAAAATGTATTTTCCTTTCTTTCTAGAGAGGAAAAACAACTATTTAAAAAAATTGTATCACATCTAAGTTATGCTCTTTGGACTGAGAAATATTGGGATTCATCCCCAGGGGAAAGGTTCCTACTTTAACTTCATTTTGGTTTTAACTCTCATTCCAGATGACCTTAAGAGAAACTGAAATTTGCCAGCTTTAAACCAAACTGAAAGTGACCATATGGAAAATTTTGCAGCAGTTAAATTCAATTGGGAATAGAATAGTTAAATTGTTGCAACATTCTTGTACTAATGAGTTGCTCCTTTACTTTTGATACAGATCTCCTATACTGCAGTCTTCACTGTTAAATTACAAAATAACATTTTCATATATGTTAAAAAATGTCCTACATACATATGAATGTGTTTTAATATCACCAGGAAAGAGAGAAATGCTATTTATAATTTACAGACAAGGTTCTTTGGATGAATATAATTTACTGCATAATGACGTAAAAAATCCCTTGATTTAGAATCATGTACATGAAAAACGCTTAACTATTATGTGCTTGGTGGGTGCGTGAACTTTTCTAATTGTTTGATTAAAGCAATATTAACTTGTACATCATTCTCTCCAGTAACATGATCATCAATTGCATTGTTTGTTTTTCAAAAAGAGTACTGTATGCTTCTGACCAGATAGAGTTAGTGGTATTCAGACCTCTCTGAACTAGTAGACAGAGAAAGAACAGCTTATTATTGCAGGGATTTATTATATAAATTTGAAGATGTTTGACTCATTTCTTGATATTTTTTGAGGAAGAAAACATGCTGAGGCTGGTTAAAAAAATGTTAGATCTCCATTTCCTCTAATCCTTCTCCTACCTGTGTACCTTTCATTCTATTACTATATTCACCTATACCCTGACATGTTATATTAAGTGGTATTTTCTCTTTTGCAATTTTGACAAATTGTAGATTTATCCAAGGTCTGGCCAAGGTATAGGCAGGTCTTCATGCTGCATTGATTAAGGCATACTAGTATCTGTAACCATGAAGCACAATGTGGCAGCATTGAAGGTGGGCTGCCTTTGGTTCTCCATCCTGTTGACCAGGTAACCTCTAACAGATGAATCAAATAGGGGCAGCTTCCATGTGAATCCTGAATAAATCTTGAACTCAAGCCTTTAGATCCATAATGAAATGCTTTAACTACTCTTTCATCACATCCTCTATAGTGCAGGTCAGCAACTATGACTCACAGGTTGTATTTGGCCCAGGTAGCCATTTGATCCAGTCCTCACATGTGGGGCTGCAGCACCTGCCTGCCAATGTCTCCTTGCCTTGGGTTAGAGGTGAGCAGACATTGGGAGGCAGGTGCTATGATCCCGTTGCCACTGTCACCACTTCTCCCAAAGGCTGCATAGGGAAAGTGCCTAGCACTGCTGTTTTTTCCCACCGTGGCCCAGGTAGTATCCACAGCTGATGCTTTTCACTGCAGCAGCAGGCTTCAGTACCATTTTTTTCCCCATGCCACCAGGAGGACAGGCACTGGTTGTGGACAGGTGATACTGGACTATACCTTCCCTTAAAGTAGCGCTTCCCAAACTGACAGATTGTGCACCACCAATTTAAAACTATACAACCTTAGGTACCACCAGCAATTTTTTTCAGTTCATCCTTAAGTACAACCGGCGAATTTTTGTCATATATAGTAATTACAATAAATCTGTTAATGCGTACCACTGACAGGTTGTCTGCATGCCATTGGTGGTACCCGTACTACACATTGGGATTCATTGCCTTAAAGGACACACATGGGAAAATTACAGCCTGATATATGTATAATGGGAAAAAGCGAGAGGAGGAGGATGGCTAAATGTGAAAAGTATCGGTGTAAACACAGATGTGCAGTGTTCAGAGCTGCTTTTGTTTGTGAGACTTAACATTTACCATGAAGGTAGTACTAATACTTAGTAACTGAGGACATGCTCTGTTTTTCAGACTTAAAAATCAAATAAATGAATGAGTGCATAATAATTTATATAATAAGAACACGTGATCCCCAGCTTGCTTCTGTAAATGAGATTTTTAAAGGAAAGATGTCAGGCTGTGCTGCTGTAAATATTGTACATTTGTATTCCTCTTGTCTTAGAGAGCGCACCTGTAGGAACCTAGTGTCAAATCTGAATTTTCAGCTAAATGCCAGAAATACTAAATAATTTAGTTTTATATCCTCTAGTCGCCAGATACTTGGAGGACACAGTTTGCAGGTCTGGACACCGGATCTCATGTTGAATGCAGGGGTTGTACATAGTCATATGCTGTAGTATTGCCCCTTCCCCCCCCCCTTTTTTTTTAAAACAAACAAAAATAAAAAAGGAAATTAGAAAAATGAAAACTATACAAATGTAACAATTATGGTATCATATGAATTTTAACTTACCTGTATTAAATACTTGGGTTAAGGCATAAAAACCCCACATACAATGCAGGGAACAATTTATATTCTAGGGGATTGGTATACAATTATTCTGGCAGCTATCACTTTACATGTACTAAGGTACATGTGTGTGCTATCTTAACTTAAATGTTGCACTAGCTTCTTTTGTATATGTATTTTATCATGTTCTTTTTATTTGTACAAATGACTCCTTGAGTGGGTTACTTGACATTTATATTTCTTTATGTCTTCTAAAGTGCTAGGGGAGACATTTTGTCCTTTCATAGCCACAGCAGTTTGTGAACTCACGGTGGTGTTTCTGTTTGCTTTGCTGGTGGCAATGATTTTGTTGCAATAACAGTGTTTGGATTTGTTGAATTCTAAGCACTAAGTAGAGTGTACAGAAAATACTGGTTGGCTTGACATTTTGTGATATAGAGTCTATTCAAGAATAATTACCAGTATTATAGCAACTTCCAGTAAAGCTGCATTTACAGTGACAAAATTGTTTGAAGCGTTGGTGTAGTGGTCCCGTTGGGGTGAGTAATGGCAGATGCATGGCACTGTTGTAGGCTGGCCACTGGTATTTTTATCATAGTGCCATCTCTCTATGGCCAGGGCAGATTTAGACTGACAGTGTTAAAAATGTTGACAGCTGGTCTATACTAAACTTTCCCACTGTTTTTCATGCTGGTGGAGTTGTGTAATTGTGACTGCTCTCATAATGTGTCTGGAAAAGGACAGATTTACTGACCTTTTTGGGCACACCCTGAACAGCCCTTTAGTTGGCTGGGTTCCTGAACAGGACTACAGGAATGCTCCCCAGATCAGAGGTAGGTAACTTTTTTCAGCTATAAGCCTTACCCCAGTTAGAGATAGGCAGACACGCTGGTACCCTGTCACTGCCTCTGCTCATCTCCCTGTTGGCATGGGGAAAGCAACTGCAGTTGGCATTTGTACCCATGGCAGCTTAGGGAAAGTACCTGCAGAAGGTGTTCCCCATCACCAAAGCCCACATCTTCAAGCCACATCCAAAGGTTCTATGAGCTGGATCCAGCCTGTGGGTTGTAGGTTGCTGACCCCTGCCCTAGACAATGAAGGGATGGAAAAGAGTTGTGGGTTGGTAGCTGAGATCATGTTGAATTAATCATACAGTGATTCTGAAACGTAATTATACTTGTGTGCCTGGGACCTGAGGTAGTTATTTTTTTAAATTATTTTGTCTTTTTTTCCCTTATGATGTGCATTATGATATCTTCTCTTGTTTTTTGAGAAGATGGTTCAGATTTCCTGTCAGGACTTTAGCCTATAGGTCAACCCTATTAACTTTTCAGTCTTCTATCAACCTGGTGCTTGTGTTACATAGGCAGACAAGGTTCCTTGGGTGAATCTGATCTCTTTTATTAGACCAACCCAAATAGTTGGAAAATAATTATTAAGCAAGCTTTCAGGTTCAAAAACCCTTTGTCAGGCTAAGGGTTTTTGAACCCGAAAGCTTGCTTAATAATTATTTTCCAACTATTTGGGTTGCTTTAATAAAAGAGATCAGATTCACCCAAGGAACCTTGTCTGCCTATGTCCTTAGACCAACACGGCTACAACCTACACCCCTGTGTTACATAGGACACAGAATGTGGCTTTCAAGGGTTGGGCTTCTTGTGGTCTGTCAGTGAAAAGCAAACGTTAGCTGGGTAGTGGTCAAAGGGTAGCTCATGTGTGTACCAAAAAAAGTTCTCCTCATTTTGCTGCATGGACGGTGATGTGTTGCAACAGTGGATGGGGATTAGAAATACAAGGACAAATTGGTGGCAATAATGAAGAAAAAATCTGAAGATTACATGAAGACTACAAAGAATACTGTTAATACTAACTGCTCCTGGATTCAGTGTTTGTGTGTATAAAGACAGGGTGCATGTGGAAAACATAAAAATAAACCAAACAACTTTTGTAATGAACAATTAGTGTTCTTTAAGAAATGTCATAATATAGTTTCAAAGTGGGTGTGAAGACTGGATGCCATTCAGTTTCTTGTGTAGAAGAGCAGTTTGTGCAGCCAAAGGGAAATAATTGGTTTCAGGAAAAGGCTTTGAAAAAAATCTTTAACAGGGACAGGAATGGAAGTAACTGGTATATAAGCTATATTCCTTAAACCGATCCTAATTTTAAAAATATTGTCAAAACTAACTTTTACTACTTAAAATATTTTCCTAAAAAAGATTATAAATCCACTGGGATTGACTATTTAGTAGGATTTCCCATAGATTTTGCTTTTATTGGGTTTGTACAAGTAAAATATTGGAATAGTTAGGTTGTCCTTGAAATGGGATTCATAAAACAGTATAAAATGAGCTAAGGAAACAGTGGGACATTTCTGTGGATGATTTCTGTAATAACAAATAGCATCTAGCAGAATGTATCTTAGTTCATTACTGGGAGTCCTAGATGCTACAAAAAATTATATAAAAATCAGGTTAGATACAGAGTTGTGTTTTATGGTTTATTTCGCTCTTCCATTAAAAATTATTTAAAAGTAAAAATAGAGCTTTGAAAATACACTCTGACTGTATTGTTTCTAAAGAATGTGGTAATCTTACTTTGTCAGTTAACCTAAAGTGTTGCTGAGATTAAGTAGGAGGAACTGTTAATAAATAAATGCAAATTCAGAGTTTGAGAATACATGTAGATATAATGATAAACTTGTTAATTTAAAAACTGAAACCGTGCTCTGCACCTCCATTTATTTGAATCTAGCGTGCATGTTCAGTGTAGTCTGTGTAGGAATTACTGTTAAGGATGAGCACTTAATGTACATGTTTATTAAGAAAATTAGCATTTCCATTGCAGCCAGAGACGACCTGAGCAGGTTACAGGCCCAGGGCAAATCAGCCCACGTGGGGCCCTGTCCCTACTCTGACCCCAGACCTGAAGAAGCTGCCAGGATGGGGGAGGGTAGCAAGCAGCTGGATGTAGAGACCAGCTCTGCGCCGCTGCTGCTCTGCCCGGCTCTGCGGGGCCCCGCAAAGCACGAGGCCTACGGTGGTCGCCCCGAGTCGCCTCCCCCTAGGTACGTCCCTGATTGCAGCAGAAGGAAGCAGACTGGAGTTACCATACTCACTGTTACAGAGCACCTCTTCCTGGAAAGACCTGACATTACAGCTTCTTCCTCAAACCCCCTGTGATCTGGATTGTGGCATTACATTGAGGTTCTTCTCTCATTCAGAGTACCAAGAGTCATTTAGGGCTAGATCCACAAAGGAACTTGGGCACTGAGATGCCCAGTTTTGCAAAACCTAACTTTTAGCTGCCTGGTGCCTGGCACCTGGTACTGAGCAGAGAACCACCTAAACCAGTGGTCTCCAATCTTTTTAAAGTACAAGATCGCTTTTTCAATTAATGAGCAACCCAGGATCTACTTGAGCTGCACCCCCTGCCTGCCCGGTGGCAGGACACACGTGGCATTGTGCCACTCCCAGGGCAGCTGCAGCAGGGTTCAGGGCTCAGAGACCAGTAGTGCACAGTGGCAGCTGCCTCTGTCCCACACACAGATTGGGGGGGCATGTGCCCCCTGGGCCTCTGCTGGGGTGTGTGCAGTGGTGAGAGCCGCCCCTCCCCCCCACGCCCCTGGACAAGCTACCCAGTCTCCGATTGTCTCACCACCCAGGGGGAAGGGTATATGATGGGTGGGGGACAGTGATGTGCCTCTGCCCCTTACTACCAACCCACAGCTCCCTGCCCCCCCATCCTTGCTGGCATCTACCCCACACTCCCAACCCACAGCCACCTTCCCCTCCCCCCCCCCAGTGCTGCCGGTGCCCTGCATTCCTGATCCGCAGCCCCCTGCCCCTTCCAGTCCTGCCAGTGCCCCTCACTCCCAACCTGCAACCCTGCCCTCACAGCCCTACTGTCCATGCAGTGTGCATGTACACACGTGCGCACAGACAAACAATCTGTCTCTTACCTGGGAGAAGTTTGCCGGGGCCCATGCACAGACCACATGACCCCTGACAGCCAGTTACCTTGCCTGCTGCTCCCAGCCCAAAGCAGCCAGCCTGGAAAAGCAGAGGCAAAGCAAAAACCTGGGCATTTGCTCACATTTCAAAAACCTGCCAGGACACGAGAACAAGGGAACAAAAAAGAGAACATGTCCGGAAAAACCTGGACGTGTGGTAATCCTACACATGCACGTGCTCACTTAGCTCCCCCCAGACTGAGACTGACTGTCAGAGGCTCCACGATTGACCAGTTGATCGTGATCTACCAGTTGATGGCTACTGACCTAAACTAACCAGTAGGAAATGCTGAGAAGGACATGCTTTCAAACCTTCCCTTTTTGCCAAGTTAGGTGCCTAACTCAGTTGCAGGCAAGTTCCTATGTTAGGTTACAGTTCATAACCCCAAACCTTCTCCTGCTGTTGGGTATCTAAGTCACTTTTTTAAAAAATGGCTGGAGGAGGAGTGGGAGCAATTGGTGGTAGTGCATTCATTTTCCTTATATCTGATAGATGTAAGATTTCAACATGTACTCAGGATGTGGGAGAAAAGTGTAAAATGGCCTTGCCTAGGAGGGTTCAAATCTACATCACCTCCAGGGAGAGTGCTGGCTATATGGCAGGGGAGTGAGGGGTGGTGAGAAGAGAGGAACAAGCACAATCCTTCCCCCCTGCCCCCCCTCAAGGAATTTAGGAATCTATGAATGAATCTTCAGCCTCACTAGATAGGTGGGACATAGTAACAAATGCATCTGTTGCTACTTCATTAGTTTCACGGCTGTAATCAATCAGGTCAGCTGTCCAACTAAGATCCTTTGGCTGGCCATGACCTGTGGACAGTTTCTAGCTTGAGCCAGGTTCGTGGCCCCCCCACCTGTTGGACTTTCTCATTCTGAAGTCCAGCAACCCATGGAAGGAAGGATGGCTAAGTAAATAACCACAGTCCCTCATTTAAATTGGCCTGATGGTTTTAAATCATCATGAAAGCAGGATTAACTTTAGATACATATGTGAATATCACAGTTAAGTGTTATTTTAACACCTAACTCTGAAGAATGTGACAGATCATACAGACAGATTTGTATAGTTTCTAGTATGATGCAGTTGTAATAGACTTAAGATACTAAAATAGCAACTGTAGTTAACTTGACACAACAAAGCAACTCATAAGTAGAGCAAGTTCTTCTTGACCCTCTTTAGATCCACCACTGTATTGTAATGCAGTAGTTAGCAAACCACTTATGCGCTAAGGAGATCTTTCCTGATGGGGTGATTAAAACTTCTTTTGTTGGACATAAAAAGACATTTTCTGCTCTCTACTTTTAAAACCATCTGGAATCTCTTTCATGAGTGTAATTTTTCAAAGAACAAATTATAAAATTAATTACTGCACTATAAGGGTATTTAATAGATTAATTTGTATTTTTTAAGTGACAGTAGTAAATGTGGTTTGCTGGTTGGGGAAGCAAAAGTAAGGATAGGCTGCCAACATTCTGGCTGAGCGACTACAGTTGTTTCTGGCTATCTTGCTATGTCAAATCTAATCTTTTAGTCACGTCACTTGGATTGTATTTCTAGATGGCAGTGCTTAAAATCAGCACTAAGTGATTTCTCATTTTATTCTTTAAAATAGATGAAGTTGTCAAATTTTCTTGCACAAATAACATTTAAACTAAAGAATTATAATAGGAAAAAAGTAGTTATCTGCATGGCCTTTAAATTATCAACTGTATTAAGTTTAGAAATTACTTGTAGAGGACCCTTTTTGTACTGTCTGGTAATACAAAACAATACAGGTTTCCCTCCTTTTATGTGGGTTCTGTATGTGCGAGTTTGCTCTTATGCAATGACCCTTTTCATACCAAAAATTCGTTATATTCAAGGCAATTAGACCAACAAGATTTTTGCAATCTTGCAGTCTTGTTGGTCTCATAAAAGATATCGTCTCTACTACGAATCCTGATTGTCTTTTCCTTTAGACCAATATGGCTAAAACCTGGATACCTGATTTATATGCAAGATAAATTCACTACTTTGTGATTGGTGTAGTGGAAACCCTCAGTCAGCAGCTTTGTGCATTGCATTTTGGTAGTGACATGCACCAAAGTATAGTTTCCTGTGTGGATCCTTGCTCCTGGCTTGTTATCTGCAACATGTGTTTCTGTAGTTGCCATCCCCATTATGGTAACATTCACCACCACCCTGTGCTTGTGTGTACTGTCTCCAGTTGGTGAGTACCAAAATTGTCTTGTAAAAGTGGTAGAAATGGGTCTGGGGGTCAGTACAGTTGAGGTCTTGGAATGTATTTGTTACGTTGTAAAATGGGTTCCCTTTATGCAAATTTGAGTTATGCACCGTTTTCCAGGAATGCATGCACAGCATAGATTCATAGATGTTAGGGTCGGAAGGGACCTCAATAGATCATCAAGTCCGACCCCCTGCATAGGCAGGAAAGAGTGCTGGGTCTAGATGACCCCAGCTAGATGCATATCCAACCTCCTCTTGAAGACCCGCAGGGTAGGGGAGAGCACCACCTCCCTTGGGAGCCCGTTCCAGACCTTGGCCACTCTAACTGTGAAGAAGTTCTTCCTAATGTCCAGTCTAAATCTGCTCTCTGCTAGCTTATGGCCATTATTTCTTGTAACCCCCGGGGGCGCCATGGTGAATAAAACCTCACCAATTCCCTTCTGTGCCCCCGTGATGAACTTATAGGCAGCCGCAAGGTCGCCTCTCAACCTTCTCTTGTGGAGGCTGAAAAGGCCCAGGTTCTCTAGTCTCTCCTCGTAGGGCTTGGTCTGCAAGCCCTTAACCATACGAGTGGCCCTTCTCTGGACCCTTTCCAGGTTATCCGCATCCTTCTTGAAGTGCGGTGCCCAGAATTGCACGCAGTACTCCAACTGCGGTCTGACCAGTGCCCGATAGAGGGGAAGTATCACCTCCTTGAATCTATTCGTCATGCATCTGCTGATGCACGATAAAGTGCCATTGGCTTTTCTGATGGCTTCGTCACACTGCCGACTCAAGTTCATCTTAGAGTCCACTAGGACTCCAAGATCCCTTTCCACTTCCGTGCCACCCAGCAGGTCATTTCCTAGGCAGTAGGTATGCTGGACATTTTTCCTCCCTAGGTGCAGCACTTTGCATTTCTCCTTATTGAACTGCATTCTGTTGTTTTCTGCCCACTTGTCCAACCTGTCCAGGTCTGCTTGCAGCTGTTCCCTGCCCTCCAGCGTGTCCACTTCTCCCCATAGCTTTGTGTCATCCGCATACTTGGACAGAGTACACTTCACTCCCTCGTCCAAGTCACTGATGAAGACATTGAAGAGTATCGGTCCAAGGACCGAGCCCTGCGGGACCCCACTGCCCACACCCTTCCAGGTCAAAACCGACCCATCCACCACGACTCTCTGGGTGCGACCCTTCAGCCAATTCGCCACCCACCAGACTGTGTAGTCATCCACGTCGCAGCCCCTTAACTTGTTCACCAGTATGGGGTGGGGTACCTTATCGAAGGCCTTCCTGAAGTCTAAGTATATGACATCCACCCCTCCTCCTGTATCCAGGTGTTTTGTAACCTGGTCATAAAAAGAGACTAGATTAGTCAGGCACGATCTGCCTGCTATGAACCCGTGCTGGTTTCCCCTCCACATAATTTGTCCTGCCGGGCTCTCACAAATGTGAGCCTTGATAATTTTTTCAAAGACTTTGCCAGGGATGGAGGTGAGACTGACTGGCCTATAGTTGCCCAGGTCCTCCTTCCTCCCCTTCTTGAAAATGGGGACCACATTGGCCCTTTTCCAGTCCTCCAGGACTTGGCCCGTGCACCACGAGCATTCAGATATTCTTGCCAGTGGCTGTGCAATGATGTCGGCCAGTGCCTTCAGTACCTTCGCATGGAGCTCATCCGGGCCTGCTGACTTAAAGGCATCCAGTTCTTCCAAGAGACTCTGCACCATCTCAGGGTCTACGCATGGAAGTCTGGCGCCTTGCTGCTGCCTCTCTACAACCCCAGTGAGAGACTTGTCATGCCCCTCTCTTAGGAACGCTGAGGCAAAGAACTCGTTGAGGAGTTCAGCCTTGTCCCCCCTGTCCGTCACCTGGGCCTTCCTTTTACTCCCTATATATCTAAAGAACAATTTCTTGTTGTCCTTTACTTGGGATGCCATCCTCAGCTCCATGGTAGCTTTGGCCCATCTAACTGCCTCCCTACAAGCGCGAGCAGAGGAGGTATATTCGTCTTTGGTGATCTCTCCCTGTTTCCACTTTTTATGTGCTCCCCTTTTGGCCCTTAGGCTGCCCTGGATTTCTCTGGTCAGCCAAGGAAGCCTCCTGGCCCCTTTCCCTCTTTTTTCTCGCATCAGGATCATCTCCCTTTGTGCCCGAAGGATCATTTCTTTAAGGCACAGCCACCCTTCTTGGGCTCCCATCACTTCAAAACTCCTACTCTGCAGTGCGTCCTTGACTAATCGCCTGAGTTCATTGAAATCAGCTTTCCTAAAGTCTAGCACTTTCACCCTACTAGTTACCTTACCCACTCGTCGTCTTATGAAGAATTCTATTATTAGGTGATCACTGTCCCCCAGATGGCTACCGATCTGTAGGTCCCCTACCATGTCATCCCCCGTTGCCAATACCAGATCCAGTAAGGCATTCCCTCTAGTGGGACCGTGTACCTCCTGTGTCAGGTGGAGGTCCTGTACACAGGTTAGTAACCTGCGTGAACAGTGGGACTTTGCCATCTGCGTCTCCCAGCAGATGTCTGGGTAGTTTAGGTCCCCCATGACTACCGCCTCTTTAGCTTTTATGGTCTCCGAGAGCTGCCTCAGGAGCCCCGAATCTAGTTCTTCCCCTTGGTGTGGGGGTCTGTAGCAGACCCCTACCACCAAATCCCTTTCTCCTTGCCCCTCATGTAACCTAACCCACAATCCTTCTACTTCCTCATCCTTTGATTCTGTCTTGATGAGGGTCGATGTATATTGCTCATTGACATAGAGCGCAACCCCTCCCCCTTTCTTCCTCGCCCTGTCCTTTCTGTACAGCCTATAACCCTCAATATGTACTGCCCAGTCGTGGGATGAATCCCACCAGGTCTCTGTTAGCCCTACTAGGTCTTAGGTGTTTTCTGCAAGCAGGAGCGCTAGTTCATCCTGCTTGTTCCCCATGCTCCTAGCATTAGTATGTAGGCACTTGAGCCCTGTGACTGGTGCCTTTGCTGCCGCCCCCCCCGCTCCAAATCCCAAGGGGCCCCTTATTTCTTACCTTCATGTTGCTTACCTGTGCTGTACTGCTGGCCGCCCCATGGCTTGCAGGTTCCCAATGTTCTCCTTCATAAGCGAGGGAAACCTTATTTGATAACATATTTTTGGCACAAAGATGTTCTTCACCTGGATGGATTCCCTCAGTCTCTTTACAAAGGTTGTAAGGGAGAATACCCTCATGAATCAGAATATTTTATGTCTGGGGGGAGTAGTAACAGAAATATAGAATACTTTGGATTCTAAACTGATATGAAAATATAAGTATGATAGCAATAGTTCTTCTAGATGGTGAGCTTATTTGCAGCTGTCAATCCCCAGCTTTTCATATGGTATCTATTAGCAGCAGTTCTTATATGGCATCACTGATGCACTTTTTATTATGTCCAGTGATACATACATATGAAGACATTTCTAAATTAAGTGGATGTAATTAGCATTAGTTTTCTAGTGCCGTTACATAGGAAATTGAGTCATTGCTGACAAGTTAAGCATTGAACACATCGGACAAAAACTGTGAGTGATTTTTGAGTTTCTTTGGGTCTTTTTCCTGGGGTAGAAAGACCTAATCTTTTCTCTGTCATCTTCTAAGGAAATCAGGGATTCCAGATGTTTTGAGTAGCAGGCAAATTATGTACAAGAAAGATTAGGAAAAAAAGTATTAAGTCTTAATTTTTAATATGCCAAAGTAAATATTTCACACACTGTAGAAATGAAGGCTGAAAATCTTGATTGGATAAGTCCACTTTTTACTGTGCAGTTTCTGTACAAAACTGTTGAGAAGATATGCTGGTGTATCTACGATTTAACACAACATATTTTTCTCCAGTTAGAGAAACTAGAAGCTTTACTAATATGGTAGGGGGCTAGCACTATATTATTCAATTAAGATCAAAGCCAAAAACTAATATAACTATTGGAATGTATACTAATTTTCTATACATAAAGTTAAAAAAGCACAACCATCTGGGCAAAAAGTAGTCAAAGGATATTATATCATTAGTCCTGTAGTCATTATAGTTGGATGTACATTTCTTATTTAGATTCATAATACAAAGTGTAACTGACTTGAGTGTCTTGACAGTGCCTCCAGTACCTCACTTGTCAGTCATGTCTACACTTGATTTAATATTACTACACCTGAGTTAAGGTTTCTGGCTAGAGCTAAAAACAGTCTGCAGGGTTGTAACAGAGCCATTCTGAGTAACTTCTCTTTTCTATCAGACAGCAACATTTCAGAAGAAAAGATAGTTTGAATAGTGCAACATCAACACTGTTAAAAAGGATAGTGTCATTAACACCTGTGGAGTGGAGAGAGATTAACAGGAATTAGGAAGGTGATAATGATCCATGAAGTCAATTGGCTCTTTCATCACTTCTGAATAGCAATGTCTTTGCCCCTCCCAGGCAGTTGGTTTTAAAGTTTGTCTAGAACATTAATCAAAAGGGAGTGCAACTGCCAGGATCCACCCCTGAGAAGATATGATGAGGCCTTATTTTCCCCGTAATTCATTTACTTTTTTCATTTTATTTCTTATAGGATAGAACCCTTTTAAGATTAATTTGAATCAACAAGTGAGAAGTTAACAGTCTAGGTTCTCAACCTTTTTAGGCTTAAGACAACCCACATTAGACTCAAGGTACTCTAAGAGAGTGGTTCCCAACCTTTTTGATACTGCCAACTGGCAACTGTTTCAAAGAATTTTGGCAGACGAGGCATAGAAACAATCTAATTTACATATTTAAATTTAACTTTTATGTGGGGTGGGGTGTTGTGAGGATTGGAGGCAGTTCTCTTCTCTGTTGGTCACAACTTCATTGCCCCTTTTTGCAGAAGCAGTCTTTCCAAAAAAATAATTCATTGAAGTTTGCTCGATCATCTCTTAACTATTGCGTTTGATACGGAAGTGACTAGCCACCATTACTGCGGGCCAATTTCAAAAGCTAAAGTCACGGTCATTGGCCAAGTGAAGACATTGTCGCCCAGCCAGTCAGCATGGTGTGGGTGTGGCTTGATCATAGACTGTTGCTAGCAGTGGTTAAAACTCATGCCACGACCTGGCAGTCAACCCTTCATGGCCCGGTACCGGGCTGCGGTTTGTTGGTTGGGAACTTCTGGTCTAAGAAAATGCCAGCTCTTAGCTTTCACGCATGTTTAGTCTATGGAAAAATAATAGAGCAATTCTTCTTTTGGAGAGAATTCAGAAAGACTGCAATAGGTCAGAATATTTTTGACACTAAGGATTCCTATTTGAAATCTCTAGGATTATCTTATGAATGACAAAATTAGTATTAGTACTGTTAGGTTTGTACACCTAACAGTACTAGTATTGTGTGTCACCCCACAGCACCCTTAAAAGGATCTCTTGATACCCCAGGGTGCTGCTGCATGCTGGTCGAGAAACACTGGTCTAGGGTAAAAGGAATGGTGCAAAGAAGTCATAAATGTAGAGATATATAATTTTTTTTTATAGAAATGACAGCTAGCAGTTGGGGAAACCTTTCATAGCTTAGATGACCTTACAAGCACATGGCCCAAGCTGTCACAGCTCAAGAATGAATAGCACCAAGTGATCTTTTCTCTGGTTTCTTTCTAGGCACTCTTCTGAAGTGTCAGGACTCTACAGGAGGCAAGGATTTCTTACGGTGATATCTTCTATTGGAACAACTGCATAGTTAGGATAGAGTTAGCAAGCTTTCGAATGGAAGACAGGGCAGAGTTGTGCTTCATAGACTGACTAACTCATTCAGAGAGTGATTTAGTCGGAGGGTATTTTTACATGTGCTCCAGGAGTAGAGGGGTGTTTTAATTAGAGTGGTTCCGAGAGCAGCATCTCGTGTATTGGCATCTCCACGCTTCAAAATATGGTGTGGGTGCTTTAACTAAAGCTTGTTGAATAAGTTTTAGTTAAAGTGCCCTTGCCATCATTTTGAAGCATGTGGATGCTGATACACAAGACGCAGAGGCTGCTGGAACATGTGAATTAGCACGCTGCAGCAGGCTTGATTAATCGAGTCTGCTCCAAGGTGCTGTAATTACAGCACACTGGAGCAGCCTCCCAGCACATCTGCAAACACCCTAAGATACCATTGTGTCCTGTGTTGTGTTGGAAAGCTTGTCTAACTCTATCCCAACTATGCAGTTAGTCCAATAAAAGATATTACCCTAAGAAATCCTAGTCTCTCATAATTTCTGGACCATCACAGCTACAACATTACTCTCACATTACCAAGGCTCTACAATTCACTGTTTGTACAACAGAAATAATTAGCTAGCCTTGTTAGTCTGAAGTCAGGCAGAAGGCAAGGCAGAGTGGTTCCTTATAGACTAACTCATTCAGTGGCACAAGATTTCATAAGCAATAGCCCACATCTGACAGAGTCGGCTGTCACTTGTGAAATCTTACAGATGAGTCATGGGCAACTGGTGCCGCCTTAGTCGGGGGGCACATGCCCCCCAGTGACCAGTCAGTGACCGGGGTGGGGAAGGGTTCCCCTGTGGCCAGTCTCACTGCGGTCACTTTCGGAAGTGGCTGCGGCCGGCGCTTGCAGGGGAGGCACTGGCACTCCCGCCTGCCCCCCATGCCTGTCACCTAAGCAGCAAATGCGGCTGGTCAGGGGGTGCACCAGTGTCTCCAGGGGGTGCACGTGCACCCCCATAAACCCTACATGTTGCCACTGAGGTGAGTTATTCTCTAAGGTGTTGTACTGTCTTGCCTTCTGCCTGTTTTCAGAATGGCAGCCCTCAGCTACACTAACCAGACTGGTGCTTCCTGTCATACTGTCCCATTTAGAGCATGAGCTGTGTCTTTAGGTAACTTTGTACAGTAGTCCCTTTCAAATACAATTGTCAGGTAACCACTTTTATTACCTTATTTTCTTTCTAGATAGAATCATAGCTGAGAAAGGGGGGAGCAGCACCACTGTTTCAAATCTTGTTATCTCCACAGGTCCCACTCTTAATGGCACCTGCAAGCCAGTTCCCTTCAGGAGCCTGTGACTAGCTGCTGGTTAAAGTGATTCAGAATTTTTTCTTTGAGGCAAACTTACTTAGTCACCCTGGGCTATCAGGAAAATTTTTAAAGCCACTAAAATAGTGATTCCCAAAGAGTGGATGCGTCATGAAAGTAATGGGAGTGTGCCTATGTGAGAAGGTAAATACTCTCCTTCTTTCTGGCACATGTTGCCTGCCCAAGCTACTCCAGCAGAGCCTGGGGCAGCTCCTCTGGAGACTGCTGCCACTGTCACAACTGCTGCTGCTGCTGCCTTCCCCGCCCCCAGGCAATGCCTGTATTAGTCCCCCCTATGCTCCCAGCTGCACACTCTTCTGGGAGCAGGCAGAGACACAGGTGAAGCTATGCTTTATAGTCTGGTGCATCCACTTTACTCCTCCCATGCTCCTGGGGCCAGTAGGAGTGGCCATAGGGATTGTTGCTGGTGTGTGAGACACTGGAGGAGCAGCCTCAGCAGTCGGGCTGCCCTTACACCTTGAGGTATAGAGCAGGGGTTGGAAAGGGACAAACAGTAGAAAGAGCAGGGCACAGCAGGGTGAGATCCTCCCTGTCACCCTTAAGTAGCACCAGCTAGATCAATGATTTTCAATTTATTAATTTTTTAGCCTCAAGAGCCTCCTCCATATCTTCAATATTTAGATTTATCTCAGTGATTTTCAAACGAGTTACCATGAAATTCAGAAAAAGTTATGGAGTTGTTTTTTTTTAAACAGTATATCTCAGCATTGATATGATTTCTTCTATAAGGGGAATGGAATATGTTTTTGTTTGTAGGGGGAGAGGACCATATATACACGCACCCATCTTCTTGGGTATAAAAGTGAAGTGTGCTGCCAGTTTTAATCCAGAAAAAGTGTGCTCCAGGTGCACTAAAACTAGCCTGACCATAAGGAAATCTGGAACACTGCCCCACCCGTCGCTTTCCCAAGTCAGTGGCGGTGTTTCAGGCAGAGGCTGTGGGGAGGTGGCATGGTGCGCTGAGTAGGTGGGCAGCAATGCCTGCCTGGTGCACTGTGATGCTCTGCATTGCTGTACCTCCCTGTCAGACTGCACCCTGTGCCCCTTTTTTTTCCAGGATGCTCATTTTAATTCTCACCAACCAGCTGAGACTGGCCTCTGAAATCCAGGACTGCTTGGGCTAAAGCAGAATGTATGGTCACCCTAACTAAAGCCCATGTGTTGCAGACCTTCATTAAAACTCTAACTTTTCCTTGCAGATTTAGTAGAGTTCCATAGCACTTGGATAGCCCCACATTTAGCTTGGGTGTGACAGTTTCCTCTGCTGCAACCTCTGTCTCTTCAGCTTCTCTCTCCGTCTTTTCTGGAGAGCTGCCAACAACTCTTGTGTGACCATTTTTAATTGCTGAGTGTCCTTTTGTCCTTAGGCTTTTGACTTTGGCAAACTAACTGTATAACTTTGCATGGTGCCTGGAAATAGGATCTTCCCAATTAACGGACCAGCCATTTTTTTCATTATTCCTTTTTTTTCCTTTTCTTTTTTTTTTTAAACTGGTAGCATCTTTTTTATTAAGCAGGTAAACTAAAGCACCCATCATCTAAATAACAAGTAAAGCATATATTTCCCCTGTTTACCACAAAACCTCTATGCCATTTGTAGAGAACTTGTGTTACCTTCAGTTCTCTCCAGGTAGAATCCAGCATAAGAGATTACATACATCTCTGGGGACTCGAGAAATCTGTTTCTGGCTCTACAGCAAACATCTTGTGTGACTGGATGATTTGTTCAATTCTTCTGTCTCGGTTAAAGGTGATGCGTTGAGGATGGGGGAGGGGCATGTGTCCCTCCTGAGATTGGCTCTCTCTGGTCAGGGAGTTGGGGCACTGAGTGAAGTGCTGGCCAGTGCACGCCCCCCCCCCCCTCTGAGTTTGGTGGTGGCTGGTGAGTGGGTGCACCAAGAGAAGCGCCAGCCCCCCAGACTCTGGAGGCACCAATTGCTCATGGTCTCAGTTCACCTTCTGTAAATGAGGCTAATGCTTTCCTGTCTCACATGGGTGTTACAAATATAAGTTTGTTAATTTGTGAGGCACTTGGATCTTATAGTGATGACAGCAGAAAAGTTTAAATAAAAAGAAAAATTAAATTTAATTTTATTTCCTTAAGGTGAATGGCTATGCGAACAGATTTTGAATAGTGTAACCAATAAGCTCCCTCGAAGTCACTTACGTACCATGAATTTTGAAGTGCACAATTCCAGACACAAATATCTAACTAAAGGTTTTAAGTCATAGGAAAGTATTTATCTTTGTAATGTGAGCTGTCCATGAACAAATAAGCTAGTCTTCAGTAATGTGGTTTTGATATGAACACTTTTTGTTTCTTGCTTACTATACTATACAATTTGGGGGTTTGTATAGAGTTAGCAGAGGTAAATATGCAGTCAGTGATTATTTTATTGCGTATACTAGAGGTCTTCTGGAGAATACATTCATTATTACAATCAGTTGTTCTGACTCTATTGCATCTGGTGCCAAATACTTTATAACATGGTTCTAGTTGATGTCAAAGTATTAAATGATCTAATGACTGTTTTGGTTTAATGTCCATGTTAGCACTGTAGATCTTTGTATTGGATTATTGTCAAAGAATAGGAATTCAGTATTCCGCAGCAGTCTGCATAGATTTTCTTAACAGAAGAAAGAAATGCCATTATTGTGCTAACTCATGATGAGACAGTGATATTTTTGTTGGAGGAGAAGAGGTGAATGTGGTATTTTTTTAGTATCTGCATATGAATTCTGTTGGTTGTCTTCAGCATAAAACACTCTTGAATGTATTTCATTTAGATTGTGTGTCTATATTAAATCCATTATTTTTCTCCTCACAAAATCCTCTGTAATGCATTGAAAGCTTGATAGAATTGTCTGTAATTTCCACAGTCAGACCTGTCTTCTTTCTTGAAGATTGTCACAATCATGGCATCTCTGAGGTCATCTGGGATTTCCTCATCATTCCAGATCTTTAAGATAAGGGCATGGAGCTTCCTTTCCCCCCTGCTTGGAAGATTTCCGCAGGGATTTCTTCTGCTCCAGGTGCCTTGTTGTTCTTCATCAGCTTGATGGCTTCCTCACGTCATCAAGGGTTGCAGGGATTCTGAGATTGTCTTTGACTGGATGTTGCAGGAGTCTTTATTGGGAAGGTCTTCAGGATGCTCCTTCCAATGGGCATTGATGGGTCCTCTTTCCTTGATCAGTTCTTCTCCATCCTTAGATCTCAAGGGTGTGGTCCCTGAGTGCTTGGACTTTGGTGGCTGTAAAGAAACCATGCATATTGTGGATGTCAGTGAGATGGTGGATCTCCTTCGCATTGTCTTCTCACCTTCTGTTCTTTATATTGTAGCTCCTCCTTTGGACCTCTGCTTTGGCCTGTTGGTGAATCAGTTTCTTTTGCTTGAAGTTGGTGTCGTTCTGCCAAGCACAAAAGGCCTTGCACTTGTGGTCAGTCAACTCTTGGATCTCCTGGTCATTCTCATCAAACCAATCTTGATGGATTCTCTACCAGAAAACAAGTGTCTATTTACAGGTCCTTATGACGGTGGATTTAAACGTACCCCAAGCGCTGCTGACATTCTCTCCCATTGTTGTTGATTGGAATTTGCCAGTTTTTCATTGAGGCACTAGTGGAATGAATATGTGTTACCTGATTGGGTCCTTAAGTCCTTCAGTGTTTACCTTCCATTGGCATTGCTTCTCTTGCAGCTGTCATTTGGGAGCCAGTTTGAGTGACATAACCAAGAGGATGAGTTGGTGATTGGTTCAGCAGTCATCGGCTCCTAGCATAGCTCAAGTGATAAGAACATCTTCCAGATTCCAGGCATGACTAATGGCATAGTCAATCAAGTGCCAATGCTTAGATCACAGGTGTTGCCATGTCTTTAACTGTTTTTTTGGTGGAACAGGGTGTTGATGATGATGACTCCTTGATGGCCTTGCTGTCCACCACAGGAAAGATTATTGCAAGAACCCCCCTGAAGCTTCTCTTTCCACTTGCTGAAGAGCTCCTCCCAGAATCTCCATGTTGGTTTGCAGCATGAAGAAGCACAACTGATATGATCTTCACCACTCTCCAGCAGCAAAAGAAATGCCAGGAACAACATAAGCCTCTCTATATGGCCTTCTTTGACCTCGTGGAAGCCTTTGACTGTCATCTGAGAAATACTCTGGAGGATCCTTCTGAGGTACAATTGCCCACTGAAGTGTATCACCATTCTTTGCTTGCTCCATGACTGTATCCGAGCAGTGGTTCTAAGTAACAGGTCTTTCACAGATCCCTTGGAGTTTGCGACTGGAGTTAAGCAAGGCTGCGTCATCACTCTTAATGCTCTTCTCAGTGTTCTTTACCAAAATGCTACGTCTGACAACCAATGGGCTTTCAGTTGGAGTGGAGCTAAACCACCACATGGATGGCAAGCTGTTTAATTTCAGCCAACTCATAGCCAAAACCAAGACTACCCTGACCTTAATCACCAAGATCCAGTAGGCTGATGATGCTGTTCTTACTCAGAAGCAGATCTTCAGGCAATCATCAACATCTTTACCAAGGCATACAAGAACACTAAGGTCCTCCATCAACAAGCTCTTAATGAGCAGTCCCCAGCTCTAGTAATTCAGATTTATCATGAGTCCCAGAGAATGTTAAATATTTCCTATACCTTGGAAGCCATCTCTTGCAGAAGGCTGACATAGATGGAGAAATCCAACATCGCCACAAATGTGCAAGTGTAGCCTTTGGACGACTGATGAAATGGGTATTTGAAGATTGCAACATCAGATTCAAAACCAAACTCATGGTTTATCAAGCAGTCGTGATCACTACCTTACCTTACTGTATGGAGCTAAGATGTGGACAACATACAGGAGTTGTAATTGGCTTATGCTATACATACATCAGTCCATATCCATTTTTTTTTCCCATCTAGTGCCACACATTCTGGTCCTTCCTTTTTCATGTCCTTGCATGACTAGGTATTTTAGCAGAATCTGCAGATTTGCTAGAATTGGACACCGTGTGCCTTAGAACCCACACTACCCCAGCCCCCACATGCTCTGGTTAGAGTCTGTTTTGCATTGTCTTTTCTTTCCGAAGCAGTGAAAGAATAGTAAATTGGGAGATAAATAGCTCCCCTGCCATTGTGCTATAGCAAAAGGAAGCCCAGAGGTATGTTTTGATAAAGTATCATAAGTACAAAGTTACAAAATGGCAGTCATCAGAGACTACAGTAGCTTAGAAACTATAGTGAATTAAGTTGAAATCAAAACTACAGTAATTTTGATGAACCAAGGCTGGAAGACGGAAGAAATGAGAAATGCTAAATACAGGCAACCCCTGCTTAGCGCTTTTAATTGGTTCCAGAAAAACTGAGCGTTAAGCAGAACCATGTTAAGCAAAACCCATTTCCCCATAGGAATGAAAGTAAATAGAAATACAGTAAAAGTTCTGTTATCCAGCATCTTACAAGCCAGCATGCTCCACTAACCAGCATGCCGGCTTGTAAGATAAAGTGAAACCGGAAGTGCCCACTGTTTCTCCAAGCCCCCATGGCTCGGGGCAAAGCAGCCAGCTCTGCCGAGCCCCCATGGCCCAGGGGCATAACAGGCTGTGTGGGGCTGTGTAGGACCCGCCTCCATGTCCTGCAGGGCCCACAGGGCCCCGTGGGAGGGACGGCAATGCCACGGGAGGGGCAGAGGGTCGCCCCAGATGCAGTGTGAGAAGCGGTGGCCGGGGCTGCTCAATTAACCGGCATATTTTGTTATCTGGCATCCCCCATTCCTGGGGGATGCCAGATAACAGAGCTTTTACTGTAATTGTTTACCGCTGCTTCTCAACGCTGCTTCTTTGCTGTCACCGCCTCTCTAGCCCCATGTGCCAGCGTGCACCCGCGCTCCTGCTGCCCTGCTCTGGGCCTCTACCGGCTTGGGCACCAGTGCAGGCCCTGCACTCATACTCACCCTCCCACTTGCTGCTTCTCACCACCGCTGCCTCTCCCACCCCCCTGCCTGCCCCTGACTGCTCCAGCCCTATGTGCCAGCCCAGGCACCAGCACTCCTGTTGCCCCGCTCTGGGCACAAGCCCCTGCCAGCATGGCCCCAGGCACTGGTGCTCCTGCCACCCTGCCCTGGGTGCAACCCCCGCTTGCTGCCACTCACCCCACTTGCTGCTGCCACCACCACTGCTTCTCCCCACCCACCCTGCCTTCTCCTTGCTGATTCCAATGAGCGCTATAGTGAAACTGGCTGAGCTCTCAGTGAAATCTGGTATCAATTTTAAATGGGCGCTGTAGCGTTAACCAAAACCGCATTAAGAGGGGTTTGCCTGTAAAGTTATGATGTGTCCAGTGTAGTCCAACAGTCTTAGGTCATGTGCAAGCATTAAGTTTCTACTGGAATAATGAACATCTGTATATTTCCCTTCCTTGATTCATAGTATTTTATACAAAAAAGATAATGTGATTGGGAACCAGGAATAGTTGAGTGGTGGGGTAGTGCTCCCTGTGCCTTCCCAAAACCAAGGTCCTTAGACCAGGGATCCCAAGGGCCTGTGGGCACAGGCTCTGTACGTGCTGTGCTGGGGGGAGTTTCTCCCCCATACAGAACTTCAAAGCTAACACTGCAGCCCTGCACATGGGGATGTGGGTGTCTAGCTCCTGTTTGAGGCCTTAGTGTTGAGGAGCTAGCTCCCACATAGTTTCTTATAGTGTTAGAGAATCAATTTTAAACTAAGAATATCACTGGCTTTTCTGTCACCATCTTTCATATTTTCTCTTGACAATAGAACAGCACCTTTGGGAGAAAGATGAAGTGATAATCAGCTGACTGGTGGGACAGGGGGCATTCTCTCAGTTTAACCCACATGGGGGATACCCAGGTCAAGATGAGCCATGGGGAAATAATGCCCCTCCTCCCCTTCCTCACACACAGCCCTTATGTCACCCCAGTTCAGTGCAGGGGGCTGAAGGCAGAGGCACTGGGACTTGAAGTGAACCATGGTGATCTGGGGCTGTGCAAGGGGGAACATGGATTGCACCAGCAGTTGAACAGTTGGAGGACTTTTTCAGAGTGCTCAAGCAGTGGGGATTGCCACTGCCTTCAAGCACCAACAGCAGGGTCCCCACAAGCCTTCCTGACACATCCATATCATGGGGTGAACGCTCTCCATCCCCCCCTCTCTCCACCTTGGAGGGATGGAGAGCAGAGGATTGAGAGATACTGGTGGTCCTTGGGGTCCCAAGAGATGTGTGCAGCTGTCAAGGCTGGTGCAGGAAAACACGGGAGAGAGATCTTCCTATGTTGGGAGTGCTCTCATTGTTGTGGTAGAGCTGGTTCTCTTCCAGGAAAAAACCCTTGATTGGCTATGCCAGGAGAAAGGCATTTCTCCTGACACAAATATAATGCCTGTCCATAGGCAGAGATTAGCACTTGTTCATTTGCACTGTGTTCTGATGAAACGTAAAATGGAATGAACAGGAATTAAATGGGATATGAATTATACATGCTGATGTTCTTTTCTTATATGACTTTTCATATAGTGGAATAAATGGAAAAATGGTCTCTTCTCAAGAGTTTGCAGTGTTGTATTAGAAAAGTTGTGTGAGGCAGCAAAAGCACTGAAGTCAGGAAATAATGAAGTTGTGGTTACGTTTCTACCCAGCTTTAACTCTGTCCATAGTCATGCAATATTTCTTTGATAATACTGTGCAAATGGTTACTCTTCAAATGTGCATAGCATTTGTATTTCATTCTACTTTATTATTAATAGTCCATTAATCCTTTGTAATGGTATGTAATGTATCATTACAGGGCACATAACAGATTAAGACCTTTAGATGTAAGCATGATACAATACATAATAGATGAGAGCCAAATTTTTGTGAAAGCCGGAGTTGTCCAATTGGCAGCCCATGGACCACATCCAGCTGAAGAGGGGTTAACATCCAGCCTGTGGGCTCCTACCCAGTTACCACTCCCCACCCTTCCCCCCCTGCCCCTGCTATGGTGACCAGGGTTTCTGGGGCAGGGCAGCATGTCAGGAGTTGGCCTAGTGAGCCTGCTCTTATGCAGTGGTGGCAGTGGTGGGAGCTTGCATCGTCTGTGCAGTGGGGAAATTTGTGTTGCGTATGGAGTGGCAACAGGGAGGAAGATCGTGGTCATATTAGCCATGCAGTGGTGGCACTTGCAGTGCCTGTGGAGCTGGGATTCCAGGCAGCTGGCTCCAGTATGTGACCCAGGGCCCGCACCTCATGCAGCATGTGGCCCTTAGCTGCTCAGAAGCTGGACAGCCCTGGGATAAACCTAACCTCATTTCCTAATTTTGTTTTTCTAATGCTTAGTCCTATAAATGTAATATTTTAATATATGTTTTTGGATGACAGTTCTCAAATTGTGTGGATTTTAATATAAAGAAAAAATTAGTGAAAAAAAGACAAACTTGCAAAAATGTGGTTAGCACCATATTAAAAGCGATCTAATGTAAGGGTCAGTAATTCTTTCCGGTGGTGAAATGCTAGGACCTGGACCTCCTCCACTGCTTCTCCCTGATGCCTAGTTGTGGCATGGCACAGGGAGAGCTCCCCTCTATCAAAACCTGTGGGAAATAGCATCTTCTCAATGACTGCCTTTGCCATTTTTCTCCTAATTCCCTTGATTTATTTTTAACTCATAGTGTCCGTTCTATGAAGCAGGTAAACTGGGGCAATTAAAAACAAGTAAAGCGTATACTTTACTTGTTATTAATTGCTTCAATTTCTAGAGAAAAATTTGGCTAATATCTCTTACACACTTTGCAAAGTGTACAGGATGAAGTGCTTGTACTTTACTAAGTCTGCAGGAGAGAATGATCTTCCTTAAGGTATACACAATTTTAATATAGAACTGCTAGTTCTCTCCCCTTATTGAGTGTGCTCTTTTTGTTAGCATGCACATATAGAACAGTCTTCCTAAGCTGAATATTTTTGCGTTTAATAAAAACACCATGCAGAATGTGCTGAATGCAGTTTTCAGTGTCCAGGGCTCAATGAAATCCAACCTGGTTTCCCCCAGAATACTCATAGGCACCTTTCCTCAGTGATGAGGACTGTTCTAATGATGAATACCAACTTTCTCGACCAAGTTTCTTTAAGCTAAGGTTTTAACCCAGTTGCTTTAATCCATTCAAGATTTGTATTTTTTTGTACTTAGGAGTTGAATGATGTACATGTGTGTTCAAATTTATCCCCTGAGCCCCAGAAAAATCACTTTTATTTTGGACCATGCTTGGAAAAAATCACCAAAAAAGGTGAAAGCCACAAAGAAAAGTGAGTGAAATATGGAAAAGCAGTTGCAACAGAGCTAGACCAGCTGTGACTGTTGTCTCCTAGCATAGCCCATGCCATGTAGCCCATCATATGTACTATCGTTTGTATCTTGATATAAACTTTTTAAAGTACATATGCTGATAGTTTCTCAGGGCAGATGCCTTGAATATTTTCTTATGAAATCGTAAATCAAATTTTGATTAAAATGGTCCTTATTTAGATTTTTAAACTATAATTTTAGATTTGGAGATAGAACACAGTAGTTGTGGCACTTTTGCTGGTGTGGTTGCTGTGGAAACCATGTCCTGAAAGTGGTTTCAAATTGTGATAGCAGTATGGGGGAACAGCAGGTTAATTGTCTAGTATTATTCATCTTAGAGGCCCACTATGCTATTCAGATGGGTACCTTGAGATGCTGTTCTGAGTTCTAACCACAGAGTCTCAAAAAATAACAAATGCAAGGAAATGTCCTATCTTTTTTTAACCTTTTAATCATATCCTGCTGCTTAAAATTTATGAAGGCTGGGCTGGGCTCACCTGAAGTACTAATTCTTAGCATCTTCCATTAATCTTATTAGGTGTTATGAATGTTTTAATAAATCAGGAACAAGAACAATGTTTTGAGTTGTCATATGCAAGCTTTGCTACAGAAAACCTCCCTGTGAAATAAGTGCTTTGGCATCAAAAGACCAATCTTGAGTGTGTTTGAAGTCGTGTTTTATTTAAGTTTGTTTGGTACATGGGACACCAGAAACAAACTGTTACGAGAGAGCTTTGATAATTAATTAAATCAGAGTTTCCAATTAAGGGGAAGGGCACAATCGTATCCCTCAGGGTATTCACTGCTTGGTCACAGCGCCGCCCTGGGATGATTAGGGATAATTTATGTAAACAAATGATTGAGGTTTAGGCTTGAATAAACTGAAACAAATCAATGGTTTATTAAGAAAAATATCCACCTACAATAACAAGCTAAAAGAGACTAAAATACTATATATATTACAAAGCTAATAAATCACTATATACACCAAACTATTAATAACAAGCTAAAGTATTATACATACACAATTCACAAAGGAGGGTTGGTTTATTCCAGAAATCTCACTTTTCTGCTTCCTTACATGTAATATACTCATGACACTCATGTCATCTTTGTACACTTATTAATTCCAATAACAGTGAACATGATATACAGTAGGGCTGTGCCAAGCTTCGGTTGCTAATTCGATTTGGAGGAGATTCAGCTCAATTTGGCGGCCGAATCTCTGAATCCGAATCGAATCAGGTGACCCATTAATCTTTCCGAGTTGAATTGGAAGCCTCCAAATCAATTCGGAGAGATTTGACAATTCAGCCATAGACACAGCTCTATATGGGGTTTTTTTCTACATACCTTGAGGTTCCAGGTGCG
Source organism: Alligator mississippiensis (assembly GCF_030867095.1). Classification (NCBI taxonomy): domain Eukaryota; kingdom Metazoa; phylum Chordata; order Crocodylia; family Alligatoridae; genus Alligator; species Alligator mississippiensis. Next base: position 83,308,730 of record NC_081825.1, read on the forward strand.
GCTCATGCATGCTGAGATGATGGGGCAGATGGAGCGTCCCACAGGAGCATGGGGGGTCCCCCACACAATTGGCGGCAGACCCGTAAGTGGACCAGAAGTATTTCTAGTCCACTTCTGGGTCTGCCACGGAGCATGCGGGGAACCCCCATCCCGCCCCCCGGCTTGATGACTGGTGCCTCCTGGGTCTGGGGGGGCACCCAGGGTCCACCTGTGGCTGGATCGCTGAGCTGGGGGGTTGTGGGGGGACAACCGCCGAGTGCATGGGGTGCTCCATCTGTCCCACCATCTCAGCATTCACGAGCTGCGCCTGGTACTTCGAGGTATGTAGAAACAACATATAAAGCTGTGTCTATGGCCAAATCACTGATTCTCTGAATCGGCATTGAATCTTCAGATTCAGATTCGGCTGAATCGAATTGGGACAGCGATCCGAATAAGCAAATTGAATCGGTGTCCCCTGAATCAGACTGAATCCAAATCCGAATCAAATACTGCCTGCTTGGCACACCCCTAATACACAGGGAGATGCAACTGGCAATACAAATACTCTTCCTCCCAGAGAAACACAAATACAATCTGTCATAACCCACAGATTAAATGTATGTTTTGTAATTTGTAGACTTAGTAACATTTTCTGGTACTCCCAAGCTTGCCAGGTGTGTTCAGTGGGCTCACTTGATATCTACAATGCCAATCCTGAAGCTAATGATTTCTTTTAACAGATTGAAATTTTAACATTTAACCATAGTGGAATTGTGTAGAATGACACCAATTTTTTATTTACACATGCTACTAAAATAGTGTGTTCTTCCAAAAGAGTAACCCACTTTAGTCTATGAATAAGGTAAACAGAAGTTAGTTTCTTGGCACAACTTCCTGAATCTAGCTACCATATGTATTATTGTTTGTTCGTTTGTATTTCAGAGTAATGCCAGAGACTGTGTTGTTAGCCATTTAGAACAGACACAATCCTTATTCCGAGCAGTTTATTGATGAAAAAACCTGTATTAGCTGTGTGCAGATGTTGTAGTTGAATAGATTAACTGGGAGTGAAATAAGAATAAATCAGAGTGGTCAGAACCACTACTTTTTTATTGTGAATTCTAAGTATTATACTGCCAAAGGGCAGTTCTTGGGCTTGCATAAACCTTATCCACCTTTAATTCTCTGAAAGTATATGGCAGAGGAAAAAAATAATCTCCACATGAGATGAAAAATAGAGGTTGGTTTTGTTAATTTGTTTTCAGGTAAAGACAGCCACATCTTATAATCAGTAACAGAATTTGTGAAATGTAATGTTATTCAAAAGAAGTGCAGTCTTCCTTGATCTTCATGCCTGAAGGATTAAAGCTAGTCAGCAAGGGAGGATGTAGCTCCCACACACTGTTTAAACTTTATTAGTTCAAGGATACAGGTCTATAATAGATAATTGAGTCTTTAATTCGAAGCCTACAATGTAAAGATAGTGTTTTTTATGTTCTTAGTCTCCAAAACTAACAATGGCTTCAAAGACAGTGAAGTATATTTAATGTCATAAAACTGCAACATTTTCTGAGAAGGATAAGTTGTAGAATAGCATGTTACTCTACCGCTGATAGTTTAGCTATAGAGGCAGTATGTGCTGTTTGTTAGCCTTATGCTGCTTCTACTTTTAAAGTGGCTTTTGCTTTAGCTTCATACTTCTACCTGCAACAGTTTAACGTCATGTCAAGATTTTGTGCATGTGTTTTGTGTATTTGTAAGTTTTATAATTATTTGAATGAATGGAAACATTACTCCTCTTTTATTTTACCAATCTGTTGGGGAAAGTGAGAGGAGACTGAGAAGGTGTGTATGTGAAATTATTAAACTAAACAAGTGCTGGGGAGGCACAAGAGAAAACCAATTCTTTTTAGATACAACAGAGATACACTGTTAAGGAAAATAGGACAGTTAGCACTAAATTTACAGAATTCATTTTTGTTCTTGTTTTTAAAAAATACTAAAATCTGGTGGGAACACATCTTGCTCTCCTCAACAGCAGGCACAGGCTAGCACAGTTACTTGAGAGTGAATTAGTTGAATAGTCAAAAGCATGCTGTGGCTGGCATTTGTCCTATTAAACAGTATTGAAAGAAGCAGGAAAGAAAAAGGATAGAGAAGAAAAAATGCTAATGTCAATCTACCAGTTTCCCTAAAATATTTTTGAAGAGAGTTTGAAAAGAAGAGCATCAGTTTTCTGCAGCACGGAGTTTTGCATGGTGTGGAAATAACTTCAGTAGGGTATATACATATTGTGTATCTAATGTACACATAATAGTACAACATAATAGTAATGTTTTATTATTTCTAATCATATGCAGCAGTGAAATTTTTATCTTCAAAAGGAGACTAGACAGTTACCACACTGGGGTCACTTGACCAGTTGTCTTTTCCTGCCTAGTGCAGGGGGACTGGACCCGATGATATGCAAGGTCCCTTTCAGCCCCTAACAATCTATGAATCTATGAAATATCAGGCCTTTGGAGCCAGTGAAATATAAATAGAAAGAAAAGAAAAACAAAGATGTCATTTATTTACTAGCATGAAACTCAAGGGGGGGAAGGGACTATCTGGTGAGCTAAAGAAGAAGGGAAGAAAGCAGTTCTCTTAAGGGACACTGCTTCACAGAAAACAAATGCTCTCTTGACTGTCCCTTCAGTGACTCATGATCCAGATCAACTAGAAACCTGACTTTTTTCTGTTGCATTTTGTTTGTTTTAAATTGCATCTTGTTTGCTGAGTTAACTTTTTTTTGTGTTTATGTTCTCTGACAGCAAGCAAAGTATGACAATGTACACAGCCTTATCTTGCTAGTAGTATATTTTGTGTATTCTTTTCCCATTAAAATGGATTTAGTTTTTATTCTCTTGATAGATAGGCTATGCCAAATGGTTATTTTTATATACTTCAATGCACGTGCCTCTATTTGATATATATTTTTTAAGAGTTCAGGTTCAGAATGTTTCTATATTGTGCCTTCCATATTTTTTGGCATTTTAAAAACTCATAAATATTGAAATTTGAGATACTGTAGTAATCTTGTGATGTCTTCAGTTTGTCTTATTCACCTCACCTCTTTACTACTCATGGAACAGAAGTTATGATCATAGTAAGTGACTTATGTAGAAGCTGTGCATCACAACTGGGATTTTGGCCCACTTTTTCCATTCTGCGTACTTCCCTTTAACAAATTAATTATCCCCCACCATTGGTAGTGGGCTTTGTGTCTGAGTTGTGTAAATAGTTGTGGACATAATTGTGTCTAACAAGGATGATAGAAGGCTGATGGCCACTGGCAGTTACAATTAAAGTCTCAGTGTACGGTCTGCTGTATATACTTGTGAAAATTATAAGTTGTTGGTATTTAAGTCATTCAGAAGTTAAAATTTACAAACAAATTAGGTTACTATGTGACACCATACTGGGGAATTGTTGATTTAAGAAGAAATGCTACCATTTCTACCATTGGCTCAGGTACATTAATTAGTATTCAGGGTGCTGGGACCCCTGTGAAACTTACTCTGTACTCTAGATTAGGTTTTCACAAGTAGTTTAGCAGTGGTGGAAATAGTTTGTGCAAATTCTCTAGCATAGACAGACTTTTTAAGCAAATCAATAGTTTCTGTGCAAAGTAGGTTGTTTATGTGGCATTTCATATATTCTTTGTCACCTTCATGCCATCTCTCCCATGAAAATACCTGTCGAACGATTAAAAAAATTAATCACAAGATTAAAAAAACCAGTTGCGATTAATCGCAATTTTAATCGCATTGTTAGTAATAGAATTGCAATTTATTATAACAATTTTTGGATGTACACACACACACCCTAGACAGTCCCCAAGACCTGGTCCTCCAATCCGGCCCCCCGCCCCCCGCCACCATTTACTGAGTCTACTGAGTCCAGCTGCTGAGTCTACTCCTGGGGGGGTGTGGAGGGGGGTGTCCTGGCAGCAGTGAGGAGGGGAGGGGGCTGCTTTTCCACCAGCACCACCAGTGATTAACATGCATTAAAAAAATTAACTCAAAAACAAATTAACACATTAATTGTGCGTGTTAAATGCAAAAAATTGACAGCCCTAATTGAAACACGATGGAGAACTGGATAAAGGAAATATTTTCTCTTACTGTTCAAATCTTATTGTAACATGATATATTGTCTTATTTGTATTACTGGCTTTGTAGACCACTAGTTCACTATTTGGTAGGTTTATGGTCAAAAGTGTTTCTGGATTAGCTGAAGTAAGAAATCAACAGTGTGAAATGTTCAAAGTCAATGAATACTTGTCTTTGAGCATCCTCAGAAATGTTAACTTCTTTTCTTTTCTTTTTTAGAGATAATATTTTCTTTTTAAAAGAATAGGACAAGAGTAGCCAGAGAAAATAAGGCAATACTGAGTTGAAATGTTACAAAAAGGATGAATAGCATTCTTAAGGGAAACAAAGTAGGAGGGAGAGCAAAGGTCATTTAAACACTGGACAGTAACAACTATTATCTTTGGGAAAATGAAGGCCAACAAAAGAGCGTATTTTTTCTAAGGAGTCTTTATGTCTGTAATGAGCAAATCTAGAAAAAACAAAACAAAATCTAAGTCCATTAAAATTCGCAGTGAGCTTTCTTAATATACGCACAGCTGTTAACATGTCTGGTGTTAAATCTGCATAATTCATTCATGAGGATAAGCACACACTGTAATAACTATATACTGAAGTTTGTATAGGGTTTCAGATTACCCACTATTCTGAGGGTTCAAAATGAAGAGCTAAATCTTCTCTAGTTAAAACATTGAAGGACTTACTCGTCCTGTTGTATCCACGAGATGCTTGCTATGCAGCTAGCAAAGTAACCCTTCTTGTGACCATGAAGAATTATTTTTTTAGTTTTCCCATCAAATTATAATAGAGCATGTCATGCTTGGAGTTAAGCAATGTAATAATGATATTTGTTCCTTTAGCAGTGCATGTTCTGCCTGAGCTCTAATATTATAATACATGTCCCAAAGCTTAATTTTATTTTGATTTATATGTTTGCTATACATATAAATATATGGAATTTAAGTATGAACCTTTTGAATTTATATCTACATGTGAGCAGTGAAATCCTTGTGTTTAGAAGGTTTTAAACAAAACCAAGACTTGATCCTCTTTCTTTATCCCCTTTCTAATTCATAGATTCATAGATGTTAGGGTCGGAAGGGACCTCAATAGATCATCGAGTCCGACCCCCTGCATAAGCAGGAAAGAGTGCTGGGTCTAGATGATCCCAGCTAGATACTCATCTAACCTCCTCTTGAAGACCCCCAGGGTAGGGGAGAGCACCACCTCCCTTGGGAGCCCGTTCCAGACCTTGGCCACTCTAACTGTGAAGAAGTTCTTCCTAATGTCCAGTCTAAATCTGCTCTCTGCTAGCTTGTGGCCATTGTTTCTTGTAACCCCCGGGGGCGCCTTGGTGAATAAATACTCACCAATTCCCTTCTGTGCCCCCGTGATGAACTTATAGGCAGCCACAAGGTCGCCTCTCAACCTTTTCTTGCAGAGGCTGAAAAGGTGCAGTTTCTCTAGTCTCTCCTCATAGCGCTTGGTCTGCAGGCCCTTGACCATATGAGTTGCCCTTCTCTGGACTCTCTCCAGGTTATCTGCATCCTTCTTGAAGTGTGGCGCCCAGAATTGCACGCAGTACTCCAACTGCGGTCTGACCAGCGCCCTATAGAGGGGAAGTATCACCTCCCTGGACCTATTCGTCATGCATCTGCTGATGCACGATAAAGTGCCATTGGCTTTTCTGATGGCTTCGTCACACTGCCGGCTCATGTTCACCTTGGAGTCCACTAGGACTCCAAGATCCCTTTCCACCTCTGTGCCATCCAGCAGGTCATTCCCTAGGCTGTAGGTGTGCTGGACATTTTTCCTCCCTAGGTGCAGCACTTTGCATTTCTCCTTGTTGAACTGCATTCTGTTGTTTTCTGCCCACTTGTCCAACCTATCCAGGTCTGCCTGCAGCTGTTCCCTGCCCTCCGGCGTGTCCACTTCTCCCCATAGCTTTGTGTCATCTGCAAACTTGGACAGAGTACATTTGACTCCCTCGTCCAAGTCACTGATGAAGACATTAAAGAGTATCGGTCCAAGGACCAAGCCCTGCGGGACCCCACTGCCCACACCCTTCCAGGTCGAGACCGACCCATCCACCACGACTCTTTGGGTGCGACCCTCTAGCCAATTCGCCACCCACCGGACTGTGCAGTCATCCACATCACAGCCTCTTAACTTGTTCACCAGTATGGGGTGGGATACCGTATCGAAGGCCTTCCTGAAATCTAAGTATATGACATCCACCCCTCCTCCTGTGTCCAGGCGTTTCGTAACCTGGTCATAGAAGGAGACTAGATTGGTCAGGCACGATCTGCCTGCCACAAACCCGTGCTGGTTTCCCCTCAGCATAATTTGCCCTGCCGGGCTCTCACAAATGTGAGCCTTGATAATTTTTTCAAAGACTTTACCAAGGATGGTGGTGAGACTGACTGGCCTACAGTTGCCCGGGTCCTCCTTCCTCCCCTTCTTGAAAATGGGGACCACGTTAGCCCTTTTCCAATCCTCTGGGACTTGGCCCGTGCGCCACGAGCGTTCGAATATTCCCGCCAGTGGCTCTGCAATGATGTCGGCCAGTGCCTTCAGCACCCTCGGATGGAGCTCATCTGGGCCTGCCGACTTAAAGGCATCCAGTTCTTCCAAGTGACTCTGCACCACCTCAGGATCTACGTATGGAATTCTGGCGCCTTGCTGCTGCCTCTCTACATGACTTATATATAATTTTATATATATATAACTTTTTAAGACCAAAAATCGGACAGGGTTATGTTATTAGTTGCAATAGCCCAAATTATATATTCAATTCAATTAACTGTAATTTATGCCTTGATGTAATTTCTGTTAAAAATTTTATATATATAATAATATATATAAAACTTGTATATATAAAGTTTTCTAATGATCATGAAATGCACAAAAATACTTTTATTTAAGCGAATACTTTGTATTCTCTATATGACATTGCCAGTAGCTTAAAAAGTAGAAACACTTAATGTATGTATAACTATTTTTAGAGCAAAGTTCATTATTTAAAATAGTAATTTTCAAGTGGAAGTTATTCATTTACTATCACAATAGCTGTTTCACAAAAGCACCTAACAGTTTTTCTTATTTCATGACAAATCTGACATTTTTTGAGTAACAGAAGCCCAGTTACTTCTATGAATTATACATCTGGTGATAATTTTGATTTGTAATTCATAGATCCTTTGAAATGCTAATATATAAACAGTATATACTAAAATAGCTAGGCTGACAGGCATTAACTTTCCCATTATAGTTGCCAGCATCAGGAATACTCTAATCCTAAATGTGAGTCAGACTTCTGAGTGCTCTGAAGGTGCATCTCTACCCTGTCTTCAGAACGCATGGTCAGAATTTGAAGATACTGGATTTGATTAATCTAAACAGTCCATTTAATGGAGCCATTTCCTTATGTAATATTAAATGTTTATACTTGTTTCCATAATCATCTGTTGGTCTTTCAGTACAGGAAAATTAATTTGAGCAACAGAATTGTTTAATATTGTTTATCTATGAACAGAACTGTGGAGAATGAGGAAACAAGCTGGAGACTGACTGGCTAACCAGCAGCTCTGGAGAAAAGGTCTTGGGGGTTACAGTGGACAGTTAGCTGAATATGAGCCAGCAGTGTGCCTTTGTTGCAAAGAAGGATAATACTGGCATACTGGGCTGCATTAGTATGAGTGTTGCTAGAAGATCATGGGAAGTGATTATTCCTCTGTTTGGCACTTGTTAAGCCATATTTGGAGTACTGTTTCCAGTTTTTGGCCCCCCACTACAGGAAGGATGTGGACAAACTGTAGAGACTGCAGCAGAGGGCAACAAAAATGGTTAGAGGGGACATGACTTGCGAGGAGGTTGCAGGAACTGGGCTTATTTGGTTTAAAGACTGAGGGGAGAATTAATACCAGCCTTCAACTACCTGGAGGGTGGTTACATAGAGAATGGAGCTGGACTGTTCTCAGTGGTGGCAAATGACAGAAAAAGGAGCAATGATCTCAGGTTGCAGCAATGGAGGTTTAGGTTAGATATTAAGACCTTTCTTGTTTTTATTGTTTGTTGCCTGCCCTGTGAATGAATAATTTTTTGTTTTGAAGAGGTTGATTGTTTCAATTACTTTGATCAGTTCACTAGTCATAAACCCTTTTCCTCCAGGTAATATTTCAAGTATTAAATATAGTTAAGCCTGTTGGATAAATAGGGTAGCTACAATCTAGATCTACTCCCTTAAGAGTGAAAGCTCCACAAAAAAATTTGAGAAGTATTCCAAAAGGATACTTTTGAGATGCAGTAAAAAAGGTCTAAATAATAGATCACACTTTAACCATTACTATGTGGGTGGAGCTAGCAGCAGTGCCCCATCACAATAATATCTGAGTTATCTTAGTTACAGACTTTTAACACCCATCATCTTCCCTTACTAATTAGTATGTGGAGAAGAAATTCATTCTCTTTGTAGACAGGGCTGTATTTGGTTCAGTAACAGCTATTTGTTAATTTTGGTACAGTATTCTATATGAAGTTCTGATAGTGTAAGCAAGTATCTCTTGCCTATACCCAAGTCCAATAGTAAAATTGGCATATGGTTGACCAGAAAACGCAGCCTTGACACCTTCTTTAACAAAAGTGAAAGGATTAGTTGAGGTTTAACACACAGACGAACCCAACAAGACAAGGGCCAATGCCTGCAGAGTGTCTATGAGATACTTGCAGTCTATCATGCCTTCTCCCAGTCCAGGGACAGGGTGTCAAAAGTCAGACGCCATCTATACACACCATACGAAGGTCGTAGAGGCACCAAATGGAGGTGCTCAAGGATTGTCCATTCTAGGACAGCATAAGTCTGGTCAGAATGGTTCATATGCTTCAGCAAGGAGGTCTTTACCACAACCTTGGAGCTCATACTGCAGAAACATAGTTGGGCAAAAGTTCCTCAGACCCACTTTGACAGCTGGCAAAGTACAGGCCTCCTGCAAAAAGGTGGCTCAGTGTGTTTTTCTTTGACTTAACTCAAATGGTGGTGATCTGTTCCATGGATATTGCAGAATGTGTGGTGAAACTTCAGGCAGCCCATCAGTGCCTGGAAATTTGTTGAAGGGCGTCAGACAGAGGTCTTCCATGAACTCAGCCAGAGTGAGAAGTAGCTAGTTGTGGTTTCCCACCATAAAGACTCCCTGTTGGCGTCATTCAGATCTAAACAGAAAAGGTCAGCATAAAAAGCCCTTGTCCTTTCTTGCAATCTGCTCTAAATCTGTAAAAGATCAGCCAAAGACAGGTGACCTGCTTTCTGATCGGGGTACAATACAAGTGGGATTTATGGTTCATATCAAAAGGGAGCTAGGTGTTTGACCAAACAAAGGTGCCCTGAGCTGGTTGATTGTTAAATGCCCAGGTCTCATCTCACTTCTCCTAACACTCTCTGCAGATCAGTGTGTACCTGGAACATGCAGCCAGGTACCTCCCCAGCTCTATAAGCTCCTCCTCCAACAGCCCAATGTCACCTGTCTGCCAACTGTCATCCTCAGGTATAGCCATGGTAGAAGAGCCAGACAAGGTTTATATTCACATCTCATCTCAGAGTGGTGGGAAGGGCCTACCTTTGCATCAGATTGTCATCCAGGAAAGTGGCTGACCTAATGTTGGAGGTGTGGACTCACAAAATATTCAGGCAAGAGATCAAGCAAGGAATGACACAACAGAGCTGCCTCCATGGTGATGTAGGTAAAGAAAGTGGCTTTGTCCAGGTGGTGGCAGATGTCCACTAAGGAACAATGCTTCATGAACTCCTAGGGTGTATCTGTGGCTGCTAAATATCTCTCCTTCCTGCCACGGCCCTTTGCATTCAGGTTCCTGTCCAGGACCAGACAGATAGAAGCTGCTGAAGAAAGTGCATTCCTGCTTATGGAAGCATACCTGCAGAGGGCCCAGCATAAGAGTATGGATGTTGACAAGTTCAGGGAAAGCAGGGTTGCCACAATACTAGAGGATTCAGAGTTAGCTAAAACATAAAACATACTCCTCAACTACAACTGTGATCTGTAGTCACTGAGCAGGTTGGTATGAATCTGCTTCATGACTGGAGTACCCCTTCTACCACACTTAAAGAATCTAGCACCTGCAGAGTTCACCCAACAGAATGTTGATGTTAGGAGATGCTGTAATGGTAGAATTCATGGGGATTTGGGAGGTTCCTGTTGCTGTTGACAGCACTGCCTATACACACAGAATTACACAGCATCTTGTATCCCATGTGATGTTGAGCAGGGAGCAGAAGCATGCCATCTCTTGGGGCCTCTCCTTCCCCAACAAAGTCCTCATTCTGGAGCAGAGCTGCGAACCTGTGGCACAGTGCCATGGGTAGCCAAGACAAGCAGCACAACAGTGAATAGGGCAGGAAGCAGAGCAGGAAATGAGGTAGAGTGCCAGGCTACAGCCTAGACCCTGGGGCCTTCGTGAATAGCCCTTCCCCCTGGCCAGCCACTGTACAGCTAGTCACTGGGGCTGGTCCAAGCTGTCCTGAAGCCTCCATTAAGGTCTAGCCCTTCCCCACCCCCTCCCTGGCACCAGAGTGGCCAGCCAGGATCAGCTGACTCCAGTTTCCCAGTATAAGCTCCTCACCCAGAACAGGAAGCGTCAGGGCAACAGGGCTAAATGTGATTCCAGACTGCCCTGCTGTTCCCTCTGGTTTTGCTCTGACTCTGTTTTCTGCTTCATCTCCTGGCTTCTTGACAGAGCTTGCTCTCTGACTCTGCTCTCTGCCTGATCCCCCAGCTTCCTGACTTGGCCTGTTCTTAGACCCTGTTCTTGTACTGGCCTCCTGGCTTCCTGACCCAGCTTGTCCTTGGAATCTGCTCGTTCTTCCTGACCCTGGTCAGCACCTCAATCCCTGAGCAGACCCAGACCTGGCCACCTCCAACCCAACATGACACAAAGATCACAGGAAACACAAAACAGGGCAGGAGATAGGGCAAAGAGCACAGAGTAGGGAGCAGAAAGCAGAGCAGCAAATTGGGCAGAGGAAGGAGATTGGGGTGGCATTTGGGGAGGGTGGCGGTGCCAATTTGTGGCATGCCCACCAAAAATGTTGTTCCCTCATCCCCAGATTGGAGGATGAGATCAGAGTTCCCTCATCAATTAAGCAAACTTCGTTTTCTACCTGGAGCCTTGTGGCTCATCCTGTGACACAGCTGGGGCTAAAGGTACTCAACCAAGACTCCTGAGTGTCATCATCCTCTAGCTGGCCTTCAGCAACACGCTAACAGCCTGCTGGTAGGGGCATGGTTGCCCCTCCCTCAGTAGTGACTGATTCTCAGCGCACTGCCACCCATTCTTCAGTTTGTCTCATCCCCTGATAGTGGCAGGAAAATACAAATAAATAGTGCTTGAGGAAGTAAGGCATGAGCAAGTTTGAGGAAATGAGAGGTAGCAATAGAGGGGGTCCAGGATCCATTTGGATACAGCACTGTACTTCAGGGACAGGTTGCCTCTTACTGTTGCCAGGCTCAATTGCCTCAAGGACTTGATGCTAGTCTCATTGCCAAGAGGTTTTATTGCTACTTGAAGAGGCTCTCAAGCTGCCTTTGGGATAGAATGACCTCCTTCCCCCACCCCACCCCACCCCCAACCCTACCAAAGAAAGGGCACCCTACAAGGAATAGCATCTAGTTGCTCGCTGCTGGCTATCATGTCATTAGGCTTAGTGGCCTTCACCTCAGTGCTGCCTGCAGCTGGGCAGGGGACATCCTGACGGCAGAAGTGGGGATATTCCACTGACAGCGAGCTGGAGCAGGTCCAATACTTCCCTAGTCAAGGTGGGGAAGGGATCTCAATTATAGAAAGGGTGGAAGAAGGCAGCAGTGGTGGATGGTTGCATAGGCAGTCTTAATCCTGGCATTTACTAACTTTGCATAATATACTTTGGGATATTAGTGTTCTTTTTCCATAGTTTTGTGTGTACTATACCTTATTTTAGGCATGGAAGTGATGAAGGGAGGGGTTAGTTAATTGTTCTGTTTTATGTCTACGATTTAAATTGTTCTTTCTGGTTAACTTTCTGATTTTGTTTGTTTATCCCTTTCTCATTGGGTTCTGCATCTCAGATGCTATCTTAACACTGGAAGTGTATTACCAACATAATATTATTTGTTTTCCCCCGTCCTCAAACAGAGAAGAGCTTCTTATGCTATTACTTATTCATCTCTTGTATCTGGATGGACTGAAGTTTCACCAAGGACTCTCTTCTTGGTTATTTTTCCTTCTTTTTATAAAGGGCTACCCAGTCTAAAGCACAGTCTAGCCAGTTGTCTGGTACACTGAGATCCGGAAACTTGTCATTCCAACTCATTTCAATTAGTGGAACAAATTACTCTGTGATCTGTATTTGATTCTGTAGCCAAGTTTCTGATCTGTGATTAGTAGATTGGCTCAGTAATGCTTATTAATGGCTCTGTTTTTCTCAAGTTGAAGAGAACAAAATAAAACTGAATGTCTTTGGATTCTAATCTTGGTTTTTCTGTTATAATGGCTGTTGTCACCAGCTCTCCTCCAACGTATAAAAGTGAAATATATTCTCTTTCCATCCCCCAGCTTACCTAAATTGGATCTAAATTTTGCAAAAGCCCAATCACTGCAGATCCCAACATCCAGGTTTGTTCAGGTGTTGATCACAATCTGACAGGCATGTCTGTCAGTGCTGTATTTTAATCAACCAGAAGAGGAATTGCTGATTGACACACAGCATTTCTTTTGCCACAGGGCACATTGCTGTGGATCTACAGCATCCCTACTCTCTCACTAGTAAAGGCAAGAAACTGGAATAGAGAGGAATGGTTTTGCTAGCTTTTGGAAGAGATTAATTTATAAATGGAACATATTAATGTCCAATTGTTGTTTTATTTGGGTAATTAATATATTTAAACTTGCAAAAAACCTGATTTATTTTTAACTTTAAATGGAATTCATAGATTTAAACAGGGGATGTTTTCTTACAAGAGAATTTAATTCCCCTAGTTAAGTCTACCCAATCATGAAGCAGAAGTAATTTCCCAAAACCAAAATGATGATAAGTTTGAACAAATACCTAAAATGAATAAAGTTCCAAAGGAGGCCAGTGATCAAATGGCCCTTGCAGAATGGTCTTTGCCTCTTGTTGGAATACATGAAGTGTTGAACATACCTACTTCCTCCTTAAAAAATAACTTGTCAGGCAGTATAGAAAATATTAGATTTGAAGGTTAAACTGCTATTTTTAGACTTACGTTAGATAATTGCCTTTTTTCTAGTATATTGCCCTTCTGGAAATTACATCAGAATGGGACATAAAGGGAAAACATTTTTATTAAATGATGATAGAAATACTGAGTTTGCAAGTATTTTAAGAGGAACGTGACATTTGAAGATGTTGGGAACTGTTAACTTAATCTGTAGACATGTTGACTATGAAAGGTAGCCATCTCCAGGGGAAAAAGATGGAAAACAATTAAATAGTTTGTATACGTATTCGTGGGGATTGCATATGTCATGTCTTGTAGTTCAATATATATCTGACATCTATCTAAAGAAGGTGGGAAAGATCTTATTGTCTGAGATAATTTGTCTTTATAGACCTTTTAATCTTTTTTTTTAAAGGATGTATAGACATGAATGCCTTTCATTCTGAATTTCAAAGGACAAACTTCTATTTTTAAATTGCCACGTTGAAGCTTGCCAGAAAATCTTGTTTGATCTGTGTACACCTGAATAAACAATGGAAGTAGAAAATTAGGCAGTGTATTGGTTAACTTGAGCTGTAGGGGATATTTAGGGATCTTTTTTAGTATTCACATTCCAAAAAATGCTGTTTGGAATCCCATTTTTTCTTTAGTTTTTCTTTATTTTTATTAATATTTTATTAAAGGATTAGAGATTAGAACATTTACTGTTATCTATCAATCAGTGAGATATCACTTGGGGCCCTAAATTAAGGATTTTTCAACATTTAAATTCTTATTTTTAGTTAGAAGCTTAACTTGGCTTTAGAATTCTTTGCTTGAGGCCAATGCATAGCATTCATCCCAGCAGCTTTTAGTAGCCACATCTTATATTTCTTTAAATAAAACCTCAAAAATGTTGTTTCAGAGAGAGAATTGAAAAAAATTGTTAATAATTCTAAAGCAAGTTGCTTAATACATTCCCTATACCTAATTGTTTTTTGAAAAATCAAAATCAAAACTTCAGTATAATTTTAAACAATGACTCAGTAGCCATTTTGAAAAATTAAAAAGGAAATGCTATAATTTTAGCAACACTTTTTTTTTTCTATTTAAAACTATGGATTTTGGTGACTGAATTCAGTGGGAGTAGCAGGAAATGGGCTCTAAATGATTTTGTGTATGGGTACTTTTAAAGAGGGAAGTTGGAGAAGGAAGTACTCAGTTTTCAGAAGAACTTAAGTATATGGATTTTCTATGTATATTATATACATTTATTGACATAATAGAACCTGACAGTTTAGGAAAAGCCATTACCATCTGTATAGTAATTTTAGCAAGTGAACTTGCTACATGTACTCTGTATTCATGTGGACCAAATAGATCATAACTCAGAAGAAGTGTTAGTAGTGACAGGTGAATGATTCACAAGTCTAGAAGTCTTAAGACATACCTGTAAAATATGTGATCGACCGTAGCAGTTGTGGTATAGAGACTAAACTGCATATAATAGCCTTGTTTGGTAACTGGACAATTGCCCAGTATGTGGGCAGTCCTTCAACCTCAAGCTTATTCCAACCCCTGTCATGCTATACTGACTACGTCCTGTTTGTTTTCAAGGGTGGTGTTGAAGGCAAGGCCCTGTGAATAATAATAGAAAGAGCCTCGGGGTGAAGTGACACATTAAAATTAGCTCATGTTAAAATCATGTCAAATGTGAGTGATCACATGTTCAAGCTTGTTAACTAGTGCTGAGTGCCCTCTAGGCCTTTTAAAGTTACATCACTTGAGGCAAAGATTATCTTTGGGCTGTGCTAGGCAGTTTGATTTAGCTTAACTTCTAAATGTTCCCTGGAGATAAAAAGACAAACAAATGATTAATTTGCAGTCCTCTAGTATCTCAGAGGCACTGCTCCCAGGTGGACTATCTATCCTTCTGGACTCTGATGCCCCGGCAAGCATAGGCCGGACAGCAGAGCAGCAGCTACTGAGTGAGCAAAGAAGGGAAGCAAGGGAGAAGGGAGAGGAGCTGCTGGGTTGCAAGGTGAATCAGGGGAGAGAAGAAGTGGGGAGGGGAGCTGTTGGGTTGTAGAGGGGCCTGGCAGGACATACACACATACCCCCAGTATATGTTTGTGTGCACACACACATGTATGCACACGTGTACACACACACACTCCAGCACACAATCAGCAAGGTGTGCATGTTAGAAACCACAGTAAATATTACCATGCAACTGCCAGAACATGTTCTAACTTTAATATCTCACTGATTTAACATGTGCTAAATGTCCTGTCTCCCTGTGACAAGGCCCTAACTAATTGGTTACTACATAACTGAGGGATCATCTCCCAGCTCTCAACTCTTATAATTTAGAGGCATTTCCAAATTTGGAACTTTTATTACACTGATGGCTGTGAAAGCTTGGAACAGAACCCAGTCTTACCCCAGCCACTGCAAAAAATGCAAGACGGTGGCTAGGGTAAGACTGGGTTGTGGTGACAAGTCTGCCACAAAGAAAATGAAACTCCGCTAATGGCTGCAACCCATTAGGCATAGAGAAAGAGGAGCTTGCGGTACCCAATTCCAGACCCATGCAATAAGATAACAGTTATGATAACAGCCCTCAACCTTTTACTATTTATATAGTCATTTAGTTATTTATTTTAGTTTCATAGATTCATAGATGTTAGGGTCGGAAGGGACCTCAATAGATCATCGAGTCCGACCCCCTGCATAAGCAGGAAATAGTGCTGGGTCTAGATGACCCCAGCTAGATGCTCATCTAACCTCCTCTTGAAGACCCCCAGGGTAGGGGAGAGCACCACCTCCCTTGGGAGCCCGTTCCAGACTCTGGCCACTCGAACTGTGAAGAAGTTCTTCCTAATGTCCAATCTAAATCTGCTGTCTGCTAGTTTGTGGCCATTGTTTCTTGTAACCCCTGGGGGCGCCTTGGTGAGTAAAACCTCACCAATTCCCTTCTGTGCCCCCGTGATGAACTTATAGGCAGCCACAAGGTCGCCTCTCAACCTTCTCTTGCAGAGGCTGAAAAGATCCAGTTTCTCTAGTCTCTCCTCGTAGGGCTTGGTCTGCAAGCCCTTAACCATACGAGTGGCCCTTCTCTGGACCCTTTCCAGGTTATCCGCATCCCTCTTGAATTGCGGCGCCCAGAATTGCACGCAGTACTCCAACTGCGGTCTGACCAGCGCCCGATAGAGGGGAAGTATCACCTCCTTGGACCTATTCGTCATGCATCTGCTGATGCACGATAAAGTGCCATTGGCTTTTTTGATGGCTTCGTCACACTGCCGACTCATGTTCATCTTGGAGTCCACTAGGACTCCAAGATCCCTTTCCACTTCCATGCTACCCAGCAGGTCATTCCCTAGGCTGTAGGTGTGCTGGACATTCTTCCTCCCTAGGTGCAGCACTTTGCATTTCTCCTTGTTGAACTGCATTCTGTTGTTTTCTGTCCGCTTGTCCAACTTGTCCAGATCTGCTTGCAGCTGTTCCCTGCCCTCCGGCATGTCCACATCTCCCCATAGCTTTGTGTCATCTGCAAACTTGGACAGAGTACACCTCACTCCCTCGTCCAAGTCACTGATGAAGACATTAAAGAGTATCGGTCCAAGGACCGAGCCCTGCGGGACCCCACTGTGCACACCCTTCCAGGTCGAAACCGACGCATCCACCACGACTCTCTGGGTGTGACCCTCCAGCCAATTCGCCACCCACCGGACTGTGTAGTCATCCAAGTCACAGCCTCTTAACTTGTTCACCAGTATGGGGTGGGATACCGTATCGAAGGCCTTCCTGAAGTCTAAGTATATGACATCCACCCCTCCTCCTGTGTCCAGGCGTTTTGTAACCTGGTCATAAAAAGAGACTAGATTGGTCAGGCACGATCTGCCTGCCACAAACCCGTGCTGATTTCCCCTCAGCATAATTTGCCCTGCCAGGCTCTCACAAATGTGAGCCTTGATAATTTTTTCAAAGACTTTGCCAAGGATGGAGGTGAGACTGACAGGTCTATAGTTGCCCGGGTCCTCCTTCCTCCCCTTTTTGAAAATGGGGACCACGTTAGCCCTTTTCCAGTCCTCCGGGACTTGGCCTGTGCGCCACGAGCTTTCAAATATTCCCGCCAGTGGCTCTGCAATGATGTCAGCCAGTGCCTTCAGCACCCTTGGATGGAGCTCATCCGGGCCTGCCGACGTAAAGGCATCCAGTTCTTCCAAATGACTCTGCACCATTTCAGGGTCTACGCATGGAAGTCTGGCGCCTTGCTGCTGCCTCTCTACAACCCCAGTGAGAGACTTGTCATGCCCCTCACTTAGGAACACTGAGGCAAAGAACTCGTTGAGGAGTTCAGCCTTGTCCCCCCTGTCCGTCACCAATTGTTTCTGCCCATTTAGTAGGGGTCCTATTCATCCCTGGGCCTTCCTTTTACTCCCTATATGTCTAAAAAACAATTTCTTGTTGTCTTTTACTTGGGTTGCCATCCTCAGCTCCATGGTAGCTTTGGCCCGTCTAACTGCCTCCCTACAAGCACGAGCAGAGGAGGTATATTCATCTTTGGTGATCTCTCCCTGTTTCCACTTTTTATGTGCTCCCCTTTTGTCCCTTAGGCTGCTCTGGATTTCTCTGGTCAGCCAGGGAAGCCTCCTGGCCCCTTTCCCTCTTTTGCCTCGCTTGGGGATCGTCTTGCATTGTGCCCGAAGGATCGTTTCCTTAAGGCACAGCCACCCTTCTTGGGCTTCCATCTCTTCAAATCTCCTACTCTGCAGTGTGTCCTTGACTAATCGCCTGAGTTCATTGAAATCAGCTTTCCTAAAGTCTGGCACTTTCACCCTACTAGTTACCTTACCCACTCGCCGTCTTATGGTGAATTCTATTATTAGGTGATCACTGTCCCCCAGATGGCTACCGATCTGGAGGTCCGCTACCATGTCATCTCCCGTTGCCAATACCAGATCCAGTATGGCATTCCCCCTAGTGGGACCGTGTACCTCCTGAGTCAGGTGGAGGTCCTGTACACAGGTTAGAAACCTGCGTGAGCGGTGGGACTTTGCTGTCTGTGACTCCCAACAGATGTCCGGGTAGTTTAGGTCCCCCATGACTACCGCCTCTTTAGCTTTTATGGTCTCCGAGATTTGCCTCAGGAGCCCCGAATCTCTTTCTTCCCCTTGATGTGGGGGTCTGTAGCAGACCCCTACCACCAAATCCCTTTCTCCTTGCCCCCCCACGTAGCCTAACCCACAATCCCTCTATTTCCTTATCCTTGGATTCCGTCTTGATGAGGGTTGATGTATAATGCTCACTGACATAGAGCGCAGCCCCTCCCCCTTTCTTCCCCATCCTGTCTTTTCTGTAGTTATTTAATTATTATTACCACTATTTTTTGAGTTGGTCTAATAAAAGATATTAGCTTTACCCAAAGAAACTTGTCTGCCCGTGTCCTTAGACCAACACTGCTACAACCTACACCCCTTAACCTTCTACCGCACCCAAGCATAAAAAATAAGTGATGGTTAAAAATTACTGGCAGAGACCTGACACATTCATTACATGTATATAACAAGACTCAGGGATCAAGCTAGAAAGCCAGATGGCCTAGAGAGAAACTACAAATGACATATCTGTCCAAAGTTTTACGGATGTCTAAATATTTATTATGCTAAACCAGTATATTGTCTTGAAACTCACAGCTATTGTATCTAGTGGCCTCTGATCTTCACTATCTTCATAAGCCATTTGATGCAGCTATTTAGGCTCCATTGTTAAAATAACTATGGAAAGATAATCTCTGATCAACTTCCTAATGGTATCTCATTCAATCAATACCCATCCTATTTGATTCCAGACTGATCAAAAGCTTGCAGAAGCAAAACAAACACATGCACAGGATACAATTGTAATATGTTATTTCTGTCTTTGTCTGCTTTGTTTGGACCTTGATTAACCAGCTATTAAGAGGGAATGCTTTGAAGCTATACAATTAAAACAGTATAAAAAGCAAGACAACAGAACTGCCAGCAAGGTGTGCAGTCCAGGGAAGATCAAGAAGCCATCCTGCACCCAGCGCACAACTGAAGGACCCACGCTCTGTGAAAGCTGTACAAGAACCACTTCCTACCTGCTTGGGTAAAAATCTCTTGCAGCTAAAATAACACAAGGACTGTAATAGCTCATTTATTGAATATTAAGAAAGAGTCTTTTCTTTTTCTGTCATTTCATTTTATAGCTTGTTTGTAGTTATTAAAGCAAGACTTTCTGCTATTAATCAACCAAGTATTGTGTCAGATCTTAAAGCGCTAGGTTTAAAAATCCAGTTTCAAAGTGCAGCAACTCTGTCTTCCCTCTCAACAATACCTACAAAAATCAATAAACCGAAAATCCATTAATACTCATCTGCAGAGGAGACGTTGCTACCATATCACTGAAGTAGTCTTTACCAGTTACTTTCCTATTTGCCTTTTTCTGCAGCTGTTTGTTTTATTTATTTATGCATTTATAGGCTTTCCTTCCCACCAAAAGCTCAGTGCAGTTTACAGTAAGAGAAACAGAACAACTTAGCAAGTCACCATAAGTCTTTCAGAAGGTTTCACTTTCTTCTCAGATTGACACTGGAGGAGCTTGCTTGTTGGTGATCTGGTTCTTTTTCTGTTGCCAGTGCCAAGGTAGAAATTGTTGGTTGAGAACAGTCCATGTCAACTCCTTCTTTCAAGAGCTCTCTGGGAGTGCTTGCAGATGCCAGTAATTGTGTCAACATGTCCCCATGTCTGTTTAAACCAGGTGTGACTGGATTCGCTAGGCACTTGATAGTACCCTGCTGATCCCATGTATTTGAGGTGTAGTTCCTTAGACTTACTCCATCACCAGATTTTAGTACTAGATGTTCCTGAGCTTCTCTTTCGAAATACCATTTTTGTTTCTGCTTCTGAATTTCTTTTGTCTCTCTGAGAGCATCATTATCCTGACCTTTTCGTAAATTGTCACAGATTGGTACGTTAGAACACATCAGTCGACCCGTTAATAGCTGGGCTGGTGACCGGCCATTTGCTATGCATCTACTGTGATACACCAATAACATTTTCACAAAATCACTCCCACTGTCATACAATTTCTTCAGTATATTTTTTATGTTCTGAACAGACTGTTCCACAAGGCCGTTTGTCTGGGGATAATTAGGGCTTGATGTACTATGCTGAAAGTCCCAATCCTCAGCAAGGTAAAGGGATTATAAAAAGCCAGAGTTTCCTTCCCCACAGTATGCAAGAAGATTAAGGATTTGACTTTATCATTTTTATCTTCTTCCTCTATGTTTGCTAGGTGCCACTTAAACCTTTCTCTGAATGCCCTTCAGTTCTGTGCTCTATTGCCCAATGACAGAAGGGCAGATGGAGGTTGCAATGCTTCTATGATTAATTGGCAGACAAGATTTTTTGAATAAATGTGATATAATTTATTAGACCAACTAAATAGTTGGACAAATTGTTCTTTGCAAGCCTTTGGGCACAGACGCCCTTCTTCAGGCATAGGGAGAGTCTGGTGGTGTTTGTGTGCTCTCCCGGGTTGGAATAGAAGCCAATATGGAAAGTGCAGGTTAACTGTCCTTATATTTGACGCCACTGGTTTAAATAAATGGCCCATGGGCCAGATCTAGTCCACAGAACTGTTTCATTCAGCCTGCCAGTAGTTTGGCAAGCTAATGGAAGATGGGGCTGGGGTTAGTGGGGTGTGGCTTGCCTCTTTTGGCCCCAGTGAACATAGCTTTCAGCAATGGGAAATGAGTGAGGGCAGTGCAGATGTAACCTTTGCTTACCCTGCAGCTTCTGGAGCCCTTGCCCCCACTGGCCCCAGACTGCCACTCCCTGAACCCAGATCTGCACTGCCACCTTAACCCACACCCATACTGCTGCCACCGGACCTGCCTCAACTGCTGCAGATCTGGCCCAAGAAGCCCCCAGATTCAGATCTGGGAACCCGCTACAGTCCAGATCTGGCCTGGAGCTTGGGGTGCATTTAACACTGCTGATTTAAACTGTACAGCGGTGTGTATCATTTACAGAAGTCTCCATCCTTCCATGTGGCTGTGTTGCTCCACTTGCTTTCAATTTCCAACTTGTTTTTCAGTTTGGAACTCAGTTCATTCAAGTTCTTTCCCATTCACCGCTGCTGACATCATATCGTGATTGTGGGGTTCTGTAAACATATGCATAGATGAATGAGAAAAACTAAATAGCAAGCTTAGATTGTGGAGTAGTAGGCTAACCTCAGCTGACCCTTTGTGTCTAAGGGTGTTGTTACATTTTAAAATTTGCACGTTAACTCTAAGGAATGTTGTTAGATGGTACTAAAGTTAGCATGTGCTGCGAGCAGTCACACATTAAGGGTTAATATCCCCTCTAATGTGCCCAGCTCTGTCTTGCTGCTAGAAGCTTAGTGAGCAGGGATATGGTATGGAGCTACAAAGTCTGCCCAATGGCTGCCTGGCTCTCCAGTGGCTCCCTTCCCACCTCCCCCCACCATATCATGGCTTTCCACTCACCCATAGTGGCTCAGTTTTCCCTGGCTTTCTGTTAGTCCAGGGTAGTAGTGTTCTGGATGGCAGATTGTCTATGTTTGCAGGGGGGGGTTGCAAGCAATGCATCCTGGGGTACGGGAAGACCATAAATTGTTGGTATTGCCCCCATGGAGCAGACTCACATTTCTCCAACATGAGCTGCCTAACACCAGCTGTAAATAATCTTTGTCTGATGAGGCATTACTTTGAGACACTCAGAAGACACTTGGCTTGTCTTTCTCTACCTTACCACACAGATGCTTCTGTCTTAAGGGTATTTAACACTTGGGAAAAGTAACGTCTAATAATACCTTAACTAAAAAACTGGTTACTGCTTAACTGAGGGGCTATCTCCTAATATCCAGCTCTTCTAAAATAGGGAGTGTCTGTAAATTATAACTTTTATGTCTACAGGTCTTATGTAATGAGATCTAGCTGCAGAATATATTTAAATTTTTAAAGTTCAGATACTTTAGAGATGTCAGTTCGGTAACTTTGAGTTTTTTAAACAGGAAAATTGTTTTCTTCTTGGTCTTCTAGAAGCCTCCACTTTTTCAAAATTCCTGCCTAGGCATATGCGTTGAAGGTCTGGGTGACCTCTCGTGCATACACCATGATCTGGAAGGACTGACAGTTGCCAAACTAACCATTCTTCCAGCAGCTGGACACAAAAAAAAAAAAAAAAAAAAAGTTTGGCTTGATACCAACTATGGAAGTGTTCATCCCCAATGGGATTTTTTTCAGAAAGTCGTGATCAGATGCAGGGACTATAATTCAAGCTGTTTAGAAGGTTACTATTACTGTTCACTACTACAAAGATACACTACAAATGAGCTAGTATGAAATAAATAGGTTGGTATTTCTAAAACAGCATCTAAAATATTCTTTTAAATATTATCCTAGCTTACTATGTGTAAAGAATTTCTGAGTTAATTTGGATTATTTTGATTGATACTTCTACTGTATTCTCTCATGGCGGACCTCTTTTCTGTAGTGCAGTACAGTTGAGGTTCGTGTTAATTCTTAAACTTGTGGAAGAGTTTCATGTTGTTGGGTACATAATTGGTCTGTCAGCATTTTCTGACAGTTTTGCAATGCAGCTATCAAATTGCAACTAACATGAGAGGAGCTATCCAGAAATGTTTTTCTGGAAATGTTTTTTATGAATTACATTCTACATTTTACACAGAAGGTTGCATCTGGTGAAACTAGAATTATAGAAACCAAAATGTACTTCCTCCTCTGTCTAAAAAAGCTTTGCTCTGACTCAGGGATGTCACAATCATGTTGCATCCTGGGCCAGGTCTGGACTGTGGGGCTCCTTACAAGCCAGTTTCAGCCTGGGGTACATGGCGGTGGCAGCTTTGGAATAGGGCATGCAGTGGCTCCAGTATGGGGCAGTAATAGCAGCTGGAGTCATGGCAGTGACAATTGGCGAAGTGGCTGGAGGACAAATGGGGCTCACCCTCCTGCCACTGATCATCAAGTCCATTGGGGCCACAGGAGCCCAAATTCTGTGGCAAGCCATGCTGCCAATTTCCAGTGGCCTGTTGGTAGCCTGGCAGTCCAGATTGATTAGCTCTACAGGCTGTATGTTTGACACCCCTGCTCTGGCTGGTTAGGACTCTATTCATAAAAGCTATTTACACCTCACTTATTTTTACTGGCACAAGATAGTTTAAATGAATTCCTAGAAATTTATTTCTTAGGACTTTTTTTTTTTAAGGCTATTATTATTTGGCTGGGAGGGTACAGAGGGGGTATTCCTCCATATCTCAGCCACTGAGCTTGTAGGATGTCTCAGTAATTCCATTGGAAAAGTTAACTACAAGTGACATGTTACTAAACTGCTTGAGCAATACAAGAAGCATGTACTTGTGAAATTAGCATAGTGGAATAAACTCTGCTGCAGTTCATGATAGATATAATTGCTGCTGGGTGCAGCCTTTACATGTGTGCCTGGGGCCTCAGCATGTTGAGTCAGGTCAGCGCAGCCCTTGCTGGGAGGAGTCTCAGGGGGTCAGCCTGCCAGCCCAGAGCTACTCCAACCCAGCTCAGCATGCTGTGGAGGGCCTAGCTGGGGCAAAAGGGTGCTACAGTGTGGGGTTGGCTGGCAGGCAGCCCCCGAATTGTATCACCCTCCTGCTGCAGCCAGCTGTGGTCATCGTTTATGCATATGTTGTGGCGCCGTAGGATAGTACTTGTGTTAGTCAGTACTATTCTACAGCATAGTTAATTAGTTTATTTTGGCCTAATAGCCCTGCATGTGTAAAAGGTGACACTTTACTGTGGAGCTAATTAATCAGCTCCCCCAGTAAAGTGCATGTAGATGTTCCCACAGCCACCAAAAGATAGGCAAAAAAGGAGCATGCATTTAACACTTCCAGTTGGAAGCTTGGCATAAAATAATATTGATGAAAAGGGTACTGAAGAAATCATCTTGCCAAGTTTGGGTACTCCTGCATAAAGCTAGTCATTTAGTATTCTCCTATGGAAGTTTAAACTAAGTTTAATCTGTTAAATTAGCTTTAAAAGCAGCAGGAGAGTTAAATTTTAAGATCTGAATTTGCCAATATGTTCAGTTTCTTTCTCTAATCTGATGAGTTTGTACTTGCTAAAGCTTGGTGTCTAATTTGTGGATGATTAATGAGAAGCACTTAATTGAATGTCTTTACTGTGTAGGAGCTTTGAAAAAGGGGAATGCTGTAATACTGTACATTTTTGTAGTTTTGACTTTAAATTTTAGTATATCGGCTATATATATTAGGGCCTAACCAAAACAGACAGAATAGACGAAACATTACTTGCTAATTTAGCATTAATGGAGAAAATGTGAAAAGAATTCATGCTTTAGAAGCAATTTTATTTTTGTCCTACAGAGGCCTGGGGTAATCTTAATTTTACTTCATTTTACAAACCTGTGAAACAGGGAATTAAGAACCAATATTAAATAATTGAATACAATTCTGTTCCAAACAAAGTCTTCTGTTGCTTAATCCTTCATTTGATGCATTTGAACATGAGCTGCAGTGGCTGTTCTTCCACATTTAAAGCTTTGTCAAGTTGAAAAATTGTGTCTGGAGGGCATGAGTTTATGCTTCTGTACTCCCCTTTCAGTTTGAGAAGCCTAAGGGATAAGTTCCAGAGAACCACAAAGACATAGTCTCATACTGAAGACCTTCCAGAATTACAAAATGAACATTTCTCCGTTTTGAGTCTTGTCAAAGAAAATTACACTTGTGCTCCTTTCTCACTTGAATTAAATCAGTATAGAATTTGAGATGGTTTCAAGCTTAATAATAGTGTGTTCGTGTTTTCCTATAGAAGAGGTAGAAGACGCCTTTAAATTATGTGTTCGAGCATGGTTTGCTCATTTACACCTTCAGCTCAGGTACTGGTAGTTACTAACGTAGGGTCTGCAGTATTATCAACCCCAACTGCTCAAAAATCACCAGGGTCATAAAATCACATGTTTAAGCTTTTGAAGTCCTTTTTATTTGCTGTCTGCATTCTGCACCACCAAATGTAGTGTATTTGCACTAAATTTCCAGCATTATTCCACATTCACAAGTGCTTTTTCAGTGCTTAGATTGATGTATGCATGTAACTTGAAAGCATAGGGCTTTAATATGCATACTAGATATGGCAGAAGCCTCAAAAAATCACTAGAGTGGACACCATTGTGTCTACATCAGGAAAAACCTGCTTGCATTTGCACCAGTATAACCATATTTGTTTGAAAGTCTGAAATACAGATAAACCGCAGAACTGCAAAACAGAATTTCCACGAGCATGACTTACTCTGGTAGTTTACCAAATAATATGCACCATTTTAATGACACTTTCAAATAGATCATGTACAGGTACATGGGGGATTTACAAGAAGCAATGGCTAGAAGATGAATATGGACAAATTCACATTAACAGTGATGCAGAGATTGTTAACAGCAAGACTGATTAACCACAGTAGGCAAATACCAAGGGAAGTGATAGATTCTTCATCTCTTAATGTCTTCAAGTCTTTTTGGAGGATACAGTATAAACAAGGCTGGCCTAGTAAACTTCCCTAAGCTGTTTTGGAGGAGGGAAGCACAGACATTAACTAAATAATAAATAAATACATTTAATAGCCTGTGGTGTACAGGAGGTCAGGCTGGATGATTTAATGGTGCTGTTGGGCCTTTGACTGTGAATCTAGGAAGACACAATATGGACAACGTCTGCTTTACTTAAGAGAACAACCTCATAAATAAATCTCATTGAAAAAATGTGAACATACTGTAGCTGTAGATAAGAGGATTACATTCCCTCCCAAGGGGGCACACAGCTGTGTAAATAAATACCTTTGTCAGTTGTCTAATTACAAAGGATGTTTTTATGCTAGGAATGTGAAGCGGCCAAGTTGCATCTTTTGACTTCAAAGATAATAAAATAAAATGAAGAGAGTGGAGAAGTCTTGAAAATAAAAATGAGGGAAGTCTGCAAGGGGCTGGCCAAAGAAAAAGTGAGCCACTGACACCCATGCTGGGCCTCAGAGAGGCTGCTCTGCTGATGAGAAATGGTGAAAGCACCTGAGGGATTGGATTACCCTCTGCATTCTTAGATGTAAGTGAATACTTGTGTAAGCTATTAATGCCCAAGTTTGTGTTTTATTTAGGTTTATTTTTATATAAAGTTGGGTGCATTTTATATCTGTTTTGCCTGCTTGTTTTTTTCTCTAATGACTGTTTTAAATTAGAAGTGTTGTGGTCCTTTAATGTTTTGAGGGAATTTCCACACTTACTGCAGCAGAAACAAATGACCCTCTTTGTTTTGATTGAAGGTGTTAGGAGAAGCTATTTAAAATATATATCATATAATCCTTATGACCCTTGTCTGCTCTTAACCTACCTGAATGCTAGGAACTAAACCAAAGGAAGCTAAGGTAGAAGGCAGATCAGGCACCTTAGAGAGGTGTGAGCTTTTCTAGGCAACAGGCAGGGAAGCTGTCAATGGGAAAAAAAGGAAAGAATAATTGTAAAGATAAGTTCCTAGAGTGGGCAAAAGTGTGTGTGCAAAAGGGGAGAGGGGTCTTTCAATTGGGGAATCTCCATTGGGCTCAGTCCTGGTTAGACTACTTAACCTTTCCCCAGGTTGAACCTAGGATCAAAAGGGCAGCCTAAATCTCCAGGATCTGCTTCTGAAACCTGACTTCAGACTAGTTCAGCTAATTTCCTCTCTGTACTCAAAGATACTGAAAATGAAAAAGGGGTTCAGGAGTAGCCAGCGACCAGCCAAGGTATTAGTGAAAGCTGACAGGCAGGGAAGGAGGTATATGCAGAGACAGAAGGGGCATGCTGCCTCCAGGTCAGTCTGTTACCGTCTGTTTCTCCTTGCTTGAGGCAAGGTTAGCTGGGGAGAGGGAAAGCTGTCAAGAAAAAAAAATAAAATGTAAGCCAGATCCATTCATGAAGGTTTCCTGTTGTTTTTTATACTTTGCTTTATATGCTTTATACCTCAAAAAATGAATAGATAATTCTTTGGATTCAGGACATCAGTTTAATGCCACTGCTAACTTATGCTGTCACAGGTCATCTAGTCCAACCCTGTGCTCAAAGCAGGACCATCCCCAACTAGATCATCCCAGCCATGGCTTGGTCTAGCTAGGTTTTAAACACCTCCAAGGATGGAGAGTGTATAACCTCTCTGGATAACCTGTTCTAGTATTTTACCACCCTCCTAGTTTTTTCCTAATATCTAACTTAACCTTCCCTTACTGCAACTTGAGACAATTGCTTCTTGTTCTGGCATCTGCCACCACTGAGAACAGTCTAGCTCCATCCTCTTTGGAACCCCCATTCAGGTAGTTGAAGGCTGCTATTAAATCCCGCCTCACTCTTCTCTTCTCCAAATTCTCATTTCTCCAAATTCTCTTCATTTTGTAATTAACATAAATAAACCCAGTTCCCTCAGCCTCTCCTCATAAGTAATGTCCCCCAGCCCCCTCACCATTTTTATTGCCTTCTGCTGGACTCTCCAATTTGTCCACATCCTTTCTGTAATGAGGGGCCCAAAACTGAACACAGTACTTCAGATATGGCCTCAGCAGTGCTGAACAGAAGGGAATAATCACTTCCTTCAATATGCTGGTAACATTCCTACTATTGCAGCCTAGGATGCTATTAGCTTTCTTACCAGCAAGGGCATACTGTTGGTTCATATTCAGCTTACTGTCTTCTGTAACCCCTAAGTCTTTTTTTGTAGAGCTGCTGCTTAGCCAGTTGGTCCCCAGCCTGTAACAGTGCATGGGATTGTTCCTTCCAATGTGAAGGACTTTGTACTTGTCCTTACTGAACTTAGTGAAATTTCTTTTGGTCCAATGCTCCAATCTGTTGAGGTCTCTAAATCTTAGCTCTACCCTCCATTGTATCTACTACTCCACCTAGCTTGGTGTCATCTGCAAACTTGCTAAGGTTGCACTCTATCCCATTTTCCAGGTCATTGATGAAGATACTGAACACAGCCAACCCCAGGAATAACCCCTGGGGCACTCCACTTGATACCAGCTACCAACTAGTTTGAGCCATTGATTACTACCCTTTGAGCCCAATGATCCAGCCATTTTTTTTTTATGCACCATACAGTCCATTCCAGCCTGTACTTCCTCAGCTTGCTTGCAAGAATGCTGTGGGAGACCATATCAAAAGCCTTGCTGAAGTCAAGGTATATCGCATCCACTGGTCTTCCCACATCCATAGAGCCAGTCATTCTCATCATAGAAGGCCATCAGGTTGGTCAGGCATGACTTGTGCTTGGTGAATCCATGCTAACTGTTCCTAATCAAATTCTTCTGCGACTGCTTAGAAATGGATTCCTTGAGGACCTGCTCCATGGTCTTTACAGGGACTGAAGTGAGTCTTTAGTTCCCTGGATCCTCCTTCTTCCCTTTCTTAAAGATGGGTGCTATATATGCCCTTTTTCAGTCATCTGGGACCTCTCCCAATCGTGATTTTTCAAAGATGATGGCCCATGGCTCTGCAATCACATTGGCCAACTTCCTCAGGATTCTCGGGTGCATCCCATCTGGCTCCATGGATTTGAACACATCCAGCTTTTCTAAATAATAACTAACCTGTTCTTTTGACACTGTTGGCTGCTTACCTCTTCCCCAATTACCCGAATACAAGATAACTTTGAATTTAAGATGACACTCCCAATAATTAGATTCTATATATGGATTTAAAAAAAAATTATAATTTTCCAGGTATAAAATCTAATTATTGGAGGGTTGTCTTAAATTTGTTTCCCCCCACCATGATAGCACCAGGGAAAACAGAAGCTGGGGTGGGGGGTTGGTCAGGCTTTCCCCATCACTTGTCCCCCCCCATCCCCCCCGCCCTGCTAGTCTGCCCCCCCCCCGGAGGTGCCTGTGCCTTTGCCCCCACTCCTGCCCCCTGTATCCTCTGTCCTTTCCCCACCCCCAGTTTACTGTCTAATGCAGCTCCATTCCCTCCTGCATACGGAGCATATGCAAGCTCCAGCCCCTACCCAGCCATGCTGCAGCATCCCTAGGCTGGAGCTGTGCTACTGCTGATTGGATAAAATAAATTAAAAATGAGGAATATAAAGTTGGCTCTTCGAATAAATGCTTAGGATATAGTTTTTTTCCTCACTTACTGCTAATGTCACCTGCCTGTGAAGGTGCTTATGCAAGAGCTTACCAAGGAGTCTCTAGACATAAGTGAAAGGGGCTAGGGACAAAAGTTACACATAAACCGGTTTAAGTAAGTAGTAGGGCAAATGGTGGCACCAGGTCTCAGAGGTGTGGCCATAGCCCCCCAGTTCCCCCTAGCATGCCAGCACTGTTTGCCCTACACAATCTGCTACAGCTCTGCCTGCCTCACTACTGCCTGCAATGCAGCCCCCCCACCAGGAAGAGGCTTGCGCTCCTGGGACACCATCACAGGGGCTGCTGCCCCATCAGAGTCCCTCCCTCCTCACTGCTCCAGTGGCAAGGGCATGGCCAGAGGCTGGCTGACATGGCCCCCTTAAGCAAAGGGGACAGGGAGGGGGTTTATTTCCCCCCTCCCTCTGGCATCTGGCGAAGGGGGCAGGGAGGGGACTTATTCCACCTCTTGCCCTGAGCAGGGAGTGATTGGTGGTGGAGGCAGCAGTTGGGGCTAGTAGACCCTGGCTGCAGTCCCCTGGTGGCAGAGGGGGGAATAAACAACCTCCTTACTTGCTTTGCTTCATGGGGCCAACCCGGTGGTACCTGGCCATACCTCCACCCCTGCTGCTGCAGCAGCAGAGGGGGAGTGCCAGGCAGACCCTAGCTCAGGTTCATGCTGGTGAGACAGGGAGGGGGGAAATAAACCCCTTCCTGGACTCTTCATTTGAGGCTACTGCAGGGGCTAGCCATGCCCTCCTCTTGCTCCAGGTGTCAAAACCCTGTGCTAATGGAGTAACAGAATTTCAACGCGTGTGTGTGTGTGTGTGTGTGTGTGTGTGTGTGTGTGTGTGTGTGTGTGAGAGAGAGAGAGAGAGAGAGAGAGAGAGAGAGAGAGAGAGAGAGAGATTGATCTGCTACCGAGTCAGACTCTCTGCTCTCTCAAGCAATGAATATTTCCATCCATGCTACGTACTGAATCCCTTACTTCTTGAAGAGTTGTGTCCTACCATGCCCTACCATCTGTCCCATCTCAAACAGCTGATTACAGTTTTTTTCTTGCAAAGACTACAAGCACCATAGCATGCTGCCAGAAGTTATTTGTCTCTCATCTCTCTACACGAAGTGCCTGCCACTGTTACTGGAGCCAAATCATATGCATACGTTAAATGCTGTAGTGTAACCACTGTTAAATAAATACATGCCATCCAAATGGAACAAACCAGGGCATTCATTAGTAATACTTGAGTGTGCTTAAATATGTCCCTACCTCGCAACGGATGGTTTCCTGACCCCCTGAATCCATGCTTCTATATTCACAAAGCTGCACAGTTAAGGATACTTTCCTATAAAACCTACTGCAGGATCATATTTGCCCAAGCCATCCCAGTGAGAAGAAAGTATGCCTGCATTATGTTAATTTATGTTTCATTTTACAAAAACATTCTCTTCTGAAGGATCATCTGCAGTAAGGTAAAAAGACTCCTTTAGGGGAGAGTAACTATTTTTTGTTATTGTTGTATAATTATACAGAAACTATAATCATCTGTTCCCAGAAAAGCAGACTCCTGATTAAACCATTTTGCCATAATACTCCTTGAGCATGATCTGCAGCAGTTAGATTTCATTTTTAAGGCTATACCGTATTTATTTGCATGTGACACACATCTTTCCCCCAAAATCAGCTCTCCAAAATTGGGGTGCGTGTCTTAAGTGGGCAGGCTGATTTTTTTCCACTGGAATGTAAGCCAGGAGGGACAGAAGCAAGTACTATGCTAAAATGCTGTTAAAATGACTGCCCCTTATCTATGGCTTCAGTAAACAGAAAGCGGGGAGTCCTGTGTAAACCCTTTCATAGTTGCTAAGGTATCTGGTGCCTGAAGCAGCAGTTGGGCTGGCTGAGTCCAAGTGACTTGCTGCATGCACTCTATAGTATCTGGATGTGGCTTGTGGTATGGAAACAACATTTTATTATTTACAGAAACTTATAAAAAGGACAACTTATGGTAAAGAAATGACAGTCTTGCCTTTGCAAGGGTCTGGCCTTATTGACCCATGTATCACAGTCAGCCACAACTCCAGAAACATTTATTTGGCCTACTTTCTGCCTTCTAAAAACAGTGTCTTATTTGGGAGCTTGTTGTATGTGAGAAAGGTAACTTTTCTTCTGCAGTATGAACAAAGAAAAGGTGAATATCAATAGATATTTATGAAGAAGTTAATACAAAGTGAAGAAAATACAAAGTAAATTTGACGTCATTTTTAAACTGTTGGAATAAGAAAAAAGGTAATTGTTAGTTCAAGTGGATCAGAGAACAAATGTCTCATTTGTGCCTTTGTAACAGTCAAGTAAAAGAAAGTTGCCGCCACCGCCTTATTCAAGGATATAGTTGAAAATAAAAGCATGTTATATTTGAGTAAATATTTTTTCAATAGAATGTAGAAATTTGTAAATATAAATTTTGGTTCTTCTGAGCATAAGAATGTAAATCTTGCATTTCTGATTGAATTTATTTTATAGGCTATCAGGGGTGTACTTGGTAGCCATGCTGGCCTGAGACAAAAAGACGTACAAAAAACTAGAACTCTTGGTTCCAAAATGATACCTTTTATTAGATCAACTGGAAAATGTCAAGAAAATTGTCCTTTTCTGCAAGCTTTTGAGATCAAAGTCCCTTCGTCAGGCTCTGGGAAAAGTGTAGATGGTGCAAGATGGTAAAAAGTCCCCATAGGTAGGAGACTTCCATCTTCAGCTCTCTCTGTGCAAAAATGAAGTTTATTTCCTACCTGTGGGGACTTTTTACCATCTTATACCATCTACACTTTTCCCAGAGCCTGACAAAGGGACTTTGATCCCGAAAGCTTGCAGAAAAGGACAATTTTCTTGTCATTTTCCAGTTGGTCTAATAAAAGGTATCATTTTGGAACCAAGAGTTCTAGTTTTTTGTATGTCCTTTTATAGACTATAACTTTCTTATCTTGCTGGAGTTGAGATAAGCAGAAGAACTGTGGGAGGGAGGAAAAACCTATAGGAGAATTTGTCTGATAAAATGCTAGAGATAGTAGTAATTGGTCATTTAAAGTAAAAAAGAAATGGCCTCATACATTGCAAGACCTTCAATTTTTTAAGAAGAAACTCTTTTGCAGGTGACTTGAAAAACCCAAATACTGTATAGGAATTAATGTCTACCATTTTTAACCAATTTAGATATGGTAAAAAAGTTTGTTGGGCTAATCAAAAAAAAAATCCAGATAATCTATAAACAGAATTAATCTGTGCTAGGACTGTAAGTTAGTTATCTGCTTCTTTAAGTATTATTTTCTTTAAGGAATAACTAGAGAGTTGGTGAAAGACTGTTTATTTGAGTAGTTAAAATGCATCTAGTTTAGGTAGGTATCTTCCAGTATTTATGGTAACTAGCTATTTAGCCAGTGTGAACAATACAAGTGAACTAACCTTTTAGGGCCCTGTTAGACATTCAGATAAAGGCATGATAGGATCTGATGCACAATCCACACAGTCAGGCCTCCTGCCATGATACAGATGCATGGCAGGAGGTGTGATTGTGGGATCCAGCATCAGATACAATCAGGTGGAGCCTGGGATTGCAGTTTTGGACACCCTCAGCACCAGGAAGTAGTAAGCTCCCGCAGCTGGGAGTCCCACAGCTGACAAGATATGCAGCTGCAGCAATGCGTTAGGTGCTGCTGTGGGACTTGCAAGCATAACAATCCCTGGGACACTGCCATAGCTTCAAGCCCCATCAGCTGCAAGACTCGCAGCCACAGCAGCGCATGCTGCACCCCACATATAGGAGCCCTATCAGCTGATGGGGCTCCCAGCCACAAAGGAGCATTTGGTCACATTTCAATTAATGGCATGATAAGAACAAGCCACAAAGTTATTCCACATTTTTTGTGGAATAATTTTGGCTTATTACTTGTTTTGTCATGCCTTTAATTTCATAGATTCATAGATTTTTATAGACATTAGGGCTGGAAGGAACCTCGGAAGATCATCGAGTCCAGCCCCCTGCCCCAGGAGCAGGAAGTCAGCTGCGGTCACAGGATCCCAGCAAGATAAATGTCCAATTGACTCTTAAAGGAGTCCAGAGTAGGTGCTTGCACCACCTGTGGTGGCAATCTGTTCCAGGCCTTGGCGGCTCGAACTGTAAAGAAGTTCTTCCTTGTGTCCAGCCTGAAACAGTCTTGGAGAAGTTTGTGACCATTTGACCTTGTCATCCTATGGGGTGCTCTGGTAAATAGACGTTCCCCCAGATCCTGATGTTCACTCCTTATATACTTGTAGGCAGCCACCAGGCCCCCCCTGAGCCTGTGCTTTTCCAGGCTGAAGAGTCGCATAGCTTTTAGCCTCTCATCATAAGGCCTGTTTTCCTGCCCTCTGATCATGTGCATGGTTCTCCTCTGGACTCTCTCAAGCTTCTCCCCATCCTTTTTAAATTGTGGAGCCCAGAATTGGATACAGTATTCCAGCTGTGGCCTCACCAAGGCTGAATACAGCAGGAAAATGACATCCTAGGATTTGCTAGAGAAACATCTATGGATGCAAGCCAGAGTTTTGCTCACTTTGCCGGCTGCAACATCACATTGGTGGCTTATATTCATCTTGTGGTCAATCATGACCCCCAAGTCCCTTTTGGCCGTGGTGCTAGCAAGCGTAGCACTGCCGAACCTATAAGCATACTGCGTTTTTTTCTTCCCCAAGTAGAGTACCTTGCATTTTTCGGTGTTGAAGGCCATCAGGTTTTCATCCACCCATTTTCTGAGCCTGTCAAGGTTGGCCTAGATCACCATCCTGTCCTCGGGCGTGGACGCTTTACCCCAAAGTTTGGTGTCATCAGCGAACTTGGCCAGTCCACTTCTGACACCAATGTCCACATCGTTAATGAAGATGTTGAAAAGAATAGGCCCAAGGACGGAGCCTTGGGGAACCCCACTGGTCACGGCATACCACAATGATTGACTTCCATCAACTACCACTCTCTGGGTCCGACCTCGAAGCCAGTTCCCCAGCCAGCAGACTGTGATGTAGCCGAGGCCGCAGTTGGCCAGTTTTTCTATAAGATGATCATAGGATACCAGATTGAAAGCTTTTTTAAAGTTGAGATATATGATGTCATTATCTTCTCCCTTGTCCAGGTGATATGTCACCTGGTCATAGGAGGAGATGAGATTGGTCAGGCAAGACCTACTCGCAACAAACCTGTGCTGGCTATCCCTCAGGAAATTGCCTTCAGCCAGTTTGTCAAGAATGGTCTTTTTGATGATTTTCTCTAAGATCATCCCCGGGATAGAGGTCAGGCTGATAGGCCTGTAGTTCCCTGGATCTACTTTCCTCCCTTTCTTGAAGATGGGCACCACATTGCCCTTCTTCCAATCTTCAGGCACTTCACCCCAGCGCCACAAGTTCTCAAAGATCCGTGCCAGTGGCCAAGCTATGATGCTTGCCAGCTCCTTCAGTACCCTGGGGTGTAAGCTGTCTGGGCCAGCTGACTTGAAGGTGTCCAGACTGTCAAGGTGTTTCTTCACATGGTCAACTTTGATGAAGGATAACAGTCTCTCTTGCTCTGGGTGTCCCGTACTGCATTGAGCAGGGCTGTCTCTTGGGGGTGGTGAAAAACCGATGCAAAATACCTGTTAAGCAGGTTGGCCTTTTCCTGGGCGTTGGTTGTTAGTTGACCCATATGGTTTAGCAGGGATCCAACGTTACCCTTGCTTTTCCTCTGGCTCCCCACATATCTAAAAAAGGACTTTTTATTGTCCTTGATATGTGTAGCCAGCTGCAGTTCAGGCGCAGCCTTGGCTTTCCTGGTTTGCTCGCTACAGGTCCAGACCAGTGCAGAGTATTCCTCCTTTGGGGTGGATCCAGCCTTTCATCCTTTATAGGACTTTCTTTTTAGATGCAGGAGGTCCACTAGTTCCCTACAGAGCCAAGGGGGCTGCTGTGCCCTTTTGCTGCCTTTCCTCCGAGATGGGATAGATATTGCTTGAGCTTCCAGGATCACTCCCTTGAGTAACAACCAGTCTTCTTGAACTCCCCTCCTCTTTGGGTCATGGTCCCTTAGGGCCTTGCCAACAAGCCTCCTGAGCTTGTCAAAGTCAGCTTTCCTGAAGTCAAGGACTTCTGCTTTACTGACTGACATGCCTGCTTTACGGAGGATGGTGAAGGTGATCAGCTCATGGTCACCATCTCCCAGCTTCCCTTCTGTCATTAGGCTGGTGATTAAGTCATCCCAGGTTGCCAGTACCAGGTCGAGCAGCTCTTTGCCTCTCGTTGGTCCATAGACTTCTTGAGTCAGATAGAGCTCATCCATGCACATGAAAAGCTTTGTGACCGTTCACGTATGGCCGAGTGCTCTTCCTACGAGATGTCAAGGTAGTTGAAATCTCCCAAGACAATCCTAGCCCTACCCTCCAGCCATACCCTGTTACTTGTAATTAGCATAAAAGTCATGGAATATGTTTCTAAATAGGCATTACTTTGCTGAGGGAGTTATACAAAAAGGGAAATTAAAACCCCCAGTTGACGTGGTTGTGTGTTTGTCGTATTTAATGTATTTAATAAAAAAATAGGATTATATAGATTTTAGTAAATTAATAGGATATTAGTTTCTCTCTCTCTCTGTCTCTCCCCCTTTTACTTTCAAGTATTTTAATTGTCCTTGGAGGGAGGTCAGGAAAAATTATTTTCCTTAAAAAAATTAAAAATTATTTATAATAATTTATAATAATTATGTTCTAATTATTATTATAATTAGAGAAATTATTTTGCCTTTTTTTTTCACCTGGATTTCTGAGATTTTTTTTAATTAATATGTTTTAGCCACCTTCTGGCACAAAGGCAATAAAACATTTCCCCTCTCCTTTTTTGACTATGGTATTTAAAGAGTCTATGTGTTAAAAGTGGTAGAGGACTCCAGTGGGAAGATCATCCTTATAGCATTATGCGGCGAAAAAGGGGGAAAGGGGCCAAGAGGCTTTCTTGGCTGACCAGAGAAATCCAGAGCGGCTTACGGGCAAAAAGGGGGGCATATAAAAAGTGGAAACGGGGAGAGATTACTAAAGAGGAGTATACCTCCTCTGCTCGCGCTTGTAGGGAGGCAGTTAGACAGGCCAAAGCTACCATGGAGCTGAGGATGGCATCCCAAGTTAGGGATAACAAAAAATTGTTTTTTAGATATATAGGGAGTAAAAGGAAGGCCCAGGGTGGAATAGGACCTCTACTAAATGGGCATAAACAATTGGTGATGGACAGGGGGGACAAGGCTGAACTCTTCAATGAGTTCTTTGCCTCAGTGTTCCTAAGCGAGGGGCAAGACAAGTCTCTCACTGGGATTGTAGAGCGGCAGCAGCAGGGTGCCAGACTACCAAGCGTAGACCCTGAGATGGTGCAGAGGCACTTGGAGGAACTGGATCCGTTTAAGTCGGCAGGCCCGGAGCTCAGAGCTCCATCCGAGGGTACTGAAGGCACTGGCTGATGTCATTGCACAGCCGCTGGCGGGAATATTTGAACACTCGCGCATGGGTCAGGTCCCGGAGGACTGGAAATGGGCCAATGTGGTCCCCATTTTCAAGAAGGGGAGGAAGGAGGACCCAGGCAACTATAGGCCAGTCAGTCTCACCTCCATCCTAGGCAAAGTCTTTGAAAAAATTATCAAGGCTCACATATGCGAGAGCCCGGCAGGAAAAATTATGCTGAGGGGAAACCAGCACGGGTTCGTAGCAGGTAGATCATGCCTGACTAATCTAGTCTCTTTTTATGACCAGGTTACAAAACACCTGGACACAGGAGTAGGGGTTGACGTTGTTTACTTAGACTTCAGGAAGGCCTTCAATACGGTATCCCACCCCATACTGGTGAACAAGTTAAGAGGCTGTGACTTGGATGACTACACAGTCCGGTGGGTGGCGAATTGGCTAGAGGGTCGTACCCAGAGAGTCGTAGTGGATTGGGTCGGTATCGACTGGAAGGGAGTGGGCAGTGGGGTCCTGCAGGGCTCAGTCCTTGGACCAATACCCTTCAATGTCTTCATCAGTGACTTGGACGAGGGAGTGAAGTGTACTCTGTCCAAGTTTGCAGATGACACAAAACTGTGGGACGAAGTGGACACGCTGGAGGGCAGGGAACAACTACAAGCAGACCTGGACAGGTTGGACATATGGGCATAAAACAACAGAATGCAGTTCAACAAGGAGAAATGCAAAGTGCTGCACCTAGGGAGGAAAAATGTCCGGCATACCTACTGCCTAGGAAATTACCTGCTTGGAGGCATAGAAGCAGAACGGGATCTTGGAGTCCTAATGGACTCCAAGATGAACATGAGTCGTCAGTGTGACGAAGTCATCAGAAAAGCTAATGGCACTTTATCGTGCGTCAGCAGATGCATGACGAACAGAGCCAAGGAGGTGATAATTCCCCTCTATCTGGCGCTGGTCAGACCGCAGTTGGAATACTGCATGCAATTTTGGGCGCCGCACTTCAAGAGGGATGTGGATAACCTGGAGAGGGTCCAGAGAAGGGCCACTCGTATGGTTAAGGGCTTGCAGGCCAAGCCCTATGAGGAGAGACTAGGGCACCTGGACCTCTTCAGCCTCCGCAAGAGAAGGTTGAGAGGCGACCTTGTGGCTGCCTATAAGTTCATCATGGGGGCACAGAAGGGAATTGGTGAGGCTTTACTCACCAAGGCACCCCTGGGGATTACAAGAAATAATGGCCATAAGCTAGCAGAGAGCAGATTTAGACTAGACATTAGGAAGAACTTCTTCACAAGAGTGGCCAAGGTCTAGAACGGGCTCCCAAGGGAGGCGGTGCTCTCCCCTACCCTGAGGGTCTTCAAGAGGAGGTTGGATAGGCATCTAGCTGGGGTCATCTAGACCCAGCACTCTTTCCTGCCTATGCAGGGTGTCGGACTGGATGATCTATTGAGGTCCCTTCCGACCCTAACATCTATGAATCTATGAATTACACACCTGAGACACCGTGGAGTGCTTTGAGTACAGTTTAGTTGTGTTCTCATACTTGTGTTCCATGCTCAAACTTCTGAATGTGTGAAAGATTTATCAAAATGACTGAAATATTATGTACTGATTTATGTTTCAATATGTAGTATTAGATCCAAGTCTGCTTCAATAATCACACCTTCCAGAAAAAGACTTATCTTAGGCTGGCTATTTGTCTATAGTGTGATAGTTTTACAGCCTGGCTGTTGTACATGTGAGGTTTAAATTCAGCTTCTCACTACACAAGAGGTAAATGTTAATATACCA
Source organism: Alligator mississippiensis (assembly GCF_030867095.1). Lineage (NCBI taxonomy): Eukaryota > Metazoa > Chordata > Crocodylia > Alligatoridae > Alligator > Alligator mississippiensis. Next base: position 83,347,544 of record NC_081825.1, read on the forward strand.
GTCTTCTGTGCTCAGCTAGCCCTTTGTTATTATATATGGTAGAGAAAATACATAATTCAGTTAGGATTAGTTGCCTTTTGAAAAGGCCAACCAGCTGCTGCAAGTAGAGTACCACAAAATGTGTTCAAAGAAAATTTTCATTTCAGGAAGTCTTTCACTTTGAGGCCTGGAGAGTTCAAAGAACAAGTAAAATAAATAGCAAATGGAGCTTGTCATTTACTCTGCACACATAGGATACATATGTTTGTGTATACAGTAGTGACAGCTAAAATTAGCACCTTTTTCTTTCTGCAAAAGTCAAGAGGATTTTTCAAGCTCTGTGTATTAGTGTAAAATTTATCTTGGATCCAAAGAGACTCCAAGGCAGGGAGGGGGAGCCATCCTACACCCACACTCTCCATAGCTCTTGGCCCCTTACATACATTTGGTGAGGAAAGAAGGGGACCCCTCCCAACCACACACACATCCTCCAGCTATCACCACCCAGATCATGTTACTTCTAGGCTCCTGCAAGCGTTCCAAGAAAAGGAGGCGTTCCTGGTCTCCAGCTTGAATCAGCAGGAGCTTTCCTGCTGTGTTGCTAGGAAACTCCTTCTGAAAGAGCCTGGCAGAGTTTTCATGTGACTGGGTCCAAGCTGAGTGCATGCAAATGCTGGTTTGATGCTAGTGTGTGAAACAGAATGAGCTCGTTAATAAAATAGTGACTGCACAAAAGAGGAAGAGCAAATAGACATCCCCCCCTTATGTTACAGAAATGTCAGGAATTACTTATGATAACACAAAATTTTGTCTATCAAATCCAGACAGAAGCACAGTTTTATTTTAAGTTGTCAATATCCTTTTGATTTCAGTTGTTGCAGTTTGATTTCAGTTGCCTTTTGGGGCAATAAAATAATTCAAAGTTAATGGAAAAATAAATCCTGTCATTTTCAAGTTCTCTAAGTAAAATGTTGTGCCTGTCCTTTAAAGAAATACTGCAACTTCCTCTTTTGCAGGCATCTCCTCTGCCCTTCTTGCCCCACCCTCACTAGCAATCTAAGGAGATTAACAAAGCATTTTCACTCCCCTTTTACCAAGTCACAACTCTTCACAGTCCTTTACTGGCTTCCTCACACTTTCTGTGTCGTGCTCAGACTTTACATCTTCACCTTCACAGCTCAGTGGGAGTGTGTCCTTGGCTACGATGTGTCTCGCTGCCTTCCTGGTCCTTTGTTTCATCTTCCATTCCACCCACGCTTCTGCCTCTTATCTTTGTACTTTTTTCCATACATGGAAAACCTACACCTGGGACCTCTCTCTCTCCTTTTGCATATCAGCTGAACACCCTTTGTTTCAAATCATTCCTTACAAAATTCATTTTTTCATGAAGTTGATTGGTGCTAATCTTCCAAAGAAGAATAGGCTTCAGAAAGTCACGGTGCTGCACTGCTTACATCTTTTGCATTATTCTATGATAAGCCCATCTGCTCTTTTTTTTTCTGTTTTTAGAATGACAGCTCCTTGAAGCAGGAGCAGGACCTGCTTTTGTTTATTTAACATGAAGCCCAAATCAGTGCTTAATTAGTAAGTCAAATGTTCTGTGTCTCTGTATTGTGACCTCACTGAGAGTGCAGGTTGTATTAAGAACACTTATAATAAATAATTTAAATTTAAACAAATAAAGAAAATAGTAGTTTCTGTTCTGTGTTTAAAACTCAGGTTCCAGAGAGGTAGTTTTAATAATGGTTTATTAAAGGAATTGTTTTGTTTCCAAACATTAATAGTCCATGCTGTATGGATCTAATAGCCAGATGAAGAAAGATGATGGAGGTTGTACGTTGTCTATATGTTAATACTTATTCTTACCACTGTTCCTGTGTGGTACCTTGCTGTGTACTCTATTGATAATTTCATATTAATCATATCGCCTCTTCTGGAACATGGAATCACTTTCTCCAGATCGCAGGGTGCATACCATATTCATTGCTTTCCTGTATGTTCATCAAGCCACCACATATTTTTGCAGCTATTTTCACCAGCTGTTACATGAAATAGGAGTCAGCCATGCAGAATATATTCCATCTGATTTCATGTGGGACAGGCAGTTTAAGCCTGGGTGCATGAGGAAGACCCACCAGGCAGGCATCCTGAGATATTTTTTAGTACTGTCAGGAGCTTCAGTACACTCAAGCTAGTCTCCTATGTCTAACTACAGCCAGTTCAGTGACTCAAAAGAAGGGCTAAGAAATATACTTTTTCCTGGCCTCTGCATATCATGGCTAAGTACAGACAGTCAAAAAGCCTGAGGCTGAATTGATTCAGCCTTTGCAGGTTAGTTTAAACTGCAGAGATTAAACTGAGAAACAACTGGACAGACATTTACTTTTGATTCAGGAAATGCAGCCACATGCCTGCAGTGACTCAAGTCAGATGCTGGGGGGTGCTAGAGCATGGATCTCTAGCATATAGCCAGCATGGGCTGTATCTTTGCTTTCTCTTCCTGCTGCTCCTGAGGTCTCTCAGATCTGCAGTCCAGAATCACAGCAGCAGGACTCTGCGGGGTAGCTTACTGCTTCCTCTTCTTGCTTCCAGGTGCTTCTGGGATTTGTAGTCTACAGTCACAGCGAGCAGTGAGTTTCAATAAGTTTAGCAGGGCAGGACAGCTCTGTACTTGGGGGAGGATGGGGTTTGCTTGGGGGGACAGTCCAGGCCTCCCTTTCCCCCCTCTCCCCCAACCAACCCTTTTCTGCTGGAGCAGACAGCACATCCCAGCCCAAGGCTGCAAAACATGCTAGGATGCTTTGGGACTCTGATTTAAATTAAACCAGGAAGGAATCTGGGACAGAAGTTTCATAAACCAGTTTGACCCAAATATGATACTACATTAAGTCTGATACTACATTCAACCAGGTTTATCTTTAACCAATTTCAGGCATTTTGAAACTGGTTTATGTGCACTGAACTTCTGTTCTGTTACAGGTTTAAACCAGTTTTTGATCACTGTAACCAATTTATGTGTAACTTCTGTCCCTAGCTCAAGAGTTGCGGTGCATGGGATTTTCAGACACTTTCTGCATACATAACCAACTCACATGGTAATCAGATTCCCTCTTAACAACCCTCATGGGAATACCAAAAAGCCTCATCCCACATTGTGCTTACTGCTCCAGAGATACCTCTCTCCTATCTTCCTCTCACTTTCATAAACTTATCAAGCTCTCTCTTGAAGCCATTCACCTTTCTTGTTACCACTGCTTTAAAGAACATTCTGAAACTTCAGTTCTGATAATTGAGAAAATTTTTTATTTCCAGTGTATTTTTTGTGACTAGTTTGTATCCATTTGATCTTGTAGCAACATTGCATTTTCATTTAAATAGCCCTTTTCCTTCCCTGATATTTACCTTCGGAACATATTTATAAGGAATAATCATATCATCCCTGAGCCTGGTTTGTTTGGCTTTTTGCTAAACCTGATCTCCTTTCATAGAATAGGCTCTATATTCCCCTTATCCATCCTAGTAGTTAGTCTCTACACCTGTTCCAGTTTGAAATATGAACCTTGATACCTTTTATGAACCTTGGTATGCAGTATTCTAAATGGAGTCTAACTAATGACTTGCACAATAATACAAATACTTCCCTGTCTGTACTAAAAATACCTTTGGTAACACACTTGAAAATTGCATTGCAGAATTTAGCAGGATATTCCTGTGATTATCCAATACATCCAGGTCCCTTCCTTCTTCCATCACCTCTATGACAGTGGTTTTCAACCTTTTTTCATTTGTGGGCCTCTAAAAAATTTTGAATGGAGGTGCAGACCCCTTTGAATTGTAAGTGTGGGTATTCACATACTTTCGATGGATCATAGTCATCTTTCATGGATTCCTTAGCCATAGTCTGCAGACCCCCAGGGATTTGCGGACCACAGGTTGAAAATCACTGCTCTGAGTTTTAATGCAAATATACTTTCCTGCTGAAAAGAATTTCTGTGTAAAAAGATCTTAGCTCCACCCAACATATCTTCTGGGGTTGGTTTTATATTCTTATGAGCTTCACAAGATATACAGTATAAAAGATTATCAAAGCAAAAGGTTGCTATAATGAGCAATGTCTCATGAAATTTTTCAGAGGCACCAAAAAGAGTTTGGAGTCTAGCTCCCTTTGGCTTTCCCATTCATAATCAAGGAGACTAGAGCACCCACCTCACTTTTGTGCCTTTGAAGATATACGGTATGTAGAACTTTGATTTTTCAGTCAAGTGGTGGTCTCTGTCAGATTGGGCAGGCAGATTCAATTTTTCCAGATTGCGGCAGGGATAATGAGATAAAATATTGTGGGACATGTGATGCTACTGTAGTTTCCTCTCTATATTTTTCCCTCTTTTTACTTCATATTTGGAGTGTTTTTCCAGCTGATTTTAGCAAAAGCTTTCTATATCTCACAAGGATGTAGTAGTAGATGATTGTGGCTCATTGGCAGGATAGCCAGCTGTTATGGTCTCTCAAAGTAAATTCATCTCTTTGTTTTCAAGTGATCAAAAATTCAGTTATTTTGTAGAAAGTAATTCTGTAAAAAGGTGCTACTCCAATTTTCTATGACACGTATTGTTTGGATTTTCATGTAGCAAATTCTGAAATGTATTTTTGTTCCCACATGTTCTTACTGGCTAACTTTGAATTCAAAACCTAATTTGTAGTACAGCTTTTTCATGCTTTTATTTGGAAAGCTAACATTAGTATCGTGAGATCAGGAAGGGTGAAGCTCCAATAAGGTTTTCCATGCATATGAAGGTGACAGGGACAAAGAGGACAGTATAGGGCTTTTGCAAACTGATACTTTCAACTTGTTTAGAAAGACGAGGAGAATTTATCTCAGAACCTCAAGCTGCTGATAATCCTGCCTTTTGAAGTGTTTCTTGACTGTGAAGTCACTTCCTTTCACTAGCAGGGAAAAGGAGTCCAACTTGGTGTTTACAATATCTAGGGAGTCTCTGAACACACACAGTGATGTTCCTTTGGTGCTGCTATTGACAACTAAGTTAACTGGCCACACGGTGTATGGTAATCAAATCCATAGAAGCAGGTGGTCACAGAAATCAGTGAATATTGACCTCTGTCAGATGGTGTTTATTTTTTGTAACCCTCTCCTATATTGTGATTGGAGCCAGGCAATCAAGTTCAACCTCTAAAGTGGTGCATGTGATGTAGGTTATCAGCAGGGATCTGGGTTTTCCGGTTCCCACGGGAAAACGGAGAAAAATGAGAACTTTTCCCTTTACCAGAGGGAAAATTGGATTTCTCATTTTAGCGGAGAAAACCATGGATTTTGCAGTTTTGCAAAGAGCTCTCTGCAGGCTGGCAGAGTTCCAGCCTGCGAGGGGTGGGAGGGAATGGGAGGAGGGCAGTCAAGTGGGGTGCGGATGTGCATGTGTATGCACATGGCCTCTAGGCAACCTGGAGAGCAGCTCCCGCAGTAAGTCTGGGGGGCCAGGGGAGATTGAGCCCCCATAGGGAGGGCAGGAAGGGGCTTGGCAGGAACTGAGGCTAGGGCTGCTGCCCAACCGGGCGTTATATGGGGCTTCGGGCCCGGGGCTGCTCTGTGCAGCTGCAGGGCTCCGGTGGGGAGCGGGATGGGGCCGTGGGTGGCTTGTCTGGGAGATGGGGAGGGGTGAAGCCAGCTCCCTGCTGCTGTGAACACTCCCAGGGTGGAGTTGGGGGAACCCGTGGCCCCCCAGATCTGTGCCCAGGGCAGGGCCAGGTGTGGGCTTCCTACCCTGCTTCCCTTCCCTGGGGCCTTTGCAGCCTAACAGGTGTGACCTGGTGCCATGGGGAACAGAGGTGCTGTGTGGAGAAGCTACTTGCCTCTGTGGCCCTGGTGACGCATCCCCTGCCCATGTGGCTGCAGTGAGGGGCACAAACCCATGCTGCTGCCCCTACTGTGTACACAGGGGATGCATCACCAGAGCAGTGTAGAGCTCACAGCAGCAAGCAACTTCCCTATGTGGCCCTGCGGTGCTAGGTCGCACCTGCTGGGCTGTGGAGGCCTGGGGGAAGGCAGCAGAATGGGGATCCCCTGCCCTGTGCACTGAGCTGGGGGGCACGGGTACCCTCTGACCCCCTAGGAGTGTGCGCAGCAGCGGGGAGCCTCACTCCTGAGCCCACAGCAGGCAGACAGGCAGCAGGGTGGGGAGCCAGGCTTTGCTCTGCTGCAGCAGCCACCGCCTACTACTAGGGGCAGGGGGCTGTGAACCCAGGTCCCTGGCCGGAAAGCTGGGGGCCCCCTCCAGCAGGGTAGGGGAATGTGGGTGGGGGGCGAGGGGCACCAGCAGCGGTGTGGGGTGGAGTGAGGGGCACCAGCAGGGCTGCGGGGGGACTGTGGGTGTGGGGAGTGAGAGGCGCAAACAGGCCCAGGGGGCTGTGCAGGGGGAGTGAGGGACCTTTTATTTTAATCACAGATTTTTTGGGTTTTATCAGAGAATTTGTGATCTTTTATCAGGGAAAATCAGGATCCCTGGTTATCGGGAGCAATAGTTGATGCATGCATATAGAAATGTACCAGTTTCTTTGACAAATAAGAGGTTAGCTGGTAGAAGAGAAGCTCAGCAGAGTTAGTTTTAATTCAGACTGAGGCTGTTTCTGAATTAAATCATTAGAAACACATAGGCTGAACTTCGATTTTAATTCAGACTGAGGCTGTTTCTGAATTAAATCATTAGAAATACATAAGCTGAACTTCAGATGTAGGGTCTATGTAACATTTGCACTGTTTGGAATCGCAATTGTTCCAATTCTCTGAAAATCTAGTCAACATGTTATCTAGACTAGATATCATTTTGATCACAATACAAGTTTGTGTTTGGATAAAATTAGTCTAGGACTGTGGGGGTCAACCTTTTTGGCAGGCCTGACACAAATTAGCCTTGCATACGCTCTGAGTGCCACTTTTATCCCTTTCCTTTCTTGACTTGCTGCTCTGCTTCTGGTCCCTGCCACTGACCTCCCTAATCTGCCATGTGCCAAACAGAAGCTTCTCATGGTACTTGTACCATAGGTTGGGCTCCCCTTGGTTTAGGGTTTTGAGCAACCTCTTGCCAGATTCTGCAGTAATTTGCATCTTATGTCAAGGCGTCTCCACTTTCTGTTCAATAACTACTTTGCTTGTTAAAAGAACCCTTCTCTTAAAAACAGTGACTGTAAACCACGCAGTGCCCTAAAGAAATATGTGCATGTACAGACTCTTATACCTTTAACTAGAGCTGATTAGACAATATATGGGGAAGGGAGGAATTCACAAAACTTTTTTTCCACTTTTTGTCAAATTTTGTTTGCACTTAAATGTTATGACTTACTATGCTTAGGACAAGGAATGCTCATCATTTACCATTTAAAACGATATTAACTTTGATTACGTTTATTTCTTCCACACCCTTGTAAACTTAAAGGTCCAACAAAGGCCCCCAAAATTAGTGGGGAGGGGGCATTCCTCTGCAGTCAAGAGCCTATGTCACTTCATTTAAGTTAATGGACCTATTCCAAGTTATACCAGGTGAGAATCTAGCTCTAAATATATTTATCTTCCTTTTAATATATTAAAAAGAACTTTAGCCTTCTACCTACCTCTAGGCATCTAATGATTCTGAAGAGCCCATCAGAAAGTTCTCATAATATAGCTAAATACAGAAAATTGGCCCAGACAAGAAAATGGTTCTAGTTAGAGATAATAAATAATGCCCCAGTTAAGCTGGTCTGCCTTTGAACAAAACTGCCTCTCTTTGAACTGTTTAAAAGATAAGCAATATTAATGTAGAAAGCCAACTGTAAACTTCCTTTTTGGTGGCTTATTGGGAACATTTGCATCTGGAACTCAAAAGAAGGTATTGAGAGACTTAAAATGCAAATGCTCTGTAAGATGGTTTGAATACAGTACATAGAACAGATGGCAGTGAATTTATTGTTTAGAGTAATGAGAAACTTTCAGGAAGGACAGACTATTCACATATACTAATACAGACAACTTCAACAAAAAAAATTGCTTTTATGATATTTTCTCAGAAACTATATCTTAAAATACTTGAGAATTAAATACAGTAATAGAAAGAGTAGTGATGGGGATAGAAAATTAAATTAGGGTGATCAAATGGATTTAAAATGGAGATTTAAAATGAGGTGATGGAGCTGATATGATACATAAATACAAGATATCTGTTCCAGATAGGTAGAGCTACAAAATAGAAGATTCTGCTGAGAACCTGGAAAAGGGCAGAAGGAAAATGAGTCAAGGCCACAAACTGTATAGGAGAGGAAAACGAGAGTTAAGTTAGATTAATTTTATGGGGACTGAAATATAAAAAAAAAAATTTGGAACTGGAATATGAAATGGGAAGTTGGTGCAATTTTTTGAAGTTGAGGGTGACACGGTCACATTTAGTACATGTGAAAAACATGCGGCACATGCTGAATTGTTAAGACTTCAGGTGGTCATAAAAAAGGGAAATAGAATCACCAAAGAGAAGGGGACCTTACATTATACAGTCATCAGAGGCACTGGTGTATTGCTAGGCAGAATTGCATATCTAGGAGAAGAGAGAGGAAAAAGTTCAGTCAAGGGTCAGTTCAAGGTTACAGAGTGTGGAGGGAAATGGAAAATATTAGTCAAAAAGGGAACTGAATAAAGAGATGGAGGAGAGGTAAGGATGCTTGAAAGAAGCAATGTTGTCTTTCACACATTTTGTAGGAGGAGCTATAAATGAACTTTCAGATTTACCTGGCAAAGACAAAGGCTGCATAGGAAAGAATTTTAAGGCCAGCTATAAAAAGTGGGTCAGTATAGTTATAATTGCAAGCTCTCCTTTTGTAGATCTTATACCAGCATGGGTTCTCCAAATAGCAAAAGTATTTTTGTAATGTTGTTTGAGGTTGGAAGGTTGTCTGTTAGTCAGGACAAGCTTGTCCCCCATGGCTTTCTTGAGGTAGTTGTGATTTTCCTGGACAGGTTGGAGGTCATTTATGTGTCCAAGGTGTAGATTAAGAACATAAGAGCAGCAATTTACTGGGTCAGAACGTAGGTCCATCTTTTCCATATCCTGTTTTACATAGCAGACACCCCAACACCTGCACTTTTTGCCAAGAGATAGAGAACTTGGCCCATTGGCCCATACCTCAACTATGCCAGGTTGCATCCCTTTTTTCGCCTCCTCCAGAATCTCTTGCTGAGGTTCTGTCTGCACTCTCTTCTCCCTGTGCCTTTTCTTTTGTGCACTCCCCACCCATCATCCCACCAAGCCCCAGGACCTCCTAGCCCACCTCCTCTTGGCTCTGGCCAAGCTGGCCATCTACAAGACCAGAAAGGAGGTTCTGGCTGGGGCTGTCTTCCCTCTTACTAGTCCGTTCATGCCTCTAAGCAGTGTTTCATTGGTCGACATCCAGAGGCTCCCTTTAATCATTTAGGGAGCAGTGGACCCTGGCCAGTGTGCTGTGCTCAGTGTCCCCTTCTGAATTCCTTGTTATTAACCTGTAACCCTCACTCCCATTCTTGTTTTCTTTTTTATTTGTCCCAAGAACTCTTTTGCTGTGTGCTCGGTGGCCTCTTTTTTAAGGGGGTCTTCTAGTTTTACATGGTCTAGACTCATGTTCCTTTAATAGGGCTGTGTCACACAGTGTCAGAGAGTTCATGCTGAAAGGGGGAGTGAACAGGTTACAAGAAGAGAGAATTTGTTGTCCTCATCAGGGCTTGGTTTTGTAGCAGCTTGGAGAGGGGTCTAAGTCTGTTGTATGAATATTTGTGGTTATGGGATTGCATTTTAAGTGTAGGAATCTCTGCTTCATATCCCTCAGGTGTGCATCCTGATCAATGGGGATCAGAGCAAATATGGTTGTAACATAGAGCTTGGTTGTAGAACTTAAAAAAAATACTATTAATGTATAGCTTGGCGATAGTAAATCTTGTGTGCTTAGAATGAAAGCTGGTGGCATGGAAGTAGCTGTGGAAGTGGGGTGGTTTTGATTTTGAGGGTTGTTGTAATTGAGGATTTTTAGAGACAATGCCATTATTGGTAAAGGTTCATGAATATCACAGATCAAGGGGACCAAAATGTATAGTTTTAAAAGGGATTTTCTCTTGTGAGGGTGGGGAAGATGCTTGTGAGAACCAGACTGATGTAAATGCCTGTGGGGAGTCTGAAGAAGTTAGCCCTGCCCAGTCTTATCGACAGAGGGTTTAGATGCATATGTAGTTTGTTTTAAAATCCTTTTTCATCTAAGTACCTTATTCCTAGTGGGCCCACCTACATGTTCATGCATCATAGTTACTGTGCATTCAGTTTAATACTTGGTTAACCAAGTACTAAATCAATACATGGTAACACATGCTACTGTGCAGTAGCACCTGCATTCAGGTTTTTAGTGACATACTGCACAGTAGCCTAATACTACTGCGCAGTATTGTATTAGCGCTGTTTTTGCCCAGTACGTTACTGGGATGTTGTATTAGGCTACTATACAGTTAGTGTCTCTTGTAGACGTGTCCGCTGTGAATAAGTTACTTAGAATAAGGTTTCTGAAGAAGTTAGTCTCTTAAGGTGCCATCCTGCTCTGACTTTGGCCACAAACAGACATTCTGGGTGTGTCTACATGAAATGTTTACTGTAGAGTACAAATAATTAGCTTCACAGTACATTTCTCAGCATCTACACATTCAGGGCTATTAGGCTGGAGAAAACTAATAAACTCCGCAGCAGGGTAGTACTTGTAAATACAAGTACAATTCTACTGCAGAGCTTTTTACTCTGCACCAGCGCACATGTAGATGCTGATGCACCTGGCTGGGGCACAAGCTGCTTGCCAGCTAGCGCAACAGTGAAGCACCCTCATGCCCCAGCCAGCCCCTCCACAGCACATTGAGCCAGATCAGAGCAGGCTGACCACCCCCCTCTCTTCCCAGGACCCCTGCCAGCCAGGGCTGCTCTGACCCAGCTCGGCATGCTGCAGTCCCAGGTGTATGTTCAAATGTTGCTCCTGGGAGCAATAAACTCTAGCACAGTAAGCACCAGAGTTTATTGCTGCAAATTAATTGCATGTGTAGATACGCCCTCTGTTTCACCTGGGAGAGATGCTGCTCAGGATTTTACTCCCAGAGCAGAAATGGCTGCTCCAGAGAACAAACATATAACCTGAGAGCAACCAGGATTAAATTGCTCCCAGGAGAGTTTCTTCAAGAAGAGCATATGTCTGTACACAATTCCTTTTGAGAGATGCTACAGCACAGTCCTGTAGCATCCCAGGGTGCTTTGCTTCCCCATCCCTCCCACTGTGTCACTTGGGCAGGACTCTATTACTCTAGTCAAGCAGGAAGCAGAACATGCCCCTTCACAATTGTGCTGCAGAGAGACACAGACTAACTTTGAGCATTCTGGGTCACCCAATCAGGGCTGGCCTGTTCATTACTGCTGTATGTCTCCAGGCAGACTGGGGAGCCTGCAGATCATGGTGAGATGTGTGCACAGGGGCCCCCTTGCTGCTTAATGTCATCACTATAAGATCTCTGCTCTTCTGGAGCCCAGTATTTAAATGTCTGTTCAGGGGTCTCCAAGTAAGATTTTCTACCAGAAAAACAAACTGGGGAGAATTTTCCCAGATTATTTGAACATGGGTACACAGCCTTCAGACTAGCGGTTAACTGCCTCTCCCTACTGTGAATATAAACAGTGCTGTGGTTTTACGAAGACTATCTGGTCGATATATGTACCACTAATCATACAGTACTGAAGGGAAATGCCACAGGTTTCCAAAATCAGTCAAATCTGCTAGGTAAACATAGTTGACACACCAGTAGCATAACGGGTGGGTGAGCAGGGCACCCAGGTGCTGATAAGAGAGAGTGCAAGAACAGTGGAGGCTGCTGCTGCCGGCCTAATCACTGCTGCCTGTCAGGGCACAAAAGTTGCTTGTTACTCCTCTGATACCTATGGCGCTGTTGCCCAGGTGCTAATCTAAGGGTGGGAGAATATTAGAATTCCTCCTCAGGAAAAATAAAGGCAGGACACTTTGAGTGACCATAAAGGGGACAGAGGTTCTGTTATGCTTGTAACAGCATTGTTTTTACACCAACTTTTTCTGATGTAGCTTATGCTGCTTTCCCAAGTGATATAAAGTGTCCTGGCTTGAAAACCCAGTTGTTTTGCTAATATAACTACAGATATGCTAGGGCTTTAGTCCATATAAGAATGAAATGTTTAACTGATGCTGCTCCTGGCAAAGGTTTCTATGGAAGACCTTCCCTAAAGGGTCTAAAGATGCATCGTGTTACATGTTGTTGGTTTTAAAAGGGTATATAGAGATAAAAGTAGCAATAACATAAATCTAAATGTGATAAGTGAACCCTGTAGGTCTTTGTAGTCAAAATGTTTGGGCTTGGAGAGGAAGTCTCTGCTAGATTGATTTTGCTATTCTTAGCTAATATCTCTAGCACAGTGGTTTTCAACCTTTTTTCACTTGTGGACCCCTACAAAATTTCAAAGGTGCAGACCCCTTTGGGAATTTCAAATATAGGTGCAGACCCCTTTGAATTTTAAGTGTAGGTTTTCACATACTGTTGATTGATCATAGTAGTCTTTCACAGAACCCTTAGCCATAGTCTGCGGACCCCTAGGGGACCCCTGCAGACCACAGGTCGAAGACCACTGCTCTAGCACATACACACTCATGCAGGTGGTTGCTTTTTATATTGTAACGTTTCTATGTGTTTTTTTGTGTTGCCATAGATTCCCCCTCTCGCCTTTTCTTTAACCTTTTATTTAAGAACTCTTACACTCTTGGTTAAAAGCAGTTACAATAGTTAGTAAAATAAGCTGCATGATTAGACATCCCAATGATGTTGCTTAAAAATATGAGGAAATAAAAAATCTGTGTTGGTTACAGTATCTTTTAAAAATATTTTAAATCATTTGCCAGGGAAGTTTTTTGTTTGTTTGTTTTGGTGGCTTCTCATAAAGCTGGCAGGGTTAAATGGCAGCTGCAGACTGATGGGTAGACAGCACAGAGCTTTTTATTTTTTTTTTTTCTTTTTTCTTTTTTTCCTTAAGCCTTCCTTTCATGTTTAGCCAAGTGAAAGACTCAGAGTGAAATGTAAACTCTGGCTCAGCAGATCTTCAGGGTCCTTTAGCCCGATGAACAGCCTCTGAGAGTTTAAGGGTGGGAGGCAGAAGTTGGGAAAGCCTGTTAAAGGCAAAGCCAAAAAGGCCCCAGCCGAGACATGACTCTCAGATCATTCAGATGGGAGGAATGTGGAGGTAGTGCCCTGGTGGGCTCTTGATATATTACACCCAAAAGAATAGTGCTGTGCAATCAAAACCAATTGTTCTGAATTTATCCTTTAGATGTTACAGAAGAAAAAGGCATTTGCTTTATTTCTCTTCCGAGTCGTTTAACCATTTATCCTTAATCATTGGCTCTCTGAGTGAGAACAAGTGCTTGGTTCATTGAACATTGTTCTTTTTAAAATTATAGACTGGAATCTTTTGTTTAATGTGGGAAATAACCTTTTGAAAAACTTGACATACGGACTGGTCTCTCAGTCTTTTAGAGTTTCGCTAAAAAGTGACGTCATACAAAAATATAGCCAGATGCTTGGATGTTGGATTGTGGGTCAGCTTGCATTAGTCTGTGATGCACAAGATGTTACACAGTTAGTAGTTCCAATATCTGGCTCGATCAACTTGATGATGTTAAATTAATGGGTCTATTGCAGTCATTGTGACATGATTTCAGCACAACTGCTGTTGTTTAAAGAAAGAAAAAATTGTTATTGTACCTGTACTGTAACAAATTTTAGAAGCACTCTTCAGTAAAGGGTATAGACAGCATTTTTAACAGGGAGGATGCTTGAGTTCATGCAAATAGAATAGATCTTGAATATTGTTTTTACCCTAACTACTGTGTCGGGGTCATTCCCTGATATCTGATCTGTTTAACCCAGGGAGATTATGGTCGTTTGGTGGTCTCAGCTCCTCAAAGTCCCGCTCTTTTCTTCTTGCCTCTGGGGTATTAGTTCTTGTTCATCAGCATCAGGCTGAAGGTCTCTCCTGATGCAGAATCTGGCACCATCCTTCCTTGGATGGGAAACAGCTCAGCAAATAGGATTTCTTCTTTTTGTGAAGGAGAATTCTGTGCATCTGGGTAGAGCTCACTTGGCAGTACTTCTGCTCTTTCTGCAGCCAGGCTGGTTGTTTTCTTCCTTCTTACAAATGCTACTACTGATCCTTTCCATCCGTCTTTATTTAAGAGAATTTCTGATTCCATCTCTCCAGGGAAACCTGGGATTGATTCAGACAGCTGCCACTCTGCTGAGTATGATTCCCAGGACCTCCTAGATCTATTCTCTTTTTGCCTCTGACACCACCCACACCTTTGTTCAGTACATGCAACTTCTGCACTTGTCATAGGCCTAATCTTTACAAAGTTTTGTCAGTTCACATGCAAAGCTCCAGTAGAACCCTTCTTTCTGCTGAGAGAGATGGATTTCCCCTGCAGAGTGGATTTAGGCTTCTGCCACCAATCAGGAGAAGGAACATGTAGGCACTCCTGTGCCTACATTGGCTGCAGCAGTCCCTCCATCTTTTGGTGTCTTCTCAAGTGCATTGTGTGGATGGGCTTGTGCAGACTCTGGGTATGAACACACATTCATTTCTAGCAGTGGACATTTCTGAAAATACCTGCCACTAGAAGTCTTTTTGGAAGAGGGAGTAAGACAGGTGTTCAGTCTGCGGCCGCCCTCTCTTCCCTGATCTCTTCACCTTCCCTGGACCAGGGTGATCCCAGTTTGTGGAGGACCTGGGGAGCAGTGGCTGCTCCATTCCTCCCAGTCCTCAGGGGCAATGGTGTGGCAGGGAAAGACTACCTGTGCCTTCATCAGACCAGGGACCCCCAGAATGTTGCTCTTCTCCTCCGCTTTTGGTCTTGGTTTCTGACACTACTCATCTGGGGAAGAGATAGGGAGCTTTAGTAGCTGCCCCACTCCCCTCACAGACTGGCTTAAGACAGGATTGGAGCAGCGTACCTCAGACCAGGAGGGGAGTAGAGCAGTGTACAGGCATTAATTATTGAGAGAGAAGCTCCCTTGCAGGGGGGATATTCTAGGTTGAAGATCTCCTGCAGGTGGCATGTTTCCTGCAGGAGAAATTGCATGAATGCTTGTATGCTCCTCACTTCTACCATAAGAACAGCAATTCTCTCAGTAGAAATATAATGCCTCTACATGGCCTCTGATATCAGTCCCATCGTGCCTGCAGATCAAAGGGCTCCCAGCTGCCATCTTACTTGTAATCTTTTCCTTTTCTGCGATTGGGGTTGAGGGGCATCTGAGGGACAATATATACAAAATGTGAAAGCTTTTGTTTTGTAGTGTAACCAACAGATTGGGTATCTGCTGTTTCTGTTTCTCATTCTGCCACATGCAAGGCATAGTGTCTGTAAAAGCAAGAGGCCACCTACCTGAGTACTTGCCAAAGAGTATTGCACATGTGGTTTTTTTCTACACTCCTGCTTTCCTTACTGAGTGAGAAAAAAACCAAATGTATTTTCAAGATGTTAAAATGAATTCAGTTAAAACTTGGCTATTTAAAAAGAGGATATAACACTTCCAGCCCCAAAGTGAATTAGTTTCTTCTGGTTTTGGTAGTTGTATGCTATCCCTGCCAGTGCATGTGACAAAAAACAAAGGCCAGTTACCTGATCCTGTTGACATTTTAAGACCCTTCCTCATTCAGGACTTAAGTCTTTTTGTAGGTGGAAAACAGTCATTTTTTTCACTTTGGGTTCATTATTTTGAAGCTAGCGACAGTGCACTTCAAGGCTAGGGACAGAAATTACACACAAACCAGTATAAGTAATCAGAAACCAGTTCAGATATGTAACACAACACAAGTTCAGTACACATGCATTGCTTTCAAAATGGCCAAAGCTGTTTTAAGATAACTCAGGATGGATATAGTGTCAAACTTAACTGATTTAGGTTAAATCGGTTTATTGAAGTTCTGTCCCAGATCCCCTCCAGATTCAAATTAACTCACAGTTCCACAGCATCCCAGGATGCTTTGCACCTCCCCTGGCAAGTTCCCCCCTTGCAACAGAGAGGCACCCCTTGACTTCTGGCTGAATGTGACACATTTCTGGAATCAAAAGTGAATGTCTATTCCTTTGCTTATTGGTTCAATTTATGCAGATTAGACTAACCTGTGAAGATGGAATTGATTCAGCCTTGAGCTTTTTGAATGTCTGTACTTAGCCCAGAAGACCACAAAGGATGTTAGTGACATGTCAGATGTTCACGTATGCATTGCATTCATGCAAAACTGAAGATGCAGAACAAATCCATAGATTGCATTGTATTGTGGGTAAGGCCCTTGTCTGTGCCTAGGCTCAGTTCTCTCTGAGCCACAGGCTTTTTCTGTGACCTCAGATTTAGGGACAAGACTAACTTTCTCTGATCTCCTCTTCGTCTTTGTAATATGGAAATAAAATTTTATTTTTCTCATCTTTTGTCTTGTCTTCAGGTCAAGGAGTGTATTTTACTGGATATTTGTAATATAGAGGGTATATTTTAGACATGATATTTTTCTAGTTGTACTATGATGTTGAAAATTCCTTATGGAATGTATGAGCATATGGATTAAACTATACCAATTTCAGGCTCTTTCCATAGAGAAATTTGCATCATGCAAGTGCCTAATGGGGATACGCTGCACTGATATAAAATGCAGTTTATTACAGTGTGTTTTATTGGTATCTGGTAGGATTAATTAGTGTGGGAGTGAGCCCCACATTATATGGATCAGTGTATCTCTATTGAAGGTTTGTTCTGGTATAACTTAATGTGCTTATGCAGATGTGAATTTTCAAAGTGTACACAGGCCTTCAAGAAATGATGGCTTAGCATGTGGATGAGTCACTTGAAGTCAAGTGGCAATAACATGAGCTCTTAATTATCACAAGTCTAAAAATCTGTTGTGGAACACCCGGCACGTAGTTCATTTAAATGAAAATATTTGCTCTCTGTGCAATGTAGCAAGAGAGACTTCTCCCACGGTGAGGTAACCTTACATTACAAATCCAAGAAATGTGACAGAATTGTCACCTAACTTAAAAATAGTTTAAGAAATGGAAAGGCTGAGATCAAAAGCAGAATATATGGATTCGTTTCTCAAGCTCACGTATACATGGTGCAGAACAGGTTCAGGGAGTCAACAAGCAGAAGCTACCTTGAGGATTTTGTAATGAATTTTACTTATCTTCTTTCTAAAGTTCCTTAGTAACACAATGGGAAACTTTTTATGTGCCTAGTAGTTGTTCAATAATGTGGTGTTTTGTATAATTGATTTGATTTTTATTTTGCCTTTGCTTCATAGATTTCAAAGACATTAGGGCTGGAAGGGATCTTGTGAGATCATCTTTCCATTATGAATAGTTTCACATAGATGCTATATTGGTTGACTGCGTTGCTTCAAGAAAATTTGCTTTGGCATGCTTCTTGAGCAGATATTAAGAACAACTTTGTTAGTTGTTGCTTGGAATGTGCCAGTGTGTGCTTGAATCCTAGTCCCAACGTGCCTCAGGACTCCTTTTTTTTAACACATAAATGAAAAACAGTTGCACCTACCACTGTGGTTTAAATGTAGGTCTCATCTGAAGTTCCATATTGTCTTAGGAGAGAACAGGATGAGTTGACAGAAGTCTGATAGTGGACAAATATAGGAAGATTTTGGACTTGCTTGGATGGGGAAGCTCATAATTGGGAAAGCAGTAGAGTTTTCAGATAAAGTTTTCAGCCATTCAAGTTTTCCAGCTATAGCTCTCAACTATAGCTTGGTGTGATTGAGTTAATACATACTCAGAAATATAATCTTTTATTATATTGTGCATGCCAGTGAATTTGTGATTTCATCTATTCAAGTATCATAGATTTGTATTTTGCTTAGAAAAAAAGTGTCATGTTACAAAAACATACTTATTGAAGTTCTTCATGTTACATAGATTGAACATTGCATGTGTTGTGAAAGGGAAAATGAATCCATATCGAAGTCATAATTGCTATGTGAATTCATCCAAAAGAAGAAGATCCAGCTGCAGGGTATAGAATATAATGTTAAGCGTTCTGTTAAGTGCTGGATAGATCCACATTACTTGACTACAAAAGAAAAGTACTTGATTTTTTTTTTTATTCTGGCCAAATTAAGTAGTTATAGTCCTTGGAAGCTTAGTATTATTTCTCCCTTTAAGTACTGATTCACTGTAAGCTGCCTCTCTGTTGAATCCTTGCAAGAAAGAAAAATAATTTCTGTCTTACCCTTTTTGTTCAAGTATGTGATGAGGATTTTTTACTGCATTATTCTAAAGCCTATAAACATTTTCTGCTTAATTTTGTGTATTAAAATTCTGTTATACTCACTGGTATAAACCTTGGGATTAAATTTAATATATATAATATTATTTTGCATTTAATGCTTTTCATCCCTAGACATCAAAGCCCATTTCAAATGTTATGAAAGCACAATGCAAAACTCATTCTGATATTTTTGTTTTTTAGGGTGTACCTCAATTACCATGTGCCAAAGCATTATATAACTATGAAGGAAAAGAACCTGGAGATCTTAAATTCAGTAAAGGTGACATCATCATTTTGCGTCGGCAAGTGGATGAAAATTGGTATCATGGAGAAGTCAATGGTGTCCATGGCTTTTTTCCTACCAACTTTGTTCAGATTATTAAACCTTTACCTCAACCTCCGCCTCAGTGCAAAGCACTTTATGATTTTGAAGTGAAAGACAAGGAAGCAGACAAAGACTGTTTACCATTTTCAAAGGTAAAAACATTTAGAAATGATTTTTTTAAGAAAAAAAATTGTATGAATAATTGTTTAGTGACTTAGAATGTAAGACTTTTCTGAAAGTGACTTAAAAAGTAAGACTTTTCTAAAAGTCCTATCTATATATTCTTCTGTAATTCTGATATGCCCACAACAGGCCAAAACATGGAAGTTCATGTAGTATTTCTTCAATATTCAATCAGTTCTGTCCATCTCAACTAGACCTGTTTCCCATCCAGAGATTTCACCGTTGCATTTGAGAGTCTAGTTTTCTTAATTATTGTAATAAGCACGCTGAATTTGAGAGAGAGATTGAAATGTAAATAAAAATCATATTCTCTCTGAAGGAAACCTTTTTTTATTTACTTGCCAAGTTTTCATTTTTTGCAGATTATTTTTAGTACTGACTTTGAGCCCTGTCACACACATGAGTAAAATTGCTTTTTGCAAAATAGTAAGTTCTTTTTTTTCACTTCTATTTCATTCCTTTTCTGTCTCACAAGGCATGAAATTATATGAAGCTTTAATAGAAATATTAGGATTATGAAGAGCATTCTTAATGACACTTTTAACCATAGCTTGGAGCTGTTTTCTTTTGTTCTCTTCACATTTATAAGATATGTTAACTTTGCAAGATTACACAAATCTACAAGATCTAACGTGAAATAATCAGATTTCTTTATTGCCTTCAGCTATTAAATGTAGAAAGGGTGACTGAAATTATAAAAGCAGGAGACCCTAAGCATTCAACTCTCCCTGAGCAAATCAGTGCAGCTACATGTGAACAGATAATGGCTTTTACTGAACAAAATATTAACGCTCACAAGGGTGATCTGTATTAGCTTACATATGCAGCTTTGATTTTTAAGTTGTGTATGCAGTCTAGAATTTTCTTAATCTTTTGTTTTACATAAATGCACATAAATGTTTCCTAACATTTTTACTCATGCAATGAAATATAAATGAATGATGTTTCTGGGACAATCAATAAATATAAAGAGCAAGTAATATGTTCCTAATATAAAGTTCTTGCAACCAGGCTTAAAACTCAGTGGGTATGCTAATGGAACTGATGTCAATTATGCTTTCAAATTTTTCTAGTGTTCTTGCCTAAATAGAAAAGTAACTGCTAGGAATAGAGTAAAACAAGTCATCTGACAGATAAAAAGAGTTTGCAATTCAGTTCTGTCTAACTGGGGACACAAAAGGGGACTGAAGGAAAGCAATAGACTTGGCACAGCAGGCAGTCTGTTACTCAGAAGCCCAAATGCCACTTCTTGGGCTGTTTGCAGGACTCCCCAATAGTTTTTTTTCTAGTCATGGTGAACTATTTAATTCCAAAAGCTACAGGTTCGCATTGTGAAGTGCCTGCTATAGAATTCTTTTCCATGTACTCCCTTGTGTTGTGGAGAGAAATTAAATGAGGAACTTAATTAGAGTTAAGAGACATAATCATTTCATGTTTGTACAGGATGATGTTCTGACTGTGATTCGCCGAGTTGATGAAAACTGGGCTGAAGGAATGCTGGCTGACAAGATAGGAATATTCCCTATTTCATATGTTGAGGTGAGTAAAGCATAGCTATAATGCTTTAGGAGTAATTATTTCAGTTTATTTAGTGTCTTTCGAAAATCCTGAAAGGTGAAAATAATGTTAAAATGTGCACAAAAACGTTAAGGTATACCTAAAACATAAACAGTTTTCGTTTACATTGTTATGACACATAGGTGCATGAATTGAGTAATCTCATGGCTTTAAAAATCAGTGTTCTTTCCTTACCCTTTCTCTCCATACTGTCTTATTACCTAAGTTCATTATACTGCATATAGTGTTAGATTATATGTTCTTTAAGACGGGAACATCATTTTTATGTTTATACTAGGAAGTACCTGGTCCATCTCATTAGACACTTCCAGCTAAACAATAAGCTCTCACTTCCTAATGCTTCACTACAATAAAGTAAATGAGAACAACCTGAGGGAGGGTAAATTAGGCATTTCAGACTAAGGAAGACAAGGTTAAGGTACACCTGAGCCTACTAGCCCATAGGGCTAGCATGGTTAGGACATAAGATCATAGGAAATTAGGGTTGGGAAGGACTTCAGGAAGTTATCTAGTCCAGCCCCCTGCTTAAGGCAGGATCAGTGCAACTAAACCATCTCTGCTAAGTATCTTTCTGACACACTCTTGAAAATTTCCAGAGATAGATTCCACAACTTTTCTAGGTAGCCTGTTCCAGTGCTTCACCACCCTGCGTCAAAAATGTCCTCCTCCTCTCCATCCTAAACGTCTTCTTCTATAGTTTGAGGCCATTGCTCCTAGTCCTGTTCCCTGCTGCCACAAAGAAAAGTCTGTCCCCTTGCTCTCTGTAATCACCCTTCAGGTATATGAAAACTGTTATCAAATCCCCCCTCAGTCTTCTCTTCCCCAGGTGAAATAACCCTTGTTTTTCCCAGTCTTTCCTCATAAATCATGTCTCTCAGGCCTCTTATAATTTTTGTTGCTCTGTTCTGGCCTCTTTCCAATCTGTCCACATCCTTCTTGAAGTGTGGGGCCCAAAATGGAAGAGAGTACTTCAGGTAAGGCCTCACTATTGCTAAATAGAGCAGAAGAATCACTTCCCTTGATATGAAGGGAAGAATCACTTCCCTTAATACAGCCTGGGATGCTGTTGGTCTTTTTTGCAACAAGAGCACACTGTTAGCTCATATTCAGCTTGTACTCCATTGTATGCCAGTCATTCCTCAGTCTGTATTTGTCCATAGTTTTTCTGCCCCAAATGCAAGATTTTTTACTTGTCGTTAAATTTCATCCGCATGATTGTGGACCATTTTCCCAGTCTGTCCAGGTCATTCTGGATCCTAACCTTATCCTCCACAGCTCCTGCAGCTGTACCCAACTTGGTGTCCTCTGATAATTTGTTAAGTGTCTAATTAAGTCTGGTTATCTTAAATGACTAGGTATCCATTTACAGCTAGGTTAGTGAAGGGGGCAGCCCTTTGGCACAAGTAAGGAGTGAGGCTCAAATCCATAGCTCAGGATATGTAGCAAAAAACCCGAAATTTTTTTCTACCACAGCTATACTATAGCTGAAGCAGGGGAATGATTTTCAGAGATGCAGAACTTTAGAACAGCTTGCTGCCTCCTCTTTAGACCAAGCTGCAGATACTTAAATGCCTCTGATATGATGTGCCTCTGATATGATGTGATTATACAAAGAAGGACATTGTGTTTCAGGTTGATAGGTTCCAAACAGTTCAGGGTCCTCATATGTCAAAGCCATCACCTTCTGTTCCACCCAGAAAGTAACAGGCAGCTAATACAAACTATAGTCATCCACCCTGGCAATCTTCAAAAAACATCTTGACGCCTATCTTGCTGGGGTCATTTGATCCCAGCAGTCTTTCCTGCTCACGTACAGTGGGGCTGGACCCGATGATCTGTAAGGTCCCTTCCAGCCCCTAACTATGAAATTCTGGAACTATGGAAAATTAACATCACAATAATAGTTGCTCACATTACAAAAGTGCCTGGAGTCTCAGCTGATGTTAGGATCCTATTGTGCTGTAACTAGCACAGATGCATAGTAAAATGTACTTGTTACCCTGAAAAGTTTGCATCAAAATAGAAAACAAAAGTTTGGAGAAGGAAAAGGTTTTTTTTCCCCCAGATTACAGATGTAGAAATGAGAGTGAGGCAGATTAAGTGATGTGCCCAAGGCCATGGGGATGTCTGAGTCCCTGGCAATACTGTTTCCTATCCTTCCAGCTCCATGCATGAAACATTGCTTACTTTTATTTTATCTGTAAATGATTTTTTCACTTTACATGCATCCATGAACTCAGCTTCTCAGAACCCTCTTTCCCCCT
Organism: Alligator mississippiensis; assembly: GCF_030867095.1. Taxonomy (NCBI): domain Eukaryota; kingdom Metazoa; phylum Chordata; order Crocodylia; family Alligatoridae; genus Alligator; species Alligator mississippiensis. Next base: position 83,370,252 of record NC_081825.1, read on the forward strand.
AAGTTAGGATAGCGTTACTTCCATTTTATGAACACACTGATTGTGCAAGCTAAGTAATTTGCATTATGTTACTCAGAAAAGATGGAAGCACCATGACTAGAACGTGATCTCTGAAATCTGAGTCCACAGGAAAGTTAACAAGACTCTCTGTTTTGTGGTAGTTGAAGTTCTGAATGGTTTTAACTTGTCCCTAAGTTTTACTCTGATTTTGAGATAAAGTAACATCCAAAAAAGTTCTCACCCTCTTACAAATAAGAAATGGAAAATCACCTTTGCCAGAGCTGTCACCTATACATGACTGTAAATTTCTAACTCACCATTTCTGAGTGTTTGTATATTCCCTGCCATTTGTTTTATATTTGTTCTCAGTCCTGGCTTCAAATAAAGGATAGGGCTGTTTTTAACTTGATACTGTTTTAAGCCTGCCTGCATTTATTTTGGAAGATGCATCCTTCAGCCTCATCCTCGTGAGGTCTTTTCTCTAATTTCATTAACCTTCTACCATCACATGCTGCTCAACAGGTAAAAGTCATTGTGATGGCTTTTATCTCTTAAAATTTTGTTCCACCTATCCCTTAACCAACCTCCAAAGGTAATTAAAATTTCCCTCTCTAGTAGAGTTTCTATATTGATATATTTTAACCCTTTTATTAATTACACCCTGGTATTTCTCAGCTTTTAAAAAAATCTTGTCTTTTTTCCTAATATTTGTTTTATTATAACTACATGGTACCATGAGGGAGCTTTAGATAAGTTTCATGCTATTACTGTTAAAGGGAAAGGGAATTTGAAAGGGAATGTTTCCTTATAGACAGTTACAGAAGGGATTCTCAGTTCAAGTATAAGATGTCATTGTTACTAAAAGGAAGGTTAGGTAAGTACTGGTGCTGCATATACAAGACACAAGAGTTCCTGGTTTTGTCACTGATAAAAGTGAAATTATTTAGTGCGTGAGGGTGTTTATATAGTATTAGATTTGTCCAAGGGCCATAGCAGAAGTGCTTATGGCATGGCCCTGCCAGATTCGAACAAATCTGTAAATTATGCTAAATACTTTGTCACAAGGTACTGAAAGGAAAGGAAAATTTGTCCTGAAAAAATTATTAAATCAGACGTTCTTGTTGAACAGTTAACATGTGCCTCATGGTTGTCAATTACAGTTTACTTTATTCTGACTTTTTTTGTTGTTGATTCCAAGTTCATTCAAACCTTATACCAGATACCCCAAATTATTATTCAAAAAGGTTTACTCTTAGAAGCAGTGTTGTGCAATGAATAAAATAATTAGTCATTAAATAAATTTTATTGTTAAATTTCTGAGACAAAAGGCAAGTTGAAGATACTATAATGTCCTGACTTTATTGAAGTTTTCTCAAAAAATCTTCAATTTGTCTCTTTTAGTTTAGCCACCAATATTCTGCCAGATTCCAGTCCCATGGTAGTGAGATGAACTAAGTACAGATAGTCAAAAAGTTCAATTCCATCTTCACAAGTTAGTCTAAGATGCATAAATTGAACCGATAAGCAAGTGAACAGACATTCACTTTTGATTCTGGAAATGCAGCCACATTCAGCCATAGGCCAGAAGCCAGAGGGTATTAGAGCACGCCTTTCTGCTTGACTGGAGCAGATAGCTTGGGTCAAGGCTAGTCCACTCACCCTGCGAGGGGGGAACTTGCAGGGGGAGGGGAGGAGTGCAAAGCATCCTGGAATGCTGTGGGACTATGAGTTAACTTGAATCTGGAGGGGATCTGGGACAGAAGTTCAATAAATGATTTAACCTAAATCAGTTAAGTCTGACACTACATCCATCCAGGTTTATCTTAAACCAGTTCTGGCCATTTTGAAAGCAATGTATGTGTACTGAACTTTTGTTGTGTTACAGATCTGAACTGGTTTCTGGTTACTTATACTGGTTTTATGTGTAATTTCTGTCCCTAGCCATGGGAACCAAAGGGGCTTGGTATATGAGAGCAGGTATGGCCTGTGGTTTGGCCTGTGGTATTTACCGCACTGACCTGGAATAGATGCTGTAATAAGTAACATGACATGTGGTGAGCCTTTGGATCTTGAGACTGTACCTTCCATTTCATCATCTATGTCCTTAATGAAGATATTAAACAGTATTGGATTGAGAACATAGCTTGTCCCCACAGCTTGACACCTCCTTCCAGTTATACTTCAAACTATTGATGACAAGCATAATGTTCCAATCAGTTTCGCACCCATCTTAGAGTAGTTTCATCTTAATTGTCTTTCCATAGCTTATGAGGTGGTCATGGGAGGCAAGTCTCAAAGTCTTTCTGTAATTTCCTGGGTCGTCCTCATTCCATTTTTAAAGCTGGGCACTGTGTTTTCCCTTTCTGCCATCCTTTGGCACTTCAGTTGATAGCTTTGATTTCTCAAACCTAATAGCCAGTGCTAGTCCCTTTACCTCAGCCAATTCCGTGAGTACTCAGGAATGAATCTCATTCATCTCTGCTAACTTAAAAACATCAAATTTGTCTAAATAATCTCTAACCTGTTCTTTCCCTCTTGATGATCTCCTCCTGAAGCCTTGCTGCCAACTATGCCTGTCATCTGATAGGAAATGTTTTTTATGAAGACGAAATTTAAAAGAACACAATAAAGGCATTAAATACTTCAGCTTTCCCTTCACCCTTCATTATTAGATTCCCCTCCCCATTCACTAAGGGACCTTCATTAGAAGTAACAGGAAGACCAAGGAAAGTATATCTATAGAATGCTTTTTTTTTTTTTTGCCTTTTATGTCTATTGCTAGCTGTCCCTTAGTTTCTAGGTTCTGGTTTTGGCATTATGATCTCTCCCAGCCACTGCAGTGCTGCTGCTTTTAGTACTTCTTAAGGGGAAAAAATCCTTCTCCTCCCCTTAAACTTCTGGGGTAAGTACAGACAATCGGAAAGCCCAAGGCTGAATCGATTCAGTCTTTGCAGGTTAGTTTAAGCTGCAGAGATTAAACTGAGACACAGCTGGACAAACATTCACTTTTGATTCAGGAAATGCAGCCACATGCCTGCAGTGGCTCAGGCCAAAAGCTGGGAGGGAGCTAGAGCACAGCGCTCTGGCACATAGGCAGCAATAGGTTGTATGTTTGCATGGGGAAAGGGGTGTTTAACCCTCCTCCCTGGCCAGCCGGGGGTTGCCTGGGGGAGCGGGGGCAGTCCCCTGCCTTTCCCACTCTCCCCCTAACCCTTCTGTGCTGGAGCAGACAGCACAGCGTAGCCCAGGGCTGGAAAGCATGCTGGGATGCTGGGGGACTGTGATTTAACTTGAAAGAGGAAGGGGTCTGAAACAGAAGTTTCATAAACCAGTTTGACCCAAATCAGTTAAGTCTGATACTACATTCAGCCAGGTTTATCTTAAACCAGTTTCAGCCATTTTGAAACTGGTTTATGTGTACTGAGCTTCTGTTCTGTTACAGGTTTAAACCAGTTTCTGATGACTTAAACTGGTTTATGTGTAACTTCTGTCCCTAGCCCTGGTAACTCAGCAAGCAAATACTAAAAAAAGGCCACTGAAATACAGATAGGGAAACTCCACGTACTGACTTGCAGTCAAAGCCCTTGTCGCTCGCTCTTTGTGTCACTGGGACACTTCGATTAAACATTCAGAATTAAGCCAGTGATAGAAAAGTAGGGAGTGAACACATTCTGTGAGTTTATAATTGGCTCTGTCATAAGCTGTTAAATTACTTACCTATAGAGAAATATCTCTGTGAGATCATTTCTTGTCTCAAAGAAATCCTTTCCAATCTTAACCTTGTATGTAGAAAAAAAAATTGCTGCTTGCTACAAAGACAGGCTTGTCAGCACCAGTGAGCTCTGGCTTTCTGAATGTTAGAGTCATTTAAATTGTCGAATAATCGATACAGATCTTGACTACTGAAGCCAAGTACTCTGGCAGACATTATATTTACTGTGCAATTAATGTGTTAATGTGTTACATGCCACATGTTCAGCCAGTTTATGGTGTGATAAAGCAGCAAACCAGCCACCAAGATATTCCACTTTAAAGGGTGGCTGGTTTGCATCATGCTTTAATTTGACTCTGTGGCATATTTGGCCTTTGGCTACACAGTGCAGATCTAGGTGTAGTACATATGTTGGGAAGTTGAGAGCTGCATGGTGCAGGCCTTGTGGACTGTCAAGTTGAAAAGGTGTTGCAGAAATCATGGTATTAAGTACTAGTGCTTGATACTAGGTTTCCCACATGCTGTGTGTGTGGAATTTAGATCTGAATCAGGGACACGATTCTTCAGATTTGCGCAGCCAAATCAATATCTGCCAAGAGCCTGTTTTTTACCATTCTGCACATTAAAAATTGCTAACTTAATTTCTTGAGTATTGAAGAAAATACAAGTTCTAGACTTAAAAGGAATTTTATATTCAGTTTCTCAACATTATTTTTGCATCTTAATTGTAAGAACTATGTCTTTGGAAGATTAATCAGAGATTCAGTCAAGGCTTCTAGGTATTCATAGTTTTGAGTGCAATATAAATATGTAGAAAAACTTCAAATTACATTTTTTTTAACCATTAGCAAAGTTGATATGCATCTTTTGCAGTTTTAAAAGGTCTTCATATCATTGCCAATAGCTCAGCATTCTTAAATAATACCTAGGAAAGTACAGTGAGTTCATGTAATAGAGGTGAAAGCTTTTGAGGGGGAAAAATACAATGAGCACTTATAATAAAAGCAAAAGCTTTTGAGGAAAGGCTTTCAATTAAAATATATAAAAAATAAAAACATTATTTTCAAATTTGTGAAATGTGCAGGACTTATTTTCATATCTGCAGTGAAAAGAATGCAGTGAAGACATCATTGTAATAAACCATCTACCATAGACTTTTAATAAGTGAATCCTTACCAGATGTACAACACGGTGATATTTTATTATCTGTGCAATTGAAATGTTTCTTTTGGTACAGTTTTAAGAAGTTGGTCGTCATTTGTAGTATTGCATCCATCAGACCATTTGCCAGTTTAAGCAAGCTGAATTCAAGGTTACAACAAAATTAGATTCCTTAATAGCCCTCTTCCTGTCCAAAAAAAATTTTTTTGAACATAAAAATTTAAATTGATCCCATATCTGTTAAGGGGATTGGATTCCTGGAAGCTTTGTTGTGTGTGTTATTTTTCAATCTTATGTTTACTAGATTTTCTCACTTTACCATCGTTAGGTAAAATAATCTAATTATAGCATTGAGAAAAATCAGGTTCATGTAGTGATACTGAATCAAGAACAGGAGACTCAAACCTTTTAATATAAGCTTATCTTCACTTGTTTTGTCAGCCAGAGCTAACATAAGTCTGTAACAGAAAAAATGTATGCAAAAAATGAATGTTTTGCATTTCTTTCATAAAGAGAACATTGAATGTTTTTAGTGGAAAGTCATAATATGGTGCATGTCAATGAATGCTTTGAAAATTAATGTTTTTATTGCTTTCAAAAAGAGAATATCAGATGTCTTCAATAGAAATTGTAATGTGGTGTGTGTCAGATCTGTGTGAAGAGCAATAATTTTAAACCAACTTAATTTCCTTTATAGTGAAAACGTCTAAATAGCACAACCTTTATAAAATAGCTCAATACAACACAAACCAGCTTACACTAGGAAGATGATCTGTTTCTGAAAATTAATATAAAAATAGATCCACTAAGACCTGTAACCCATTTGAGTTCTGGAAGTGATTGCCCTCCTGGTGGACTGGGGCAATTTATTTCCATCATTCTTTGTAGCCAATTGTAGGCAGATCAGGGCTTCAAAGCCCTCTTCTTGTTCTTCTTGTCTCATGTACCAGCACTACAAAACTTTTTTCTAAGGTCAGATTCTGCTCTGAATATCAGAACATCTTGCATCTTGATGTAAAGGGTAGTAAAATTCAACCCAACAACTGGAACGTCTATAATCATTCTGTTGATAACGAAGGAGGTAGAACAGAATCTAGCTCCCTCTATTTCAGTTCAGGTAGTTATGTGAGTGAAAAAGGTTCAGATTCATTAAAAAAAAATCTGTGCCTCATCAATGTTGTGGAAACATGAATGTGTGTAGTACTAAAAAGCTTTGCAGTTTTTCTTTGCTTATTATAGCTAGCACTAGTGAACTATACTAATTGGTAGTCCTTGAAGGATTCTTGGACATATGAGTCACTGTATATGAGCTTTCCATTTCTTGTCCCAAGGAAGAAGTGAGCAGCTTTGCTCTGCAACTTGCAGTCTTCAGGTCTTTTTCGAAAGAAGGCCAATAACCAGTGTGTTCCATTGTTTAGCCATTTTTGCACTTCTGTGGTTGTTTCCCTACAGAAGAGAGCTTAGCTGATTCTTTATACTTGACTAAACTTGGTTCAGTCTTTAAAAGCATGCCACAGTCTTTCTGTAATGTGTTGTTCCCTCTGTATAGAGTAAGCAGATCCTGCAGGCACTAATGGTTTCAGGGGGTAAACAAACATAATTAAGTGAAACAGGTGCCCAAGGGAGCTTTTAGCAGTGATTTTGGAGACTTGTAAATAATTTCTTCACTCTTTCTAATTACTGTTCACCAGTAGGGGATTTTTGTTTTTATAAATTATTTTCTTGCTGTATTCTGTGGTTATCAAAGAACAAAACCTTAATTACATAACCTGAAGATAGGATGTGGATTCAAGAAGAATATAAACAGTTGATGCCATTATGTAAAATATATTTTGCTAGGATGTGTCTGTTTTGTTAATGTTGTGAGGGATTTTAATCTAAAATGAAAATAAAATGGCTGATCATATAAAAATCTACAGTATGTTTAATCTTCACGGTGCCTGACTACCTTTCTACTCTGCTGGATAGGACTCTGACAATTCAAGTGTCAGAGCAATCTTCCTCAGCTATTTGAATTTATATACATATTTGCTTTGTGCTCTCCTGCTTTCATATCTGGAAGCTAATCAGCTTACCATTTTGTAATAAATTTGCATTTTGTAATAAAAAGTCAGCTTAACATCTTAAAAGTACATTTTTAGTCCTTTTATAAAATGTCTAATTTTGACACTAGAAAGAAATACCAGGGGGTCAAAAGTTCATTGGCAGAACTCCATATAAAACCATCGTGGTTAGGTCCTTTCTACCCTTGAACACAAATTATAGTAAGTTATTTCTGGTGTTTTCCACAGCAGTAACTTTTGTAAGTCATAATTTGTGTCTCAGGGTAGCATCAAGAAAAGCTTTAATGCACTTTGGTCTTAGGGGGGTATTTTCCTTCTGTATTATTTAACGTGGTGCCCTTTTTGTCACCCATCTTGCCTTCTCTATAATATTTTGCACACTGAAGCTACAGTCATCTTTTGCCACCTTGTACCGATTATGTCTTACTTTTTCAATCCCTTCACTTGCTCCTTCTTTCTATTGCACTGAATTTCAAGCTTTTTGTCCTCTTCTTCAAGTCCTCTTGTATCGCTGCATTTTCCTACGTATCTGCTTCTGTCTTTTCTCGTGATAACTGTCCACTATTCCAGCTTTGACTCTCCTTTGTCTTTTTTCCACAACTGTTTTGTTCCCCACACACACTCCATAGGATTTTATCTATTTCTTTCTCAACTGATTCTTCAACTCTTACTTAAAACACTTAGAATACTACAAAGACAATCTGAAATTTGTGAGTTAATACCAGTGACATAGAAAGGGTTTGTACACATGTGCAAGTACACAATATTATGACAGCTATCCTTTTATACTGCCTTATGTATACTACTTGCCATCTTAAATTGGAAGCTACTCAGGAAGTCGGCTGCCTCTCTGTGTACAGCATGTAATTCACCATGAGGGCTATCAGAATACAGATAACGAAATTGGTTTGTAGAGCAGTTTTGGCTAAACAGAGTATCGTTTAAAACTTTTTGTAAGCATTACAGGAATCTCATAACTCCCAGGAAGATGGTTAAGGTAAATAGAAGAAAGATTATGTTGAGATGTAGAAACAATGACTCCCATCTTTTCTCCTTGCTTATTCTTCAGGAAAAAGGTTCTTCCCCCCTGTAATTGGCTACAAACTAGTTCCCCAAGTAAAGATTAGTCATACTCTGTAATAGGCATTAGTATTAATATGAATTAACATGTTTAAAGATGCATTTGCATTCTATTTATACGTGTGCTTTATCTCATGAATGAATGTGATTGCTTATGCTGACTACATACAGTAGTTTTGAACTATAAATAGACCTTCCTGGCAGTTAATAATATGATTTTAAGAAAAATAAAATGTAAAACTTTTCTTTAGTGTTATTTCCTGACTTTCAGACCATTTAAATGCCCAGAATTCTGTATTTCTTTAGTGAAGAAATGGCATTTAGTTGCCAATTTATTATAGTGTAATTTGTTCCAGTGGATAGGATATCCATAAAAAGATGTTATAGATGAGTTAAAATGAAAAGTATGTTTCTTGTTAATGCTGCTAAAGAAACCCAGAAGAGAGGTAAAGATGCTTTAAGATGAATGGCTGCAACAGCTTCCCAAGAGTCTTCTTCTGATCTAGACAAAGATCAAATGATTTAAAGTGGAATGGGCATTCAGGAAGATTAGAGCTATAGATTCATGTACTAAAATGTCAGAAGGAACCATTGTGATCATTTACTGACCTCTTACATAACCCAAGTGAAAGACCTCTTTGTGTTGATGCTTGTTTAAAATAGAACACACCTTTTAGAAAAATGTCCCCTTCTGACTTACAAATTGCCCATCATGGAAAATTCACCACAGTTCTTGGTAAAATCCATTGAGGCTGTAGTGAAAGACTTGCAGAAATCCTTCTGGATTCCAAACCTCTGAGTTTATTTCCTAATTATGAAAGAAAAGGGTGAGTACTGTTTTCACTATCTGTACTCAAGTGCTTACCTTTTTTTCTTGCTACTAAAGATTTCTAAAATAATTTCTTAATGTATTGATTTTTTTTTCAGTTTAACACAGCAGCCAAGCAGCTGATAGAGTTGGATAAGCCCTCAGGTTCTGCTGTAGACTCTGGAGAAGGTACCTCAGGGGCAGCCCACAACAATTCAGTACAAAAGCACACTGATACCAAGAAGAACACAAAAAAACGACATTCCTTTACCTCCCTTACCATGTCCAATAAGTCCTCACAGTCTTCTCAGAATCGTCACTCAATGGAAATTAGTCCTCCTGTCCTCATCAGCTCCAGCAACCCTACTGCAGCAGCCCGTATAAGTGAACTAACAGGCCTTTCCTGCAGTGCCCCCTCTCAGGTATTTTACCAGAAATTAAATATATATTACACATTTTACAGATCCTTACTTTATTTTGTCATAATAGAGAGGATTTAAAAGCACGTGGTATCCTGTTAAGAGTGTGTGTAGAGACACTTTTCACTTAGTTTATATTCCAAATTTTGTTTTTGTACTCACAAGTTCTTTTGCAGTGTGAGTACAAGTATTTTCTTAATTATAAGTTCAGTGAACGATTTTGTAATTCAGATATGCTTCTGAAGTGCTATAAAACAAAGAAAAGAAAACTCCCACCATGTTTGTTGTAATAGATGAAAACCTAGAAACTAAACTATTTTGTTTAATTTTTGTAGCCCAATTTGAATACAATGCTGAAACTAAATAACATACCTAGGAAAAGGATTTAACTTCAGGAATTCTTTAAGTGTTTACAAGCCTACATGCCATTTCTGATGGTTAAGATGAAAATTATGCAGACAGTGCAGTAGTGAACATTTAAAAATGTTGGGAGAATTATACATGGAGTTTTCAGACCAATGTATTTCATTTACATTTCTTTGCGTGCTTACCACCATTTCAAGAAAAATAAACATTGGTAAAATATGTTTTTCCTTCTTAGTTCTTATTTAGTGTTTCTGAAAGCTCATTTCTGTTTCATATAAAGCCTAAAATCAGCAAGGTAGTTACAAATATGCAATACCAGTTACGAACTGAAACTCATAGGTACTTGCTGCAGTTGCAATTGGTGGTACAGCAGAATGCTAGTGGTATGACCTTGAGTTGTGCTATTGTACCATGGCAATCTGTTTTTACAAGAACTACTTAAAATTGACATCAGTCTTTTTTTGACAGGTTCATATCAGTACCACAGGGCTAATTGTAACCCCACCCCCTAGCAGTCCGGTTACAACTGGGCCTTCATTTACCTTCCCATCAGAGGTCACCTACCAAGCTGCTCTTGGCGTAAGTAGCATTTAACAAAACTGAAGCTCCCTTTGTTTCCATTGTCATTCTCTTTTCTGCGACTGGCAAGCTAGTTTGAAACTTTTGACTTGTTTGTAATTACATGTGTGATAGGCAGTAACACATGCTGAACAATGGCAAAAATTTTGGCACTAAGGATCCTTAATGGCAACCTGTCTTCCAGTTCCATCTGTGAATATATTACAACTTTTGCTAATTTGTTTCAATAGTTAAATACCTTTACTGTTAAAAATGTGGATTATTTCAAGTCCCAGTCATTAATTTTTTACACCTTTTATACCTTGATTGAAACACTTTTCATTATCAGATTTCTGTTCCTGTGTGTAGGTATTTAGGTAGCAATCAAATCACTCCTAAACTAGATTCTGCTCCTTAAGCCTACGGTGAAAGATATGTTTTCCAACACTTCAGTAATTCTGCCTGCTCTTTTTTGAATTCTCCCTTAGTGGTTGGGTTTTTTGTTTTGTTTTGTGGGGGTTGAAGTATAAAGCTCAGAACTGAGCACAGTATTCCAGTAGCAATCACACCAGTGTAAAATGCAAGGATAGTATAACCTCCCTATTCCAACACAGTAATCCGTTGTATATAACCCTAAGGACTGCATTAGCCCTTTTGGTCTGGATGTTGCATTGAGAGTTCATGTCTAGCCACCAAGATCTTCTTCAGAGTTGCTGCTTCTCATGATAGACTCTCTCATCCAGTAAATAAGGCCTTGATTCTTTGTCCCTAGATGTATGACTTAATTTCTGGCCATCTTGAAATGTATGCTATAGGTTTATAATTAGTTTACCAAGTTCTCTCTCTTTCTCTCACTCTTTTCAGGAGCTTATCCTCTTTGTTTACCATTCCTTCTACATTTATGTCATCTCAAATATTATTAGTAAGAATAATATATTTTATTTTATTCTATGCAGGTTCTTACACAACATCTTTCATACTGATATCTTGGTGCTTTCCATTAGTGCAATAATAAAACAACTAATATTTGTCACACAATAAAACGGCTAATATTTGTCCTCACATCTTCTCCCCAAAGAAGTCTGTGTACTGGAGTCTCATTTGGTTTGGAATTTTTAAAAATATATAGGCCTATGTTACAATATGTTAAAGCAGGCAAGCTCAAAGATATGTGGCTTGCACTTAAATTGGAAGATGATGAAGTTTGTGATGGTCTCTCATTCCTAAGGAATTTACTTCTACAGTGCTTAGCCAGCTCCCAAGAAAGGTCTTTCCTTCACAGACAGTCTTTAACTTTGTAAAAAGTCCTGTTGGATAAAGGAGCAAAGTTGTCTGCCACAGTTGTCATTCTGGAGCTTGCCAATCCTTTACATACCCTGGACCCAGGACATCGAACATTTCAAACTCATATTTATTATTCTGCAATAAATTGACCGGTGTACAAAAGTCCAAGGTTCATGATAACTTGTGTTGCTGAGAAAGCCTGCTGCAGTGTTCTGTACCAGTTGGAGTTTCCTAAGTGCTAAGGCTTTTGTCCCTAGATATATTTTATTGCTATAGTCAAGCCAAATGGCTTGATTAACTGAGTTCAGGTCATTGTTCACCAAGATGGGATATAGTCTTGAAGTCGACTGGAGATGGTAGATGTTGCAATACGAAATCTTAGCATAAATGTAGAATCGTGCAACACTTCTGAACTATGGACTGAATTAGTCATCTATGGATGTCTACATTTTGTGCAGTGGCAGACCAGTTAAAATGTCTTGCAAGGCAAGAACTTGAGACTCACTCCAGACTCATGCCAAAGGCAGCTTTTAGCTGACACAGCTGTAAATGGCTATGTTGTAATTCAGGATAGGAAATTCAAAGGTGTCTGATGCTAGCCACATTAGTCCTTAGCATGCCTAGGCTCAGAAAGACCTTTGATCTTCAATACAAGGAAACTGAAACAGCTGTTTGGAATGCTTTCTTTTGTCCACTGCTATCACCTCTGTCTTGCTCAAGTGCAGTGGGGTCATTCTTAAAATATTAAATAGAATGGAGCTGGGACCGACCATAATACCCAAATGCACCAAATAGGAAACAGATCCCTACTTAGTGTTAGATTTTGAGGGGTATTAATTAGCCAGCTTGTAATATAAGCCAGGTTGATTTTCTGTAGTTCCTCTTTCTTAATCACAATGTTTTAAGGTACCAAATCAAAAGCCTTATTCTAACAACACTATAAATTTCACCCACCAAATATAATTAAAAAAATATCAAGTTTGTTTTTGAAAGGTCTTATTTTCCATAAGCCTATATTAATTGTCCATAGTCTGTACTACGTTCTTGCTTTGTGTATCAACTATTATTTTACCAGGCTCATAAGCTTTATGATTAGTCATATTATCCCATTTTAATCATTTTAATTATTGGAGTGGGAAGTTTTCTTTCAGTCCCCTTAAATTTCCCTAGTAGTTCAGGACTTAGTAAAAATAAACCTTTACACTCCAGAGCGCTCATTGGTCAACTCTTAAAAAATTTTTCAGTTCCAGTCACTCAGGACTCCTGACTTAAGGAGGGTGAATTTCAGTAGTTTTGTCTTGAGACTGTTTTGAGACTGATGCATTTAGATGCCCCCTTGTTATGGAAGACAATGCTAATCAGCATAGACAACCCAATAGTGGTTATCTAGTTTAGACATTAAATAGCATCTAGTATATTTTCTCTGAATGAATTCAGTTTTCTCCTTGATGAACAGAAAAAATATGGTCTCTAAGAGCAGCTTTGTTCTTTCTATATATACAAATTAAAGGCAGATGATTCTTGTATTCTTTGCCACAGGTTAAATTAGATGCAATATATTTTAGCGGATGCACTCTACAGTCATAGTGAACAAGTAGTTCCTTGTTAATTCCCCCATGTTATATCTTCTTCTCTTATATATATATAGTAGTTTGCTAGACACATCCTGTTCCAGGTGGCTATATTATACTTGCATAAGGTAGAATTTTTATCCATAAATTATACTGATGCATTCTGGACTGACCAGTCTGGCAGTACTCTCTTGGGATCATAATTATTACTGATATCTATAGATCCTTCTTGACATTTGTCTCTTGTTACAACTTAGCCATTGTTGACCACATGGGTGTGTCTACACCTGCTATTAATGAGCATGAATAAATGCTGGAGCTTATTGCTTCAGAGTTTATTGCTCCTGGACGCCACATCTGCACATGCACCCAGACAAACAGCACATTGAGCCAGGTCGGAGCAGTCCCTGCTGGCAGGAGGTCTGGGGGGTCAGCCTGCCAGCCCAGGGCTGCTCTCCCCAGCTCATTGTGCTGCAGAGGGGTTAGCTGGGGCATGAGGGTACTTTCAGTGCAGGGCTAGCCAACAGGTAGCCCCTGCACTGAAGCACCCGCGTGCTCCAGCTAGGTGGGGCAGTGTCTACATGTGTGCAAGCAAATTAGTTTATTCTGACTTAATAGGGGCACACATGTAGATGTGCAACATTTACTGTGCGGCTGATTAGTCAGTTGCTCAGTAAACATCTCATGTAGATGCATCAAGTGGGAACTATTGCACTGACTTTTCAAGATTCTTCCTTTAACATTTATTTGGCATTCCTGAACACTGTGGGAAGTCAGACATAGCAGGGAGGTACCTGGAATCATTTGCATCAGAATTTTGCCTCCTTTGATTGATGTTTCTGCCTATCAAACATGCCACAACCATAAACAACCCAGTAATTTCAGCCTGGTGTTTTTTCAGCTCTGCTATGTAAAAGTGGTAGCTCTTATTTTAGCTATGGATTGACTGTGCTGGTACAAATGCCAGTCCATTTGATACAGCTCTTTTTTATCTTATTCTGAATTGGACTGAGGAGAGAGAGAAAGGAAGAGGAACTGAAAAGAGGCAAAATGGGATTCCTAGTAAACTTCTAAGTAAAAAGAGGGTATCTTATCCACAAAGAATCTCTGAAGGTATATATCTATCCTAATCTCTGAAGACTAATGAAGGAAAAAACTATTGTCCTGGTTCTTCCTCTAAGGAGGATGTTTTTAGGAAGGATGTTATGACCCCTCTTGTGTTTGAGTTATTGAGCAAATGGTTTCTGGACAGGTCTGAGGGATTTCTGGAGACAAGGATCCCATGGATCTTGTAGGTACACCTAAGTATAAGACCATTTTATGGTTGAGAGGTTGCATCCCTATTTGGAGGGTAATGAATGCATATAATGATTCTTATTTTCTTCACAGTATTTTTGGCATTCGTCAGAACAGCATCCATTACAACAAAAGTTCTGTGAGAAGTGTAGTTTAAAGCTTGGAACTAATGTCGGTACGCATAGGAGTTAGAAATAAGTGTTTTTTATATTGCAGTATTGGTTGGCTACATGACTAGTGAACTGCTGTACTGCTGGGGAAAACTTGGTTTGATATTTATGAGACTGAGATCACTGCTTCTGAAAGCTTAATTAAAATATTTTCAAGAAGTTGCCTGCAGTTCTCCTTCACTGTAAAAAAAAATACCTTTATATATTATAATTTGTATGGCATACATTTTAGTGGTTAAATAACTTGGCATTTTGCTTTTCTAAAGATCTTTAAAGAAAATGCATGTAGTAAACCAAGTGATTTTGGGGAGGAAAGAGATGATTTGGATTAGTAGAGTTAGAGCTCCTTTGAGAAGGAGTAAGAGAAATATATGTATTGGCTTATAGTCATCCTGAAGGCAGGGTAGAGATGCACCTCACAGACTAAGTAAATAAGGTATATAGAAAACATATGGTTTTGTGAACTCAAGTTCACTGCATCAGATGCTCAAGTTCACAAAAGCTTATGCTTTCTATATACATTATTAAGCTAGCTTGTGGGCGTGTCTACATGAGATGCTTTACTGCACAGTAGACTAATCTTCTGTGTAGTAAAGCGTCACCATCTACATGCATGCACCATTTACCGTACAGTAAATTAGTCTACTGTGCAGTTAGCTATTACCTGTAAATACAGGTAGTTAACTAACTAACGCACGTGTAGATGCTGACTAACAGCAAATTTGTTCCTGGTCAGGCCCAACACCAGGGGGCGACAGGGGATAGGGAGCTCCCCCAGTCCTGGCATTGCTCAGCTCCTGGCTCCCCACAGATGCTGGGAGCCAAGCAGCACTGGGACTGGAGAGCTCTCTGATTCCCTGCACAGCTGGGGGCTGTCTGGGAGCTGTGCTGCTTCTGGGGCAGCTCCCAACCAGCCCCCAGCTACATGGGGAAGCCCCATTGGGCACGGGGCTTGTCCCTATGTGTATGGGACCAGAAGAATTCTGCGGTAGCAGCTGGCTTTCAGTGCCATGCATGTCAGGACCCCTCCTGATGTGCACAGGGCCAGGAGACAGATGCTGCTGCAACCAGCAGAGCTCTCCTGGCCCCATGTGCATTGGGACCAGCCCCATGTTCCCTGCCAGCCCCCAGGCTAGTACCCAAGGAGATCCTGAATCTCCCTGTGGCTGTTGCAGGGGGCCAGAGTAGAGTAGGAGCAACCCTGTACTGGGCTGCACCCATTGGAAGCAGATTTGCTCCCAGCAGAGAACATGTTTAGACATACTCCCAGGGAAGGCTTTCTGCACGGTATTTTACTGTGCAGTAAGCCTTTATAGCATTAATATCCCATGCAGATGCACCCTGTAAGGTGCATATCTACCCTGCCTTCTGCCTAACTTCAGACTTACACAGCTAACTATCTCTTTATCTTCATCCTGCCTTCAGTTGCTGTAAAAGACTGAAATTATAATGATGAGTTTGGGTAGATTCTGTGTCTGCTCAGAAATGGCATGGCAGGTTTCCATCCTAGTTGCACAGCTGTACATATGAGCCTGCCTGGAGCATTATCACAAGGCATACCATGCTTTTAGTGTCCTGATGGCACTTAGTTCTGTACCTTCCTCACAGTCCACCAGCCAGTTCACTAGTATAAATAACTTTGCAGGAGAGGGTTTAAATAAGTGCTAACTGTCTGGGATTTAATCTAGATAAAATGAAGATAATTTTGGTAGGTTCAGAGACATAATCAGAAGAAATGATGTGAGATTATATCAGTGTGGCTGCTCTTACTTGTTCAGGGTCAAAGTTCAGGAATGTTTTTAGACTTAAGCCATAATTACTTAACCCTCTGGGCATAATGCTAGCTTCCTGTTTTCTTCAGCCTTTGTTGGATGTGATGAGGGATGGCAAAGATTTGTTTGTTTGTTTGTTTGACTTTGCTCTCATATCTCTCCTTATTTGGTGTTTAACCTGATACTCAATATTGAGTTGATTCAGGTGAAGCAGTAGCTTTACCTTTGAATTTTAATAATAAATTAGGGTGTCTTGAGCACAGGCACAGGAGGAGTTGCTATTGGGATTTTTCAAGCTTAAACAAATAAAGAATCAGTTTCACTATTTTGAGGCAGAATAAGGTGTGTGGTATTTATTTGTGCTTGAAAGCTCACAGCTGCTTGTCAAGATTTTTTTTATGTCTTTTAAATGCTAGTGTCAGCATTTGGGAGTACATTCTGTAGCTGAAGAATCATTAAGCAGTTTGCAGAAAACTTTAATTTTTCACTTTCCATTTCATTAGATAAACGGTCCTATTTAACCAGCACAAGTGGTTTTACTAAATAACTTATTTTTGCACATGTCCTTTTGTGAAACATTCAATACAGAAGCTGTCAAACTTGGCTTGAACTGGAAACAGATTTGTCTCTCAGTATCTGCAAACGAGATGGCTGTATGCCAGAATTTCTGAAACCTTGGCTAAAGCATTAAAATCTAGTTGATTAAGTTGTAGCAATGCAATCTGTGGAGTATTTGGTGTCTACAGCCCATCAGGTATTTTGTTTAGCCTTCTAGATTCTTGCCAAGTGTTAACATGTTTAATTGGGCTATAGCTCATTCCAGCTTTCATCTCAATAGTACTAGGTATGGTGAAAGTGGGCAGCAGCATGAAAACCTGAATAAAATTGAACAGAATAGTTATTGTGAGCTGTATTTTAACTAGTTAAAAATTCTCCTTATGAGACACACATCCAGGTAAAACGCATCCTGTGTAGGATATACATTTTATAAGTGTACACTGATTCTGCCTGGGTATTGTGTGTGAATGTATGTTGTAAGATTCAAGGGACTAAAAAGAGGGCAGGCAAGAGGGAGCATAGATAGTGTTTTGTGCACTTACTTGAGGGGAGTGAAGATCTGGATTTTTGGTTCTTGCTCCTTCCTGCACAGACCCAATTTCTACAGGAGTGATGTAAAGTGCCATACTTAGCCTTGCCAACAGCCTGGTGGTTAGGGCAATCTCTGGAGAGGTAGCTTGAGATATCAGGTTGAGGAAGGCCTGTGTTTTAAAAGACAATGCTAAATCCTGCTCAATTCTTTGTAATCTGTCATAATATAATTCCAGACTGGGGATCCCAAGGAGATGGAGGTGCTCACCTATGGCACTGAGTTTAGTGCCTGCATACTGGAGGGGAGGGATTTCAGACATTCTTCTGTGCTTAGCAGTTATTTTTGCAAAACCTTGCCTGCTCTCAGATGCTCACTCGCCTGGTGGGTTTTCTTAATCATCATTCTGAGTTGTCAGACTCTCCCCATGCACTCTTTTCCATCCTGGGGGTGGGGGTGGTGCCTAAATGTTAGGTGTTTAGTGCCTAACCTGTAGGTGCCTAAATCCTTTATTGGCTCTTCCCCTTGGTCCAATGTAATCAGAAAATTATAAAGCAGGTTTGATAGTTTTAATACACAATGCCAACCCATTTCTAAAACTTTTTTTTTTGATGTCCTGGTCTAGAATTGATATTGATACTGTCTGATGGTGAATTGTTGCTTTAATCAAATCACACAATTACATCGTTCTTGGAGGATCATATATGCAGGGTTGCCAACTGTCCTTAAGTTTATGGACAGTCCATAAAAAAAAGGGGCTAAAAGTGCTTGTCCTTAAAGTCTGAGGGGAAAAAATGGAGCTGTCCATAAAAAATTAAGCAACAACTTGGTTGAAGATCCATCATCAGAATGAGGCTGGGTGCAACATAAGGAGCAGAGCAGTGGCACCGTGTGTTTGAGTGGGAATGTAACACCCCAAAGGGAAGTTAGGGCTTTTGTGGTCCATGGGAGCTTCCATAGCCCCCACACCCCCAGCCTTATGCAGCTGCTGCATCCTGTTGGGCTCAAAGATAGGCAGGGCTGTGTGGACCCCTGCAGTCTGAGGTACAGGGTGGGGCAGGGAGGGGGCAATGCAGCCAGGATGGAGCTACAGACCTGGGAGGGGGAGAAAGGATGGGTGGAGATCTGTGTCAAGACAGGGAGAGCAGGGTCAGCAGAAGTAAAATTGGGGGCTGGGCAGGGCTGGGAGCAGCACAGTGCAGGGTATAGTTGCGAGTATCAGGTGCGTGGGGGTGAGCAGGGAACCCCTGTGGTGGGGGCAGCACAATGTAAAACTATTGCTACAGTCAAGTAAGACTGTTAAAAGTTGGTGCTGAACTCCTGCATTTGAATCTGGCCCTTGTTACTGCTATCCAGGGCCTGGCAGAAGAATTGCCTGTTTACGTTATGTAAAACAATTGTCAGTAAAAACATATATGTCAGTAAAAAAAGTTTGGTTATCAGTAAAAAGCTTGCACATTGTCAGTTTAAAAAACAATAATTCTTTGGTTGGCAACCCTGCATATACACTCTCTGTCTGGGGTATAGTTTGCCCTGTAACAAGGTATTCTGTCCCTTTAAGGAGGATGAGTCAGTCCTGTTAAGGAAGTCCAGGTGTGGGGCATTTGGGTAAGCAGCAAGCTTTAAAAGTTCCCAGACAAAGGCAAAAATAGGAGGAAGCAAGCTGTGAAGAGAACAGCTTTCTGCAAGGAGAGGCTGAGGCAAAAGGGTGCCCCCTCCTAGTGTCCAGGACAAGA
Source organism: Alligator mississippiensis (assembly GCF_030867095.1). Lineage (NCBI taxonomy): Eukaryota > Metazoa > Chordata > Crocodylia > Alligatoridae > Alligator > Alligator mississippiensis. The sequence continues at coordinate 83,389,335 of NC_081825.1, forward strand.
CAGGATTTTGTTTTGTTTGTTTCTTTAAGCACTGAGTATTGCTTTAGGGAGCTGGCTGAGGACTCCTCAGGGAGAAAACTTTCCTACAAAAGCCTCCTACAAGGCTTAGGGACCTGTTTACATACCTGTTTGGAAGTCATGAGTTTGTATATAATCAAAAGCTTTCAATAAAAATAAGATGGAACCATTTCACGGCTTGCCTTCCTACTCAGACTGTGATTACATATTTTGGAGAAATACATTGTCCTTATACTGCAGTTACAAGTTACGGTGATCTGTGACTATTTCTGGCAGATTTTAAACACTATGATCAAACAAGTCATTACTGTAGACTGGAAGTGTGAGACTGCGTTTTATGAAGCTGTCTTTTTATTAGCACATAGACTGAATGTCGTAGAGTGATTAGCTGTGGTATGCAATTGTGTGAATTTTCGTTGAGAAGAATTGAATTATTGTTTGGAAGAATTGAAAAGAAAAACTTGAGAAAACTAGCTGATCAGGGAGAAAAATGCTAATTGAAAGGTATTTTAATTATAAATGTCATAGTAGTGATAAGTATTTATGTGTTCATGTACCGGAATGAACAGGCATCAGGCATCAGAAATTTGTTCATGAATTAGAAACTTGTGTTATAGTAGGGCAGGGGTGGCCAACCTGTAGCACAAGTATCATGGGCAACCTCTGTGTGGGGCACTTGGCAGATCAGGAAGGAGCATGCAGAACAGCGGCAGATAGGGCAAAGAGCAAAAACCAGAATAATAGACCAGGCAGGAAGCAAAAAGCAGAGCAGCAGATTGGTCAGGGGAAGGGAATTAGGGCATGTAGCTTAATTTGTGGCATCCCTGCCAAAAATGATGGCCCCCACTGCCATGAAGCATGATGTGTAAAAACAGTTTATGCTTTCTTTATCACCTTTTTCTAATTCAGTTCTTGCGTGCTGAAGTTCAAAGATTTGGTGGGGGGGAGAAAAAATGAAAGGCAGCCCCCCTTTGTGAGCCCATGTTCCCAGGAGTGTGAGTAAATAGGGTCCTAAAGAATTATCTAAGGTTTTAAAGATCAGAAAGTTACAATTTCTCCATTGATTTTTCAAAAGGAATGGAATCCTGTAGGCAGAACCCCCTTACTGCCTGGAAAGGAACTGTGGCTTTTTCTGGTGTGCTTGTTAAAGATTACCAATTGTGATAATACTGAATTTCAAAGCTGGCACTTTTAAATGAAAGAATAAGTGAAAGTGGCAACAATAGCACAGTGACTATGGTCTGATATTGTTCTTGCTTTTTGTAGCCCACATATCAAAGGGAATTTTCTCCAGGAGGGGTGGTTTTGGGTGCAGTGAATTGTTGTATATTGTGTGTCAGTCTAATGTTGCAAAAACAACCACGGATTGAAGTCTGTTCAAGAGTAGGATGTAAAACCCTCCCCCATGGGTTTTATTTAAGAATTCTCATAAAAATATTGTTTGTTATAATTAGAAACAACACTTTCAGCTTCTCCTGCACTGGGAAATTGCTTGTCTGTTTGCTTAAGTGGCTGTCATGACGTCAAGATCTTTAATTGGAAAAGGAGGGGGGTAGAAGAGGGAGAAACCACATTGTCCAGCTATATCTTTCCAACAGATGGTAGAGTTCTGTGCTTGCTCAACTCGCTTACTGTTAAAGATCTTTTTTTGGTATCTTAACATACTGTACATTTTGCAGCTTATTAAACAAGACCAACACCACTTGTTCTTATTTTTCTTTTAATCCTAGAATATAAATCCCCCTCTTCCGCCACCTCCTCTTTTGTCTGCTACAGTCATTGCTTCAACATCTTCAGGGCCACCTTCTGCAGGACTGGTACAAAGGCCTGTGTCTGGATCAGCTGACCAAACAACACATTTACGGCCACAGACTCGACCAAGTGTGTAAGTAAAATTGAAATTTGTTACCAGTTACAGTAAGTTTAAGGGAGAAGAAAAAACATGGAATAAATCAAGTCCTTTAAGAGATGACTTGGAACATGTGATCAGCTAGCCTGAATCCTGCTCACACACAGAAAGAACATCTAACTAGGAAACAAAAAAAATTGTGTTGGTAGGTAGGTAATCTCCTCTAGCTTCATGCTCACGGTTATTTTCAGCTTAAGTAAATATAATAGGATGTTGCTGTGTTGTGTTACATGAATACACTACATATAGGGTATATTTATTGTGGGGGGAGTGAATGCACTTCTCTTTTCCCCGAGTTCAGGATGAGAACTATTTGACTCAAGAGTGGCAGAGTCCCGAATGAATTGTTCAATATCTTCCATTATGAATGGAATGAAAGGACCATCCCACACAGAATAATTTATGTCAGAGCACAGAAAACACCATTTTATTTGCCATGTTATATAAGCATGTCCTCATCAGGCTGCTTGTCCAGGTTGCAAATGCAGTTCAGCTGAGGATTCTACAGTTCAGCTAATTAGTGGGTGGCAGGTTGGCATGAAACTGCTAGTTACTGTTATGTCTTCACACTTGCATAACAAGTGAATATGAGCAATCCTTCTGAGTGCAAATATTTTATCTCTAATGTGCTCCTGATGACACCTGCCTTCCTGAACATGTAATTGTGTGTGTTTTGGAAAAGATTAAGGATGTGAGAAAGAAACAACTTGGAAGTGGCTGAAACATCTGAAGGGACCCTGGAATAATGCAAATCCCTCTCTATTTATTCTGCATCAGGCCAGCCTGGAACTTCTGTTGAGTGTCTTCTTTTTCTTTTCCTTCCCAGCAGATTTCTCTCATTCTCTGATAGAAAGTTCCCACCCACCCCTTTTGCAGGTACATCTTAGAATCCTTTGCATCAGTTTCTTTGGATAGGGTCAAGTGTTCAGTTCCAGCACTGGAAATTTGCAGCTGAAAAAAGGGGTGAGAGGGGGGTGTACAAGTAATCTTCCTCATTGGAAGAAGGGCTCTCATTTTTTAATGGAAGAGCCAATTCTTTTCTGCAAAAACTGCATGAATGGCTGTATGCTCTCTTTTTGTGCTGGGAAAAATGCACAAACTCCTGTCCACAGCCTTTGACACTACTACAGATGAATTGTTGTTGCAGAGAATTCTACAGAGCAATTAATCCAGTTCCTTGTTTGTGCCAGTTACTCTTGCCAAGATATTTTAAGGGTTTGCTATATGGGGTTACTCAGGAAAGCTGACAAATTAACTAAAGCTGTGAAGTTACTGCATGTCAGTTAAAGCACATTAAGCTGCCTCTGCCCAGGGGTTTAATGTACTTGAACTTCCGTGCATTAACTTCACACCTTTAGTTATTTTGTCCTTATCTTTTTGATTGTCTCTGTGTAGGCTGTTCACAAGTCATGTCCATTCTGAAGTCTTTTGTTCTCCATGTGTTATTTCCTTAGATTGACTTTCTGTAGTTGTGCCTCTGAAGCACCATTGCAGATATTGTAAAGGATGCTGAGCCTTCAATATAGGCACCCAACTGAGCATAACTTAGTAAAGATTCTGGAGTAAAAATTTTGCAGGTGTGGGACTGCTGAGCAGGAAGGAACAGCAAAGGGTTGATGATATAGAAGACAGGAGGAACAAAAAAATACTGTCTTCCCTTGCAGTCAGTGGACAAAGGGCCAATTCTGCCCAAATAGAGAAGGTTTTGTAAAGCCTGCATTTCCCTGGGAGGGAAAGGCAAATGAGGGGAAAGAGAGAGCAGAAAGATCGGTTGACTTTCCAGTTCATGAAAAGATGAGCTCTATTTTGAAAAAGGAAGCACTGGAGAGTTCTGCACAGGAAGGACTGTTGAATTTTTTTTTTTTTTTTTTTAGGAAACGCTTTCCATTGTTTATAGATGTTATTTTCCACATGTCTAATATAAACATGCATTTTAAAGTTAAAAAATGCTTTGAACGTAATTTTAAACTATTGCAGGGCACTGAACACTGAAATGGCAGTAAGAAATTCTACCTTAATGAAAAATGCCTGTGCCAGTGCTAGCACAGAATTGTAGAGCCTTCTCAGTTTTATTTTTATAGTTAAAAAGTGAAGCTTGGAATTCGTAAAGAACTTCTTATTTAAAAAGAAAAACAGAGAAGGAGAGGAGATGTTGACCTCCCACCATGACTCCTGAGTTACTGCACTATGCTGTTACTTATGCTGGAAAAGAAGTATTTGAAAAGTGAAACAGCAGCCACTCAGTCAGTCCACTGACCTCAACTACCAGCAAGGTGACATGTCTCCCTGCAGTGTTTTAATTGTGCAGGAGGGTCCCAATTTTCCTGCTTAAAAAGAAAAAAAGTTAAATCAGAAGTATTTGACTTGTTTTTAATCTGGTCTTTTATTCCTAAGTGTAAATTTTTTCAGAAAGGAGGAACTGCCATGAGACAACAATGGAGAAGAATGTAAAAGCCAAAAAGCCCACAGAAAAACACTATAGTTAATGAACAAAAAATTAAGTATTGACAATTATTTTTTATTTTGATGTAACTTATTTTTAATAGGATGCTCAGTTTTCCTTGTTGGTGAACTTGTTTTAAAATTCAGGAGTCATATTTTCCTTTATATTACTTTTAGCAATTGCAGAAAAATGTGATGGCATGCCCTTCTCTGGAATGGACACTTCTTATATTTGTGATATGCCAACACTTTATCGTTTCTACCATGCTTTACTTGTTTCTCTTCATGCTGAACTCTCAGCCATCCAGAAGAGTGAAAGTGATTTTGTTCCTGCATATTTAACTATTATATATGGAAAGTTGCTTGCTTTCCTTTCTTCCAGATATATTGCTATATACCCATACACTCCCCGCAAAGAAGACGAACTGGAACTGCGAAAGGGGGAGATGTTTTTAGTGTTTGAACGTTGCCAGGATGGCTGGTTCAAAGGAACATCCATGCATACAAGCAAGATTGGGGTTTTCCCTGGAAATTATGTGGCACCAGTCACAAGGTATGATTTCTTTTATACAGAACTCTGAATAATTGAACTTCTAGTTGCTCACTATTATCGTTTTGTTACACTTAATCCTAAAATCAGGCGATGATATGAAAAACAATACTTTTTACTGAAGAGTAGTTGCTGGGTTTTTAAAAATATATACTGTAGCAAAAGGTGTGTTAATTTTTTGCAGGACAGTGACAAGTGCTTCCCAGGCAAAAGTCCCCGTATCCACTTCTGGCCAGACAGGACGAGTGGTAACCATGGTCAGCCCTTCTGCAGCTAGTGGACCATCACAGAAACTTCAGGGCAATGGTGTGGCAGCGAATTCCAGTGTGGTGCCAACTGCTGTGGTTTCTGCGGCACACATCCAAACAAGCCCACAAACCAAGGTTCTTATGCATATGACAGGTCAAATGACAGTCAACCAGGCTCGCAATGCTGTTAGAACAGGTAAAAAAACACTAGTGCTTGATACTGAATGTAGTCCATCTGTGAACCTGACAGACACAAGTGGTCAGAGGCAGATACTGTGGATTGACTTTTTAACAGAACCAGAACATTTCTAAAACTTTAATACACCTGTCTGGAATGGCTGGATCACTTACTGTTCTCACACAAATGAAATGCAGAAATATCAGTCCAACTCATCAGTCCATGTTGTTGCACAGTCTAGACCAGGTCTTGTCTCTCTCAAACTTCCTCACAGAAATGTTTAGATTACTCAGAGGTAGATAATGTTTGTTCAAGTGAGAGCTGCAAAAATATTCATGTCATTTAGCAGCAGTTCCTTTCCTAAACAAAAGAGAAGTTCTCTGGCTCCTTCTCTACTCCCCTACTTGGAGAGTTGTATTAGATCTCTGAATCTTGGTTGGGGGAGAGCTAACTGTTATAGTGTTGCTGTGGTCTGCCCAAATTGGGCATATGAGAAAGAGGGGAACTAGGAAAGCAAATGCTGGTAGGTTTGAATCCATGATTTTGAAAACGTGTCTCCACAGGTAGCCTCAAAATATCATTAGCTTCTGAAACATTAGAGCAGCTAGGCATTTGGTACAAATGTCAGCCAACCTCTGAAAAGTTGCCACCATCTTGACCTTAAGATTCACAATGCTGAGGAAGGGAGGCTGTGCTCTATTGGAATGACTGTGTTCTGGTTTAGTTTATTTGCTAGGTGATATGTCTGCATTGAAAACTATAGTGTTATGTAGATATGCCTGATTTAGCTTGGATACTGAAAGTACTGTAGCCCTGTAAACATAGGCTGTGTGGCTGAAAATAAGGCTAAATGAGTCCATCTTCAAGGAACTCCATGCTGTTGCAGCTAGACTGCTTCTGGCTCTCAAGGTAACTTAGATATCATGACACTATCTTGCCATTTGTAGTTTAGGAATACTCAGCATTTCAGGTACATCTTTGCTAGATGTCGCGTTATCATTCTTCCTATACAGTTTCTGATGTCAGCCAGCACAGTGGTAGTAGATTGCCAGGTTTGGACTAGTTCTTTTATGTTCCTATCTGATCACCTGAGATGCTCTGTCATTTCACCCAGATGTACTAGTATAGTGATCTGGGTTGGAAGCTGGGTGGTGGGAAGGAAGGTGTGTGGTTTTAATTCTTTTTATAACACAGTAACTGAGATGTGTACATGCCTTGGGAAATGATACTTCCCCTCACATTTCTTCCCTTTATCCTAGTTGCAGTACACAGCCAAGAAAGACCAACAGCAGCAGTGATGCCAATACAAGCTCAAAGTTCAACATGTCTTATCCCTACAGCTGTGATCATCCCCCACCATTCTGTTGCTCCCCAGCAGCTCCAGCCTCAGCTCCCAAACACTGCTGCTTATGTCACTGCTGTGAACATGAACCGGGCAAATGTTCCACTGGCTTGTGCAACTGCTTCTTTAAACTCTCCCAGTGTCGCTTCTGCATCTCTAGATGGAGACATGAGTGGGAGAACTGGAACTGTTCACCCTGGGGCTCCTTCTTCTCCTGAAAATGCTTTAGCAGTTGGTGGGAACCCTGCAGTCAGTAAACCTGATGGAAAGGTAGGCATGGTTTTTTATTTACCTCCCAGGTAGCATCTCACTGCTGTCATGTGCACTTCCTAAGTAGGCTCAGAGTCATCTCTCTGTATTCTCTAAGGGTAACAAAACACTAGGGTTTTGCAGGAGATTCTGCAAGTCAGATATTCAATTATGTGGCTGTAATTTTGGATGAGAACATTCTTGACTCTGAAAACAAAATACATCTTTGTGGATGCTGCATGTTGGGTTGCTCTTTGTGTGGGATAGACTGGGCTACCCATGCTAATGACAGCAAAATTAGAAAGGTCGGCTGTGCATGTCAGAGGGTTAAGAAGCTCTGCTGTTGGACTTGTACATATTCCATTCATCTCTTTCTGAAGCTGCAGTTTGACTCCTGAATGCTTCAGAAACAAGTGTGATCACTAACTCTGTATCAGTGGACTTCTTTAAACTGGTAGGCAGGTCTGTAGGCATAAGTTTATGGGACCATGTATTGCACAAGTGAAGAAAGTGAAATGAATATTTAAGTACCCCCGCCAGGGTACGCTTACTAAAAAGGGGGCTGCCAGGGGTACACTTACTTTAAAAGGTTGAAAACCCCTGTGTTAAACCATTTGCTCAGGGAATGGGAGACCCAGGTTCTCAAGGCCTCTCCTCACCCAAAGTGGGTTTGAACCTGCATCTCCTACTTTTCAGCACAGCATCTAAACAATGAGGCTGTGGATTAGGCAGGACCAAGATCACCCTCCACCACTACCTATTGAAGGTAATTCACTGTGCAGCCAACAGGAGAGAGATGTAGGGTGGAAGAAGAGCAAGCCAGAGGGAGCCTTGTTCTGTTAGATTAATACTGCACTGGAAGGGAAGGGGGCCTGGGACCTGGTTCCTATACCTGTCTCCAATGGTGCTTCCACAATTTGCATTAAATTGTCATTGGATAAAGCAGATAGCAGTTGAATAACTTCTGCTTCAATAAGGGTAGCAGCCAGGCCAGATCCCAGGACCTCATCTCTTCCAGGGCAGCACTTACTTCACTGAGCCATGTCTTTTGCTCTTGTCCATTTGGCCATCTCCAACAAGGTCTGGAGTTGGACATTACTATGGGCAATGGTTACCCCATGGCATGGTTATGAAGGGCATTTTGCTGGGAGATAGGAGGTACAGTCTTAAACCCCCTCTAGGTCAGCAGGGCTTGGAATCCGGGTCTCCTCCCTGAGCCCTAGCCACTAGGCCAGTGATTCTCCACCAGGTTCTGCACAATATTAGTAGGTAGGTTGCAAATATCTATGTACAATGTGCAAGATAAAGCCAGAGATTTCAAACAGGAATCCATGGCTAGGGATCTCTGTAAATTATGCCAGAAGTACCCCCTACAGCAGCTCCTTTAATGCTTTTTATTTTGCTGCTTGCCATTCCTCCCACCTCTGATTGGCAGAGGGGCTCTACCAGCTGGGTCGTTTGCTGCTAATCACTGGGGAAGTGAAAACCACAGCATATTTAAAACCAATTGGGTTGGTGTGGGTAGGGGGCGGCGAAATGAAAAACATTAAAGGAACCGTTGTAGGGGGTACTTCCGGCGTGATTTACAGAGAAACCTTTCCAGGGTGTCAAAACAGTCCTGCCCTGTTGTGGTTTTTCTGAGTTCTTTGCAACAATGGAATTGCTCTATTATTTTTCCATAGCCAAAAAACAAGCAAAAGCTGAGAGCTGGCATTTTCCAGGGGGCACTTTGAGTCAAAGCTGAGAACCACAGCACTATATTATTAGACTAAAAGGTGGAAGGGTCTTCCTTGTACTCTTCCCACCAATTTGTTATGTTTCTTTTTGCAACTAACAGTTCAGGGACTTGCATTTGGTTTATGTACTGTCCCAGTAGAGTTGTATTGCAATGGAGTATATGTGACTGAAGTGGATCCCTTTTGAGCATGCTCAGAAGGGTAAAGTGAGTTGTGCAAGAGGGGGTGAGAGCTAAAATCTGCATAAGTGGGCCAAAAGCTAGTTACACAGCTAACTACAGCTGTGTAAATGGTGTTTACCTGGCTACAGGGAAGTTGGATTTGAGTTTTTTTTCTTTCCCCTCTGTTAGGCAGAAAGGAGTTTATTCCTGCCTAACAGATCTTCCCATTAGACTATTTTAAAGAAAAAAATCTAAATTTTCCCTTAGGTTGTAGTATAATTGTGATTTTAAATCCCCTTTGATAGCGTCCTCTAACTCCCAGATATTTGTTCATCAAGTACATGTAGACATATATCTTCCCTCTGGTCACTCCTTATCCAAGCTGCACATATGTTGTTGTTTTAATTTTTCCCTACAGGCTCTCTTCTACCTTTTAATCACTTTTGTTGCATACCTTTAAGTTGAGATGCCAGGGGCTGTACATTCACGTAATGACTTTGGTTGCCGCCAACTGAAGTTAGATTGACATTTTTTAGGTGGTGTTTTTTGACCATCTGCTTTTTCCAGGGGCGCGGAGTTAATGAGGCTAATATTTAGAGTATGTTCATTTCTCAAGATTCATTCTTCTTCTCTGTTCAATTGATAGCAGTTCATACAGGATAGGTTTTTCTTGATGTTATAATTTTTTTAATTTATTGGCAGTATTGGAAATGGGATGAAGAATTTTTCATTCTCAGTTCATCAGTTCCATTTCAGACCAGCCCAGGACTAAATCTTTCATTGCTTTTGCTTGATTGGTTCTGTGGTTTAATAGCTTATTTCTGTCTTCAGGGCTTACAATCTGGCACCTCTCATAAGCAATAAACTTACTCGGTCAAAGGGTTTGTGTAAGAAGCGCCCTTTAAAATTTGAAAATGTACAAAGGCCACTTAAGAATATGTCTCTTTAGGCTGAGAAATAGTCTTCAGGGGATCCTGCCTGAACAGGCAAAAAGCATGTTTACAATTCTCCTCTGTAGCAGGGCAACAAAATTTAAACAATTTCCCCATTGGCAAATTTTTGCTGTACCGTTCAAATCCTTACTTGTCTGCCTGCATGTGTGTGGGAGTGTGGGGAGTGGTCGAAGGTGGATAGATAAGAGACTTCTTAATCAAATCAAAGGCTCCAGGGCAAAAAGCCCTCCTTTCTCCGTTTGAGATGAATCTGTGTTCATTTCCAGAGAAGGCACCCCTATAACCAAAACCTCAAGTCTCTCATGGCTATCACTCAATGTGTCCCAACATGCTCTGTTCACCCTCTTACCTACTTTGTGGACTACAGTAGTTGACCTTAAAGGCAGTCTTCATGGCTGGGCTCTCTCTCCATTATATGAAGGAGTGTAGCCCATTTACAGTCCTGCTGATTGTAACTAGATTGTACACATGTAGCCTTGCAGCACAGGTGGGTTTTTTTTATTATAATTTTTAAAATATACATTATTACCACTGTCTTGCTACAGAAGTTAGGAAGAGATTTCATTCTCTCACTATATTTGCTTTATTAAATGAGAATTACATATTGGACTGCTTGGCTTATTTAATATAAATGATGCTTTGTGGAGGTCTGACTTATCCATCCTTGTTTACTTAATTCTCTGAGATCAAAATGGCCATTCATCCAAAGCTCTTTGTCTGCCAAGTAACCTCTGTTTTAAAATGAATGTAATTTAGACTTTTTGTTTTACAGAAGGAAAAGAAAGGGTTGCTGAAGCTGCTGTCTGGAGCATCTACCAAACGCAAGCCCCGACTGTCACCTCCATCGTCACCAACGATGGAGGTTGAACAAGCCACTGCAGAGCTGGCCCTCCAGGGTGCAGTAGGGCCTGAAATTCCACCAGTTGTCAGCCATGGCAAAGCTGGGTCCTGTCCTATGGACAGTGAAGTCTCTGCAGCCATGCTAGCCCAGGAGACTCTTCATCGGAAACCAAGCTGCTTGGATCCTAGCATTCCTATAGCTCCTCCCCCACGGCAGCCATGCTCATCACTGGGACCGGTCCTGAATGAATCTAGGCCTGTTGTTTGTGAAAGGTAAATGACCTCATGCAGCCAGACGGAGGCAAACTTGCATGATTTCTCATCCAGTCAGGTTCATTAGTGATTCTACATAGTTAATCAGAATTTTATGTTTTGACAAAAACGAGAAAAAAAGTTGACAGTTTCTGGGTTCTTCCCCTGACCTTGGATTTTGACCAGGTAAAGAGCTAGTTAGACTGTTTTTAATTTAGGGGAAAAATCTAACTAACTTTTTAATAGTAAAAGATTTCTAATAGAATGACTGAAATGTTTAGGTTCATCTACCACTAGCAGTATTTATACTTGTATACTACTTTGATGTTTAGGGACCACCTTAAATCTCAGTTTTGTGTTTTTCATGGAACTTGTGATTTGGGGCAGTTTCTGCGAAACGCACCATTCCCTGTGATTTTTGATGGAATCACTGGAAAAAAAACTTACTGAAAATAAAATTTTGACTCCGCAGTGGGAGCCAGCAGTTTTCATGGCTGCTGGCACACAGAAAGGGAGCCAGATGGGGACCACCCTCTCTTCCCTCTCACCACTGATTGGCCGAGAAGGTGACCAATTATGTGGCCCTGCCCCTCTCTGCCAATCAGTGACAAGGGGTGGAACTGCATGAATTGCAGCCCTCTCAGCCAATCAGCAGTGAGGGGTAGGGCCACCGTTGAGACCCCTTGGCCATTCAGCAGCATTGGAGGAAGCATAACTGCAAAAAAACCCACTAAAATGATGGCAGGTGCCACTGCGATCAGCCCACAAAATCCCTCGCCTGCCTCCTCGATTTCAGTATGTCCCTACTTATGTTACAGACAGTGGGGTAAATAAGTGCTCAAATATTATGGTGGTAGTCACAGTACAAAAAGCTACAGTACAGGTCCCTGACTTATATACATACTTTACTTAACATAGCATGAGCTGACCATTGATTTGTGTGGGATTATTAATAGTGTGTAAATTTGGCTACATGTATGTCTTTGCTGGATAAAGTCCTTATCTGTGAATAGATGTTAAATGTGATTACTTATTAGGGGCTAGGGTTCCTTTGTGATGCCTCTTTTTGAACAAGCTGTATTATTGTGAGAGAGGTTAGACAAGCTTTTGGGCACAGACTACTCTTCCTTGGGCCTATACATTGCCCTGTTGTTGTACTACTATAGTCCTTGTACAGGTTTCCCTGATTTTACCTATCCACTCTGGGCAATGAACATATGTTGTGATCTAGATTTTGAAGCTCCTGGCCAGTTGCTTTGAAGCATTGTCATTCTTTTCTTTGTGGTTGCCCCTAGTTTTCCACTTCCATGCTCTGAGTGCTAAGCAATGCCTATGAAACAAGTAGGGCTTTTCCCAACATTAGGATATTATCTGTTTCTATTATTGTCATGGTGTTTGGGCCAGTAGGATGAAACAGCAAGTGAGGGTCAAGATTCTTTTTCCCCTCAAACACTAGTACTTAGTTGTTGGTTTTATGACATGCAGGACCAAATGAGTATAACTGCAATTTTTGTCTTGATAAATATTTAAAGAAACAAACAAATGGTTTGATGCACACTCCAAAGGTGCTAAACAGTGTTGGGAAGAATTAATTCATGTTTGGGAAGAATTAATTCATGTTTGAATTCATTAATTCATGTCTCAGCGTATAGAGTTTTTTCATCTTAATTCGATAGTGCAATTAAATTTATGTAAGAACACTCCTGTCTCTTCAAGAGAGCTGCATTGGTTATACTAAAAATTGTATGCATTGAGTGTCAGGCATTATTAAAGTACCCACTTATGTGTTCTGGTTTCTGTCTTGATCACACAATATTTGTGATGAAATAAGTTTTCATAAGCAACAGCCTATGTCTCTGACCTAGTCTATCAGGTGCTACTCTCCCCTGTCTTCTGCCAATATTTTTAAAGTCCTGATAATTGTTTCTGCACAATATATGTCCATAAAAAAATCTATTTCCTGCTTAATTTTAAAGAGAAGAGATTGCATTTTGCTCTTACAAAATAAATACATGTTGAAATATATTTAAAATATCACTTTTTAAGTCTAATTTCTTATAAATTTACATGCACCAGTAATATATTTTAAAACTTTTAATGGGAAAATAACATTACATTCAGTCTGACATGTCGAACACATTTTTAATGGGCCTAAATGACTCTATACAAAGTAGGCTTTTCAAATACCTCATTGTCATGACATGTCCTCTGTACTCAGAATTCATGGAAAACATGACTAAACAGTTTCCATTAATCTTTATATTAAGTAACATTTTTAGAAAGATACTATGATCTAGGATGATAGGAAAGTAGGTTGGGGGGACCTCATAAGGCCATCTAGTCCATCCTCCTGCTCAAGGCAGGATCATCCTTGACTAAACTATGCCAGCCAACTGTCCATCTAACATACTCTTGAAAATTTCCAGGGATGGAGATTTGACAGCTTTCAAAAGTAGCCTGTTTCAGTGCTTGACTGCCCTCCATAGCCAGAAAGTCCTTCCTAGTCTCCAACCTAAATTTAATCCTGTGCACTCTAATTATTTAGTTGTGTAAGAATTGATATCAGAGAGGACTGCTACCACACCTTGTCTCTCCAAGGCATCTAAAATCTTGCATCAAATACTATTGAATGGAGTTTCAGTTTTTATTCTGTGATTCACTAGGCACATCTACACATGCATTAATACACCGTTGTTGCTGCGCATTACGTTTAGGACCTGTAATAACAGGTACTAACTCAATGCATAGTACCAGTGCTACTGTGCAGTAGCGCCAGCACAGTCTTTTATTGACACTAATGCACAATAGATTAATTCTACTCTAGATTGGTGTATTAGCATGGCTTTTGTCATGTCATGCTAATGCGTAGTAGAATTAGTCTACTGTGCATTTAGCATCTCCTGTAGACATGCCCACTGTGTCTCTTCTGTGAAGGGTTAATTCTCTCTGTGGACTTGGAGGCTGTTATAGTTGCATATTTTCATTTCTTTCAGCCAGGGTGCTTGGCCTGTATTTCATAACACTTATCACTTACCTTGTACTTGAAGTCTTCATAGTACTTTACAAGAAATAATTCAACCTCATTGAGCTCATTTTGCATTAGATAAATTGGTATACTATAAGGAGGACTGGGTGACTGGAAGGGACCAAACTGATAACAGTAAATTTGCTTGATGAAAAGAAAAAAAAATATTGAGAAAACAAAAATGTAATAAACAGTGAAATATCCTGCAAGGTTGTACATTTCACTGATAGCCACAATTCCAATTGCAGGCCACAATGGAGAAACCATATGCTGCCCCAGGCTTTATTGTAAAATTTGTAAAAGTAACGTGGCACAGAGCAACCAAAGTCCCATTGACTTTCAGTGCGAGTTAGGCTCTTAAGTGCTTTCCTCACTTTTGAAAACCACTTGAAAATGTTACCAGTTTATGTGATAATTAAATTTTTTCAGTAGCCATAGCTTCCTTAAAGGTACAGGAATGAATTTGCACTCTAAATCCACCATTTGCTGTTCACTAAGATCATGTACCATATTTACTTGAATCCAAGACGAGGGTTTTTTTCCCCATTTAACCTGGGGAGAATAGTCCTTCATCTTGGGAACAAGACTGGAGCTGCAGCAGCCACCTGCCTCCCCACTCCCTCTGCCTCCCCCTATAACCTCAGTCCCCCTGGGCTAGAGCTGCTGTTACTGGCTGAGCTGGGGCTGGAACAAGCACGTGCTCCATGCCCCAGGCTGGAGTGCGGCCAGAGCTTGCCAGATCCAGAATGAGAGTACGCAGGGTGGTGGAGGGCCTGATACCGGGGAGGGAAGAGGCCAGGAGGTATACTCTATAGACAGCGGAAGGGAGGGGCTAATGGGGCTTAACCCCCCCAAATGTGGGGCAGTGGTAGGGCCACAAGGCACCCTGGCTGAGGGCTTCCAGTGGCTGCAGCAGGGGTGGGGAGGGAGTTGGACTGGGGCTAGGGGAGGGGCAGGAACTGCACAGCTGGCTGGGTGGGGACTGAGCTGTGAGTGGCTCCTCCGCGAGGCACGGCTCCTGCTGCTATACCCTGGGAAGCATGGGGGGCGCGTGCACCTGGATCTATGCAGGACAGGGCAGGCTGCCACTGTGAGCTGGGGCTAGGGCTGCAGCGGCTCTGGGAGGAGGCTGTTGGGGGGGGGGTGGTGCAGCCACCCCAAAATTCACCATAACCCACCCGACCCCTGTCCCAGTATCACTGCCGCCCACCTCAAACGCAACCCAGACCACAGTGGCAGCCTGCCCTGCACTGCACAGATCTGGGGGCACGTGCCCCCCATGGCTCCCAGGATGCATGCAGCAGTGGGAGCTGCCACCCCACTCCTTGCACCCCCTGGACAAGCCATGGTTTCATCCCCCGTTTGAATTGGGGCAGGCGTGGAAATCCTGGGGGCTCCGGTCCAGCAGTGCAGCCGAGGCTGGCCCCTCTCCGGTCCCTGGCTCCAGGCCCCCCCAGGCAATGTGGGGCCAGGGCTGCTGCAGGGAGGCAGCCAGGGCTGGGGGGTGGCAGATTTGTTGGTGTGGGGGGCACCAGGCATCAACCCCAGGATCGGGGGAAGGGGCAACTGCGCAGGTGCAGGCCCTGGCGCCAATCCGGGGACCGGTTCAGCTCAGCTCCCTCCAGATTCCTGCCCAGTCCCCACCCCAGCCACTCCTTTACTTCTCCCCTGCCTCCCCCCCAGCAGTTTCCCCTCCCCCTGCCCCTTCCCCTGCAGACTTTCCTGCCTGGGGGGGGTGGGCTGCACGTGCACATGCGCATGTGCGCTCAGCCCCTGCCAAAATTTTTCTCCCTCTGCCTATGGTGTGCTCATAAGGAAGGTAAGTGCCTGCAGGGGGAGCAGGCAGCAAGGGAGTAAAGTGGGGGAGTGAAGGGGCAGAGGTTGGACTGCTTGATTTCCCCACCACTGGCTCCTTACTGCTTTCCCCTCTACTGCCTTCTCCACTGCCTGCCCCCATCACTGCTTTCACTGCTGTAATGCAAGGGAACAAATTTAAGATAACCTTCCAATAATTAGATATTGTTACATGGAAAATTATAAAACTTTACAAATTCTCCATGTATAGAATCTAATCATTGGGGGTCCATCTTAAAATCAGAGTAATCTTGGATTTGCGTCAGAATGGTATTTTTGTGATACTAGAGAAGACTTTTCCAACCACTCTCTCAAATCCAGTCAGCCTTGCCTTCCACAGGGTTGTAAGCAACTTCTTTATCAGTCTTAGCCTGGGAAGGAGCCCTATTACAGATGTTCTGCCTGGGAATCCTCAAAATGACAAATTAACTTCCATTTTTACTCCCTTCTCCCACCTGCCCAGGTCAGTAGTACCCACCTCTATACATATCTTTATTTTACAGTTTGCGAAACTATAGTGGGAAATTTAAAGCATTTTAGCTAAGCCAGGGTATGACAGGTTGGATTAAAAGTCAGAAGGTCTCTTAGTGAAGTGCTTTTTTTAGATCATGCTGCATCGTTGACCACAGGCTTCGCAGTGGGTGCATCTACACACGCAGTTAACATGAAGCAGTAAACTCTGGCGAATATAGTGCTGGAGTTTATTGCTCGCGGGCCATTTGCAGGTGTGCTGGGGACCACAGCAGGTTACACTGGTCTGGAGCAGCCCCAGCTGGCGGAGTGCCCAAGCCTGCTCTGCTTCCCAGCCCAGGGCTGCTCTGACTCGACTCAATGTGCTGTGGAGGGGCTGGCTGGGACACGAGGGTGCCCCAGTGCGGGGCTAGCCATCAGGCAGCTTCTGCACTGAAGCACCCTTTTGCCCAAGTCAGCCCCTTCAGCATCTACATATGCATTGCTGTGGAGTAGAAGACTCCAAAGGAGAATACTTGTATTTACAAGTACGAATCTGCTGCTGAGCTAATTACCTTCTTCCCTCCTAACAGCCCTGCACGTATAGATGTGAGATGTTTATTGTGGAGCTAATTAGACAACTCCGCAGTAAACATCTTGTGTAGACGCACCTAGCGTGTGTTAAATTGCCTTTGCTCATACTCAGTCAGTTTTTAAGGCAGGGACTGAGGCTTGAGTTCACTGCCACTGTCTTATGCTGTTGTTTCTATCAAAATAATACAGTGCCTTCAGGCCCTATTCTCATACAGACAGAATTGCCAACAAAATAAAGATAGAATCCCCCTGCTGCTTTAGCCAGGTTTTTTCCAGAGAAGCTGGCTACCCTAATAGAAACTACGTTAGGCTTTTTAACAAATATAAAGAGAACATTATTTAATCGGGTTTTAAAAATTGCTTAACTGTGTTTTCTACAACAGGTAAAGGGAGAATTTCAATGCAAACCATTTTTTATAGGAAGAATGGGTTCAGTGAGTTTTTAAAGGTTTATGGGAAGCATACAGTACTGTAAAGGGAAACCTCCCTTTCCCCACAATGATGATAAAAACCTGATATTGAGCTTAAATGCACATCACTGCAAGTCCTAAATTATAATACAAGCAAATGCTTTCATCCAGTCACAGTGCAGGACAGCAGTAATTTTGTTCTTGATTAAAGTGGTTCTCATAATTTTATCCACCACACAAATGACTGCATGACATCAACTTCCTGGTTATACAAAGTGACCTTCTTGGGTAAGTGTTCACCAGGAGTGGAGAAATGGATCTGGTAGCACCAAAAGCCTCAAAAGGGTCCAGCATCCATAGCCAAGAAATTAACCTGAGGACAAATTGGAGAAGGTTGCTCATCCAGAAAACTGGATGAGCTATGACAAATAATGCTAGAATTGAGATTTAGGCCTCAGTCAGAATTAAAAGCAGGGCTTATTAAATTTGTATGACTTTAATTGATGTCATTATAGAAATATAATTTTTGTTCTTCTAGTGTTCCTTAACTACTATTTGCTGTATGTGAAAAGGCATGGATTTTCTCCATTTAGAGATCAGATTACTGATTCATAAAACGGAACAAAGAGAGGCACTCATAAAATTGCCTCAAAATCAGTTACTTTTCAGTAGGAAGTAATCCTACTGTTTTATGGCCAGTGAAAGGCAGGGAAGTATAAAATAAGAAGAAAACAGAAAAAGCACAAGAAAGGGCTGCTTTTCCTACACTATTTACCCCATAGATTTATAATATGATTCAGAATATATCAGCTTTGTAAATGAAAAGATGGCCAAAAAGGTGAAGACAAAAAAAATTCATAAAAGAAAAGTTCATGAGAACTGTGGGATGCATTGGTGCTTTGAAGGGTATTGAGGGGAAAAAGTGACAAGTAATGTGGATCTTTTATGAAGGTTAAAAGTTTTTCATCATTGATTACAGAGAACAAGGAGGGTAAGGTACAATTTTAGGAGTTTCCCTGCTTGGCTTAGAAAATAAGAAAGAAAGGAATTGTAACATAGAATGGGTTTGGCGTAGGTAAGGGGTGTTGTTCAGTGGGCAAATGTAATTAGTTCCCCAAACCAAATGACCAAGTTCCAGAATTCTAATAAAAAGAGAATAAATTAAAACACAGTGGAGTTTTTTAACTCTGCATTTGAAGCAAGCTAATGTAACAGCCATAATTGAAAAAGTGACCCCGGAAGACTGAGGGAAACACAGGTCTGTAAGTCCAGCTTCATATTGGGGGAATATTTAGAATTATTGAACACAGAAATGTTCAAATAGATTTGAGCAAACATGCTTTCCAAAGGGGATGTGACACTTAACAAAAAGCATAATTAATTACTTCAAGGAGCTAAAGCAGTCAACTTAATGTACTTGGACATCACAAAGTCTTTAAAGTTAACAAGTGTATTGAAATACAACATTTATTGTGAAAGTGCTTGGTTACACAGCTGTTTAGGAGAGTGACTACAGGACATCCATGTGGTTTTATGGTGATTCTCAACTTGGTTCTACATAATCAAGTTGAAGAGGGGGAATATATAAAAATCATATGAAGTTGTGAGGCAGGTCATTACATAAAAAGAGAGGCTTGATTCTAATGAACACTGACAGACAGATGTCTTACTCAATTTAGGATGCAGAGTACCACATTTTCTTGTATAACGCACACTTCCAAGTAAGATGCATTATGTTTTTAGAAGGCAGGATGTAGAAGAAATTATTTTTTCCAGAGTTGTGGTCAACTGTGTGACATGATGTAACTCTTTCTGGAAACATAGAATATCAAGGGAGTGTGGCACCCCAGGAGGCAGTCGAGATGAGGCAGCAGCAACTTCCTGGTGCAGCAGAACAGCAACAAAGCTAGGCACCAGACCCTTGCAAGAGCAGTAGCAAGACTGTCACTAATTCACTATCTCTTCACTAATAGTTCTTTAGATAAGTTCCTGAAACAGAATATTTCCACCACACCACAAGCCTCATCAAGATATTACAGACCACATGCAGCAGCTCACTTGCCCTGACTCAATTGCTCTTTCATACACAGGCTACAGCCAAGAGCTACAGCTGTGGTGTTACACGGGACTCTATCCCTTCTGCTTGTTGGGCAAGAGACAAGTGGCTGCCACCTTAGGAGCCATTGGAGTATAGTGTGTGCATATTTGTATTCCAGCTAAGAAAAATCAGCTTCCCCTCTTTTAAGACACACAGCCTAATTTTGGCAGGGGGGAAAGATTTCTGTGAATATGAGAATAAATTGGGTAATATATCCATTTAAAACAAAAGGAATAGCATATACTATCTTAGGCACTAGATTATAAGATGGATGTCAGAGTATCTGGCAATATACAGAGCAGCAAAGGCAGGTAGTCTAAAGCAAAGATGAGGGAATTCAAAGTATAAGGAGAGCCTGGGAAAGTCATTTTTCAGAGACTGACAGTTTAAAGGAGTAGAGAAAGTGAATATTTGCAAAGCTGTAACAGGCTTACGGACCAGATATCAAAAATTGAACTAGAGAAAGAACAGGAAGATTTCTTTGTGCTCAGGTTACAGTTTTTTACACGGCTTTGGAAGCTGCAACAGAGATCATTCTAAGTTGAACAAATGTTTATAGGGAAGTGTAGTACTGGGTCCAAACAGAAGGGATGCAGGTGCCTTGACTGGGATCCATTTTTCAGTAGTTTTCTTTTGAATATGATTCAGCTGGTACTGTGTGTATATGCATAAGGCACTGGTTTAGTCTGAGCTTAAACACAAAGCTATTTAACAATTAGTTCATTGCCAGTGTAAATGAAAGAATGTATCAATACCAAGCATGGCCAGGGGTGATGCTAGATCTTTTCTGGCTTTTGACTTTTTCCTTGACAAACAAATAGCCTTTCTGTTGAACTCCATGACCTGAGCAGAGCCTGCTATGTCTTGCCAAGTAGTCCAGAGGTTATATCATAGTCCGTTATAGAAATGTATCCATAAACAGACATTTTCTTCTTATGTCCTAAGTCAAGACTTGATGCCAGGTTGCCAGAAGTGAAAGTTAGCCTGGTAAATATCAGCCTTTATGAAACTTCGGCTTAAGTGTCCCTGGCAATCTTGCTTTATTAGAGTTTCTATTATAAGCCTAACTTGTAAGGGGAGTATAATTTAGCAGTAAAATTGTGCTTGAGCTACAAACAGGGAGTGTTTGGTTATAGCCAGAGTACCATATTATCTCATGTATATTATATATATAATATATATTATATTCTCATCAGAATATAATGCACCCTGTTTTTGAAAAGGCAGCATGAGGAAAAAGAAATTTTGTCTTGGTTAAGTGATTGAGCAGCAGCAGTTAAGAAACTACTGAGCCTGTTGCCAGCCCCACACATTTGTCCCTGATCTAACATGCTGGAGCCATGTGTCAAGTGATCTGACATGCTGGGTCTGGGCCCATGTATCAGGTTTGGCTGCAGACTGACTCTGTGCACCTGTCTGATCTGGGGCTGGGGCCACAGCCTGACCCTGCATACTGGATTCAACCCTATGCACTAGGTCTGGGGTTGTGCTTTAGGTTCAACCATGAGATGATCCTACATGCCAGGTCCAGAGCTCTCCAGTAGGTCTGGGTGGGGACTGGCCATGTCAGCTGGCTGGAGGGCTCCCCAGGGCTCTGGAAATTTGGAATCAGGGGAGTAGTGGCAGCATTAATTGTTGTGGCTCCCAGACCTGCAACGATTATCACTGTCACTGCTTTAGCCTGCAACCAAATTTCTGGACCTCTGGGGATTTATCTCTCTCATATATAATGTGCAACCCAATTTCCCTGAGCTGGTTTGGAGGGAAAATGTGTGTTTTATGCAAGTAAATATGGTGCTTCTTTTTCCAACATGTAATCAAGTAAATCCACAAAGTTCTAAAGGAACCATTCTAGGTCTAATAACTCAGAGGTGGCTCTGATTCATACATCAGTAGGTATATAGAATTTGACAAGTGATTCATTCTCATCGCTTCTCGGCCTCTTGTTGGCTCAGATCAAGTGTAGTTCCTGATCTGTACCACCCCTTTTTTTAAAGGAATAACATTTTTCCAAGAGACCTTGAAAAAAATCTAACTTATTGTGTTGGCACACTTCTCTGAAGATTCTGATTTTGTTGTACATATTTAGTTTTTGTTTTACTTTACCCTTTAAAAAGGTAAAATGGGCTAAAAGAGCATTTGTGTAAAGGGAACCTGTTTTGCATGCAGATAGTGGATGCAAAATTAGCCACTGTGAATTGGGTACTAAACAAAATAAGGTGAGTTACAACTAGCATGTCAATGTTTACTCTGAATTTCTCAGCATTTTCTGTTTTAGTTAAGAGGCAGTATCTTTTATTGGACCAATGTTAGAGTTGAGAGAGCTGTTGGACAAGCTTGTCTGTTGCTGTTTACAGAAACTGCTGTGCCTTAACCATCTGACCACTATAGGCTGTGGGATTCAGGTGGACCTTTTTAGCTCCCAAAATGTACAAGGTACTGTCTAAATCAGGGTTTCTCAACCCTAGAGGACAGGTAGAATGCGAAGGCCCTCTAGGTGGGACTCGGGTCACGGCAGCGAAACTGGAAGTGCCATGGTGGGCCAATGGGGGACCACCCCCCACCCCATCCCAACCAGTAGGACCAGGATTTTTTGACCTTACGTAGGTGGGACGTAAGGTGCAAAAGGTTGAGAACCGCTAGTCTAAATAAAAATAGCAGCATGCCCTCATCCTGAAAATGGTTTCTAGAAAGGCAGACAAAAATACAAGTTCTACATTAAATGCTTTTCAGGTAGTGTTGGGTTTTTTTTGAGGGGGGTTCTGTTTTTTTTTTTTTTCATGCTTTGTTTGCTTATTTGTTTAAAATATGCACTATATTAAGCAGTGGGGAAATTAAGTAGAATGGCTGCTGTGCACACATTAGGATTGGTTACTGTTGATTTACTCTAGGTGGAAGTAAACAGCACATTTATACCAAAAATATGTTTACATTTTGTTCCCATTGCTTGCCACAATCGTATAAATCTTTACAGGGGAAAGATTACATTGAAAGATTCTATGATAAAAGACATCCTGTATACACGTGACTTGGATTTCTTTATTACTGTTGTTTTGTCTCCAAGATGAGATTTATTTTTTATTTGTTTGCTCAGTTTCAGGCAGTTTCCTCTTCTGATAAGTTGTAAGAAATATAGGACTTTTTTTCTAAATTTCGCAAGCCCTAAACTAAAAACCCTAAACTAAAATGCGTTTTTTATTGTACAGATACAGGGTTGTGGTTTCCTATCCTCCTCAGAGTGAAGCAGAACTTGAACTTAAAGAAGGGGACATAGTTTTTGTACACAAAAAACGTGAGGATGGCTGGTTCAAAGGCACACTGCAACGAAATGGAAAAACAGGCCTTTTCCCTGGCAGCTTTGTAGAAAACATCTGAAAAGATTCAATTCACCTTATTTGAAATGTACTACACTACAAAATAGCACAAATGTTTTAGCAGTAAGAGTGCCATCATGGAAAACATTCAAATGACTAATATAAACAAAATCCCGTGCGTTTCTCCAGTGTCCTATAGCACAATTCTACCAGCGAACAAGGAAGATGAAGGCATCAGCTGGTTTTATCACTTTGGATCTTAAGTGTAATGCGTGCCTTGTCCTGTCTGACTTATTATACTGAGAAACTTTTTTTCAAGTATGTTACACAAATGAACAATTGTTTACAAGGCTGTAACTAATTTATTCCTGTTTTTTTTTTAAACTTGAATTTTGTGTAGTAGCTAAATCCTTGTGATTATGATTTTAACAAATTATTAATTTATGAAATGATAGTTAAGGGGAAGCTGGATTCTCTCCTTATCAGCAAGCAATTATCTCAGCTATAGCCTCCAATTTATACGCTAGATTTCTTTCCCTCTCCCCATCCCCAGCTGTGTACAACAATGGAGTGAGTCTTTGTTTTATGGCATAACATTGAGTTGTGGTGGTGGTGGTGGTGGTGTGGTGTCAAATAGAAATTTGCAAACTGGGAAAAATGGAATTGTGTGTTTTGTTCTTAGAACAGAAAATATCAGTTGTTCTCAAGTCTAGTTCTACTCCTTAATAAATTACCCAAGCAAGCTAGCATTTCTGGGAGGCAAAGGCATAATAGTGCAACTGAATAAACTTCAGCAGTCTCAAGAATGGATAGGAAGAAACTAAGAGGATGCCTGTAGCTTCTGTTTGTTCAAGAATTTGACTTAACAATGCTTAACTCTATCTGGGGCTAGTTTGCCGGGCATTTTGCACTCTCAGGATATAACTGAGATAAGAATGTTAAAGCCCAACATTACAGCAAATGATATCTGGGAACCACTTGTAGTTTGATAATTTGAAAATCTGAAGTAAAATTCAAGTTGTATTCAGTGTCCAAAAATGCCTAATAAATGTAATTTGCTTCATTTTCTTTTCAATATGATCTGCATGACCAAGAGATGTTTAAAATGTTTGAGCAATAGTGGTGGTAAGTGATGCACTTGTGTTAAAGTAAAAGGCTGTACAAGACACTGTGAAAACTTTACTAATTTTTTAACCATTGCTACTTTGGTACGTTCTGACTTCATCATTGTCTTGCATGTGTTACTGAATGTTCACAGTAATATCATCTGTGCATGATTTACATTTTTCATTCCAGTTTCCTGTTGTGGGTTATTTTGATCCAAAAGTTTCCCACAGCAGAGGATGTCAAGGATACTGGAATCCTCGTATTGTCAAAAAGCCACTGACCAAGACTAGTGAGCGACTCCCCTCAACACAGTAGGTGTCCAGTGTTAAGAGCCATTCATAAAATATTTTTACATCCTCCCAGCTGATAGAGACAAGGAATGAGGCCTGCAAGAATTGTGTTACTCTGTCACAGTTCTGTTTGAAATTTGATACTGGTGGATACATGGTATACAGCTGTGACAGGATCCAGCTTAGCTTGTCTTTTTATATTGTTACCCAATTACAGCAGCTTCACTGTTGCCACTTGTGAAATGCTGAGCAGCCTCAACTCCCATCAAAATGATAGGAAGCTGAGAATGCTTAGCACCTCACAGGAGAGGTGGCCACAGTACACAGAGAGAAGGGATACAGCAGCTGGCAACAAGTTAAACCATTGTCATAATTTTCTGATTAAAATGCAACTGAGATTTTTATTTTTAAGAATTGCAAATGGAAAAAAATGATAAACATTAACTGAAAGGAATTTCTTGCAATATCAGGTAGTGTCACGATGGTCTTAAAGAATAAAATATATATCTATAAATATATATAGTTGGAGATAACATCACTCCTAAGTTAACAATCTGAAACACTGTACAATTCAGCTCTTGTGCTTTTAAATGTTTTGAAATGGTTTACTTGAATATTCATGTAATATATAAAGTTTTGTTAAATGAATTTTAGTTAGAAGCTGGTGTCAGCTTTCATCAATATAAATTGACACTAGTGTGTCATAATATTCTCATTTTGGGAAATAAGTGCATTTTATATTAAAGACTACTAAAGGTTAATTTTTTCTATATTCTCCATATTTTAAACTTACGTGACTAAGGTACCTCTATTAATAGGCTTTCATGTTGTAAAGTCAGTTTAAAAATCAGCTGTTAGTACAATAGCTCTGTTAGATGGGATACATTTTCTATTGATTTTTTTTTTTTAACAGTAATGTTTTGTAACAAGGGCTTGTTACACACCAGTGCAACAATGATGAAAAATGAAGTTTATCATGCCTTTTTGTGATCTTTTTAGGGTTAATTTTTGGTTTTTGGCTTGGGAGTAATTCAATGTAAACACAGACAAACCCTGTGCATTTGTTTTGTGTAATTCCATAAAGAAATTTTGTAAAATAGTTTATGTCTATCTTTGAGGTCTGGTAAATGTTAAGTGTTTGATTTACTATATTAAGTTCCCATTCCTAATAAATATTTTCATAGCAAACAGCTTAAGTGCAAGTTGTGTGCACAAATTCAATATAAAGTATTTGTAACAAGTTTACAAATAAAACTAACAAAACAATTTCAGAATTCACAGAAGGATATGTGCTTATAATGAAAAAATGCTTCAAATGTCATGCAGTGCATCGCAAAGAGACTTTTTTCAGACAGAATATAATGCAGTGGTAGCAGTGAGGCTAGATGACCTGACTGATCTTTTCTGAGAATAACTTTACTGCAAGAAGGCTGATTTCCATGCCAATCTGATCAGGCCCAATTTAAATAAGTTTAGATGAGCCTGTCAGTGTATCCTCAGGTATATGCAAGTTGTAAAATGCCTTCCCTGGAGGAAAAAGCATCTGACATATTTGGATTATCACCTTCAGATTGTAGCTGCAGGGATACTTTTAAATTCTGTTGCAAAAATTATCAAAAACCATAAGAGAAGAGGCAGCTAAAATTGTTCTGTGTACTGTGAATGAGGGATGTGTTCCAGCATTTGCTCTATTTTTAGAAGCACTTGGAAAAATGATGCACCTAAAACATGCTGCGATAAACAGGACTTTGAATGGCTTGGAATGGATTTACCAGCACTGCATTATTAAAGAGGAGTGAATGTTTACAGAACGAGAGCAGTATTAATCACTGGCGTAAGTAGGTATGACTCCATTGAAATCAGGGCCTCCCCCCCAGTGAATTAAGGGGTACCTTGTTGTGACCTCTTGTACCTGTACCTATTTCTGTGTTCCCCTGTAGTTATTCCCCCCTCAGTTTTGCAAGTACATATGTTACATGCTGTTTTGTTCTTTGGGCATTGAAGACATACAGGTAGCTACAGGCATGGGGTGGGACTTCAACCCATATTTAATAGGTACGGCAAATTCTTGTTTACACAAATTG
Source organism: Alligator mississippiensis (assembly GCF_030867095.1). Taxonomy (NCBI): domain Eukaryota; kingdom Metazoa; phylum Chordata; order Crocodylia; family Alligatoridae; genus Alligator; species Alligator mississippiensis. The sequence goes on from NC_081825.1 coordinate 83,415,439, forward strand.
TGTCTACAATGCAAAATGCACTATAAACTGATAAAAAAAAGTGTTGTTTGCTCTTCATGACAGGGAGAAAAATATGTTTTTAATGGAGAAAGGAACATAGCTTTGAAGACACATTTAGGGAAAGAGAGAAGAAATGAGTAGGGAACAAAGAGAAGCTGGGATGGTGTTGAGGAGACATGGTAGCAATAGATACCAAAATGGGACTCCAGCTTTAGGGATGACTTGATGGTTGAAAGAGAAGGGTACAGGCAGGGAGACATCCTATTTTGATATGCATTTCTTTGAACCAAAGTCTAGTATAAACTGACTAGCTGGCTGTGGTACATTGTACCATGTCATAGTTGCCCTATGTGCAATGGTCTGCCTGCACTTCTGCAATACCTTTCACTGCAGCAAAGTCTTTATTGCACACTGCAACTCTCTGATACTTTGTATACTCTCATACAGAATAGCATCAGGGTGGCCACACTGCCTTATCTCTTATCAGGCAGTTCACTTTGACTTTATTCATGAAGAATGCCTGGCTTATCCTTGCAGGTTTTTCTGAGTGCTGCTCTGAGATATAAGCACATTGCTTCTCATTTAATTACTGTGAGCCATATGAGAGCTATAATACATATGGCATACACTTAATGTCTGTTTGTTCTTTGCTTTGGAACCAAGTTAATTGAGAGATTTCTATTTCTTTTTGTAATATAAAATTGCTTTGCTTTAGAAATGTGGTGTTCATTTCTTTCACCTTTTCTCCTAGTGATAAATTGCTGTAGATCTGCACAATATTTGCATAATTTGCACATGAGAGGCACACTGCCCCACAGACTGAATAAGCCAAGCCAGCTGGAATATACAGGAAGCAGGCACACAATAGGGTTCACATGGTTTTAGTGCTTTCACTGAGTACAAACTACACCTTCTTTATTTTTTTTAATAAAGGGAAATGGGAAGTAATTCTTAATTTATGCCATCAAACCAGAACGTGGAATTAGGCATTACAATGGGTGAAAATACATACTGAATTTTTCTTCCCTGTTACAGCTGGAACAAAAGCAAGTCCCTGTTGCGTAATATGACTCTGAGAGCACATCTGGTGAGCTAGTGCTTAATAAATCTCTGACTTTGTTTCTTATGCAAATGAAAATTCAAGCCTTCTTTCAGGTACTTTCTTTTCTACTTTTATAGATGTTATAGGAGAGAAAAAGAGGGTGTAATATAACATCACTTTCCTGAACCAGTTTCTACCAAAATTAAATACAAAAAGTAATTTCAATTAATGCACATTCAGAGATTCCCTTAACACCAGAAAAGCGTTGTCTGTTCTAGGTTTCATTCATAAGGTCATATCTTGGCATTGCATTCCCTGCTTAATGGAAGATCACATGCTGTTTGCAGAGCTCTTTGTGTGATACAGACATAGCGTATCAGTTTGAGGATAAAATGTAGATCTCAGCCCTTTGTCTTCCTCTTGCTGTGAGTTAGTTAAAACCTTGATGTTACTTAGAAATGTGATTTATTTGTGTGTGGGGGGGTGTAATTTCCTTTGTCAGTATTCATGAGGGTTTTAAAAATAATTGACTATGATAGTTTATAAGGAAAAATTGTGTCTTTATGCGTCTTTGGTCCCATCTAGAAGGAACAACATCTGCAGCTGTTCCTCACTCAGAAGAATCACTCCCCTGCTCCTGTAGAATTTCATGGTCTCTTAGGAGCCAAAATTTTAAGTTGTGCCTTGTCCATTAGGCTCCAACGTCATACAAGATGACTTGTTTTTCACAGGATGGTTTCTGTCCTATAGCCTGTAAGTAGCTTTCCACTGCTAAGTCTTAAATCTATCTCATCAACTCACATCCCTGTCTTGTTTTATTTATTTCATGATGTCTAATAGCAGCCTCTTACAAGTGGAATAAAAAACATTTCCCAGCTTGTAAGTAAATCCATAGATAATAGCAGGCAGGTCTAGGGGCTCATTTATGCAAAATCTCCCTGCAAAAAAAATTCAGCACCTTCTTGTGTGAGTTTTTGTCTGCCTTCAGCATTTTCCCTGCTGGAGCACTTGCAAGCATAGACTTGTATAGTTTAAGTGGCTCAACACCTACAACTACTTTCTATGGGACTGGGCCCAAACAGTTTTAGAATTCTCCCTTAGCCTATCAAGCTGTGTAGATACATTTTTAGGGGGAAAAAATTATCTTTTGCTCCAGCCTCCAAACATTAACGCGCACATCAAACTACGCTTACTAGTTGTAATACTGTTAAATCTAAAGCCTGACTGCATTTTGCAAGAGCAGCCACAATATAAAATGGGTGGATGGCTGACACAGTTCTGACAAAGAAAAAAAAGCCGAACTGAATGAATTTAGCTGATGCACTATAGAACTATATTGTTGGTGCACGATAGAGAGCTTTGTTCTGTACATTAGCAGTTTGGAATCAGCACATGATGTAGTATCTTTACAACTTACTTTAAGAAAGGCCAAGTTTATTTTATTCCAGTGAGACTCTACCTGTGCTAGTTGCCACATCCCTAGGCAAGATCTGTCTGTTGGACACTATAACAGAACTGGGCCCCAGGGCCATGGCATCCCCTGGGAGGGAAATGGCAACTGCTGGCTCTGGCTCTAAGGTACCTTCCCTTTAATGTTCACCTTCACATAAATGATTGTTTGGGTTTTTTTAAAAGGAAAGCTACCTGTGGGTTTTAGAGTAAGCCCCAGTCCTCCAGCAGATCCTTGCTCTGAATCCTGCTGGCCTCAAATCTTGTCCTTACACAAGATGGGCCTCCCTAGCTCAAATGTGCCTCCAGGACACCCAAGGCATTTTTACGTGTGGTCCCAATGTGGCGCTGGGCGCTTTTAATTAGCAAGCTGTGCTAATGAAAAATGCCCGTGTGTCACGGGTATATCAGCGGTGTAGCACATCCCCATGCTGAGAAAATGGTGGTGGGGTGCTTTGAACTATAGCACATAAAACGTGTTTTATTTCAAAGCACACTGCTGCCATTTTCTCAGTGCAGAGACGTGCTGCGCTGCTGATGCACGTGATGCATGAGGCTGCCAGAGCACATTAATTCATGTACTCCAGCAGACTTAATTGAGTCTGCTCTGACGTGCTGGATTTCGAGCGCATCAGAGCAGGCTCCTTTCATGTGTATAAGTGCTCCCATTGCCTTATGGGCTATTCTTGGCCTCTGAACCTCTCCTACAGCTGTGCCCATGTCTTGCAGGTGTTAAGTTGTTTCTTACGTGGGGCACTTTGCCCCAAGCCACTACCAGGCCACCTCAGGCCTTTACTCCCTTGTCAGCATCTCAGTCTTCCTGACCTCCGCCCATTTCCTCTGGGTGTGCCCTTGGTTTTCTCCGTTTAAAAATAGAAAATTCTGATATAAAAATCTCAAATTCTCTGATTTAATCCCCCAAAATGCATTTTTCCACGGTTAAAATGAAACACCAATATTTATAGATATCAGCTAAACACAAAGTTTTATTCATATATTTACAATTTTAAAGTAATTTGGAAGCCTACCACTGCCTCAATCATGCTAATTAAATAAATTCTAAATACCTATACCTTTTGGTGTTTGATTTGGGGTTTTTTATCATGGAAAATCAGACCTTCCCCTGCCCACTTTGCTCACCAGGATGTGGGTCCAGCTGCATCTGTCCCTCTCCCTTGCTCTGTGGAGCTGAGTAGCCCTGATACGCCGGTGCCCTGCCTATGCCCCAAGCCACAGCCCCTCCCCCAGCCCTGCTGTTGCCCCTTGCTCTTGACTGGCAGCCTTCTGGCCCCACTGGTGGCCCTCACTCCCAACCCACAGTTCCCCATGCCCCCAGCCCTGCTGGTGGGGGCCCCCAGCTGCCAGAGCTACAGGGCCAGAGACCCAGGTCTGCAGCCCCATGCCCCGCAGCAGTGCCCAAGCCCTGGCTGCCACCCATGGGAGGTGGCGGCTGCTGCAGCCAGAGTAGACAGCAGAGCCTGGCTCCCCCTCCCCTACCAGCGGCATGGCTGGAGCACAGCCTGTGGGCAGGGGTGGATGAAGGCTGGCCGCTGTGGGCTCGAGGCTTCCCACCCTGCTGCCCTCCCCCTGGGGAGTCTCAGCAGCCCAGCAGGTGAGACCCAGTGTAGAAGGGCAGAGTGGAGTGGGGCTGTGGTACCACCACCAGGAGCCCCATGCTGCCATGCCGAGGCACTCCTTGCCCACCCTGCAGCAATGAGGGTCACAACTCCATGCTACCGCCCCTGCTACTGCTGGGCAGACAAGGGGTGCCTCGCCCAGCTGGTGTGGGCTCCCAGTGGTGGAACTGAACTTCCCTGCCTTGCTCTTCTGCATCGGGTCCTTCCCACTGGACCACAGAGGCCCCAGGGTGGGAAGCCTCAAGCCTGCAGCAGCAAGCCCACATCTACCCTGCTCCATGCAAAAATCTGGGGGGCATGTGCCCTGCCATGCCCCCCCTGGGAGTGTGCACGGGGCGGGGAAACAGCCACCCCCCACCTCTAGCTCCATCCTGCTCCCTGCCCAAGCCCTGCAGCTGCACATTCCTACCTGAGCTCCCCCAGCCCTGTCCAACTTCCTCCCTCCCTCCCTCACTATGGGGGCCTCAATCCCCTCCCCCCCAAGACTTACCTACATGTAGCTGCTCTCCATGCTGCCTGGCTGCCATGTGCATGCATGTGTGTGCACATGGTGCCCCCTGCCTGATTGCCCCCCTCCTGCTCCCCCCATCCCCTTGAAGGCTGGAACTCTGCCAGCCTGCAAGGGGAAACCTACTGGTTTCCCACGTTTTTCTTCTTTAAAGAAGAAAATCTATGTTTTTCTCCTTAAAATGAGGAAATTCTCATGTTACTGTGTTTTTCCACGGCAAACAGAAAACCTGGATCTATGCTGATGACCTACCTGCTATAACAGAGCTCATCTGTCTGCAGCCTTTTTTTCCTGGGCCGACTCCCTGACTGCCCCTGCTGCATTTTACGACTCTGCCTCCCTCCCTTAGGATGAGTTACCTTTCCATGGTTATCTTCTCTGCCTTACACCCTGGGCTGTCTACTGGCAGCCATTTCATTAGCAGCTAGCTTGTTTCCTAGATGGCAGTCCTTCCTGATTTAGCTCAGCCTGGTGCTCTTTCCTCTTAAAGTAACAGGAGCCTTCTGGCTTCCTGTTACAGATGTTCATTAGTTTATTTTGGGGTGTGGGTCAGCTCTCGGCCTGGGTGCCACATCATCCAGCCTGAAGGTCTCTTCACAGGTCTATGCAATTGCCTCTCCCCTGCTGCCAAATTGCTGGAACTATACGGAGCCTCACAGGCCAGACAGCGTGGCCCTGCACATTAGATCACACACGTACACAAAGTGGTGCAGGGCCCAATCCTGGCATGCAGGAACAATGCAGGGCCTGATTTTGGTGCTCGGGATTGATGCAGCTCATAGACTGGCTCCACCCCAGTCATCTGGCCTGCAGGGCCAAGAGGTGGAGCACTCCTGGTAAATGTCATTGAGGATCAAGCTTCTGTAGTTTAGTTACATGCTTACCACAACATAAAAGCAGAGAGAATGCAATGTAAAGAGATCTAGGAAAAAAGTCTGTGTTTAAGCTTGGATACAACTCAGGTGGTTTTAAAAAATTTGATTGACCTGTGTGGGTGGGTGTTCTAGTTCAAAGAAACTAACTAAACAATATGTGCAGGACTAGTTCAGGTTTTCAAGCCTTCTCCCACCACCCTCTCTCATCCCTGAACAATAGGAGCCACTACTGCAACAGGCCACAATTTCTCTGTTTCAGCAGCAATTATGCCAATAGTGATGGTGCTATGTAAGCCAAAACTGTGGTTTATGAGCCCTATGCTAACACTCCAAGTCCGTTCACTCAGTGTTTTAGCTGTCATTCATGTAATGTCTGTTAGAAAAAACAAAATTATGGGACCTCCTGCTTGATTCAAAGTCTGCTGTGGATGGATTCTCCCACATTTTCAGTCTGGTTTTGGGACCTATGGAGCAGGGAAAGGTGGGGGAAGAGGGAGAAAGAGGTAAGTCAGACATGCTATTTGCTCTTCTGCTTCCTGGAGCATTTCCGCCACTTCTGCAAATGGTTGCTATAAAAATGGCTCCAGGTGCCAAGAATGACCTCAGGAGCAGGTAACGAGTCACAGGGACATCCAGAAAGCATTAGCAGAGGGGATGGCAGATGGGGGCATCAAGGGACAGAGTGGAGTATAAGAGTCACCATTGTGGAGAAGGGGGAAAGCATAGGGTATGCTGGAAAACAGGAGGGGAAAGAGCAGATTCTGGGGCCTGACTAGAGCAGGTCCTGGGAATGACAACAAGGAGATACTGTGGGGGTTGGAGAGGGAGCTTATTAGCTTACTGTGGTGACAGGTGCAGAGATCTTGCCTCCAGCATGATTCTCAGATCCTATGCCCAGTTTTGGTTTGAAATATGGTCTTGTCACATCAAAGTGACCTTGTTCTGAAATAAGAACTGCCCTTCAAATCATTTTTATTTCTTTTATGCTAATTGACATATACAGCATGCTTTTAATAGAATCCCACGTCAAAGAAAATCTCCCAACATTTTAAGTAATCTCAACCTTTTTGCACAGAACTTCTACTTCCCTGCTATGAGATCACTGTATCTTGTGTTAGCCATGTCACTGTTTCTAACACTAAACAAACCTATTTTCAAAGTTCATGTATGTTAACCCTCAAGATAAAACATGAATACACTCGCCTAGTTAAACATCCATGGGTAATGTCAGGGCTTTTCAAATAAATGCTGTACCCACCTCCATTCCTGGAATTTAGCTTAAATATCTGAAATGTGTAAATGTCTTCTCTTCCTCAGCCTACCCTCCCAGAATGGCTTTTTTTCCTCTCCACTGTCAGTTGCAAGTTTGAAGTTTAACCTAAGGAAAAAAATTAGCATAATTCTCAGTCTGTATAATTACTCTTCACAAATACACACTGGGAAAATACTGGCTAGGTTGCACTACTGCAGAAAAATGACCTGAGGGTTACAGTGAACCATAAATATGACCCAACAGTGTGCTCCTATTGCAGAAAAAGGCCAGCAGCAGACTGGGTTGGATTAACAAAAGAATCACTCCCCCTGATTTGAACATGATGCTTACATGGTACTCAGCATTGGTGAGGGCTCACCTGGAGTACTCTGTCCAGTTTTGTGCCCCGCACTTCAAGAAGTTTGTGAACAAACTAAAGGAAGTCCAGCAGAGAGTGTAAAAAATTATTAGAGGTCTGGAAAACCTGATTTACGAGGAAAGGTGGAAAGAACTAGGATTGTTTAATCTGACGAAGAGAAGACTGAAGGGGGATTTGATAATAGTCTTCAAATACTTGAAGGGGAATTATAAATATAATGGACAATATAAAGACTTTTCCCTGTGGCTGTAGAGGACAGAACTTGGATCAATGGTCTCAAGTTGCAGTAGAGAAAATGTAGGTTCGATATTAGGAAGTATTTCCTACTGTGAGGGTGGTTAAGCATTGGGACAGCCTACCCAGAGGAGTTGTGGAATTGCTGTCCTTGGAAATTCTCAAAAGCAGGTCAGACAGAGACTTGAGTGGGATGGTATAGCAGGGATGATCCAGCTTGAAGCAGGGATCCAACCCTATTATTACGATTCCTAGATTTTTGTACTCAGTTACTTTCTGGATGTAAAAAATATATGGAGAACTTAATTTTTGAAAGTTTCTAATAAGGAGGGGACTAATAACAAATGGTGTGGGACAACAAGAAGGGCACAGACTGTGGAGGAAGTTGTCAAAGCTGGAAATAGATCTTCAACTTGTGGGACCTGCACTAAGCCCAGGTCAACCAAAAGACTGAGGTTGAGACACCAAAGTCCAAGTCTGAGCCAGTCAATGAGCAATCTGAGTGTACACAAAGACAGCATAATGTTCAGCACAGCACACAGCAAGTACAGCCATGTTAAATTAAGAAGTTTTACATGATACTCAAATAGAGCATTTGCACAGAAAGAAGATCAAGAAACTGTGTCTTCCTCAGACCAAAGTTTCCCTCCCAAAATCTACATTATCTCCCCTCTCAGGAGAATATCCAGTCAGCAGCCTGAAAGCTATTTTGAGTGGCGGGGGCTTTCCACTATTCCTATTGAAGCTCTGCCATTGCGCAGTGAAGAATTCAGGCTCCACTGGGTCAGAAAGAGCAGGACTCTTTAGCTATTACTAGGGAGACAATGTGAAATCTAGGACAGTGCCCCCTGTTAGTGACCTGTTGTTTTCTTCACAGTTGTGAACAATCCTTTTTTTAATGCTCACTCCACTAACTAAGCTAACCTATTAGGGCAGTTTTGCTGTCTGCTAGGGCTTCCTATTTCATAGCTCCTGCTGCTCTCCCTCCCCGTCCCATGCCCTGGATGCTTGTTTTAATTTTCACTGGCTGGCCTGGACCAGCCTACAAAACCCAGGACTGTTCTGGCCAATCTGGGATGTATGGTCACCCTAGCTATTACTATTACAGCACTTTTTAATAGAAAGGCAAACTTCGTTCTGGTCCAAGCTCGTGGATTTTACATTCCCCAGCTATTGGAAATAGGAGCAGAGACTATTGGTTGGTTTGAATACACCATAGGTGGGCCCAGGGCTCCCACTTCATGATGAAGTTTTCTGACTATGATATGAATTGTGAGCACTACTACCACCTTTTAAGAAGAAAAAAAAAAAATGGGGCAGGCATCTCATCCCAAAAAAAGAAGAAATGGAGTTGTGGTTAAGGGATTCAGGCCTGCAGGGAGGTTATTGCAGTTGTCTCTCCTCCCTCATCAGCATATTGCTGAGTGCAAATCCTGTTCTGAGTCACTTACATCTACCCCACACTAATCTAACTGTGGATTCCTCTTCTGGAAATTTGGCACAATGAGGCTAAGCATTTTACATCTGAAGTGCCTTGGCAGATAGTCCCGAATTTCCAGAAATGGCCATTTTACAGTGCCTTGGTTTTTGAGCTCCCAACCTGAAATATTTAGGGCCTAGATTTTTAGAAGCGCTGAATATTCACAGTTTACACATTAAGACAGCAAGTTATGGGTGCTTGGCTCACCTCTGTAGCTCTCACATATTTCCAAGAGCATGCAAAAGTAGTAGCCACCAGAAGCATAACCTGGGAGGTGGAGGGGCAGGGTACTAGCAAATGGCACTTTAAATTAATCTATTGTGCAGTAATTGCTGCACATGTGTAAACAGTGACATTTTACTGTGCATTAGATTAGTCTAATGCTCAGTAAAGTGCAAGTGTAGACATGCCCACTAAACGTCTTATGTAGACGAGCCTACTGCTCAGCTGACCTATTAACTGTGCAGTAAACATCTTGTCTATTAGGGCACATGAACCTAATAAATTCCACAGCAGGCTAGTACCTGTAAATACAAGTACTACCCTGCTGTAACCAGCATACATGTAGATGTAGCCCTGGCTGGTTGGAGCACAGAGTGCCTCAGTGCAGGGCTAGCCAGCAGACAGCCCTGGTCTATGGCACCCTGCACCCCAGGCAGCTGGGATGCAGCACAGGGAGATGGGAGCTCCCTGGTATCCACATGCCTCAGCAGGGGCTCCATAGCATGCGGGGATCAGAGAGCAGGCAGCCTTGGGCTGCCTGATCCCCCATTTCCATGTGCCTCAGCTCTGAGGCTCCTCTGCAGAGCCCTCGCACTGAGGCACACAGACAAGGAAGCCCAGGGCTTACTGCTTCCTTGTCTAGAGGTGCGCCCAGGATCAAACACTACATAGCAATTTGCTCCACAGTTTATTCCTGCGCATTAATTACACATGTAGATGCACCTACTGACAGTCAGATTTGTGCCTGTAAAAGCTTGAGCTGATTTGCTAGTCATAATACTGAAAAAGAGATAAAGGAGTTGTGTAGAACACCTGACTAGACATTAAATGCAGGGAAAGAAACCCTTACTGTATCTAATGCACAAGGTAGAAAAACTTCAGGAAGTAACTGCACACATCTTTAAAGTCATGTTGACTCTAATGAGCACAGTGTGAGAGTCAATGCATATGTAACTAGAGCTCAGCATTTCCTGTTCCCTCAGCTTTATTTATTTTTCTCTCTAAATGCAAGTGGAAAAGGATAGAAAATTGGTTCTTGCTTACTCTGCCGCTTACATTTAGTTAATTTAAAGGACTCTCATTAAACCTGCTCCTCAAGCTACCGAATTAAAGTGAGTACATTTGGAACTAGCTTGCAAAATTTCCTGGTAGTACATACTTTCAAATACAGGCTGTCCAGCTGCATTATGCAGCCATATTCATTTCTAATAATACCAAGCATCACTCTCTAGTGCTGACATTAGGTTTCCTCTTAAGCCACAGTACCATGAGCCCAATCCTACTGCCTTCAACACTGTATGGTCATTTAAACTTACACTGCTTTACAAGCTGCATTAAAATATAAGTGTTTAAATGTAGTGAATGCATAGGGTGGAGGAAGCGGCCTATACCCAAGGTTGGAGAGTGGAAATTTTGGCTAGTTGCAGTAGGAAAAACATGCATTTGTGTTAGAAGAAAAGTGTAATAGAATCTTTGATGTCCCTGCAATTTATACATAATCTCTATTGATAAAGTCGTAGCAAAAGAGTTACCTAACCTATGTGGACTTTGATTTCACTACCTTTAAAAGATGAAGGATCGCATAGGCATTTTGATACCAAAAATTCCAGATACTCCAAACACAATTCCACTGACTGTGAAAATTAGGCTGGATTGCACCTGCCTCCCAATATTGGGGGGGGGAATCCCATCCATTCCTACAAGAGTAAATATGTACAAGAAATTAACTGGTAAGAATATGTACAAGAAATAAATATGTACAAGAAATAAACTGAGGTAAACTTCATACTAGGGCCTATGTAGGGACATTTAGGGTCGTGTTATGCTTCTCTTTAAGGAATATTTTCCCTGCTAGCATAGAGAAGGCAGCAGATCAAAGGTAATGGTATTTAGCTGTACCCAGTAACATATGGGAGACTTGGTCACTTTTCAATCAAAACCAGACATTTGCAGGTCCACAATTGCAGAGTGGGATCAAGTTTGCTAACAGCTGCTAGGCTAGCACAGAGCTGTCCTGTGGTTAGTTACTGCATTATTTTCTCATGGTATATCTATGCACATTTGGGAGAGGAGATGAGTCAGCAGCTGAAGCACTTTAAAGTGGTGACCAACTCTGTTTTCCCCAACAATGAGGGACGTGCCCTAGGTCAGATTTCTTATTTCAGCTGGATGAAATTGTCAGGAGAACTGAAGAACTGGAGCTCTAAAATGTTTACATTAAAACAAAAGTTGAAAGGGTTTTATTTGTTTCTTCCCCTACTCCTCCCTTTGGTACCAGGCAATTTTGGTCTCTCAAATAAAAAAAGGAATAGGAAAAGCTTCCAATTTATTACTCCTTATCAAAGGTTATCATTTGTGACTATATTCAATTTTTAGATCGCTAGCACTAGGCCTTAAAAACCCCCCCAACCCAACAACAACAACAAAAACCCAAAACATTTTGCCCTGGAGGTTATTTAAAGCATCTGAATTCACTAATTCATGAATCATTAGTGGCCTGTAGGCAACATCCAGTGGAACTTCCATATAAGGGTCAAATGAGCAAGTTGCCTTCAGTCAGACAATATAAGTAAACTCTTGTTTCAGGCTATCTGAAGCCAGCCTTCTGTAGGAGCCTTTCCTCTGTGCACAGAGTTAAATAATTTAAGACTTTAACAAAAGGGAATAGAGCAATCATTCTAGCTGCACCCTAAATAGTATGAGGTGGGGTTTGTGTCTAGACACATTCCTAACTGTTGAATTGATGGTTTAGCCCAAAGGGTGTTATAGAAAAAATCCAGATTAGGATTACTAAAAAGCATGTTTACTTCCTGCTCTAAATGTCTCTAGTAACCAAAAATCAAATGGATTTGAGGTGACTGGATCAGTGAATAGGGCTAGATGTTGTTTTGGCAGGCATGACCACATTGCAGTCTAGAGACAGGAAGTGTATATAGCATAGCATATAAACTGACTATAATATCTAGACATGTCCAGGGAGAGTACTTCCTGCTTCCGAACATAAAGATAATGTTTACTGTTTGGCCCTAACCAAATTATAACTATTCTTTTGTGAGGGAATAGGGTTAGAATGGTCACAAAAATCTTAGTAGATCTGGTTTAGCCTATGCTGCACGCTACAGCCATGCTCTTTTTTTTTTTCAGCTAGACAAAGACAGTGAGCTAACATTCAGTTGACCCAATAACAGATAGATGCCAAGATTTAAAATTCTGTAGCTATAATTTCTCAGCTATAATCTGCAACACACTATCACCCAGCTAAAGGCATTCCACTTTCCAACAAAGAAGAATAATGTAAACCCAGAGGGATCAATGGGAAGAAGCAAGACAATTAATGCAAGAAAATCCATTAAATTTATGTATAATTCCTTAACCATAGGTTTTGCTTATGGTGCTGGACAAATCCCTCTGACTGTGTCTTCATTAAGATTTAGGGTTTCCCTCAAGCCTGTGTCTGCCGACTACCTCCAGTGACCAACCCCACGCTCAACCCACAATAGTTCTTCTGTATGAAGTCCATCAGTAACAATCCTACAATTCCTTGTTCCAGACTTTTAGCCCTTCTGAACCCTCCACTGCCCATAGAGTCAAGCACAGAAGAGACAAGTATTCTGAAGATTTATTTCTAGATGGGCTCTAATCATTCAAATTGGAAGCACAATGCAAACAGCTTTGACATAAGATAGAGTAAGATAAAGGGGAGAGGTATCCACGTGACTCTAACTGCCTGATGACCCCACTCAAAGTCTACTCCCCACATAGTATAGATATACCCTGCATGCATCAGTTACCCATCTGTAAGAGGGCTATAATACATCTTCTTCCCTCTTTTAGCTACACTGGCGATGTGTAAGGGGTCCTGAGATCAGTTGTGCACCCCCTTGGAAGCGCACTTTTGGTTTTGCACCCCCGCCTCCCCTCCCCAGGTTGGCAATCAGTTGCTGGGGACCCCCACCCCGTTGGCAATCTGGTGCCCCCCCAGACTTGGGAGGCACCAGTCGCCCATGTTTAAATGTACTAATAGTTCTCTGGTACTCACATACTTTGCTGGGAGGGCAGCTATAGTGGGTTGCCATCGGAGGTCCTCTCCCACCAGGCTTTTTCTCCCCAAGGATTTCTCAGCAATCCCCAGTAATAAAGTCTTTTAAACTGGCTGGTCTTTTCTCCCTTGGGAATCTCTCAGCATGTTCCAGTAATATTCAACCTCTTAACAAATAAAGCAATGAAGTTAGTAGACAAAGGAAGTCTTGTTGTCTTGAACACTGAAAGGGTTTCCCGATGCCTCCAGCCTTCCCCCTCATAGCCTAGGAGTCTCCCATTCCAGTACTTTTCTTCCCCACCTCTCTCTTGTTCTGCCTGCTGGGATTTTTGACTCCCAGCAAATCACTCCCTCAGTAGCCTTCACACAGCTGAAGCCCCTCAGGAAGGCTGGCTGCCTCCTTTTAAGGCAGGGGTGGGCAAAAAAATGGACAGCAGGCTAGATTTGGCCTGCCAACTGATTCTATCTGGCCCACAGCACATCCCACAGCCCCACCTAGCTCAGACATGGGGGTAGCCCATCATAGGAACTGGTGCCCATTGCAGGTGCAGGTAGGGAATGGATCATGGCTCTGCCTCAGGCTCCAGTCCCACACTGTCACCACCCCACAGTCCTGTCCCTGGCCCTGCCCACTCATCCTGCTCCTGGATGCTGTTCCTCTCCACCTGTGCCCCCATCCCATCTGTCCAGCCAAGCATGCCCTGCTTGCAGAGGTCCCAGGCCAGTCTCCATGAAGATCACACCCACCTGCTCCATCTGGCATCCCTACTGGGGGATACACGGCAGATGGGCCTGGGGTTGGATGGGATCATTTGGCATTTCCCCAGCCCCTTCCCGCACCAGGCGGTGTAAACCAACATGATAGAGGGCTGAGGCCGAGTCACCATCCCCTCCCCCAACAGCTCACCAGAACTCCTGAAGTGGCTCTCCAGCCCACATAACTGTCCACACTTGTCTTAAGGGGACAGGGAACCCTGTTACAGGGGCCACAGAAGGAACTATGCAAGTAACTGTGTCTGGGGCCCTCATGTATTGTTGACCAACAGGAATGAAACTGCACTTTATCCAGTTTCTCCTTTCACATCTTCCAGTGCAGTGAATTCTCTTTAGCATGTAGAATGACCTGCTCTTCGAATCAGCAGGTAGGATATGTTGATATAGTGGTGATGATAAATAACTACAGTAAAACTCCTGTTTTTCCTGAATATTAGCCAAAACCATTGCTGAAAAGTTCTGAGGGCTAGTTGTGCCAAGCACAAGAATCACTTAAGAGGCACTGAGTAGCTTCTCCCCCCTCACGCTGTAGTTTATCGTTAGCAAATGCTGACAGAGGTTTCCAGATTTTTTGATAGCTATATCTATATTTGTGGAAATTGCTATTTGTGCATATTTCTACCTTCTCTGTTTCATTAAAAAAAACCCTAAATTTAATCAAATGCTTTTATAAAAACTAAATAAAATTGCATTTCCATGAAACATTTAATTCTAATTTTATCATAGAAAAAAAAACCTGACCAGCTATTATGGTGCTGTTATTTACTCACTATTAATTGCTGCTAATGTGCCTGGCATAGGCAACGCATAGGGAGGGCATGAGGAGACATGTGCCCCCCCCCGAGAGTGCTGGTGCCTGCCCTAACAGCAAGCACTCTGGCTGGTAGGGGGGCATGGAGAGTGCTAGTGCCTCCCCTGAGCCCCCGGAAGTGCCGCCAGCATGCTTGGTGACCCCCCCCAGTTGCCACCTGGCCGCTAGGGAACAAACCCCCCCACATCACCAGTTGGCTGCTGGAGGACCCTCCTCCCCTCCCCAGTTGCTGCCTGGCTGCTGGGGGACCCCCCCACCTTGATTGCTGGCTGGCCACTGGAGGACCACCCTCTCCCCAATCATGCCCTGCTGGTGGCCCCCAGACTCAGAAGGCACCAGTCACCCATGGTGCCCAGTGATGTGAAAGTCTCACAAATTGATATATCTGCATTGCAGTGTTCAGTGGATTTCTTACCTGTCATGAGAGAGACTCTGGGTTAAATTCCTAGCCAATTAAACCCTTTCCATACAACCTTGTCATAAACAAATTGAAGGAATGTAGGAAAGATAAAATTACCTACAAGGTAGGCAGATAATGGGCTCAGTATCCCCAAGCAAAAGGATAGTCATCAATGTATGAATGTTGGAAAAACTGAAGGCTTTGAGTAAGATTCTACAGGGATGTGTCCTATGTCCTGTGCTAATAATTTGGATGCTGGAATGGAGCAAACTTTCAGATAATGAAAAGCTGGAGGGGCCTGCAAGCACACTGCAGAGTAGGAGTAGAATTCAAAAGGATCTTGATAGTTGGGTTGTAGACAACAGGGTAGGATTCAGTTTGGACAAATGTGATACACCTAGGGACGAATAGTCAAAAGTGCAAATACAGGATGAGTGAGAACTGGCTGGGTGACAGCATTGCAGAGAAGGACTGAGGCGCCTGCTGGTTCACAGACAGAGCATGCATCTGATGTAGCTGTGAAAAAAAACGTGGTTTTGGGCTGCATCAGCAAGAACATTAGGTGCAAGACATAGAAGACGATAGTGCTACTCTACTTGGCATTGCCTAGACTTCATCTAGAGGAGGAGTCAGCAACATATAGCCCACAGGCTGGATTTGGCGCATGGAATGCATGGAACCAAAAGGGTTTGCCTGTGTCCACACCCATGTCAAGGCTGGATAATGAAGACCTACACTGGGGCCAGGCACCTACCAGCTGTACCCATATTACTGCTACTACTCCCTGCCCTCACCCCACGTCTGGCATGGATGCAGCTTCCAGCCAGCACGGAGCTGAGCTAGAGCTGTGCAACTTCCAGCTGTACCTACACACTGCTGCTGGGAGGTGGCAGGGTGGTGGGGTGGGCAGAAACAGGGGCAGCATGGATGCAGCTAACAGCTGCCCAGCCCCTGCACAGCTCCTCACCAAGGATCTCCAAGGTAACAATAGGTTTAACAATATTCAACAGCTTGTAGTGTTGGCTGGAATATAGTGGTACTGATTTTCCCCCATTTCATTTTGTAACATAGAATATAAACTTCGGTGGGTGAAATAAAAAAACCCATAAACAAAAGGAGTCTTTAATCAATGTAATTAATGTCTTGATTGTAACTTCTGGTTGCTTTATTTTTATAATTAATCATAATTAGTGACAGTATGTTTAGGATTAATTCAAATGAGACCTAACTTTAGCCCTCTCCTTCCAAAAATGTAAATTGTTTAGGCCTCCTGCTGACATGAACTGGATATTCTTAAATTCTGATTCAAGAATGCTTTAAAATGTGCTTAAGTGTTTTACTCAGTAGAGATAGATTTAGCAGCTTAAGCATGTGCTTTGCTCATTTAGAGCCTTTGTTCCCACGGAAGCCAGTAAACACAGTCCTAGGAATAAAGCAGTGTGAAGAACCAGCATTTAAAATTGCAGCTGTTGATTCACATCAGCTAGTTTCAGCAATGAATATAGGGGTATTAAATGCAAAAATAATTCTGGAGGTAAATATGGCAGGTGGAAGGAAGTTTGTGGGATGCTATCCTTGCTTGAATTGGAGGTGCTATGCAAAGGCAAGATATTAACAATCAGCAACAGGTGTTTAAAATCAATTCCATTAAGACTATGACCTAGGTACCAATATGAGACTGCACAATACTTTGAAGAGCTCAGTGAGTGACTTGAATGTTTTCCATCTTCTATTAACAGTCACTAAATTTACCTAATCCCCTTCCCAAAACACCAAGCCAGGCCTATTCATAACTCAGGCCCCAATTCCTCAGAGTGCTTGTGAGGGGGCAACCTGCAGCATGGGTGCCACAATTGGCATGGACAGCCTCTGTGTATGGCATGTGACAGATCATTGCCCTGGGGAGGACAGGCAGCACAGCGGCAGGTAGAGCAAGAAGCAGAAAGCAGGGCAGATCAAACAGGATGGATTGAAGAGAAAGAGAGCTAATATGCTGAGCAGAAAGCAGGGCAGCATATCTGACAAGAAGGGGATTGGAGTGGCATTCAGGCAGGGTGCAGAGCTAACTTGTGGCAACCCTGCCAAAAAGGTGGCCTTGACTGCTTTAGACAAAACATTTACCTACTTTAGAAGGGGAGAGGAAGTTTTTGCTTGGGAACAGGCACCAGCTGTTACAATGTGACTTTCATCTGTGCACTCCTGTAGCAATGCAAGCATAGCAAAATCGCAGTATTGCATCTGTTTCATTCAGGGTTAAAGGAACAGCATATTAGCTCATGTGTTTAACTGTAGGAGCATACAGATGTAATGGTTGGATCATAACAGCTTACAGTATCCTTTAATACAAGTATAACCAATACAGCTGCCTACAACCCTTGTTCTACTAATGCATAAGTATCTTGCTGAGTCAAGATCTAATGTTGCGCCCTGGACTGTGTGAAAGCAAAAGCAAAGTCTTCAGCAGGGTTTCCAAACCATTCTGTTTGCTGACACAGAAAAAGCAAGCAGAAGGCCTGACTTGCATACCTCCACTAAAAGCAAATTCAGGGCCAAGCCCTTTGGTTAGTGTAATGTGTCTGGCCAGCACAGCATGCACATCCCGCTAAATGCTGTATTTGACTGGTTCCAGAAAATCCTGGCAACACTGGACAATAAATTTGATCAGCTTTTGCCTGTCCAAGGTTAATCATGTGGTGTCTCATGTCGCTAGGGCTGGAAAGCTGTTGGCATCTGTGGTGGGAAATTTATAGGCTCAGGACAGGAGGTAACAACAGAGAACAAGGCAGCAGTTGCTAGCTCTGCGAGCAAAAGAAATAGAATAGTTTGGTATAAGCTAGATGTTGGAAGAACAAATTTGGTGTAAAAATGTGTGATTGCATGTACCTGCTGCCCACAGGAAGGTGGCAGAACAGCCGTGTAGAGGTTAACAGAAAAGGAGATTCCAGCAGTCTCACTGTGGCTGGTTAACAGAATTTTGCAGGACAGACATAAGCTATGAAGAAATGTATATATGTAATACTACATGTGACAGCAAAGCTGAAGCCCCCAGTCCTGGCTGGGCTGCAATGCTACTCCCTGTTTGTGAGCCCAGTCTCAAGCCTTCATTCATAGGCACGTGGGTGTGGAAGCAGTGGACTGTCATTGAGCCCACTGGACTCCCTCTCTCTTTCTCTCTCCATCCCTCCCAGCGCTTGGGCAGTGGGGAGAGGAGTATAATGGGATGCATTGAGGAGTGAGAGGTTCAGACATTACATGTGGTGGTGTTACAGAGAAGTCCCTGTTTCACCCAGGAACATTTTAGGAGCACTTGTGCCATTTTTAAGGTGCTAAAGGCTCGGTGGACACCCTCAGCTGTACACCTGCAATTTTTGTAATCCTAAAGAGTGTATATAGTGTTACAAATACAGGATCTCATTGAACTCTCATAGGAACTCATAAAACTGCTACCATCCTTTTTTCTCAGAAGTCATAATAATGTGCCCTTTCCTTCTCTCCAAAAACCCAGGAAAGAAGCTGCGTCACCACCCAAGTAAGGAGGTGAGTAATTCTTCAAATCCAAAAGGGAAAAATCTTGTACTGCAGACTAAAGAAATATGATTGATATAATTAAAACTTTTGTCATATGGGACTTAGCCACATATTTGGATTTGCTATAGGAAGTTGAGGACAGCTTTGAGAATTTGAGTTCAGGCCTGGGGGAACCTTAAGCAGTTTTTCTATGATTGTGATTTCCTTTCGTAAGTCAACCACCAAAGTGCTTGGAATCACATGTGCCCGCCCATCTCTGACAAGTGACATTACCTGACTGGTTCAAGGATCCTGGCCTGAAATGGATTTGTTGCCGTCCTTTGAAAAACATAACAAGAGAGCCCTCAGGACCTCCTCAGCAACAATGAAACTCCATCCCTGAAGAGGGAAGGGAAAGGCAGGGACTTGGTTCCAAAGTCTGAAGACATTTAAATACCTCTGTTTAAAAAATACTTGTTCAACCTCTGAATTGTAGTTCTTGTTGTGGACAAGGGTTTTAGATAGGCCAGCCAACCATGTGAGTACATGAGTTTGGTAAACAGCTTTCCCAAAGGACCAGAGGTGACAAAATAGAAAGTATGTTATTTTCTTTTCCTTCTTTCATTGTCCAAGGGAGTCAGAGGAATAAGGCTGGTGCTGCTGGATATGTGTGTGCACATATATGGTCCTCTACATTCTCATTGCTGTGGTCATAGGGGATGCAAGGGTGTGTGTTACTCCTCTTCCACCTTTCCTATGTGGCAAGGAAGGGAGCCTGGCTTTCAGGGAAGCAAGGTTGCTCATCTCTGCCCCTCTCTAGGGGCAGAGAGTGGGCAGTCATGAAATGTATTCTTCTGCTCCCTTTCCTCATAGAGGTTATGGAAGGGGCTGGGACCACAGAAGCAAGTCCCATGCCTGGAAGGACTAGAAGTAGGGTGACCATACATCCCAGTTTGGCCAGGACAGTCCTGGCCAGCCAGTGAAAATTAAACTGAGTGTCGTGGGTGCAAGGTGTAGGGCAGGGAGGTGGAGCAACATAAGCTGTGAAATAGGAAGCCATAGCAAAGAGCAAAATTGTTCTAAAATAGGTTAGCTTGCTGAGTGGAATGGCCATTAAAAAGGGAGATGATCTGTTAACACCTGTGAAGTAAAGATCAATGTAATTAATGGGCCATTGACTACCTTAGCTGCCTGAATGGTAATACCAGAGCTGTACCACCTCACCCCACCCCTGCCTCTGCCTGCAGCAGTGCCACTGACTCAGTGGCAGTTTCCCAGATTTCACATTGTCCCATATGGTCACTGTAACTAGAAGTACTATCATTCTTCTAGCAGAGCCTAGACAGCACTGGAAAAGATACAGGTTCTGGCGCTCTCCTAAATCAGCAACGGGAGATGGCCTAATTGCCTAATAGTGCAGGCTACAAGGTGCAGCTAAAACAGACCTCCAAAAGCCTGTTTCTGAGTGACCATAGAAAGAGCCTCTGCAGACATGACACCTATCCTAGTCGGCAAAGGAAAGAAACCAATTTAACACATCCAGCTGAAGCAGATCAGATTAAACAGAGAGCACAAGTCTGGAAGACATTATAAAAGGAGGTCTTAAATTAGATAATCCAAACATACACAGCTTTAGCTTATAGTGGGTGCATCTACATGTGCGATGAATGTGCATGAATAACCTCTGGAGCTTGTTGCTCAGAAGTTTATTGCTCCTGGATGCACTGTTTGAACAAGCGCCTAGACTGTAGCATGTTGAGCTGGGTCAGAGAAGCCCTGGCTGGCAGGGGGCCCAGGAAGTTAGCCTGCCAGCCTGGGGCTGTGCCCCCTGGCCCAGATAGCCAACATGTGTGTTGCTGCGGAGTAAAAGGGTGGAAGCTCCTGCCCCATTGCACAGGGCTCTGGCTTCAGCTCTTGGCCACCTTCCACCCACTTGGCTGCCCACACTTCCTCGCGGCCCAGAGCAAAGCAGTAGGAACAGGAGGAGGAGCTGCCACTGGAGGCAAGGAGAGTGGAGCAGCACCCAGGTGGCTGCAGCTTCACTGAGACCAGCCCCACTGAAAGCTGTGTCTTCTAGCCAGGGTCAGGCCAGCAGGCGTGGGCTGGAGCATGGCACGGGCTTCCCTGGGTGGGAGTGGCTGGGGCTCAACCCCACACAGAGTGCCATGGAGGCAGCTGTGAACTGCACTGCCCAGGCAAACTCTGCTGCATGCACCCCCTGCCCCTCCCTTCACCCCCGGCCAGCTCCCAGGACCTAGCACCCAGGCAGCCCTGTCCCTCACACAGCATGCCCCCCTCTACACCCTTCGCACAGGGCAAGGGCCACCCCTTAATACAGGTATATAAAGCATATATGAAAGATAAAGTAAAATTTAAGTAACAATACCACTATACAAGATACGTTTGCCCAATGAAATTATAGAACTGGACTGTTGTATGGTAATGTTCCTCTGCTATACATAGAAGCAGACTTGCAGACCAGTGCCAAAATACTGAGATTAATAAAGAAAATACTATGGTGTATTTTTGTTTTCGACAAAATAGACGATCTAGTAATAGTTGGTAACAGTTAATGTTGGCAACACTTGTGACTCCTATGCTTGTTTAAAGATCTTGAGATTTATGCTTATTTCTGCAATGCCATTGGTGGAACGGGTTTTATGTCCTGCTTTTTTCTGTCTTCTTGATGTTATCGTCACATGAATCTCTGTGTGACTGATTTGCACATAGCAACTGATGTTCATTAAAAACAGTTACCAGCAATCCCTTGTCTCTGGTCCAGATAAATATGCCAGTATAGAAGGTGCACAATGATGCCATATCCAATCCATGGGTTCTCTCATCCCTCAGGGAGGAGTTTTGGTTGTTTGTTTGTTTTTTATCAGAAACAGGACGACCTTCTTGTTAGCACAAGAGATTTATAAGCTCAGAAGCATTTTGTTGTAGAACCTCCTGCTGAGTTGCAAAATTCCAGATGTCAAAAAACAAGGGCGCAAGAACAATTATGTTTGCTTACACAATCTCTTTATTGACTGGTTTGTCTTTTTAATCCTCATATTTGCATGTTGCTGTTGTGGAAGGTTTAGAAAGAGCAAACAGCTTCCCTTCCTGTGGCTAAATCCTGAAGTCACTGGAACTCTAGAGGATGTGGCATCTGGATATAGCATCTCAGTAGAATGAATGGGCTACACATAAGTTATGTGCTTTGTTGCTAAAAATAGTTCTTTTTGAGGAAAACAGACATGCTGTATTCCTTTAATGTCAGTCTGTAAAGTAAACCCTGCATCATTATTTACAAAGGGAAAAATTAATTCATACCTGCTTGAAAGCTTCAAGAGTCTCCTGACTTAATGGGAGTAGGACTGGGTATGATTATTTCCAGCCTGGTTTAACTTCTCACTTTTATTTTATTATGCCACATTGTCCCCTGGGCATGTTTTCTGGGTGTTTGCAACTCATGCTTTTCTGTATTACACAATAACCATTGCACCAGGTAAGTACAGCTGATTTACATATTTTAGGTCAAAAAGTCATTTACATGATTTGACAGTAAGCAGTATTGAAAACAAGTATTTTTGTCAATCTTTTAAAATATGTTTGGGGGTGTGTTTGCTTTTCGATGAAAAAGCAGAAATTCATATTTGGGGTGTTGACTGAAAAAAATAAGTTTGTCTTTTTTTAAACTGAAAATTATTGCACAAAAGCTTAAAATTCTTGCCAAAGCCTTTTTTTTTTTTTTTTTTTTTTAAATGGAATGCTTTTTTACTGTGTAGATGTTGGGGGGGGGGGGGTTTGTTGAAAAATGCACAATGTTTTGACAAAAATTAGAACAAAAATTAGAAAACCAAATAGCCCGTGAAAAGAATTGGCCTCTGTGACCAAATATATTGATGAAATCTCATAAAAGGTCCAGAAGCCCTAAAGATATTGTAGTTTAAGGCTCTCGTCCAGCATTCACACTGCGAGTACACTGCTGCATCCCTATGCAATATTACTCACTTAAGTGAAGCTCTATGTGACCACAGAAGTGTTGCCATGAAAGCGGAGCTGCAGCATCAGGGACGTTCATGAACCAGTCGGATAGATATTTTTCCTAGGGAAAAATGGAGAATTGATGTGGAGCCAGATTAAATAACTTAAATGATCAGGTAGTGTTAGATTGTTGTAGCTGTGATGATCCAGGAATTATATGAGAGGCAGGGATTCTTTTGGGTGATATCCTTTTTTGGACCAACTGTATAGCTAGGATAAAGTTAGACAAGGGATCTAAAGAAGATAGCTTTGCATTTGGAAGCTTGTCTAACTTTATCCCAACTATGCAGTTGGTTCAATAAAAGAACGCATAAAAAAAACACCCTTGGAACACACAGGATTAGGGAAAACCATGATTAAAACCCCATCTCTAGAGTCCCAGCCCACACAACTTTTATCTTGATTTCCTCAGTATTTTGTCCCTCTGACATGCTCTTCCTTCATCCCGTTCCATAATCACTGTTTCCTCATCCTCACTTGTGTTGCATGGAAACTTTAGTCCGTATGGTCTTGGAACAGGAGCTTTGTTTTCCTTTGTCTCCTGTGAAGTTTCTTTCACACTCTTGGCAGCAGAAATTAAATGATAAAAATAAAATGTATTTCTAATTCTAACCACTTTCTTCTTCCCTCGTTTACTCTATAAATAAAATTAATCTTAAAAATGTAGAAGTGATGTTAGCCTACTAATCATTCTTATTTTTTTGGTAGCTCTAAAGAGAGTTTAGGATCCAGATGGCATGCCATATTTTTCAAAACATGTCAAAGCACATGACAGACAAATGTCTCGTGTTGACAGGAGATCCTCATTGAGGTGTCTGTAAAGCAAATGTGTTACTTGTTACTATTAGAGCAGACTAATCACTTATGAAAGGATGTCTCAGACTCTGAGTAGTGATTTGATTAAGCAAACATGGATTAATTTTGTGTATGTAAACATTGCACATGCTAAAGGAAGAGCAGAAATATTCAGCAGGTCTCACAGAATTTGGCTGAAGGCAATTATGGCTTAGTGAGAACTGTATCCAAGATGCAGGGATGATGATGCCGTGTTCAATGAAAGCTATTGCAGGTGCTAGCAAGACTTAACATTATTATGGGAAAAGTTAAGGTAGTGGATGACTCAGGGTATCTGAATTTTGGTTTAGTTTTTCAGGATAACATAGGCCTGGTTGAGACTAAGAGGCATTACCATTTGATGGCTGTTTGCTAGCCTGTACGAAATGAGTTTAGCGGCCTTGGTGGAAAGGCATCCATGTATTACCATATATGGTACTAATTAGCAACTGTGGTGAATTGGCTTATGTCTGAAGAATGAATGGAGACTAAAAAACCCTTCTGTCCTTACAGATAGTCAGGACTGAGGCATAAAGGCAGAGCCATGTAGAAAATCTTGCAGTGTGGCTACTTGTTTTATGACTGCTTTGCCAAATGGACATCCATGAAGATTTAATACACAAGTGCTAAAATTCATAGTGTGGGGGAAACAGGAAAGCAATCCGGAAAGAGAGAAACAAAAATAAGTTAATTTCCCCCTCCCCACCAATTTGTCCTGCTCTTTTTGAAGTTAGTCAGTAATTTTTCTGTTAAATTAAATGGGAGTGTAAGGCCCATGTCAATTTGATTATAAACCAACCTCAGGGTAATTTAGAACTGCATTGTAGCTCATAGATTAAAGAATTACTCATAAATCCACAGTGATTTTGTAAAAACAAACTCACTCCCCTCAAATGAAACATTTTAATAAACCTACCTTCTTCATAGAAGCTTGCCAGAATAGTAATCAAACTGTTATACAGTTTTAGGATGCCAGACTCGTGCTATTCACTGTTACAACCTTGATTTATAGAAACTAATTTGTACTGCTTCTCTTTTACTGGCCTTTAGCATATAGGGTTTGCATATAAACTGACTCATTACTGAAGAAGTCAGTGGGACCAAGTAGGTTAAAGCACTGCAGAAAAATACTGTACAGGGAACAAGATGGGATTGTATTCATCGGTGCTTCTACACCAAAGAGAACATAAAATGCAGAAGCCATGGAGCTTTCTGTACTGTGGAACAGTCTGTAAGCAGTGATGCATAAAACGGTCTCAAAACAGCCCAGTTTCAGCAAGGAAGTAAAGAGCCTGTTTGCAAGTTATGCAGCTAGTTATTTTGTTAGTTCTTCCTAAACGGTGCTTGATGATAACATACAGACATTGAGACTGTTTTCTAAAACTACAAGGCTAGGTACAGATGTTGCACACAAACAGGTATAAGTGATCGGGATATGGTCTAAACCTGTAACAGAACACAAGTTCAGCACACATAGATCGGTTTTAAAATGGGGGAACCTGATCTAAGATACACTTGGCTGGATGTAGTATTAGACTTAATTGGTTTAGGTTAGAGCAGTATATCACACTTCTGTCCCAGATCCCATACTGAATCACCTTAGTTTGCTGTTCTCTGGCATCCCAGGCACCCCTTGCAGGGTGGCATGCTAACCTCAGCTAGTGCTACTCTGCTCCAGGCCAGTCCTGCCCCCAGGTTGTCAGCGACAGGAGTCAGAAAGGCAGGAGTCTCTTGATTGTGTGGGTGGGGGAACAGAGCCCTCGCACACACAGCCCTGGCCCTGAGCCAGCACAGTAGGGGGGGGCACGTGGTGGGGGGGCTCTGTTCTTCCCCCCTCTCTCCCACCCCAGCCCAAATCTCCTGACAGCTGCATCCAGGAGCTGGTTTGGAGCCAGGCTATCCACCACGCTGGGAAATAGGGGTGGGGAGGTAGGGAGCAAGAGAATAAATAGAGGACATAAAGGTGTTGGGTTTCGTATCAGAGGACAGAGGACCAGAAAACCGGAACGTCCTCTATGATGGCCACCTTAGCTCTGATTCCCCCTCCACAACCCCGTTCCCAGCATGGCAGAGAGGTGCGTAGCTCTGAGCCGTGGCTCCATTCCCCCCACTCCCACCCAGCTGTGCAGGCAGGAGGGAGAGACTCCAAGCGGTGGCTCCTGGCTGCGGCTGTCTGCCAGTCTATGAACCAGCAGGGAGAGGGGAGGGCTGGGGGTAGGAAAACGGAGCAGGTCCCACACTGCTGGCTCAGGGCTGGGCCTGTTCAGCCTGGGGCTCCATTCCCTCAACCCCATTGCCGGGTCTTGCTGACAGCTGCAGGCTGGGTCACCTCCAGACTCGAGCCAGGATAACTGGGGGCCCCTGCTAGGGTGGGCGGGGCTCCATTCCTCCCACCACCTGCTGCTGCTAACCAACAGCTGGCCGGGGAGAGGGGCTGCGCTGGGCAATCTGGAGTGGCTAGCTGTTCTGCTGGACTTGGACTTCTTCGGCAGCCTGCTGGGAGATTTGTGAGAGTGCTCCAGCTTGCTGACCTCAGCCAGTGCAGGCCACCACCATCCCCCTTAACTCCTAAGGGCAAATGTGAGTTCTGTTCGCTCCCAAACTGATCTAGCCGTGAAAGTTACTTGGGCTTTTTGAACCTCTGTACCTAGCATGTCTTCTAGCTACAGGAAATATTATAGCTCATCTATACCCTTTCCCAGATAATCCTGTTTTATTAGGAGATGGACATAATGTCCCATGTCACATTTTGTGTTCATAATATTGGGCAACAAAGGCAAATATCTGACATGCAGGCCATGCTTTAAGGAGAATCTTGTTTCATTTGACTTCCATAGAATTTAATCAGGATATTTCCAATGGAGCGACAGTTTTTTCTCACCCCATCCTCATTCCTCACTGGTAAGATGGAGAGTTTGACCTCCCCCTCTCCTGCTCCCAAAACTTTAGGCATGCGGAATCAAGAGAAATGGAAAGACTGATAACTCAAGAAAAGGAAGGGCAACACAATTAACCAGTTTGGGCTTTCAGTTCTAAGTGAAGTGTATGGGATTTCTGGCCACGCTTTGTGGAAACCAAACCCACTGAACTTACCATGATAGAGACACGCTGGCACACGTCAGAAATTCTGGGACCAGGCACCAACTATATTGTATACATTTGAGGTGAGACTGGGGAATTGCAGTGAACATGTGGAAAGTTTTAGGGCTCTGAGAGAGAGTTAGTGGCAGCTTGCAGTTAAAGACGGATTGTTTTGTTCAGTCCCAAACTGAAAATAAACACAACAAAACAAACTTCATTTTGAATTGGCTCCAAGATCTTTCATTTTGTTTTTAACCTTTTCTAAAACAACAAAATGAGGTTATTTTGAAGCAAAACATCAGTTTGAACATAGACATAAGGAAGTTACGATTTTTTTTCCGCCAAAGTTTCTCCCTCTCCCCAAATTCATAAAGGATTTTGGTATCCCTGAAACAGCATTTTTGGTAATGTACTAGTTGATAAAAAAAAACCCCAATCACTCCCCTCTAATCTTAGGACAGGAAGTTTATGTTAGCAGAAAGGAGTAACAAATAGATTTTGCACGTATCTGATGCAAGAGCAGAGATCAGAAGCATGGAGAATATTGACTTTGCTGAAGGGAACTGGGCTTTGATAGACTGATTTACAGGAGGAAGGAGATGGGGAATCTGGTTGCAAGTGTCAGGGGATAATCAACCATTGGAGGGAAATAAGGGCTTTTAATGATTGGATGAAAGGTTTTTGCAATACAGAAGCTGTATGTTTTATAGATGTGATAATATAATAAATAGTAAACATAGGCTGTGAATTAAATGGTGCCTTCAGTAACCAAGCAATGTGATACATTAGACAGGTGAAGAATAAAAAGGAAACATTATCTTAGAGCACATATATTCATCTACATCTCTCTTTGCTGCAACAGCCTCAAAACAGGTTCCTGCAGTATGCTGCCAACCGTATAACACCTTGATTAAGTGTCTGTTTATTCAAGTGGATGTTCCACAGGATATTGTGGCTGGATCGCATGCTTGTGCTGGCTGAGTCACGTGACTTTAGATCTATCCTTCAGCGCATTCGCTATGAATGCACCACAGCTACTGACAAATAGGATTTTAGCATTTATGGTGCACCAAAAATGTGCAAGAATACAATATGCTAAACTCTGCCCCTCTGAAGGGAGGAAAGAGAGGGGGATGATTCAATTACCTGTTTTTCAATTAAATTAATGAAGGCAGCTACATGAGGCCCATGGGCGAGGGCAAGTGTCTTTGGGCTACTTCTAGTGTTACTTAAGTCAGTCCAATTCTCTGTAGGGAAAGCCTGATACGCCTTTTTAAAAGATCTAGAAAACAGACTTGACTTCCCTGCAAATAGAAGCCAGCATTTAAAAATGTAAAATACCTTAAGCAGTTGAAGATCAAATGGATTCATTCAGTATTTAAGATATTAATATTCATCCCTAGTACAATTCTTTGACTACAATGGATTTATCCCAGGAATTAAATCAGCCTATTGTTGAAATTCCTCCAAAGTGAGGTGTGTGTTTTTATATAAGCAGTCATTACCTAAGCTGAAATAATCTAGACAGGGCAATAGTTTAACATCTTTGAAAAGAGTTATCATTTTTGATAAGTCCCCAAAGGGAGCATGTTCACTATGATAGATAAATTAAAAACTGATGCGAGCGATCATCTAAAAATGTCACTTCTCATCTTTAACAGCCTACTTCCTACCTCATTAAGCTAGTTGACTGCATATATTTAGACAATTATTATCATGATTTACTGCTCTAATGCTCAATCATTAGCAGGAAAAACAACAATAAGGGCTTCTGTCTCCCACAGGGAGATGATGAAGTTGTCAGCTGCTCAGTTAAATACAAGAGCAGAGTGAAAACGACAGCAAAGTATTTCTGCTGCTGTTAGAAGATGAGATATAAAACTAGATTTATTTGGGACAATCTGATAGAGAAAATTGAATCTTAGGAACTGAGTTCTCTGAAAGCTTTCCAAGTGTTACTGTATATGATTCAGACTGCAAAAATGGATAACAGCTGGAAAAAAATGCCTTTGACATTTTTCTATAATACTGGTAAAGATAAAGGAGATGAGTGGTCTGTGAGACATGAGTGATTGTCACTATTATCCCTATCACAGTTACTATTTATTAAGGATCCCACTCAGCAGTCATCACTCTGACAAATCACCCACTGAAGTTCTGCCAAAGTAAAAAGCCCTGAAAAGGCCTTTGTGCAGTTAGGAGTCAACCTTACCAGCATGGGAGTAGTCCTAAAATAAGGCATCTCACTGAGGTCAATGGGCACCTGTACTGGCACTCCAGGCTTGCGGGGGGAGGGAGGGAGGAAGGGGTTTTAATTAGAGTGGCTCTCAGGACCCTTACACTCATGCCCCCCACTTTTATAACCCATTACTAGGTTTTACTGGAAGACTTGCATTGAAATTTTGAATATTATATAAACTGGGTAACATCCTGCCTTTTGGAAGGCAGAGGGCAACTAGGTAATAAAAAGCCCACTGATTATGCTACATATGTGCTTTGGTATTTACTTAATTTTTTTCTTTCATGACCTATTTTATTATATTCTTAAACATATAAATGTGTGCTAATCAGAACATTGCCAGAAACAGCACATCAAATTATATGTAAGATTTAATTCAGAAAAAGTAATCGTGTTTATCCTAAGGGAAACAATAAATAATATACTCTAGGCAGGCAATACTCCATAGTTACTTTGTGCTTAAAGAAAGAAGTGGTGACAGTTAATAAAGTCACAGCCAGCCCTGGATGCAGTAAAATGCATTGTATAACCAGCTGTGCATCAGAGCAATGAGCAGAAATGCTAAATCATGCCAATTCTGATTTCAATAATCTACTTTGCTGATAGATTAAAAATACAGCTTTGCATTAGGAAGTATAGATCTCCAGTAGGCTGAGTCAAAGGGCATATAGAGAGCAATGCTCCAGAGATGACCACAGTATCTGTGAAGATCCAGTGTCTAAGATTGAGATTAGCAACATGATAGGGCAGGAGTTTGATGACATTAGTTGTCAGTACTTTAGAAAAGGAAGGATGGAGATGTGGGCTACTGTGCACAGCCTAAGAGCTTTGTTTTTCTATGAGTATATCCACATGTTCAATTAACACACCTTAAGGTTACTGTGCATTAAAATAAGGTGCAGTAAACTGCACCTGGGGACACTTCTACACATGCACCTTCATCAGGAGCATCCAGACATGCATGGACCTGGGGACAACTAGCAACAGCACACCTTGCACTGCAGCTACTTGTCACCAGGGAACGCCTGTGCCATGCATGCTTTGGTGTGCAGAAAGTTGCCCTGGGTGCACTAGGGGAGGCTGAGGCCACACTGTTCTGGCCCCAGCACCCTTACTTGGGGGCCTCCTGGGGCCGCAGCTGTGGCAATACTGCTGCGCAGAGCCTGGCTGACAGCGGAGCGTGGCTCCGGGAGGCCCAGCTTTGCTTTTCAGCAGCACAGTGTGGGCTGCCCCATTTTTTATCTGTGGTTTGTTTTTTTTTGACCCCTGGATATTCAGGGGTCAAAAAAACCTGTGGAAAAAAACACGGTGCAGCACACACTCAGGCAGCATGCCCTTGCAGCACTGTCCCGTACATTTATTTTTAGCAGTTACTTCGCTGTAGCGGAGTGCTATACTCAGAGAGCGTACTGCTACAGCAACATAGCATCACGTGTAGCACCTTATACCAAGTAGTTCAAATGTGCTGATGGTCTCTGCAATATAAGAGTGATTTTCTAGGTATGGAGTGAAAGGTAGACAACTATTTTCTAAATGTTGTTAGAGGCTGGTCAACTTTTATATTGCAAGTTTATCCTAGGTCTTATTTATTTATTCTTAATTCAGGAGAAAAGGACTAAATTATTCCATCATGATTACTCAGACCCATCTGCTATAGGTAGAAGTAAAGTACCCAATGGTCTAGCTTTAATAAACTGAAAAACAAAAGATTTTTTGAGCCAGTCCTCAGTCACTTCTAAAGCTTCTTTCAAAACTGCAGCTTCCCAATGTCTTTTGCTTTGTAGTAGCTATGACTACCTCAAAAGAAGGTACTGAAAAGCCATTTTTATAAACAAAATCATCAGCAAGCCATAAGCCATCTAGCTGCAGTATTACAGAACCACACTCATTCAGAATGCTTCTGTAGAGCTCTAAGACTTTATGGTCCCAGGTGTTTTATTGTGATGTACTAAATATGTCTAAACATCATCCTCATTTTTAAATGTATGTTATCTGCAGGAGGTGCTGAGTGAGATATGTCCTTTTAGTTTTTGTCCATGTTACCTGTTTCAAAATCTGCATGCAAGTTACCAGAAGAAAGATGATGAGGGCTGTGTGTAGCTCCCTCTGCTGTCCATAAAGGATGTTTCTCTGTATCCAAGGAACCTCATTGATTAAAGCAAGGAGTTTCCGTCAGAGAAGCTGAATGGCTGCCTCCGTACTGTTCAGTCTCTGAAGGCTCAGGCCTGATGGTGAAAGTTGAATGCTTATCCCCATGTGGCAGCACAGTGTTCAAAAATAGGGTATTACAGATCAAGAGCAGCACAGAAATTCCAAGGAAGGTTGAAAGTACATTTTTAATTTGCTTCTGTGTGTTTGAATGCAGAATAAATGGGGTGAGAATGATCACTGGTTGCATTCCCCTCCAATGATCAGCAGGCAGACAGCAGCTACATTACCTCTTCTAGGTATAATAAGGTACATATTAAAAGGAGTTTCAGAAATACCTTCTTGAATTGTGAGGTGAAGGCACATAACAGCAAGATATCTTTATGGTTTATTTTTCTTTGTTTTAAAAAGCACATTAAATCTCCAGCTGATAGCATTAGAAGTTAAAACTTCTATTTAGAAGAAATAGACAGAGATAAGAAGGAAAAGTTGGAACTTTCTCATCAACGTACCTTAACTTACTGGATGAAAGAGTTTGATTTCCATGGGCTACTCTGCTAAGGGTGTGAATGAATACCAGTAGTACTATGGAAATCTGTCCAGACAGAACTAGATGGACCCTTACACCTATTTGGCATAGGCTTCCAATTGCTTTGTTTCTTTGGAAGTAAAAGCCTCTCCTAAAAGCACTGAGGATGGTTCTTTAAAGGAAAATACACAGAAAAATTGTTTACTGAGAAGGGAGTGGGGGTGGGAAACCCAGCCCAGGAGTACATTCGGGTAGGCCTGGCAAGGGGCACAACAGCCCTTGCCAGGCTTCCCTCCCCCCTGCCCCCACTTGCTGCTCCAGCAGCAGGAGCAGCGGACTTGGCCAGACACAATAGCCTGAAGGGAAAGGAGGGGGTGTGTTAATCCTCCCTTCCTCTGGCACGGGACAGGGGACAGATGACAATAAAGCTGTGAAGGGATGGGACAGGTGCTCTGGTGAATGGTGGGAGGCAACCATGTGCCCAGGCAGCTCAGGGCAGGTGGCTACAAGGGCCAAAACAGGACTGCAGAGTCCTGGGGAGTGGCTGGTGGCTGCCTGGGCAGCTGGGGCCAGGTGGCAGGGTAGAAGGGAGACTTGGCCACCAGCAGGCGTGGGGTGGGGGGGGCAGGCTGGTGCCGGGAGGAAGTACCAGGGTAGGGGCCAGGGCTACTAGTGGACCTCAGGGGTTGCTGGGAGCCTGGCCCTAGGGCCAGCTGAGCCTGCAGCACCAGGGCATAGGTGAGCCCTGTTTCCTGTGTGGCCCCAATTGGGGCACATCCCTTTCGCTGTTTGGCCCCACAGCTGAGCCCTGAAGCAGGGAGCCCTGCCCCACCCAGGAGCCACAGGACGAGCGCATCAGGCTGTGACTGGGGAAGCTGAGGCCTGACATCAGGAAACTCCTACTCCCTGGGAGGGAAGCAATGTGCTGCACCGGTCCCAGCAGGCTGGGAACTGTGTCCTTGCAGGGCTCTGGGGCCCAGCCCCACAGAGCCTTGCTCAGGATGGTGCAGCTGGGGGCAGCCCTGGTTGGAATGGGGACTGTACTAGCCACCTCTGACATCCCTTCCAGCCCCAGTCTTTTATGAGGCTGAGGGTGGTGCTGGCTTGGGGATGGGAGAAGACAGTGGGCAGGGACCAGGGCCAGGCCCAGGGTAGAGCAGTGCTGAGCCAGGGGATGTTCACCAACCCTGCCCTGCCTGAACCAGGAGCTGAAGACAAGTATGTCCCTCAGCCCCTGCAGCTGTGCCTGGATCTGCCTCCCACCTCCTTCCCCTAGACTTGCCCCCAGCTCTACTCTGGGATCAGGGCAGGGTGGGCCATAGCAGCTTTGCATGGGGAGGCGGGGACAGCCCAGGAGCTGGGGCCTGCGGGGTGGAGGGCCTCTGGGCCATGCAGGGCTGGGCTGCAGGAGCATGTGGCACCACAGCTGTCTAGAGGCCAGGCTGCAGAGGCCACTTGCAGGAGGCGGAGGGCTGGCTCCTGCTTAGCCAGCATGTGTCCAGGCACTGGGCAGCAGCTCCAGCCCTGGCTGGCAGGGAGTGTTGCCTGGAGGCAGGCCTGTCTGTCTAGGGAAGAGCCTGGCCATGGCCCTCCCCCCCACCTCCTGCCACTGCAGAAGGGAAGGGAGGGCTGCTTTACCGCCCGTGGCACCCAGTGGTTAAACCACTACACGTTCCTCAGGTGCCCTGCTGTGGCCTCTGCACCCTTCCCTATCAGCTATGCCCAAATCACTGGTTGAAACAGTAACAAAGGAGTAAGCCTTCTGGCTAACAAACTGAATCCCCTTCTGGGTCCACACAAAACCAGTAGATGCCTACCTGCATAACAAGGCTTCCCCTTACCCCAGGTAATACTCCCCTGTAGGACAGCAGCATTTTGTTTCCTCAAAACAGCCCCAGTGCCACCTAGGAACTCTCTTGCATTTCCCTCTACTCTAGAGCTCTTGCCTCTACAGCCTCCAGGGCCACACTTCACTTCCCTGCTCAGGGTCTGTGTTTATATATGTATCTGGCCCTGCCCCCCCCCCCCCCCCCCCCCCGAACCTCCTGGCAGGTGCATCCTTGATTTGCCACAGGTGTTTCCTGATTCAGCTTGCCAGCTCAACCCCAGGATGATTTATTCTTGCTGGCAGAGATGACCGTAGCAGGGTGCAGGGCCCAGCCTGTGTGGAGCCTGGACGTGGTAGCGGCAGTGGGGTTGAAGGGTTTGGTGAGCGGCTGGACGCGAAGTCAGCCCGGCTCCACCAGGCTTCCCAAAGCGCGGGGCCTGAGGCAGTTGCCCCAGTTCTTCCCCCCTAGGGACAGCCCTGGCTGCTGGTCTCTTCTGTGCTCTTATCTTGCTTCCAATGCAGGGCTCTACCTCATGGTGCTAGTGCAGTAGTGTTAGTTTTGCGGTAAGTGCTTGTATCTGGTAAATCCCAAGTACCTGTTCCCTGGCAGCTCATAATGAGCAGCTTTCCCCACTTGAGGCTTTCTCTGCTGCTCCTTCACCCTTAAAGTAAAAGGAGCCTTCAGCTCTCTGTTACACACTCTTAGAAAACAGTGGAAAATAATTAATACACATGATTTGGACAGCCAGGAGACAAGGAAAAGACTTCATTACCAATTAAGAAGAAAAGGATGACAATACGTCCACTTGTGTGCAGGGTAGATCCAGAGGTGTTGCAGTGACATGGGACTTTAGAGCTGCTTGAAAGAAGGAACTCAGAGCAAACCCTGTGCCAACCAGCTGGTGAGATCATAGAGCGCACAGCTCTGGCAGGAGCTGCACTGACATGCTGATGAGCTCCAAGAGCTCATTGGCATTCACAATCACAGCAAAGGGTTGTGGCTAGACCGCTTTCAGCTGTTTGGCACGTGTGCAATGAGCTCTCTTCACTGTATATACACCACACAGCCGAAGCAGGTGTGGCTGCACTCCTGTCCCCGCAATTCTGTATTTCCCAATGCTTCAGTGTGTCTGAATCAGCATGGTTAAGAAAAGTTAGCAAATGGCAAAATACTGTGTGTTTTCTCCTCCTCCACAAAAATATTTTTTTCCTGAGTAGGAACACAAAGAACGTGTCTTCATGTCACCCTACAGTGATGTTGCTACTGCACTGTGCTTTAAAAGGTAATTCCAAAAGGAAGCACTAAAGCCCAGCACAGTAACTGCCTGTACTGCACCGTACATGTAGTGCAGTTATTTTTAGCCACTACTTCACCGTAGCGGTGTGCAGTAATGGGGGGAGCACACCACTATGGTGAGGTAGCTGCCAGTCATGTGTTGAAGCACGCAATCACTACGTTGCTGTAGCATGTCATTACACTCACCGTAGCACATTGCTATGGCAACACAGCATGACATGTAAACGCACCTAAGTTGTCCAAAAGGAGAAAAGAATTAAGGGCTATATATGAGAAGGGACATTGGTGGTGTAACAACTTTTTGGTGCACTGCTCCCTGTGACAATTCATGTAATGAATTGGGAACTTGAGGCTGTGAAGTGAACTGGGTGCCAAAGAATGGGATTCACAAAAGTAAAAAAAAACTGAGTAGGTAGGTAGCTGCTAGGACATGTGGAGAAGAGGGGTTGGGAGGTAGGCCTTGGCCCTTCCAAGACAGTTAGGCATATAGCTGTTGTGTGGAGGAACTAAGGCCTTACTACGGGATAAATGGAATGGACAGACATACATGTATCCTGTCAGACAGCCTTTTCTCAAGCTCTTTTGTGTAATCCCCAGATCTAGTAGGCTCTGGGAATCTCTGTAGGATCAACCCAAGCCCAAAAGACAAGATTAGAGGAGGAATGCCTAGTTTGAATGCCCACCTACTTATATAGCTCTGGTGGTAATCTTACATGGTTTTGTGTATACCTGCTGACAGAAGCTATGGTGCCAGTGGATTTGAAGCATCTACTGGATTATGTGGCAGAAGAGGCTTGAGGGTTTCTGATGCTTGAATACTTGATTTAGGTACTTAAAGTAACATTTAGGTACCTAAGTCCCTTTGTAGCAATAGCCTGAAGTCATATAGACTACTAGAGGTCAGGGTTTTTCAGTCTTTTTTAAGGGAGTTGTACCCCTTCTGGTGGGTACCCCTTCTGGATGCAGTCTTTTTGGAGAACCTAGTGCAGTCAGGTACAATAAAAGACCATTAGATTATTTTCCTATTTGTATGTTGTCAACAGGTTCCTAATTCTTTTCTGCAACATCACATACGGAACTATGAGGTTAGTTTGCTTGTAATTCCATAATTGTTGTAAAGTAGACCTAGGAACACTCAATGTTAATCTAATTGAATGATTCTTAACTAGGGTGGCTTTAGATTAAGGTGGGCAAAATATAGCCCACGGGCTGGATGCAGCCCGCCAGCGCATTCTATCCGGCCCATGGGGCCTTTAAAAATTTTAGAAAATTAATTTATATCTGCCTTTGGCCGCCTGGCAAAGATGACAGGTGGACAGCGGCAGCACGACCCAGCGGGAGCCTGTGGCTGCACAACAAGGCTAGTCCAGCTCAACCCCAGCCCCCCCCCCCCCCCCCACCTTACTACCCTTAGCCCCCAACCAGAAGCCTCTGCAGCTTCTGGCCCTGTGCCCCTGGGGCTGTTCCCCCTTCCTCCGTCTGAGTGGAAAATAAGGTACGATTGGAGGGAGGGAGTGGCTGGAAGTGGTAGTTGCAGGGAGTGGTAGGGGCTGCATGGAGCAGCACGGTGGCAGGGGCCCATGGGGAGTAGCGGGACCCACGTGGTGTGCAGCAGGCGGCAGAGCCACAGCAGGCAATGGAGTCACACTGGTCCCTGGCGGGCAGCTGGGCTGCGGCAGGCTCCAGCAGGCAGCACAGTGGGCCCCGACGGGTGGCAGAGCCACGGCCGGGCCCCAGCTGGTGGTGAGGCTGCAGTGGCCCCTGGGAGGCAGCAGAGCCACGGGCAGGTGGCAGAGTCGTAGCTGGGCCTCAGCGAGTGGCGGGAGCCAGTGGGCGGCAGAGCCGCAGCGGGACCCAGTAGGCAGCCGAGCCCCAGTGGGCAGCGTGGCCACGGCAGTCCCTGACAGGCAGCAGAGCTGCAGCTGTGCCCCAGTGGGCAGTGGGGAGGTGGCGGGCCCCAGGATGTGGCAGAGCCACAGCAGGAGGCGGGCCCCGGTGGGTGGCAGAACCGCAGCTGGGCCCCAGCGGGCCCCACCAGGCAGCAGAGCCACTGTGGGTGGCGGCACAGGTGCAGTGGGCCCCAGTAGGCAGCATAACCACAGGGGGCTCTGGCAGATGGTGGAGCCATGGTGAGTGGCAGGGTTGCAGCAGGTGGCAGAGTCACAAAGGTGCTGCAGTAGGCAACGCAGGGAAAGGTGGTGGCGGGCAGAAACATGGAGCCTGTGCAAGTGCCCTGGGACTGGCAGAGACCCAGGGTGGGGTTGTAGAAATACAGAGCCTGGGCATAGGGTCTGTTTGGCTACATCATGAGGCTCACATGCAGTGTGTTAGAGCTGCACAGCCTGGCCCTGACTTTCTCTCTCAGCACACACCCAATCATCATACCTACACCTCACTGCATGTGTGTGCATGCACACAGTCTCCCTAACCACACTGCCACTTATACCCCCTTGCTGCCCACACAACACACACAGTGGGACTGTATTTTAAGCTATTATGCAGCCACTTCTAGATACACTTTTTGTAAACACACAAATCAGAAGAAAAATATTTAAAAATAAAATTAAAATAGGTTATAGTAAATGTTTTGTGTGTGTGTGCGCGCGCGTGTGCACACATACATAGCTTATTCACTGTTTCCAGATCACAGCACCCTTTCTCCCAAATGGAGTACTTCCAGGGCAAGGGGAGGGACTTCCAATGGCAAAGGTCAGGGGATAGGAGGTGGGACTTCCAGTCCCAATATAGTGTCGTGGAAACACACACAGAGTACTTTTGGGTCAGGTCAGCAGAAGCTTTTATTCAAAAGAAACTACAGCTGTAGGGGGAGTTCCAAAGTGACATGGATTTCCCAAGCACTTGGAAGGGGTCCCCCCCCCCCCAAGAGCAAAATCAGGAGGCTTATATACTTTTTAACAGTCGCTTACAACTCACGTGATCATATAGTGAAATTAGCATGAAAAGCGGCTATAATATTACTTCATTATTTCTTTGCTGTTATCAGGATGGGAATTATGGGGGAGATAGGGTTAGTTCACAAACCTCCTTCTTGCACCTGGAAATCTACTTTGTACATACTTTTTTTTTTTTTTCTACCTTCAAGGCCGCGGTGAGCGAAGCATTTGCAGAAGAGTTACAAAGAACAAACACTTGCCCTTATCTGTTCTACTGTACCGAGCCAGCAATTCTACACAAAGCGGTTATGTCATCTTATAACTAAAATAATCAAAGTTTAAGGCATATATTTTTTCTGATTCCACAATAGCAACCAGGAGTGGGGCAACTGTCAAGGGGTGGGGTTATCCATGTGGCCCTCAACAGCTTCCCAAAACTTGCCTTCAAGTTGCTGCTCAGTTACAGTCCTGACAGACTCCTCTAAACCCTGTCGGTTGTTGGACCCCTCACTGGGACCCACACTCAGGAGGTGCCTTATGGTAATCCCAACCCTTATGGGCTAGATGTGTGGCTCCAACACCTCCCCTTTGTCACATCCTATGCCTCGCAAGTGGTATTTAAACATTATCCCTATTTTGATGAGGCCTCAATCTAACTCAGCCTCCTGTCATCACTGGGCCGCTGGCCTTTCTCTGCACCCTCTCTGGCACTGTGGCTCTACACCATAGTGTGCCCCCTATGAGGCCTCCTCCTCCCTAGTAGCCTCAGCCTGGTCCACCGATATGAAAACAACAACATAAATATGAGCCCCTGGACAATAACATAATACAAGTAATGCAAGCCACACACTGCCTCTTTAAAACCCCAAACTGCTTCTTGAGTATTGAGTGCCTCCCAGCCTTGGTTACCATGTAGACTTCTGGAACCTCAATAGCCCTGTAAACAGTTTACCTGGCACCCACAGTATTTCTGGGTAGTTCATCCCTGCAGGAGCTCCTTCCCCTGACAGCTTGCCAGAGAACTCACCTCTGCTGGCCTCAGCCCTAGGGATTATATGTGCCCAGGGCCCTGACTCCTTACCGGTCACCTGACTGGGTGCAGGTGCAGGCTAATTCCCCCATTAGCCTGCTGCCTAGGCAACCTGCAGCTGTGGAGCTTAGTTGTCTAGCTCCTCAGCTCTCTAGCCAGGTGGCTCCTGCCCTTAAAGGAGCAGGCACACCTCACTGCCCTGCGACGGTGCCTCGGCATGGGGGCTCTGCTATGCAGCACCTATGCTGAGGCATGTGGAGATGAAAGGGCAGCCAGCACAGGGCTGCCTGTTCCCTGTCTTTGTGCGCTATGAAGCCCCTGCACTGAAGCACGTGGAGATGGGAGAGCAGGCAACCCAGGGCTTCTCCATAGCTGGCTGGGGCACAGGGTGCCTCAATTAGGGCACAGTACACTAATTTACTCCAGTGTAGGATAGTCCCATCAGGCACAAATATTATCCTATGCCACAGTAAATAACTGTGATTAAACGGACATTTAAACTGGGGTAGGCAACATTTTTTGGCTGGAGTGCCAAAAATCCCCGCAATGTCTATCTTGGAAGGTGCCAGAGTGCCGGCATGCCAGAAAAACAAAACGAGGGCGGGGGGTACATGGTAGGATGCACTGCATATTAGTATAGTTAATAATCATAAATGTTGCCCTTTTTTATGGTAAATAACAGATTTTCTAAAAATTGTAAACCTGGCGACAATAGATAAAACTTCTGATACTCCCTTTGATCTTGTGTATTTGTTTTGTGCGGGTCCCCCCACAACAGGCCCCCAGCCCTGCTTGTGCCCCTTGCCCTCCACCCAAAGCCCCTGTGCCAGCCCTGCTCATGCCCCCTGCCCCCCAGCACAGGCTCTGTGGCTATCAGCAGCTACCCAGAACTTGGGCTGCCTGCAGCCGGAAGGCTAAAAACAGCTGCTGTCTCCCCGGCTGCCTCCCAGCTCCAGACCTGGCCCCAGGCTCCAGGGAGGCAGCAGCAGATGCCGGCAATGCTCCCTGCTGTGCTGCACTCCCCACTGCTTCTATGGAGCATTGTGTGGAACCTGGTGTGGCAGGGCACAGCGGGGAGGGTGGCCACAGAAAGCTGCCTGCCGCTCTGAGCTCCCCGCTGCCGTGGCCACCCTTTTCCTTGCAGGCAGGGGCAGCAGCAAGGGGCAGAACCCTTCATGCTGCCTACACTGCTCCCATGCACACAGGGGAAGTGTGACCAGGGCAGTGTAGAGCTTGCAGCAGCAGGCAGCTTCCCTGTGTGGCCCCTCTGTGAGCTGCCACTGTCACACATGCTGTGCTCCCAGCCCTGCTGCCCTCTCCTGGGTTGTAACCCTCGCTGCTGCCCCCACCTGCAGGGGAAGTGTAGCCAGGGCAGCAGGGAGCTCGGAGCAGCAGGCAGCTTTCTGCACCCCCAACCCTTCCCGCTGTGCCCTGCTGCACTGGGTTCCACATGCTACTCTGCAAAAGCAGCGGGGAGTGCAGCAGAGCAGGGAGCATTGCTGGCATCTGCTGCCTCCCCGGAGCCTGGGGCCAGGAGACAGCTGGGGATGGGGCCAGGAGACAGAAGCTGTTTGCAGCCTCCCGGCTGCAGCCAGCCTAGGCTCTGTAGCTATCAGAAGCTACAAAGAACCTGGGCTGCTGTTGGCTGCAGCCGGGAGGCTGCAAACAGCTGCTGCCTCCCTGGCCCGGCCTCGGCCCCGGCCCCAGCGCGTGCTGAGGAAAATGGCTTCATGTGCCATGCTCAGCACATGTGAGCCAACCCCTGATGTTGACAGTGACACAGATGCAAACTGCAAGCCAGCAGGGGACCAGAGCAAGGCCAGGAGTGTCCTTGGCTTAAACTGCACCACCTAGGCTCAATTTGCTCCTGTCACTGGGAGTACATTCAGACTCTGGGTCTGGATTAGTTTACTCTGGCACAAATTACCTAGAGTAAATTTAGTCACATTAATTGCATGTATAGATGAACCCAGTCAGCTTCTCTTCTACAAAAATGTTAGCCAGTTATCCTTCAGTGCCTCCACATTAGTTGTTTAGATGTAGTCATGTATTACCAAATACTTTAAACATGTAGCTTAAATAACAAAGATATCACAGTCATCAAGGCCTGCAAGGATCATAGGGAGAAAGGTTGATATAACTTTTAGAAATATCTGCCTACTCTGTGGAGACTAAGTGAGCCTTGATCACATATCTAATTTTAAATAAGCAATTGCTGCAGTCTTCTCTGAACTTTGGGAAAGAACATTTTGCATTGTTGTTTGGTTCATCAAATATGATTCACACCTTTAAATGTCAAAAAATGCTGAGGGACTCCTGCTTTTAATTTTTCAGCAGAGTTCCAATGTGTACAGAGAAGACCAAATTTTCTGGCCTTCTTAAGGCACTCCAGAAGTTCTATTTGTATTGCCTTTTGTGATGAGAAACAGTCACAGAAAACTATTAAGTCCCAATTATTAACATGTCATTTTCACATGATTTCAGCTTGCTTGTAGCACATCATGGGGCCCATAAGTATTGTCCCTTGAGTCAACTAGCTTCAGCCAATTAGCCATATCACTTCCCGGTAGGGACTGATTCTTTCCCCAAGTGCTGCTTTGCTCCTATTTCACTTGAACAAAAGGTCCATATCCTCCCCCTTGTGAACACACTAACTCCTTACAGAACAAGTGTATGGTAGATTCATAGATTGTTAGGGGTTAGAAGGGACCTTGTAGATCATCGGGTCCAGTCCCCCTGCACTAGGCAGGAAAAGACAACTGGGGTTAAGTGA
Source organism: Alligator mississippiensis (assembly GCF_030867095.1). Taxonomy (NCBI): domain Eukaryota; kingdom Metazoa; phylum Chordata; order Crocodylia; family Alligatoridae; genus Alligator; species Alligator mississippiensis. The sequence continues at coordinate 83,456,733 of NC_081825.1, forward strand.
CCCCAGCAAGGTGACTGTCCAGTCTCCTTTTGAAGATTTCCAGGGTAGGTGACCGCATCACCACCGGAGGGAGTTTATTCCACAGTCTGGACACCCTGACTGTGAAGGAGTTTTTCCTGGAATTGAGCCTGAAGCAGCCTTCCAGAAATTTGTATACATTGCTCCTGGTCTTTCCCAGGGGTGCCCTGGTGAACAGCTGATCACCGAGTTCTTGATGTATTCCACTGATGTAGTGGTAAGCCACTACCAAGTCTCCTCTCAGCCTTCTCTTCTCCAGGCTGAAGAGGCCCAAGTCCCTCAGCCTCTCCTTGTATGGCTTGTCGTGCAAGTCCCTGATCATATGGGTGGCTCTTCTCTGGACCCTCTCAAGTTTTTCCATGTCCTTGTTGAAGTGCAGCACCCAGAACTGGATGCAGTAGAGACTATTCTGAGACCAAAGACCTTTGTACACACCACAAAATTGGCCTTCAAAGTGGCTTAAATGCCCTTTTGCACCGCTTTAATGGCATTGCTGTTTGCATGCTCAGCAGTGTATTCAACTTTAAATGACTTTGTTACATAGCAAGATAAAACACCTCCGAGACTTGCAATTTGAATCTGTTTTAGTTTGCCACCTAACAAAGTTCAACAGTGCATGGGGTGCTGGAAGCTGACAGGCTTGGGGCTTGGTAGGCTTCCAGCGCCCCATGCGCTGTTCCCGCTACCTTCTTTTGCCGCCAGCACACCCAAGCACCCTCCTGCTGCCTTGCTGCTCTGCCCTAGGGGAAAGCCGTTTCTGGGCAGTCCCAGGCAGCAGAGACGGTGCTGGAGTTTATCTGCCTCTCCTGTGGCGGGGGGAGGGGCCTGCTGCCAGGTCATGTAACTCCCTGAGCTGTGGGGGACCTCAGTGCTTTCCTCTGCAGTGGCAGGGCCCCCCAGGCGGCACCTGCCCACTGACACCTGGCCTTGGCAGTCCTGGGGGGCGCTACAGCCATGGAGGGAAGCACTAGGCCCTGCACAGCTCAGGGTTGTGTGACCCAGCAGCAGCCCATACAGGCAGGCAGGCAGGCTCCCCTGAAGGAAAAAAAAAAAGGGGTGAGGAGCCTGATCTTTTTTTTTTTCTTTTTCCTCTCCAGAACCTGCCTGCCTGCCTGAGCTGCACGGGGGCCTGATGCTTCCCTCTGTGGCTGTGGGGGGGGAGGGGCAGTACTTCCCTCTGTGGCTGTGGCACCACCCAGGATCGCCTGGCCCAGGTTCCAGTGGGTGGGTGCTGCCTGTGGGGGTGCTGCTGCAGCCATGTAGGGGAGCACTGGCCCCTCAACAGCCATGGAGGGAAGCACCGGGCCCCAGTGCAGCTCAGGGACCTCTTGGGTCACCAACAGTTCACCCCCCTCCACTGCTGGAGAGGCAGGTAAAGATTGGGTCCCCACCTTTGTGTACATGCCACGGGGGTTTAGCTCAGTTTAATTCTCCCTAAACTGAAATGGTGAGTTTTTAAAACCCACTGTTTCAATTTAGGAGAACTAAACCGAATTAAACCCCCATGGCGTGTACAAGCAGCCCAAATGTCAGCTCTCTATGCATTTATACTACGTTCATCCCTGTGATCTCTAGGTTTTTGGAGAATTACGTGGACAGAATGTCATAGATCCAAAAATCTTATTTGCTACACTTAAAATAGAACCAGCCTAAAAAAGAAACTTGCTTGCTGGAAGAAACTTGTTTTGCATAATACTTTTTGTTTTTGTTAACAATATCTGGACTCCATACACAAACAAGTTTCTTCTTAGATTCGAGAAAATGACCAGTTTAAAATGTCTGTATGCTAAAATCTGTAACTTAATTGCCAAATCTACTCCTTGATACCCTGGAAGCACTTAAGATGTGAAATCCTGACTGATATAGTTAAAAGTAAAAGCAGTAACTTTAGCATAGCACATTTCCACTGAGCTCATAACTCCAGGGCATTTATGTCACTTGGAACTTGATGACAGCTTTGAATACTTTATCAGTCCAAAGATTTTAGAAAGCATACCGTGTGTGTAAACAGTAACAGGTTTCTAAACCTGAATTGTTTCTCAGCTGAAGGCATTGATGCAACATTTCAGACAAAAGGCAAGAAAACAAAACATAGTAGGTAGGCCCAAACAAAAAAAACTTGACAGTTTTTCAGTGGAAAGCTGGTCATGAAGTGATGCAGTAAGAGAGAAACCATCAAAGCCAGATCTGGACACTGTCATATGGGACAGTTTATCTTTTATACCTAGGAATAACACTATCTCTGCCAGTTTAAATCAGGAACAGAAAAACAGCATCATTTAAAATATCTGTTAACTGATTAATAAAATGTAGACAATATAGTTGGTAAAATTCACAGCTTTATGCTGACTATAAACACATATCTGGTCTACTCTTTACCAAGTTTTGCTGGGCTTTTTAAGATGCGTGAATTTTTTTATTTGCATGATTAAGTTTAGTGTCAATACCGTTATGCCAATAAACCGGGTATGGATGCATCTGACTAAGTATGTCCCACATGGGCCCTTTTCTTCCAAGCGTAGGTGTGTCTGCACTAGGAAAAGGGCTGCTGCTAGGTATGTCAGCATGGCTCAAGGAGGAAAACTTGCAGAGTTTTAGCCAAGATCTAAAGTCGCTTTAAACTCGAGGCTAGACTCAAAGCAGCCCTCAGAAAATGCCAGGGTGGTTTGCACTTGCCTTTCGACCACAGAAAAGGCCTAAAGGGATGCTTCTGGTGCAACGAGCTCCAGGCAGGACGCTTCTGACACTGCGGCTCCCTCTCGGAAACCTCTGGGCTTGTCCTGCGCCTCCTCGTGTTGGACCCCTGGCCGGGCTGACAGCAGCCTAGCGAAAAGCCGCGCGCACACCCGCCTCGCGTCACCCCGGGGACGGGCCAGGCTCCCCGCTCGCGGCCCGACGGACCCGCCCCTTCCCTGCCCTCCGTCCAGGGGCCGCTGGGAGCCCGGGCCGCGGGAGCAGGGAGGCGCTGCTGGACTTCCAGCAGGGAGGCGTGCGAAGACCACGCCGTGCCTACAGCTCCCAGCATGCCCCGCGGCAGCCATTGGGCGGTGGCGCGGCCTGGCCGCGCGGCATGCCGGGACGGGTAGTTCTAGACCCCACCCCGCCCCGGGCACTCGCTAGGAGGTGAGGGGCCGCGGGGGTGGCACAGCTCTGCGCGGTGCCTATGGCCACTGATGGCCCGCGCCAGACCGAGGCTGGGAGGGTGGCGGGTAGAGATTGGCCGAGCTCTACTGCCCCCTGGCACAGCGCGAGAAGCTTCCAATCTCCCCCCTCGCGCGCTCGGCGTTAATGCGCTGCGCATGCCCCAGCCGGATGGCGCGTGTGGTGCAGCGCTTTGGCCTTGGGGGAGCGGGGCGCAATGGCTTGAGTGCCTGGGAGGGGCCCTGAGGCCGAGGCTGGAACGACTTTTGCTACCCGGGAGCTTTGCACCGGTCTTGCACCAGCCTTTTGGAGGTGACTAGTGCCCAGGCTGGGGGCTGCTTAGGTAGCCAACCTGTGGTCCCCTGCCCCTGGCGTTGGAAGGCAGGGCTTGGCTTGGCTTGGAAATGTTTGCTTGGATGTTCTGAGCCACGAGTCCCGATTGGTGCCCCCCTGTTGGCGCCTTTTCATGATGTTCCTATCTGCGTCATTTAAAATTAAAAGATCATTAATAGTGATTGCAGCAGTCTTGATGTGCCAGAGTAGCAGTGCCTATGCTTTTCGGCCCGCAAGCCAAATAAGTGGTGCCAGGCTGTGGGCCCAATCTGGTCCTGGCCTTGTATCGGGGTTTGGAAACGTGGCAGCAGGGGAGCAGCGTTAATTGCTACCTCTTCCCCCCACCGCCAACTTTCTGGACCCATGGGGAGACCCATGGGCTAGGGGTTGAGCACCTCTAATTATATGTTTTTATCAGCAAGACCAAAATACTAGCACAGTTATGTGACTGGACGATACGAATTCACATAGTTGAATGAATCTACTGTTCACCATATAGTAATAGATAATAGTGTTTAATTTAGTTCAGCACAGCTGAAGCATTAATGTAGGTTTTTCTTTCAATGCTGTTAATGCTGCAAAGTGCCAAGCGTCCTTTCACTGACTTCACTGAGAACAGAGGGTGCTTGGTACCCTGGAGAGTTAGGCTTAAAGTATATAGTTCTAGTCATTGCTGTTTGGATTGACTTGCTGTTTGTGAATTATTCTTTGGAGATGGCCAAAGTTTGTGCCATTTTTGGAGGATCCCGAGGAATTGGAAAAGGTGTTGCACAGCTGCTGGTACAGAAAGGATACCGCTTGGCTATTATTGCTAGAAATTTGGAAGTAGCCCAAACCACAGCAGATCACCTGGGAGGTACGTATGTCCGCTTTGTTGCTATTTTATTTGCATGTTCTCCAGTGTTTAGGTAACCTGTAAGAACAGTAAATAGTATACCTAAATTGAACACTTTCCCAAAGTCAGATAGTGGTAAAAGGTAGAGCCACTGTTTCAGAAGTAATGAATACATAGATGGACAGTTTGTTTGTTCACGTTGCTTCAGATTGTAAGTGCTTGATCCATTTTTTTCAAAAAGGCCAATGGGAATGTATCAGTTAACTTCACCGGAAGCAAGGTAGTCCACTTATTAAATTTTGGATAGCTGTGTTCAAAGGAAATGTCCTGTGTATTTTCTGTATCCATTGTGTAATGCATTTAAATTATATTTTGAAATACCACTCACAGGGTTAGCATCAGCTAAAGGGAGCCAGTTTTCAAGAAGCAAAATATGGGGCACAATCTTAGATGCTTCCAAGTTTTCCGGTACTAAAAGTAAAGTAGTTCATGCTACTTGTGAAGTAGTTTATCCTACTTCTAGGTCCTTTTTTTGTGGCTGCCATAATTCAGTACTGGGGATAGGCTTATTAGGTCATTGGCAATGTGGAATTAATTGCCTGGCTAGGATGGACTGCTGAGTAAGTGCAGTTATAGTGCTTCTGGGTTGGGAGGTAGCAGCAGTACCAGGCAGTGTTGTGCTGTGTCATCTCAATGGCTACAGTGGGAACAGGAGCGGAAATTTACCCGTTCCAGGGTTCCCTGCAAAAGTTTGGCAATAAGTCCCTACTCTTCTCTATCACATGCATCCTAATAGTAGCCATGAAACTTATGGCTGTGAGTCAGTTTCACATGTAACCCAGGTGCAGGGCCACCATTGAACTGTGAGATCCTAGGGTGCCCAGTATCCAGTGACCTTGCCCAACCCTAGTGGCTGCAGCAGGTTCTTCAAGAAGAGGGCCTCCCTGTACAGAGGATGAGCCTTGCAAACAGGGTTAACTGTATACAGGATTTAATTATATACAATATCAATGACAAATAATCAAATAGGTTTAACTCATAAAGGCTATTAAAGAGAACATAAAATACACACCCACAACCCCGGTAATGACAGTCACTACATGTAACCTTTCCTTTGAATACGCATAACCTAAAAGGAGAATACTAATCACAGATGGATATTAAGGCACCAACATTGAACCAATTGAGTCACAGACTTATAGGCTTGCCCCTAGTTATGTAAATATCCAATCAATAACTTTTATACACAAGGATGAATATAGTTTCATAGTTGGTAGGATCAGAAGGGACCTGAGCAGATCATCAAGTCCGACCCCCTGCCATGGCAGGAAAAAGTACTGGGGTCAAATGACCCTGGCAAGGTATTCGTCTAACCTCCTCTTAAAGACCCCCAGGGTAGGAGCCAGCACCACTTCGCTTGGAAGTTGGTTCCAGATCCTACCTGCCCTGACTGTGAAGTAGCGCCTCCTGATGTCTAGTCTTAATCTACCCTCTGCTAGCTTGTGACCGTTATTTCTAGTCACTCCTGGTAGTGTTTGGGGGAACAGGGACTCCCACAATGCCTGCTGGTTCTCTCTGATTAGTTTGTAAACGGCCACTAGATCCCCCCTCAGCCTTCTCTTGTGGAGGCTGAACAGGTTCAGGTCCCTTAGCCTCTCCTCGTAGGGCCTGCCCTGCTGGCCCCTGATCATGTGAGTGGCCCTCCTCTGGACCCGTTCCAAGTTGTCCACATCCCTCCTGAAGTGCGGTGCCCAGAACTGGATGCAGTACTCCAACTGTGGCCTGACCAATGTCGCATAGAGGGGGAGGATCACCTCCTTGGACCTGCTTGAGATGCATCTGTGGATTCATGACAAGGTGCGGTTGGCCTTCCTGACTGTGTCCCCACACTGCTGGCCCATGTTCATTTTGGCATTAATAATGACTCCAAGATCCTTATCTACCTCTGCACTGACAAGAAAGGAGTTCCCCAGCCTGTAGGTATGCTGCTGGTTCTTCCTCCCCAGGTGCAGCACCTTGCACTTGTCAGTGTTGAAACCCATCCTGTTCTCATCTGCCCACCCTTGTAACCTGTCTAGGTCCAATTGCAGCCTGTTCCTCCCTTCTAGTGTGCCCACTTCCCCCCACATCTTAGTGTCGTCAGCAAATTTGAACAGGGTGCTTTTTACTCCTTCGTCCAAGTCACTGATGAAGATGTTGAACAGCATGGGTCTGAGGACCGAGCCCTGTGGGACCCCACTGCCCATATCCCTCCAGGTCAAAAATGACCTGTCCACCACCACTCTCTGGGAGCGGCCCTCCAGCCAGTTAGTGACCCATTTGACTGTATAGGTGTCGATGCCACAGTCCCCTAGTTTTTTAATGAGAATGGGGTGAGAAACAGTGTCGAAGGCCTTCCTAAAGTCCAGAAGGACTACGTCCACTGCTACACCTGCATCTAAGGATTTTGTGACCTGGTCATAGAAGGCCACCAGGTTGGTCTGACAGGACCTGCCTCTAATGAACCTGTGTTGGTTGCCCATAAGCGTAACCTCCCCTGCTGGCCCGTCGTGGACATGCGCCAGGATAATTCTCTCAAAAAAGCTTACCCAGGATCGAGGTAAGACTAACTGGCCTATAGTTTCCTGGGTCCTCCTTCCTTCCTTTTTTGAAAATGGGGACCACATTGGCCCTTTTCCAGTCCTCTGGCACCACACCAGAGCACCACGAGTGCTCATAAAGCCGTGCCAGGTGTCCTGCAATGACCTCTGCTAATTCCCTCAGTACTTGGGGTGGAGATTGTCAGGACCAGCTGATTTAAATACGTCCAGCCCCTCCAGAAGTTCCCTGACTAGATCCTCACTGACCCTAGGCTCGGGTGCGCCTCCCCTGGGGCCTGAGGGGGTCCTGGGGGCAGGCTGGTCCGGACCCTGCTCAGAAAAATGGAGGCAAAGAAATTGTTAAATAGGTTAGCTTTGTCGTTTGGCGTGATGACCAGATTTCCTAGCGTGTCTTGCAGAGGCCCCACGTTACCTGATACCTTCTTTTTGCCCCCTATGTATTTAAAAAAGGGCTTCATGTTGTCCTTGATCCGGGTAGCTCCCAGTCCCATCTCCACCTTGGCCTTCCTGACCGCCCCTCTGCAGCCCCAAGCAACTGAGGTAGTCCTCCCTGGTGATGGCCCCTCCCTTCCATTAGGTGTACGCCTCCCTTTTAGCTAGGAGACGTTCCCGTGTGCTTTTGGTGAGCCATGGGGGCTTTTGTGCCCTCTTGCCCCCTTTGCTCCGTGTTGGGATTACCTCCCTTTGGGCTTGGAGGATCATTTCCTTAAGGAACGACCACTCTTCTTGGAGATCCGCCTCCACTCCCCTCCAGGACCTCAGTACCTCTCCGACTATTCTTACCTCATTGAAGTCCACCCTCCCGAAGTCCAGGTCTGCTGCTTTGCTGCAGGCTTTTGCCACCTTGCACTGGATGGTGAATTCCAGCAGGCGATGATCGCTGTCGCCTGGGTGGTTGAGCACACGCAGCCCCAATGTGATGGCTCTCTGCACACTTAACAGCCTGGGGCAATGCCTTGAGAGGAATAGCCACTTCTTTGCCCTTCTCACTGGAGCATGGGCAGGACCTCTTTGCTTTGGGTCCCTCTGTGTTTGCTTCAGGTGTCACGCTGCCAGCATCGCTCTCTCACTGGCGTTTCTGCAATGCACTTCTCTCCCCCTGATCTGCAGCCCCTGACACAGCGGGCACAGGGTCTGGGCTGCTGGCTTAGGCAGTCACCCTGGCCAGTACCCATATACCCCACCAGGCAATGGGGAGAGCCTTGTCCTGGCTTTCTACATGATGCCTCCCTCTAGGTAAGTAGAGTTCTAGTGTCCTCTAAACCCTGCCTTTCCCCACCACGAACCAGGTGTCTGCTCTGGCTCTCTGCGGCCTGTGTCCCACCTCCTTTAACCCCATACGCAGGTGGACCAGACCTGTCTTCCTCCAGTTCCTCCTGCTCAGTGCACACTCACCCTGTGCAGGGCTTGTGGGCTCCTTTCCTGTTAGGGCCCAGCACAGCTTTCCTCACGTTGTCTCTCAAGGTGCAGCCTTCCCATGCTGCTGCCCAGCTGTGCTCTTCATGAGACACTCCCTCTTTAGGTTATCACAACCTTGCTGCTTGTTGTACACAATTGCTCAAGCAATGGAGCCCCTGACCAATTTGGGCCCGTGCAGTTTCATAATTTGCAGTAACCTACTGCAGTCCTATTCAGTTGGTGACCCATGGGCCAGATGCAGCCTACGAGGGGTTAATGAATGGGCCATGGGCTCCCTGCGTGGCCACCATTCCTTCCATTGCTTAAGCCTCTGTAGTGGTAGCAGCCAGGGTTTCTGGGGCAGGGCAGCATGATAGCTTGCAGCCCACATGACAGAGACAGCTTGGGAGCTCGAGGGGGAATTTGTGCTGCTTTCGTAGCAGAAGTGGAGGGGCTTACCCGTATAATAGTAGCAGCAGCAGGAGGGAGGCCCTCACCCTTACGGTGGTGGAAGCAGGGGAGCTTATACAGCAGCAGTAGAGGTATGGGGGGGACCCTATCCGTGGGTTGGTGGCAGTGATGGGGGCTTATATGGCAGTAAGGGAAGAGGGGGCATGCAGTAGAGATTCTGGGGAGCCTATGGCTTGCAACCTGTGGTCTTTGTCCTAGGCCCGGTGACCTTGGCTGCTCTGAAGTTGGACAGCCCTGATCTAGTGTTACCTCTGCTACTGATCTGGGACCAGTTTTTAAATGTTGGGATTAAACTGGAAGTCCTCAGGGACACTTGGGCACAACTGTAAAATTTGGGATTGTCCTAGAAATTTGGGACAGTTGGCCACTTAAGTATTGATTGGAAAGAAAAAAAGATTTTGGGACTTGAAAGTAACCCAAAGTATGTGAATTCCAAACTGTATACAAGAGCCATCTGCTTCTCTTTCTCTCTATAGCTTTAATATTTATAATAATAATGTTGTACATCTCAGAGCACTTTGAAAAAGGAAGTGCTAACAAACATTAAATAATATTTGCATCACTCCTATGGGAAAGATAAGTATGTGTTACAGGCCCTATTTTACAGATGAGTAACTGAGACGAAGGGAACTGTGTGAGGTCATGTAAGTTGGTGACAGGGTTGGCATTAAAACTCAGCAGTTTTTGGCTTCTAGCCAGCCAAGACCTTGGACCACTTTACCCCATACTGACCTCCAAACTTGAAAAGAGACAGAAATACAACTCAACGTATGTTTGGAGTAATTAGTCAGCTACTTGGAGAACATCTGTTCTTACTATTGAGTTTTTTTTAATTCTTAAGAGCATTTATAAATGATACAAGATCATTTATCATCACTGTGATGTTATTTTATTTCAATACAGCAGGTCACCTGGCACTTAGCTGTGATGTAGCCAAAGAACAAGATGTCCAAAATACATTTGAAGAGATGGAGAGGAATTTAGGTCCTATTAATTACTTGGTTAATGCAGCTGGGATCAACAGGTTAGCTTTATATTGTAAATAACTGTAGATCATGCATTTTTCTTGAAAGGTACTAAATATTAAAGAGCAATTGAAAATTTAATAAACCTGGTGTTTATATCAATTAAGAATGAATTGAAGTGTATCTGAAAATACTGGTAATGTTTGCAGATATTTTATTTTCAAAGGAAGTGAAACTTCAATAGAAGAAGATATAATTAGTTGTTTCTGTAGCTTTTCTTTGGAGCCCAAGGTAAACTAATTCTCTTGAAATTATTTTTGGCAGCCTTCTGTGTTTGGATATTGTTCGCAAGTATGGATCATAATTTTTTATAATTGTGAGTAATTCTTGCAACGTTATCAAGAGCTGTACTGGTGGTACATGCAGGACCAAATTCACCTCTGAAACAACTCCATTTTAGTCATTGAAATTTCATCAGGGGTGGATGGTATCAGTTGGGAGTAGTCACTGACAGTTTCCTTTTTTGGCAGAGATGGCTTATTATTGAGAACTAAGACCGAAGACATGATATCTCAAATTCACACCAACCTCTTGGGTACAATGTTGACTTGCAAAGCTGCTGTGAGAAGCATGATTCAACGGCAAGGAGGTGCTATTGTTAACATAGGTGAGTTGTCACCGTACGCGAGTTGAAGGTAGCTAATTATATTCAAGATATTTTGGGGCACAGAAAACTAAAGGCCTGAACAGATGTTGTATCTGTAGTGCTTCGGGTATCTCAAAAGGTCTTAAAAGTAAAGACACAAAAGATCTGAACAGTCACAGAAACTGTCTTGGTCTATAAAATTTCACGTTAAAAGGTAAACCTAGTAAGTAAGAATGCAAAAACTTATATATTTGAAGGAAATGATAAGCAGTGTAGTGAAATTAATTTATTTTTTCTGTCAGTGTACAGTTGCTTTTAAAAAGGTGTGTAGAACAAACATAATACATTTCTCTGTGTGGGGCAAAAATTATTTAAAAAAAACTAAAACATTTTTACCATATTCACTTGTATGTGACATTCAGTCTTTCCCCTCCCAAAATTGGGGTGCATGTCTTAAATAGAGAAGCTGTTTTTTCTTCCCTGGAATCAAAGAAGGGAGGAAAGAAGCAAGCAGACACTGTGCTAAATTGGTTGCCGCTTCTCTCTGGGGCAGTAAGCAGCATGGGAAGCATCCAGTGCCAACTCTTAGAGCTGTGGATGAGGCAGTAACTTTTGGCTGAGGGTGAGTGAGCTGCATGCAGTCTCATGATGAGGCTACATCATGATTTATTTATGGGAATTTATGTAAAGAACTATTTACAGCAAAGTAGTGACAGTCTTGTTGCTACTCTTGAAAGGGTGTGAGGCTCAACCTTTTTGAAGTCTTGTCACATAAAGTTCTTGTGGCCTTACACAAACTTTCTCCTGGGATGCCACACTTCCTGAACACTCTGGCCGTGTCCACACAAGTGGGAACGTGCGGTTTGCAGGGCCTCAAAGCTGTTTTGAGAGTCTGTAAAACATGCACAGCACATATGGATCCATTTGCAGAGCTGCATATTTGCAGCGTGATGGCAAAATTAGATACTGGGAAATCCACATATCTAAAAAAGCTGCTGGAAAAAAGGTGGCATGGCCTGCAGTGTGTGCCACCCAAAACTGGAGCCTGGCTGGCCAGAACCATGCTGCAGCAGCCAGCCAGGCTCTCTGTGCCCAGCTCGCCACCACTGCAGCTGTGTGAGGCTCCCAGGACCACAAGTAAGGCTGCTGGGGCCAGCCCAGTTGCTGGTCCCAGCATCCCGTACCCGACCCAGGGCAATTTGCCATGCACCAGCGTGCACATGCAGGGCCACTGCTATTTGTCTCAGAGGAAATGCAGGTTCCTGATCATGGAGATGTGCCCTCTGTGTTTTCAGGAAGACTTATTTCAAGTCATAGAGTGTACCTTGACTCTGGGACTTTTTCCCCAAAAAACAACTTGCATGTCTTATTTGTGGGCATGTAATATGCAAGAAAATATGGTAACATCAGAAAATTAGCAGGAAGATTTAATGGCAGATGTAATGCTTTACATTTTTCTTTAAAAATTTGACTAAGTTTCAGGTTGGCAGAGTCCCATTAAAATCCAGAAGTAAAATGTGCCTTCTTATGAAAACCTGAAAAAGTATTCCTGTTTTCATTTGTGCCTTAGGTTTTTATTTCCAGTCATAATTCTCAATCCTGCACATTTTGAACTTGCAAGTAATTGTGCATTTTATTATTCTTGTTGAACTACTAGAACATTCATTTTAGTCTTTCCCTTGTGAGCATGTTTTCCCTTTTGTAACTTTTCTAGCAGCCTCTGAATGTAGCCTCAGCCCATGTCAGTAGTACATAATAAGTTTTTATTGTAAAACATTTTTTCTGAGAACTTCATCAAGTTGTATAAACTGTTTCTACAACCAAAACTACCAAGTTGTTGTTTTTTTGTAAGGTGCTTGTAATTGGAATCATGATAGAGATGTATGGGATTTCTTGTTGGTCCAGGGGTGATGATAGTCAAACAGTTGTGCTTCAGATCTCTTGTTATAAAGTGCTCGTGCATATTTATATGTGTTTGCATATATGAATTGATTTCTCATAGTTCAGGGAAGACTAATGTCCTCATCACTGCCCTCACTGGTAAGTTAACATGCAGTTCTCAAGCTGATTTTCATTGGTTTATGTTTAATCTTAATTGAAATGCCAATATTTAGAACCAGTACAATACATCTGCTATAAAGAATTTAATTAACCTGTCATTTGGTCTCCTTTTGCTCCTTTCTTTATTTCAGGAAGTATTGTTGGACTCAAGGGCAATTCTGGTCAGAGTGTATACAGTGCCAGTAAAGCAGGATTAGTTGGATTTTCACGCTCTCTTGCTAAAGAAGTAGCAAGAAAGAAAATTCGAGTCAACATGGTTGCTCCAGGTTAGTTTATGATTAAGTTACTAAACTTCTGAATGTGACTTTTGATTACTTTAGTTACTGATCAGCAGGCCTAGAATGCAGTGAAATACTGTATGCTTACTATACTCTAAAAACAAAAGACTAGCTACAAATGCACACTAAGATACTAGTGGATAGCAGATCTTCAGTTACTTTTTTATTAAAAACAATATATTTTACATAGTTATGTTTTCCTAAGAAAACACTCTGAAAATGTCTGTTTCTGTTTATAAACCTGTGCCTGCATCCTTCCTGAATCTCAAGAATAAAATGGAAGGAAAGTAGAGCCAGAAAGCAAAAGGTCATCTGGTCCAGCTTCCTCCTCAAGACAGATCATCCCTAACTAAACTATCTCTGCCGTGTGACTGTCTAACCTGCTTTTGAAAATTTCCAAGGATGGAGATTCCACAACTTCTCTATGTACCCTGTTTCAGTGCTTGACCACCCTCATAGAAAGTTCCTCCTAATCTTTAGCCTAAATTTTCCCTGCTGCAGCTTGAGGTCATTGCTTCTAGTCCTGTCCCCTACAGCCAAAGAGAATGGAGATAAACTTTTCTCTGTATAATCAGCCTTCAAGTAATTTGAAGACTGTAACCAAACCCAAGAACTAGGCTAAATAATCCTAGTTCTTTTGGCCTTTGTGTCCAAAGGCATTTTTAACTATATAGTTAGTCCAATAAAAGATACAACAGAAAAGATCTTGCCTATAGTACATTTCCTGGATGATCTCAGCTACGTCGACACTCCAACCTTTCCTGCTCAGTCAGTTTTTACATCAAAGATAAACTTTGAGATAAATATTTTTTCCACTTGAGTATCTAATTCAATTTTGTTTTCTTACCCTCTCTCTGCTTTTGTGGACTAATCTAAATGTAAAAAAAAATTCTAAGAAGTACTGTGTGAGGAAGAATTTCTGTATACAGTAGGTCTTTTCAGTGCAGATCATTCCTTAGATGTCTTCCACTTGTATGTAGTTTTTTTTTTTTTTTTTTTAAATCAAATTCAGTCTTAAATAGGAGAGGAGACAATGTATACAGTGAGCATGTCTACACAAGATGCTTAACTGCGCGGTAAGCATGTGTGTCTACATGTGCACATGCTTACTCCTCAGTAAACCTTGCTAATTGCGAGTAATTAGTTTTGATTAGTAACTGTGCATTAGCACTCATGTAGTCAACTGATTGGGAGCAGATCTGCTCCTGGTCAGTCATTCACCATGAGGTGAGAGATTTCTCCTTGTCCCCGGGAGCTACCTGCTGTCAGGGCAGGCTCTGCCACTGTATCCTGGGCAGGAACTTTGTCCCACTGCCCCGGCAGCAGGGTGGTCCCAGTTCCCTGCTCCGAGATTGTAACTGGGGAGCGGAGGCTGGGAAATCATTATCTCCCAGTGCCAGCTCTGTGGTTGCGAGACTGGTGTTGGGAGACCCCTTATCTCCTAGCACCAGCTCTGCAGTTGTGGAGTTGGTGCTGGGAGATGAAGGGTCTCCTGGCACGGGACCTGTGGTCCCAGAGCTGGTGCTGGGAGATAAGGATTTTCCAATGCCGGTCCTGTGGCTGCAGAACTGGTGATGGGAGGTAAGGATCTCCCAACGCTGGCCCTGTGACTGTGGAGCTGGGTGGGGAACATGTTGGGGAGCTTGTTCCCCCCTCAACTCTGTGAGCACAGAGTTGGGTAGGGAATAAGCTGGGGAGCTTTTTTCCTGCCCAGCTCCGTGCTTGCAAAGCTGAGCAGGGAACCAGCTGGCAGATTGTTCCTCACCCAGCTCTCTGCTCTTGGAGTTGAGCAGTGAACAGGCTCCCCAGCTTGTTCCCTTCCCAGCTTCATGCTTGCAGAGGTGAGTGGGGAACAGGTGAGGTGGAGGCTGAGATCTGTCCTGGTCTGGAGCAGGTCTCAGGCCCATGTCTCGATTGAGTGATCAAGGCACAGTATTTGGAAAGAGCTGCAGGGTAGGGGCAGGTCCCAGCTGAGCCAGATTAGCAGCTAGCTTGGGGCATGGGGAATGAGGCTGGGACCTGCTTCTGACCAGGACAGATCCCAGCTCCTGCCCTGCCTGCGGGATGGAGGATGTGGAACAAGCTGGGGATCTTGTTCACCATTCAGCTCTGTGAGCATGAAGCTGGGTGTGGAACAGGCTGCTGAGCTTGTTCCCTGCTCAGCTCTGTGAGTGCGGAACTGGGCAGGGGACAAGGTCCCCAGTTTGTTCCCCACCCAGCTCCATGCTTATGCAGCTGAGCGGGGAACAAGGTCCCCAGCTCTCCTTTGCTTGACTTTGCTATTTCAGCTCATGGCCGCTTCTCTGGAACATGCTTTCTGCTCCATGCTGTCAGCTTCCCTCAGGTTTGGCTACTTAAATGACTCCTCCACAGTCAGAAATACCTGCTCCTGAATGTATCAAGTTCTAAGTTTTTAAAAACAAGTCTTGAGACAGGTTTCTCTGTTCTCTCTTTTGGCAGCCCATTTTTGAAATCTTACCTCTCCTGAAAACAGAGAAAGAACTGTTTTTACCTAGATTATCTAGTGTAATGTGCATTATTAAATGTTTTTTTAAAACAGTAGAGTCACTAAGGATTTTCCATAGCAAGCATATAGGTATCCTTTCTGTCCCTTTAGTATAATAAGAGTCTCCGTGGAAATAAATTAGCTCCTTGAAATCAAGTAGATAATACAGAAGAGGGTTGAAAAAAAGTAACATTTAATTATCTTAAAAATGAAATGGACATTTTCTTTATTCTTTGTAGAAATGCTATAGTACCTGCCTGGATTATTCGTAACACTTGGTAGAGTATTATACTTTTAATGTGAAAAGTATTTCATAACATGTATGCTAGCATTTCTTCTGTTATTACTGAGAGTGCTAAACCAATTTCAGAAGAAGTCTGACTATATAATGTCCTAATAACTTTTTACTCACTTGGAACATTTAGCTAGTGGCCTGTTTTATTACGCTGATTCAAACATGAAAGTATGTATCGGTCACCATTCACATTTATGAATGAAGACCCCATTCATACTCCAGGTACGCTAGCTATTCTTGAATTCTTTAAAAAGCAATGGCATCAATTCCATGGGTACACTTGGTGACTGTTATGGTCTCTAATCTTGTACCTTGGCCATTGCATTTGAAAACTATTTTACTGTCAGTTTTATAGACTGAGACAGACCAGGAAGCATTTTGTGGAAAAGTTCCACAAGATATTTTATTCCTACTGACTGCAGAACACTTTTGAGTTTGCATCTCGAATTGTGCAGCTTGTTAGTATTGCACTTCAGAGTCATCATTGAATATAAGAATAAATCTTGATATGAGAATTTTAAAACCAAATATCATGATCAGAAGTAGAAATGTCTCTAATAGGTACACTGATACAGCATTCAGTTCTTGTATCTCATGACGTGTCCCAGCTGACTCATGAATAAAGAGGAGAAAAGCACATGCTTTTATACTTCATCAGCATAGGGCTTACTTTCCATTTAGTGAGTGGTAAAATCTAGTCTACATTTCTAACGGTAACACAAACTTACAATTCACTCTGTTATTCCATATTTCTCATTAGGTAGAAAAGGATATCATTCCTACAGAATCAGATGAGCATATTTTAATTTAAAAGGAGTCTGAAATATGACCTCTACATTTTTATTTGAAAATGATACTTCAATATTTCAATAAAAACTGTTTAAAAAGGAGGACAGGGGGTATTATTTCAGTCTAGAAACCAGTGTGTTTCATAAATATTGGTTTTGATTGGATCTGCTTTTGATATTAGCCTGTTTTTCTTTGTAAACAGTCTTATGTCATTGGAAGCCTGTATAGTCTTAATTATATAAGGCCTATCAAATGTATATTGGTAATCTTTAATGCAGCTGGAGATGTGTGCATGTAAGCACATACACACACATACACATATTGTATTTATACTGTATATGTAAAAATATACATTGAGCTGTCCTTGGGCTCAAGTGTTCTCAACTCTCCTACTATGATAGACTTCTACAGGTTTTGTTTTAACACTTGCATTTAATTATGTCCTCAAAAATTTCTTTTTTTTAGGCTTTGTTCGCACAGTTATGACTGCCCATTTGAAAGAAGAACAGATGACAAAGACTATTCCTCTTGGAAGATTTGGAGAGCCTCATGAAGTTGCACAAGCTGTTATCTTTCTTCTAGAGTCTCCTTATGTTACAGGACATATTCTATTTGTAGATGGAGGTTTGCAACTTCTGGCTTAAATGTCACAACAGTCTGTATAAAATGACCAAAGTAAAGGGAAAACTGAACTTGGCTGATGAAAAATGAGGAGTGTAATTGAGTGAGTACTTTGAGTTGGTGCTCTTTAATCAAGAACATAAAGTAATTTTTGATAAGTGAAGTAATAAACTGGTTTAGGGTTTCGGATTTATAAAGCCACATGAACTATTCTCATATAGCTGAAGCCTGCAGCTATAACACTAATTTAGAAAATGTGTGGTAAGGTACACCATAGAGTACTTTTATTCTCTGGAGGTTGGGAATGGAACTGTTCTAAATAACAGTTTGAAATTAATGATATAGCTTTCTAAGTCCAAATTTTTATTACTGTTGAAGTTTTACATTTGGGATGTGAGTTATGCTCTGAATGAGCTTGTTTGAGCATGTTTACTAGTCAGTAATTGTGATTGCTCTTTTGACCAGATATTTCCAGGTAATAGAATATTAAACTGCCCAGCAGGGAGGAAATCATGAACCTTGTATTTTTATACTCCTATCAAATATTCTATGATAAGAACTATATCATGCAGTTTTTTGTAATAAATTGAAAGGGTTCCGTTTATTTCTTGTTTGCAGCCAAGATAATGAATCTAAACATTTTGTAGTTCCCCAGCATAATCGGAATGTTCTCAAGGGATTTTAGTGATATGCACTAAATTGAGGATTGGCTTTGTGTAAAATAAAAGATAATACTCAATGAGCATGTGAAAAACCCCTTGAAATTCTTGCATGCTCAGTTCAGCTAGGCTATGTAAGTTGGCCTCTGATTTTTGAATGTGGAATAATGTATCTGTGTATATTTAAATTTAATTTGATTTAAAGCAACTTCTGAGGAGTGAGTTATAATTATGTTACACTTGTTTTCCCCTTACTGAAATATAATCAAATATTTGACATTGGGCCTTTCACTTTTTTTCCTGTAAATGGTCTATTTTCTTTTGAGAAAACAAAACATATGTGGTATTGAAATGAATGATGGAACAAGTAAACAATGTTTCTTTTTCAAAACAAAAGACAGATGAGTTCTGAGTCTGAGATTTACATTTCCTTTGTTCCTGGCATAGAGATTGAAGTGACTTAGAATTTCTTTTGCTAAAGAAGAGATTTCTTGGAAGGTACTTTTAAAAGCTTCAGAAATAGTGTGACTTTTTTTTATTTGAACCACATATTCCAAGGTATTTCATTTTCAAGCCAGGGAAAAGTGCAGCTCTCAAGGGTGTGGATGTTAGCCGCCTGCAGATAAGTAATGAGAAACAATCCATTTGCAATCCATCCACATTTATATTCAAGGATTTTGAAGCCATATTCACTTCTGACTCTAGAACATTGCTTGATGGTCTGACTAGAATTATTAACGTGTTTGCTCCTATTCCTTTTTGGAGAAATGGAAATGAATGGTGGGTATGTCTGCATGAGATACTTTACTGCGTGTTAGACTAATGTGCTGTGAAGTGCCACTGTCTGCATGTGTGTGTCAATTGTGCATTAAATGAGTTTAATGTGCCACCTGCTAGTACCAATACATACAGATACTAGAAAAACAGCACGTTAAGTAGTGTGCCAAAGTGCAATTGTTTCATAGATTCATAGATGTTAGGGTCGGAAGGGACCTCAGTAGATCATCGAGTCCAACCCCCTGCATAAGCAGAAAAGAGTGCTGGGTCTAGATGACCCCAGCTAGATACTCATCTAACCTCCTCTTGAAGACCCCCAGGGTAGGGGAGAGCACCACCTCCCTTGGGAGCCCGTTCCAGACCTTGGCCACTCGAACTGTGAAGAAGTTCTTCCTAATGTCCAATCTAAATCTGCTCCCTGCTAGCTTGTGGCCATTGTTTCTTGTAACCCCCGGGGGCGCCTTGGTGAATAAATACTCACCAATTCCCTTCTGTGCCCCCGTGATGAACTTATAGGCAGCCACAAGGTCGCCTCTCAACCTTCTTTTGCAGAGGCTGAAAAGATGCAATTTCTCTAGTCTCTCCTCGTAGGGCTTGGTCTGCAGGCCCTTGACCATACGAGTGGCCCTTCTCTGGACCCTCTCCAGGTTATCCGCATCCTTCTTGAAGTGTGGTGCCCAGAATTGCACGCAGTACTCCAACTGTGGTCTGACCAGTGCCCGATAGAGGGGAAGTATCACCTCCTTGGACCTATTCGTCATGCATCTGCTGATGCACGATAAAGTGCCATTGGCTTTTCTGATGGCTTCGTCACACTGCCGAGTCATGTTCATCTTGGAGTCCACTAGGACTCCAAGATCCCTTTCCACTTCCGTGCCACCCAGCAGGTCATTTCCTAGGCTGTAGGTGTGCTGGACATTTTTCCTCCCTAGGTGCAGCGCTTTGCATTTCTCCTTGTTGAACTTCATTCTGTTGTTTTCTGCCCACTTGTCCAAGCTGTCCAGGTCTGCCTGCAGCTGTTCCCTGCCCTCCGGCGTGTCCACATCTCCCCATAGCTTTGTGTCATCTGCAAACTTGGACAGAGTACATTTCACTCCCTCGTCCAAGTCACTGATGAAGACATTAAAGAGTACCGGTCCAAGGACCGAGCCCTGCGGGACCCCACTGCCCACACCCTTCCAGGTCGAAACCGACCCATCTACCACGACTCTCTGGGTGTGACCCACCAGCCAATTCGCCACCCACCGGAATGTGTAGTCATCCAAGTCACAGCCTCTTAACTTGTTCACCAGTATGGGGTGGGATACCGTATCGAAGGCCTTCCAGAAGTCTAAGTATACGACATCCACCCCTCCTCCTGTGTCCAGGCGTTTCGTAACCTGGTCATAAAAAGAGACTAGGGAACCAGCAGCGGGAAGGAAAGGAGGCAGCACACGTGTGTCCCGCACGCACGTGTGCCCTTCTTACCAACCAACTGACCGGAGGTGGCGGCGGCAGCAGCAACAACAGAGGAATCAGCAGCGGGGGCAGCAGCAGCTGATCCCCTGAAGGTAAGTGGGGCGGAGGGACCCGGCGCAGCTGAGCCGGATCCGGAGGGGAAGCCCCCCGGGTCCCATATAGCTGAGCCGGTAGGGAGCCGCGCTCCCGAGCCGCGCGGCGCGAACAGAGCGCGCAAACAGGCGAGCTCTGTGGGAGCACGCCGGCGTTTGCGCAGGCGTTCGCGCCGGAGGGCGGGTCAGGAGGGCCAGGAGTGGGACTCCTGTAGGGGTAGGGCGTAGACACTGCGCAGGTCTACAAACAGCAGCTTGTAGAATGGTGTCTACGAGGAGTACTGTTAGGGCCTCTGCCCAGGGGGACAAGGCTACCAGGGGCAGGTCTGATGCCTCCACCCAGACCGAGCCCATGGGGGAGCCGGTGTCCCCCTACCTCCTGGCCTGTGGGGTATCCCCAGCAGGGCCGGGGGGAGCAGAGATTGGGGGCCCCCACACCTGTCCAGCAGGTGCCCGTCTTAGGGCCCTGGAGGCGCAGGTGAGGGAGCTCCGGGAGGAGGTTAGCAGGCTGAGGGGGATCAGGGAGGCGGAGGATGAAATTGATAGTTATTTTCTTTCCCTGCAGGCCCAGGCACCAAAGGAAGAAGCACCCCGGGGAATACCCTCCACAGCAGAGTGGCAGACGGTCACAGCCAGGACCGGAGCGGCACGCAGTGAACCGGTACCAGCTTCTCCAGTCCGACTGGTGAACAGGTACGAGGCCCTGGCGACCCTGCAGGAGATGGAAGGGGAGGAGGACACCCTTGGGCAAGAAGAAACACTACGTTCTTCACACCCCAAACAGATCAAGAGATCCACGATGACCCAGAGGAGGAGGCGACGAGTGCTCGTCATAGGAGACTCCATCCTGAGAGGTACGGAAGGACCTATCTGTCGCCAGGACCCCTCGGCACGAGAGGTATGCTGCCTCCCTGGAGCAAAGATTCGGGATGTGACGGAGGTAATCCAGGCCAGGGTCAAGCCCACCGATTATTACCCCATGGTCCTAGTCCATGTGGGTACTAATGATGCGGCCAGGAGAACCCCCGATCACTTGATGGCGGACTACTGTGCTCTGGGCGGCGTGCTGAAGGAGTTCGGTGCCCAGGTGGTTTTCTCTTCCATCCTACCAGTGACCGGACGAGGAAGACGGCAGGAGAACTGCATCAGAGAGACCAACTGGCGGCTTCGGCAGTGGTGTCTCGAGGCAGGCTTCGGCTTCCTGGACCATGACCCGCACATCACGACGAGGGACATGCTCAGCTGGGATGGGCTTCACCTGTCCCCCAAAGGTAAGCGTGTGTTTTCTTCTAGGTTGGCGGATCTCCTCCGGCGGGCTTTAAACTAGGCTCGTCGGGGGGAGGGGAGTACGAGGGCAGGGGTAACTGTGGACCACCAAACCATGTGGCACCCACAAGGACAGCCCAGCCTGAAGAAGGAGAACATTGGGAACCTGAAAGCCATGGGGAGGCCAGCACAACAGAACAGGTAAGGAACAAGAAGGTAAGAAACAATGGGCCCCATGGGACTGGGAGCGGGGGGGCAGCAAAGGCGCCAGTCGCAGGGCTCAAGTGCCTATATACTAATGCTAGGAGCATGGGGAACAAGCAGGATGAACTAGCGCTCCTGCTTGCACTAAACACCTATGACTTAGTGGGGCTAACAGAGACCTGGTGGGATTCATCCCATGACTGGGCGGTACATATTGAGGGCTATAGATTGTACAGAAAGGACAGGTCGGGGAAGAAAGGGGGGGGGTTGCACTTTATGTCAGTGAGCAATATACATCAACCCTCATCAAGACAGAATCTGAGGCTGAGGAAGTAGAAGGATTGTGGGTTAGGTTACATGGGGGGCAAGGAGAAAGGGATTTGGTGGTAGGGGTCTGTTACAGACCCCCACACCAAGGGGAAGAAATAGATGCGGGCTTCCTGAGGCAACTCTCGGAGACCATAAAAGCTAAAGAGGCGGTAGTCATGGGGGACCTAAACTACCCAGACATCTGCTGGGAGACGCAGACAGCAAGGTCCCATCGCTCACGCAGGTTTCTAACTTGTGTACAGGACCTCCACCTGACACAGGAGGTGTATGGTCCCACTAGGGGGAATGCCATACTGGATCTGGTATTGGCAACGGGAGATGACATGATAGGGGACCTCCAGATCGGTAGCTATCTGGGAGACAGTGATCACCTTATGATAGAATTCAACATAAGGCGGCGAGTGGGTAAGGTAACTAGTAGGGTGAAAGTGCTAGACTTTAGAAAAGCTGATCTCATTGCACTCAGGCGATTAGTCAAGGAAGCACTGCAGAGTAGGAGTCTTGATGAGATGGGTGCCCAAGAAGGGTGGCTGTGCCTAAAGGAAACGATCCTTTGGGCACAAAGCAAGACGATCCCCGAGCGAGGCAAAAGAGGGAAAGGGGCCAGGAGGCTTCCATGGCTGACCAGAGAAATCCAGGGCAGCCTAAGGGCCAAAAGGGGAGCACATAAAAAATGGAAACAGGGTGAGATCACTAAAGATGAATATACCTCCTCTGCTCGTGCTTGTAGGGAGACAGTTAGGCGGGCCAAAGCTACCATGGAGCTGAGGATGGCATCCCAAGTAAAAGACAACAAGAAATTGTTTTTTAGATACATAGGGAGTAAAAGGAAGGCCCAGGGAGGAATAGGACCCCTGCTAAATGGGCAGAAGCAATTGGTGACAGATAGAGGGGACAAGGCTGAACTCCTCAACGAGTTCTTTGCCTCAGTGTTCCTAAGCGAGGGGCATGACAAATCTCTCACTGGGGTTGTAGAGAGGCAGCAGCAAGGCGCCAGACTTCCATGCGTAGATCCTGAGGTGGTGCAGAGTCACTTGGAAGAACTGGATGCCTTTAAGTCGGCAGGCCCGGATGGGCTCCATCCGAGGGTGCTGAAGGCACTGGCCGACGTCATTGCAGAGCCACTGGTGGGAATATTTGAATGCTCGTGGCGCACGGGCCAAGTCCCGGAGGACTGGAAAAGGGCTAACGTGGTCCCCATTTTCAAAAAGGGGAGGAAGGAGGACCCAGGCAACTATAGGCCGGTCAGTCTCACCTCCATCCTTGGTAAAGTATTTGAAAAAATTATCAAGGCTCACATTTGTGAGAGCCCGGCAGGACAAATTATGCTGAGGGGAAACCAGCATGGGTTTGTGGCGGGCAGATCGTGCCTGACCAACCTAGTCTCTTTCTATGACCAGGTTACGAAACGCCTGGACACAGGAAGAGGGGTGGATGTCGTATACCTGGACTTCAGGAAGGCCTTCGATACGGTATCCCATCCCATACTGGTGAACAAATTAAGAGGCTGTGATGTGGATGACTGCACAGTCCGGTGGGTGGCGAATTGGCTAGAGGGTCGCACCCAAAGAATCGTGGTAGATGGGTCGGTCTCGACCTGGAAGGGTGTGGGCAGTGGGGTCCCGCAGGGTTCGGTCCTTGGACCGATACTCTTTAATGTCTTCATCAGCGACTTGGATGTGGGAGTGAAATGTACTCTGTCCAAGTTTGCAGATGACACAAAGCTATGGGGAGAAGTGGACACGCCGGAGGGCAGGGAACAGCTGCAGGCAGACCTGGATAGGCTGGACAAGTGGGCAGAAAACAACAGGATGCAGTTCAACAAGGAGAAATGCAAAGTGCTGCACCTAGGGAGGAAAAATGTCCAGCACACCTACAGCCTAGGGAATGACCTGCTGGGTGGCACAGAGGTGGAAAGGGATCTTGGAGTCCTAGTGGACTCCAAGTTGAACATGAGCCGGCAGTGTGACGAAGCCATCAGAAAAGCCAATGGCACTTTATCGTGCATCAGCAGATGCATGACAAATAGGTCCAGGGAGGTGATACTTCCCCTCTATAGGGCGCTGGTCAGACCGCAGTTGGAGTACTGCGTGCAATTCTGGGCGCCACACTTCAAGAAGGATGCGGATAACCTGGAGAGGGTACAGCAAAGGACAACTCGTATGGTCAAGGGCCTGCAGACCAAGCCCTACGAGGAGAGACTAGAGAAACTGGACCTTTTCAGTCTCCGCAAGAGAAGGTTGAGAGGCGACCTTGTGGCTGCCTATAAGTTCATCACGGGGGCACAGAAGGGAATTGGTGAGGATTTATTCACCAAGGCGCCCCCGGGGGTTACAAGAAACAATGGCCACAAGCTAGCAGAGAGCAGATTTAGACTGGACATTAGGAAGAACTTCTTCACAGTTCGAGTGGCCAAGGTCTGGAACGGGCTCCCAAGGGAGGTGGTGCTCTCCCCTACCCTGGGGGTCTTCAAGAGGAGGTTGGACGGGTATCTGGCTGGGGTCATTTAGACCCAGCACTCTTTCCTGCTTATGCGGGGGATCGGACTTGATGATCTGTTGAGGTCCCTTCCGACCCTAACATCTATGAATCTAACATCTATGAATCTATGAATCTAGATTGGTCAGGCACGATCTGCCTGCCACGAACCCGTGCTGGTTTCCCCTCCACATAATTTGTCCTGCCGGGCTCTCACAAATGTGAGCCTTGATAATTTTTTCAAAGACTTTGCCAAGGATGGAGGCGAGACTGACTGGCCTGTAGTTGCCCGGGTCCTCCTTCCTCCCCTTTTTGAAAATGGGGACCACGTTAGCCCTTTTCCAGTCCTCCGGGACTTGGCCCGTGCGCCACGAGCGTTCGAATATTCCCGCCAGTGGCTCTTCAGTGATGTCAGCCAGTGCCTTCAGCACCCTCGGATGGAGCTCATCCGGGCCTGCCGACTTAAAGGCATCCAGTTGTTCCAAGTGACTCTGCACCATTTCAGGGTCTACGCATGGAAGTCTGGTGCCTTGCTGCTGCCTCTCTACAACCCCAGTGAGAGACTTGTCGTGCCCCTTGCTTAGGAACACTGAGGCAAAGAACTCGTTGAGGAGTTCAGCCTTGTCCCCCCTGTCCATCACCAATTGTTTCTGCCCATTTAGCAGGGGTCCTATTCCTCCCTGGGCCTTCCTTTTACTCCCTATATGTCTAAAAAACAATTTCTTGTTGTCTTTTACTTGGGTTGCCATCCTCAGCTCCATGGTAGCTTTGGCCCGTCTAACTGCCTCCCTACAAGCACGAGCAGAGGAGGTATATTCATCTTTGGTGATCTCTCCCTGTTTCCACTTTTTATGTGCTCCCCTTTTGGCCCTTAGGCTGCCCTGGATTTCTCTGGTCAGCCAGGGAAGCCTCCTGGCCCCTTTCCCTCTTTTGCTTCGCTCGGGGATCGTCTTGCTTTGTGCCTGAAGGATCGTTTCCTTAAGGCACAGCCACCCTTCCTGGGCTCCCATCCCTTCAAAACTCCTACTCTGCAGTGCGTCCTTGACTAATCGCCTGAGTTCATTGAGATTAGCTTTCCTAAAGTCTAGCACTTTCACCCCACTAGTTACCTTACCCACTCGACGTCTTATGGTGAATTCTATTATTAGGTGATCACTTTCCCCCAGATGGCTACTGATCTGGAGGTCCCCTACCATGTCATGCCCCGTTGCCAATACCAGATCCAGTATGACATTCCCCATAGTGGGACCGTGTACCTCCTGTGTCAGGTGGAGGTCCTGTACACAGGTTAGAAACCTGCGTGAGCGGTGGGACTTTGCTGTCTGTGACTCCCAGCAGATGTCCGGGTAGTTTAGGTCCTCCATGACTACCACCTCTTTAGGTTTTATGGTCTCCGAGAGTTGCCTCAGTTGTTGACCCTAACCTGGAGCAATTTGCTCCTTGTCAGCCCAGGCTGCAGGGGCCCACTGCTTCCTGGCTAAGCCCCGATATCCGCAGAGCAGGGGAGAGCTGTCTTGGCTGCAGGACATCAATCTTCCAGCTGCGTGGTAATGGGGGCTGGCCCTGATCCCTGTGCCACTGGGAGGGAGTTGTCCTGCTGCTGCAACAGTACTCCCCCCCACCATGGAGATTGGGGGTGGTGCTGATTGCTGCCGACTAGGAGGGAGCTGCCCTACAACCCGGACAGTTTTCCTTGCCCCATGGGGATTGGGGTCAACCCCGATTGTTGCATCTCTGGTAGGCAGCTGTCCCCAGAGCCAGAACAGCTCTCCCTGCTCTGTGGAGATCAGGACTGTTCCTGATCTCTATGCGACTGGGAGGCAGCTGCCCTCGGAGCCAGGACTGCTTCTTCAATCACGCAGATAAGGACTGTCCCCTGTGCCTCCTGCCACCTTGGGACTGACACCCAGGGGAGCCTGGAGTCCTCCTCTGGCTGCTGTAGGGGGGCAGAGCTGGAGGAGCAGCCCTGGACTGAACTGATCCTGTTAGGAGCAAATTTGCTCTGTATGGGTGCACATTCAGATAAGTGCTTGGGTGTAGTTTAATGTGCTTGAATTTTTTGCAGACAATTTTTGTGCATAGAAGTGTCCAGTATTGAAAGCTGTGTTAAGTGCCATCCCTTGTCCTCCCATCAAGAAATCTAAACAGCATTAGTTTCTCCATACTGGGATGAATGGGTCAAAGGCAAGTGGCTTCACAATTGAATTTTCTGTCATAAATCAGTGAGGCTGAGTGAAGGTTGCGGATTGTCATAGAATCATAGAAGTAGGGTCGGAAGGGACCTTGTAGATCTTCAAGTCCAACCTCCTGCCTGGGCAGGAGAGAAACTGGGCTCAAGTGAGCCCAGTCAGGTAGTCATCAAGCCACTTCTTAAAGACCCCCAGGGTAGGAGCCAGCACCACTTCCCGTGGAAGTTGGTTCCAGATCCTAGCCGCCCTAACTGTGAAGTAGTTCCTACGGATGTCTAATTTGAACCTACTCTCCAACAACTTGTGGCCGTTATTTCTTGTTATTCCGGGGGGTGCTGGGGGGAAACAAGGTCTCCTCCAAACCCTTCTGGTCCCCCCTAGTGAGTTTATAGACGGTCACAAGGTCCCCCCTCAGCCTTCTCTTGTGAAAGCTGAACAGGTTCAGGTCCCGTAGCCTCTCATTGTAGGGTCTGCCCTGCTGTCCCAAGATCATGAGGGTGGCCCTCCTCTGGACCCTCTCAATGTTTTCCACATCCCTCTTGAAGTGGGGCGCCCAGAACTGGACACAGTATTCCAGCTGTGGCCTGACCAGTGTTGCGTAGAGGGGGAGGATCACCTCCTTGGCCCTACTTGAGATGCACCTGTGGATGCATGATAGGGTCCGGTTAGCCCTGCCGACCGTGACCTCGCATTGTCGGCCCATGTTCATCTTGGAGTCAATGATGACTCCAAGATCCCTTTCTGCCTCCGTGCTCTCAAGAAGGCAGTTTCCCAACTTATAAATGTGTTGCCGGTTACTACTGCCCAAGTGCAGCACCCTGCACTTGTCCGTATTGAAACGCATCCTGTTTTTGTTAGCCCACCCTTGCAACCTATCCAGGTCTTTCTGCAGTCTTTCCCTCCCTACTAGCATGCCCACCTCACCCCAGATTTTGGTATCATCAGCGAATTTGAACAGGTTGCTTTTCACCCCATCGTCCAAATGGCTGATAAAGAAATTGAACAGTGCGGGCCCAAGGACCGAGCCCTGGGGGACTCCGCTGCCCACTTCCCCCCAGGTCGAATGTGACGCGTCCACCACCACCCTCTGAGTATGACCCTTCAGCCAATTAGCAATCCGTCTGACCATGTAGGCATCGATGCCACAGTTACCTAGTTTTTTAACGAGGATGGGGTGAGAGACAGTATCGAAGGCCTTGCTGAAATCCAGAAAGACTACATCCACGGCGACACCTGCATCCAGTGCTTTTGTGACCTGATCGTAAAAGGCAATCAGGTTAGTCTGACATGACCTGCCCCCAATGAAACCGTGCTGGTTGCCCCTCAGCATCACCCCTGATGCCGGCCCATCACAGATGTGCTCCTTGATGATCTTCTCAAAGAGTTTCCCCAGGATTGAGGTAAGACTGACGGGCCTATAGTTGCCCGGGTCCTCCCTCCTCCCTTTCTTAAAGATGGGGACCACATTGGCTATCTTCCAGTCATCTGGTACCTGGCCCGAGCACCACGAGCGCTCGTAAAGCCGTGCCAAGGGCCCTGCAATAACCCCTGCTAGCTCCCTCAACACCCTGGGGTGGAGAGCATCCGGACCTGCTGACTTGAACACGTCCAGCCCCTCCAGAAGCACTCTAACCCGGTCCTCCTCAACCTTAGGTCTTGGGGCGTTCTCCTTGAGTCCATCTTGAATCACGGTGGGGGAGTCCCAGTCCCTGCACAAGAAAACAGAGGTGAAGAATTTGTTAAAGATGTCTGCCTTCTCTTCTGGTGCGACCACCAGATTGCCCGGTGTAATTTGCAGGGGCCCCACATTTCCCGGCACCTTCTTCATCCTCCCTATATATTTGAAAAAGGACTTTTTATTATCCTTGATCTTGGACGCTAGTCCTAGCTCTATGTCCGCCTTAGCTTTCCTAACAGCCCCCCTACAGGCCCGAGCAGTGGAGGTATACTCTTCTTTGGAGATAGTTTCCCCCCCCTCCCACCGGGTGTACGCCGCCTTTTTGGCAACCAGGCATTCCCGGACTTCCTTAGTGAGCCAGGGAGGCTTTTGGGCACTCTTGTCCCCCTTGCTTCTTGTTGGGATTGTCACCCCTTGGGCCCTGAGTATCGTCTCCTTAAGGAACAACCACTCATCTTAGGCACTGAGTTCCCTTGCCCTCGAGAACCCCAGCGCCTCTCCCACCAATCTCAACTCGTTGAAGTTGGCCCTCTTGAAGTCTCGGGCTACCGCCTTGCTGTAGGCCCTTGGCACCCTGCGCTGGATGATGAATTCCAGCAAGCGATGATCGCTATCACCCAGGTGGTCCAGGACCTGGAGCCCCCTTACCAGATCATCGCCTGTGGCCAGGACCAGGTCCAACAGGGCATTTCCTCTGGTGGGACTGTGTACCTCCTGGGTTAAATGGAGGTCCTGTATCTCAGCCAGGAACCTCCTAGAACGGTCCGACCTGGCTGACTGCTTCTCCCAGCAGATGTCCGGGTAATTTAGATGACCCATGACAACTACATCCCTTGCCTTAAGTGCCTCTGCAAGCTGACCCGACAATTCCCGGTCCATTGTCGTTTTTAGTAGTGAAGGATGATGTATAAATTTAGCTTAACTCTACCTGTACTAAGAATCTCACATTCAAATTAGGTTGTGTGATGCATTCCAGTTCCCTTTTTCTTCTGGTGACTAAAATATTCAATGTATGTGAGCTATGGACCTAATTATTAGCCATTATTTCACAAAACATGGGAGCTTTTTCCTGTTGATTAATTTAGTTTATTAGCATTAGAAGCAGTAGTTTATTTTACAGCTTTTGCTAAAATTATAAAATGGAATTAATAATAAAATCAGATATTATATAATAACAAAATTACATGATTTGTGGTTATTGGTAAAAAGCATACAATAAAATTACATATTCTAATAATTTAAACAAAAATACAAACAATATATGATGATACAAAACCAAAATTAACCAATAAAAATAGTAGAATAAAAAATTAAGAACAGAGAATTCTATTTGATTTTGGCCCTTATTATTTATACAAATAGTGCAAATATACCTATGGAGTATAGGATAGACTGTAAGCTGTTAGAAAGGAGACATTTTTACCCCTAATTAGCCAATTTTTCATATATTCATAGGTGCTAGGGTCGGAAGGGACCACAGCAGATCATCGAGTCGACCCCCTGCCTGGGCAGGGAAGTGCTGAGGTCAGATGACTCCAGCCAGATGCCTATTCAGCCTTCACTTAAAGACCTCCAAGGTAGGGGAGAGCACCACCTCCCTCGGAAGCCCATTCCAAATTTCGGCCACCCTTACCGTGAGGAAGTTTTTCCTGATATCTAGCCTAAATCTACTCTCTATCAGTTTGTGACCATTGTTCCTTGTTACTCCAAGAGGTGTCCTGGGATTTCAAATAGGAATCCATAGCGTTAAAAACATTCTGACCTGTTTTGGTCTGAGTTCTTTGTAAAAGATGAACTGCTCTTGTTATTTTTCTGTAGTCAAGAATCAAGTGAAAACTAAAAGCTGACGTTTTCCAGGGGGTGTCTTGAGTCAAAAAAAGGTTGAGAACCACTGCTTTACAAAGACACTTTCTTCTGTGAGAAAGTTTTCTAGTTGTTGAACAACAGTTTCATATTGGACAATTGCTTTTTGAGCTTCTTTTTCTTTAAGAATGCAACGTGAGTGGCCTGAGATAGTATCTTTGAACAGAACAACACATTTCTCTCTAAACTTATCATTCTCTTATTGATTCCTTCTAAACCAAAAGATCAGTCCCACCTAGAGGTAAAGTGATTTGCTTTTCCTTAGGACCTAGTTAATCTCTTGAGTCCACAGATACATGAGTAAAATGGTCACTAGTAGGAGCTGAAATCCTCAGCTGTCTAATACTCTGCCTTTGCAAAGTAAGGAATATCTTTAATTTCTGTCTTAAGAGGGCAGTTGGGCTGTCTCCATTTCTATTGGATGCCTCTTTCATGGAGGAATATCTAGCTGATTCTCCTAAGCACTGTAGCTGCATATATAAATAATATTGCTTTCCAGTAGTTGAAGGGAAGTGGTAAATCTTTTAGCTAAAAAACATGCAAGTATCTTTCAGACTAAAAATTCCCTTTTTGTGTGGATAAAATTTGAAAAATAAAATAGTTTGCTTTCTTAATCTGTCTTGTTCCTATCTCTAATGGAACTATGGTTTAAAATAGAGGAAGAAGTTTTTTGGTTGGTCAGCAACTGACTGCCAGTTCATCAATTGTAATAAAGTCCTCACTATTCAGAATTTTGTATTTATTAGACCTATTCTTTCACATGTCTTTGCTTATCAATTTTCTTTTGGTTACATTTAATAAATTATTGTGAAATTTTAGGTGAGATTGTACATCACAGATTAATTGATTAATTTCTTGACTGCTGTTCATTCATTTAGAAGTAAAATACTTCTTTCTTCATTTCCTTCAATCAGCAACAATTGAGGACATGAGAGGTACTTTGGGACTTCAATATACTTTGGGGATTTGATAATCTGAGGCACCCTTACTGCCTTCATTTTCCTATTGTAGGGCTGTTTCATGTATCCAGGACTTGTCTGTGGGAAAGAGACAGCAGGCAGCAAATTTACATTCCAGTTAAATTCATGGGTGAGGGATAATTGTGGATTTGATAAATCTATGTTAACATTTTCTTTTTCCCACAGTCCCTATTGTTGGTGATGTGGTAGAAAGTAAGTTTTCTTTTCTATTGATCTTTTCTCCCGATGTCTCAAATTGTCTAAATTGTACCACTAGTCTTATTAGGTTCTTTTTAGGCCTTTCTTAACAATAAATGTAATTTTCTACAGTGTAGAGAGACTTCTATTTACTGGCAGCAAAGGCTTAGAAACAAGGGGTGCTCTCATTATGAGTGGATTAGTGATCACTGATCATATTTACAATGGTCAGGGTTCCCAGTTGTAAACTTATTACCCAGACCAAGGGATTCATTTCCTAAGTGCACTGAATTCTAATAAGTACTGTTGAAAAGACCAGCTACTGCCCAATAAAATAATACTGTAACTGGAGTTTACCTAAATCAAGCAACATATAAAGACAGACCATATCAAACAGAATTAAAATAGTTCAGGCTTACAAAGTGGCCAGTACCTTTTGGATGCCACCTAGGGCAGAGGCAGTTCATATAGCAGGGAGCTTGTAGCTCACTCATGTGGAGGTGATTCCACTAACGATCTCTGCTGGGCTCCTGCCTCCAGCTCCACAGTCTTTATGCTGGGACTTGTTAGTATTTTCTGCTAACAAGTCCCAGTTCTTTTATGTGAACAAAGGTTTAATGGTCCCATTTTGGTTAATGATGGACTTTGTTGCATTTTTATAGTCAACTCTTCTGTCTGATTGCTCACTGTCTTCTATTTCATTCATGTAGCTGCTAGATACTCTGTAGAACGTGATGAATTTAGCAAGGGCAAGTGCAAAGTCCTGCACTTGGGATGGAATAACTGCACGCACAAATACAGACTAGGCAATGGCTAGGCTGCCATACTGCAGAGAAGGACCTATTGGTTACAGTGGACCAGAAGCTGAACATGAGCTAGCAGTGAGCTCTCGTTGCAAAAAATGACAACAGCATATTGGATGGTATGAACAGGAGTGTCTCTTGCAAATCAAGGTAAATGATTCTTCTGCTCTATTTAGCACTGGTGAAGCCTCACCTGAAATACTGTGCTGGAGTACTATGTCCAGATTTGGGCCCTACGCTTCAAGAAAAATGTGGACAGATTCGAGTTCAGAGGAGAGGAATAAAATTATTAGAGGCCTGAGAAGCATGATTTATCAGGAAAAGCTTGAATATTTAGCTTTATTTAGTCTGGAGAAGAGAAGACCTGAAGCAGGGGGATTTGATAACAATCTTCTTATACCAGAAAGGCTATTACAAAGACTATGGAGATACACTTTTCTCTGTGGCTGTTGGGGACAGGGCTAGGAGCAATGGCTTCAAATTGCAACAAAGGAAATTTTAACTTTATTAGAAAGAAATTTCTGACTAAGAGTTAAGCTGTGTGTTGGGTGGTTGCAAATCAGCTACCTAGACAAGTTGTCAAATCTCTATCCCTGGAAATGCTCAAGAACAGGTTAAAAATCACTAAAGCTCAGGTTAAAGCTCATCTTGCCTTGGGCAGGAGGTTGGACTAAATGATCTTCTGAGGGCTCTTTCAGCCCTGTTTTTCTATGATCCTTGTTTAACCCTCATCCATTCTCATAAAATCGTAACTGTTGTTTTCATGGGGTAACTTGTTTTCGAACCCAAATATTATTTAACTAGGACTATGAACAAAATTTAAACTTTTTTTAGAGTTTCAAAGCGTGAATGATCAATTACTAAGTCTGCAGTTAACAGTTTTCAAACTAACAATCACTTCCAAAAGCATTTCCTAACTGTTTTAACTAAATATTGCATTTCTCACAAAGCATTAGTGATGTACTGCGGTGTACACAAGCACATCGCTTACAACCTTCTCATTGTTTCCAGGTTTTGCGGTCGTCTGTCCTTGGACAAAAAGCACAATGTCCATTCATGCTTGCAGAAGGTTCTACTAGGGTGTGTTGTGGCAATTTGTAGTTTAGGGCAGTCATACCAGACTTGATGGACTTAGATTACATGTATCCATCATTCTTTATTTTATTTGTCCATTGCTCAACTGTTCTCCAAGCTCCTGCAAAAAAAAAAAAGCACCGTCGTCTTAAATGTGATCTTTGTTTCCAGTTTCCATTGTGACCTATCCAAATGAGGAGGCTGGCAATGGCAGCCACATCCAGCATATTGAAAAGTAGTGTCATTGACCACTTCTTGATTTTCTGTCTGCAGGTGGTCTAACAGATTAAGTGGTCAAGGTTATCCACCTCACCCTTGTTTTTATTGTGGTCATGGATGATATCCAGTTTTCTTTGTTCTCTACCCACTGACAGGTCATGGTGCGTGCTTGACAGCAACAGCACAACTTGGGACTTTTTTGGAACATAGGAAACTAGGGCGAGTTTCCCATCAAAAGCAAAAATGGATGAAAAAGTTTCTCTTCTTCAATTTGCTTGCATTTTGTTTGGGATATTGGCCTTGTTTTTCCAAATTATACCCACATAGGTCAAGTCATGCTGTAGCAGTCTTTCTGCCAGGTCAGTGCTTGTGAAGAAATTGTCACCCACAATATTCCTTCCCGTCTTGTACCAGGGATGATCCAGTCTTCAACGACCTGGGTACCAAGGTTACCTTGGCATGGAGCTTCTGGTTGCTTGCCCAGGTAGATGTCTCCAGACAGGGGGAATGATGTTGCTGCATCACAGCACCACCGAATTTTCAAGCCATATTTGGCAGGCTTGCTGGGCATATACTGTCTGAAGGGACAGTGACCCCTGAACTCAGTGAGCTGCTCATCAACCGTCTGGTTTATTCCTGGAATATACCATTTCCTGAGCTCTCCACAAATTGTGTCCAAATATCTCTGAAGGCAGCAAGCTTGTCCACAGCTTTCCTTTCCTCATGTGTCAGTTTGTTGTCAAATCTCAGGTAGCTGGTGATTTAACAGATTTGTTTTAAACTCATGGTGGCATGGAAGCAAGGATGCCCAGTGTGTTGCTCCCACAACTCCAGTGCCTCGTGACCACCGTGGTGTAGAACACTGAGCAGTAGGAGGCCAGCGTAGGCTTTCAGCTCTGTTTCATCCAGCTTTTTCCACTCCTTTCTATTTTCAGGACGGCTATCATTCCACTCCATGAATCTTCTTTCTGCCTCTCTGTTTCTCTTATGATAACAGTCAGGATATCTTGAGAGAAACAAGTGAAATGTTTCCACCACTGTGTCTTTATTACTTTATCTTGTTGGCCCAGTACTTTCATGGACCGTGTCCTTGGCTGTTTTCCATTGATGCATTAGCTGTGTATTTTTTTCCCATGCTCTGCCATTCCTTCCTTTAAAGGTGTCATCATCTGCAATGTTTTCAGGGGGTGGTGTCAGTGGTTCTGCTCCACATTCTACTGTAGCTCTCCTCGGTCTTCCACGGCGGCCCCACGCTGGTCCTCTTCCCTTTCCCACTGGAAGTGTTGGCATTGCTTCTGCTTGTGGCACCAACTCTTCCTCATCTGAGCTGGATGAAGCGTCCATAGACACATGGTCTTCTTGCTCTGAACAATCTCCCATGTCAGGAACAAAGTCAGCATCCTCACTACCTTGGGATAAGATTTCATCAGTGGATGTGTCACTGTCATCCCTGGTTACCTGTGCAAGATGCTTCAGCACTGAATATGCTCTGTCTTCTCATCCTGAACTGCAGAAAAATAAAAAATTGATTACCGCTGAATGCATATAAATAACAATCAAAGACAAGCCTGTCCACCTATGCTGTCATAGAAGCAATTCTGCCTTACCCTATGGTAGCACAGGTAGCACCCTCTCGTCCTGGGCACAGAAGCCGGAGACCAGCATCCACCCTTTGCAGGCAAGCCAAATGTGGGTGTATGCTGTTTGGAAACCACACATGCAGGGGCTTATTGAGAGAAGGTAAAAGGTGCAAGGGGGTGTCAAGCCCTTATCGTTGAAGGGAACTCCATAGTGTACGCTGTATTGCAGTATGATGTTCTATTTCTTCTCTGTTGTCCCTTTGCTCCTTGTCCTCACTTCCAATAAAGGCAGGGCAAACAATGTTGTATGTAATGAAAGGGGCAGATGAGGCAGAGTTTTGCTGTCAGAAAAGAGAGCAGAGGTGGATTTGGGTGTGACAGGCTTGTTTTTGTGTTTTTTGGCAAAGGGCAGGGTGTTTTGATGACCTTGCAGCCTGCAAAAAAGTGGTTAGCAACAGGGATTACCACATCTGCAAAAGCAGAGTGGAGGATTGCCATTCATTAGTTACTAGGGATACCTGAAATGGACATGAATGAGGTATGAATGAATGCTGACCTTGCAGATGCATCCACCCAAAGTGGCCAAACAGGCCTTTCATTTATACAGAAATTGCATTGGGGTAACAAGTTACTCCAATATGTTAACATGGGCTTGGGGTAAGATTTTACCCCATATAGAAAAACATGTTACCTTGAGCAGTTTTTCATCCACAGAGAGCAAACCATTCATGTAAGCTGGCTATTGTTTGGGGATGTTGTGCACTCCAGTGCCAGTGACAATGTCCTATAAAGAACATTTTTTTAGAATTAATTAACTTTAAGATACTGCATGAAATATGCATCTGGGGTAGGAAATTACCCCATAGGAACATATGAAGGTTAAGAATACTTTTATTTTTTAATGACAATTTAGAACCTTAAAACATGATTTAAAAAAAAATAATTTATCTCCCAGTTTTAGAACTTAGGCTTGTTTTTTGCATTGTGGTATTTACCAACTTATAAAGGGCCGTTGGCCTGTGAGGGACCTCTAAGCTACCTAGTCCAATCCCTAGCAGTTGCAGGTACCTGTGTTAATAGATGTCAAGTCCAAAGTGGTTCACAAGAACATCTTTTTTGTTTCATTCTTTCTTTTCCTTAGTACAACACAAGCTACAAAACACTCTTAAACATTTTATAATACATTTGCTGTAACACCAATGACCAACCCCCCCTGCCCAAAGTGCAGTGCACTGCAGGAAGGGAATAGGAGAGATCAATAGTGCTACCAATGCCCAAGGTTCTGCAATGGCAGGAAATTCAGGTGAAATACGTTCATCCTAAGAAGTGAGCCACTCTCCTAATTTGCAGGGGAAGGAGGGAGGAATGCCTTCCTGATACTGTACCTGATGAGCATTTCAAACCTGCATTTGTGCAAGATCTACCAGCCAGGCACTGGAGAGGTTTCCTGGTATTACTGGCAGCAATATCCTGCCTGTTGCTGTGGCCAGTTTCTGCTGTGCAGAAGGCAAGCACCATCCGGCAGTCACGGTATGCAGTAAGGGGAAAAATTCCTCCCTGACCTCTACTGGTGATCACTAGAAGCCTAGAAGTTTGGGATTAATTAATTACAATATAAATATGGTGCAACAAGTATATTGAGAGGTCAAGGGGAAAGGAATGAACAGGGAGGGAACTTAATCCATAAAGGGCTATCACAGATACTGGGCCTGACCTTCCTTAACTTGTACATACGCGCTGCAGAATTGTTTATTGTTTAGACTAAAGCATTTTCTCAAAAGTATTATCAGACCCCTGAAAACCGCTCCTGTGGCAAAATGCTCCAATACACAACCTCCTCCTGTTACCATGGGACAGATCTTGCTGAAGTAGTTTTTCTGTCTTCAGTCTTGTGCGGGATCATGTCACACTCCCCAGAGCCTTTCTCTACCTCCATTTGGTTCTTAAACTATGTGGGCCAATTTAGGCTCAGAGCGTATGTATTCCTCAATCTGGCCATCTTTTCTTTTTTTCAAATAACCATGTAGTAGTTCTACAATAAATATTGGTTGCTTTTGGCAGCATAGCACAATTCATATTCCTTTACTAGGTGCTTCAATTAGAAATATATATTGTACTTTTTGGTGTTGCAACTGCAGGGATGGCAGCAGGGACGTAATTCTTGAAAGTTCACTTCACAGTGTGGAAAACATATTCTCGGGTTAAATATGGGTGAAGATGCAGCTGAGTGCACAATAAGTGGTCTCCTATGAAGCAATGCTTTTTTTGCCTCTTGAGGGCAGTATAACCCAAGGTATAACTGAGGGGCTTGATTTGTGACATTTAAGATTTTGTATGACTCCAGGAAGGGGATGCCTGTTGTCTAAAAAGTTGATTATGCGTGTACCTGCCACATTTTCTTTTAAACATGCTTGGTGATTTACATTTTTGGTTTCATGCTAGAATTTTGGAAGAGGCTGAAGTGAGTTAGATGTTGACGTCTTATTGATTTTTAATAGTAATTGGGTACCTCGCTCTGTTAGGCACTAGAAAATGCCTGATCTCTAGTCTCGAGGAGAATCCTATGAGGACAAACAAGAATCTCTCTTCACTATAGAATCCTGTGGCTTTGTGCATTTACATGGCTCCTGGCAGACTTCTCTCCTGTTTTGTCCAAGACGGTCTGAGTTCTGTTGACCACTCTACCAATCATCAGATAAGCACTTGACTAATAATATCTTTTCCTCATATGGATGACTGCAGATCCAGATGGCCTGCAAAAGAATGCCGCTTTACACTCAACCTCCCACAGTGACATTGATTAAACATGGCTCCATTTGCAAGTTTCGGGGAGTGCACTTAGGCTGTCTATAAGTTCAAGGCATGAAGTACTAGAAAATTCTTTTCCCCATATTAATGTACTGCAACTCCTGCAATCAGATTGGCTCCTGAAGTCTTTTTACTACTGCTGACCAGGAGCTCAGATAGGCAACATTATTACAGGCCATTTTGGCTCAGAGCCCTGGTGCAGCTGCCCACATAGCCAGTGTGTTCTTTTCTTTACTCTGCCAGAATTCAGAAACAATCACTTTGCCCAGGCTTCACACATTTTCAACAGTTTGTAAATTGGTTTGCTAAATGGAGTTCTAATGGAACTTGTGAACGCGCCCTTCCCTTCCTCCCCTTTTCTAAGGACTCTCCACCATTGCATCCTTAAAATAGTCATCTTTGTAGCTATCAATTTGGTCAGGAGTGACATCTATACAGGAACAGCACACTCCGTTCTTTCTGCTGTCTGTGGATTAAGATTTTGCTGAGACCTCACTCAGAGTTCCTCACTATGTCCTTAGTTGATTTTTCACTTCACCAATGGTGACGTTTAGGGGGTGCACGTGCATCCTCTGACTAGCCACACTTACTGCTAAGGCGATGGGTTGGTAGGGAGGCGGGAGCGCTGGTGCCCACCCTGCAAATGCCGGCCAATCACTGCAGCCACTTCCAGCCTTCATGGGATTGTCTGTGGTCCCCCCCGGTTGGTGGGACTGGTCGTAGGGGGGGGGGCACATGTTCCCCCTGACTAAGGCAGCACCAGTTGCCCATGCACTTCACCTATCAACCTGCTCATTTTCATATCTGAGGGAACCCTATCGTATACTTTATATGATTTCTTTATTCTTAAAAAGCTATTTAGGAAATCACCCTGCTTATTTGTTGTGGTAGTAGTGAAGGTTGTAGAAGTTAAGCCCACCTTCTCAAAGACATTATCCAAGTGAACCTTTGCAACTGCATTACAATTTGTTCCCAGCCAGCTCATGTGCCCCTTCTCTTAGGTACTGGGGCTTACTAATCATGCTCAGCATGCCTAGGAAATATTTCTGTATCATAGGGACCCACCTAATTTGCGGCAGCTGTCTCCAGGTTTTGTGGTTCCAGCATGGCACAGTCCCATTTTGTGGCAGTGTGGCAGGTTCCTTCACACTTCTGATTGATTAGCTGAGGGGCCCTGGAAGTCCCACCCTTCCTCAGAGATTGACAGATGGCCATGTGTCAATCTCTGGGGAGGGGTGGGACTTCTGGGGCTCCTCAGCCAAAAGCATGGGAAGCCCACTGTTCTCTACCATGAAAATCTTTCCCCCTCCCCTCTCTCTCTCCCTCTTTCCACCCACTTTTTCGTGGGATCAGGACTTTTTCACAGGCAGCCTACCAAATTTGCAGTTTCCATGAAGATTGTGAAATAGTGAATTTGGTGGATCCTTAATCATAGATCCAGAGGGCAGCCACATAAAGATCAGGTCATAATTTTACCAAACATTATATGCTTTTACTAACTATATCATATGCCAAATTTAGAAGAGTGGTTCTGTAATCCTTATTTAGCTAACTGTAGTTTGAGCTTCTAAAATCTGGAAACTTATCTTTAGCCATCATAAATGGAATCCACATGGAAAAAGAGAGGTTTTCCTTATAGTAACTGTTTTGCCAAGATGCTTTTTTTCATGTGGCTCCCACAACCTATCCTCTACTTTTCATTTTTTTGAAGTCCATCTTTACTTGGATTCTGAATGAGTGAGGAACTGAGAGGCAGTTGGGGCAACTCTGCTGTTTATGTCCTTGAGGAGGTAGACAGGACACAATGACATGTAAAGTTCAGTCATGTTTCCACTGGATATTGCCAGTCAAAAGTTTCTGATTTCATATGTATGTGGACAAAATGTTTTGAAGATCATAGTTACTTAAAAATAATTTCTCTTCCTTGGGGACAAGTCCTCCTCGAACATCTGAGATACAGGGGCTTTGTAGACGATGTTGCATAATGAAGTGAATGTGGACTAAACATTGACGATTTGTCACGCTTATTTCACATGCAAGAAACGATGTTTGCTGTTAGTAATCAGAAAAAAGCATGTGAATGTATTATGATTCATTGTGGACTCTCTATCACTGTAGGTGTTCAAGAGGAAGTTGGACAGCCACTGGTGATGGATGTAGCTATGCCTGTGCTCTGCTGTGGACATTTCTCATGCTTCTGGGCTTTGCTGGCTGCTGCATGGGGCTGGGAAGGAACTCCCCCTCTTCCCCACCTCTGCTTCTTGCATGCCTACTATATCGGGGTTTTTTTTAAGCCCTCCTCAGAGGCATCGGGTGTTGGCTGCAGCCAAGACTGGGGATTGGGACTGAGGTGTGCAGTGCTCCTGCTGGGATATAAACCTGGAGGTTCCCGGCTAGACAGTCTTGCCCCTCTGTTCAGGGTCAGAGCAATTGCCATATTTGGGGTCAGGAAGGAATTTTACCCCATGGTCAGATTGGTATTGACTGTTGGGCTTTTTGTCTTCCTCTGTAGTGAGGAGTGTGGCCCTCTTCCTGGGATTTCTTGAGCGTACATTGACAACCTTTATAGCTGTAGAACATTGGCTGCCATAGCCCCCCGCTTTACTTGTGGCAGATGAGGGTGTTAATGGCATGTGGGCATATGGCATATGTTGTGTCAGGGTTGACTCATTTTGCTAAGAGGTTAGGCAGTAGATTTGTATAGGATGGTTTTGATAGGGTGAGCCTGCCTTAGGCAGGGGGTTGGTCCTTTTGAGGTCCATTTGAGGTCCTTTCCAGCCCTACCTCGCTCTGATTCTGTGATTCCACTCCTACTAAGCTTGTCCGTAAGCAGGTTTGTTGCCCTTGAACTTATTAAACTGAGAAGTTGTTTTGTTTGAGTATGCCAGTCCAGTTCCCTTGGTATATCCCTTGATATTCATTAAAATAGCTTCATGGTCTGTCAGACTTGTCTTAGCTATATTATATGCTCTGCATAATTACATTTGAGGGAAACAGTTGACAGAATAGAATAGTAATATTACATATACCCATTTTGTATTTACTTAGAAATCTACCTTCTGTACCTGCCTTCATTACCAGTTCTTTTAGATGAAATTTTGCGAACAGTTTTTCATACTCCAGTTCGTCAGGGAATTGCCCTTGCTATATACACGAATATGACAAATATCTGTATGCTGCATAGAATTTAATAGCTGTTGTTAAATGCCTTTTATTATTGGAGATATTACTGTTATGTAATTTCATTCAAGGTTCTACTTAATAAAAGAAATTACATGTTTCTGGTCGTACTGGAATATGTAAACTAGTACCTGACCAGAGACTGAGTAGCAGACAGAAATATAGAATTTATAGAAGTTATGACATTTCCTATAATCAGTTTAAAAAGTTTCTCAAATTAATTTGAGGAGCTCTATAATGAAATGTTCGATTATCACGTGTGGCAGGTATTTATTAATGGTATACGAAAGGGACCATAGTTAAGAATCTGTGGATTTCAACTATGGCTCCCCTATAATAGTAATCTAGAAGAAAATCCCTGAATCATCTGGAAAAGAGTAAGTGACTATATTGTCTGTCAAGAGTAGAGATACCTTTTTAGGATACAAATGCTACATGCAGCTCCCTTGTAAACACTGCAGATAGTGTTTAGAGCAGTTGAATAATGGAAATGAGGTCATACCAGTCCCCCTTGTAGCTTTACTTTGAGGCATTCTTTGCTAATTCTAGGCCAACAGTTGACCGAAGTGCTTTTAACAGAATGGTTAGTGATGCTATCTTTTTCTTTTTTCTTTTTGTAATATGTGCTGGCAATAATCTAACCTATTCAGTGTGATGAGATTTTTTTTATGGCTTCTGCTGTAAATGATCTAATCAGTCTGAGTAGTGGCCATGTTCTATTTTTTCCTATCTCTCTCTCACTCTGCAGCTGTTTCTGGCTTAGTTATGCTACTGCAGAACTAGAAAGTGAGGTCAGTAAGTAAGGTCTGGCCATTCCCCAGTGTTATAAAATGACTGCAGTGCCATATATAACACAATCTTCTATTTATTTCCTGGAGTCATTGGATCCAAGTTAGTTCTTACTCTTCTTTATGGCATCTGAGATCATTGCCCTGCAGGTACTGCTGCCTTTTGGTCTGGATTATCTCTTTGCGTAGGGGTTGACAGATTTTGTATTTTAGAATAAGGCTTTTATTGAGAAAAATAATGCAAGGCAAGATAATTTAATCAACTTTGCTTGTTTGTTTCTGGAGCTAGTCCTAGCTAGATTCCAAAAGCTGAGAAAAACCGACTGTGTTCCATGGAGGATATGTGAATTTAGCCATATCACTTTTGCTGCTGTGAATGGGGGTCCCCATCCCCATCAGTCTCTTTTAGATTTTATTTCAAAATGTGGTTGTATCTAGTTTTGAATTGCTTTGTAAATATGCTTTAATTGATAAGGTTTCCCAATCATTTTAAAGATCAGTGAATACTTAGCTACAGACACTTTACAGGACGGCAGAGAAGTCTGTGCCATCAGTTACACCAGAATCGTGTTATATAAATCTTGGTTGAATGTAGTTTGTCAAGAAATTTCTTTTCCCTTCATAAAGTAATCTCTCTATAAAGTAATCTTGATGATCCAATGAGCTTCTAATTCATTTCTAAATTTTTGGACAGCACAAATGTATCTTTATGTTTGTGCCACACAAATTTCTATCTCTGTATATGTAAGCCCACAACAACATCCTCAGTAGCTAAGTAACAGCACAGTGGATTGTTGTTTATAGTTACAGAAAATAACAGCCTCGAGTCTTAGTTAAAGTTTCATATATGATTTACTATTTTTGTATGTCTATGTACATATGTAAAGTGAAAGTAAAGTAGGGAGATTTCTTCTACCAAATGGCCACGTCTACACATGCACTTTACTGTGGAGTAGACTAATTAGCTGTGGAGTAAAGCGTCACTGTCAACATGTGCAATGGTGTTGACTGGGTATCAATTGCACCTGGTCAGCCCAGCCAGCTACCTGCTGTCGAGACTCCTACCTGCTGTCTAGTCACACAACTTTATTTTCAGCACCCCCCTGCCCCACTCGGCCCCTCTACTATGACCTGGAGCCTGGGACTGACCCTCTCACACCCCATGTCCCCCGACAGGCTGGATCTGCTCCACCCTGGTTCAAATTGCTGCTGTCCCAGGTGCACGTGTAGACACTGGAACCGGGGCGTAGTTTATGCAGGCTCAGACTGCTCCGAAGTTTATTTCTTCACATTAATGGCATGTGTAGATGCACCCACTAAGGAGCTAAATGTATAGATGATTAGTTAGAAGGATCTATTTGTCTATTGCTTTTTGTGTATATTATATCAGAGACACAAGCTACTGAATAAATCACGCATTCCAGATGCCTTTATTTTATCTGGCTCTCAAAACCTGTCATCGATTTATACTTACTATGCCAAATTCAGATCTAGTGTAAACAGGTGCAGCTCCACTGGCATTGCTGGCAGTGCAACCATTTATTCTAGGACTGAATTTGGCTTATTCTCTTTTATAGGGTGAGTTGTGATTTGATTAATACTTTTCTGATTAGTGGTAACTTGCATCTCTTTATGGATGGCATAGGGTTCATAGATTCATAGATGTTAGGGTTGGAAGGGACCTCAAAAGATCATCGAGTCCGACCCCTTGCATAAGCAGGAAAGAGTGCTGGGTCTAGATGACCCCAGCTAGATGCCTATCTAACCTCCTCTTGAAGACCCCCAGGGTAGGGGAGAGCACCACCTCCCTTGGGAGCCCGTTCCAGACCTTGGCCACTCGAACTGTGAAGAAGTTCTTCCTAATGTCCAATCTAAATCTGCTCTCTGCTAGCTTGTGGCCATTATTTCTTGTAACCCCCGGGGGCGCCTTGGTGAATAAATACTCACCTATTCCCTTCTGTGCCCCTGTCATGAACTTATAGGCAGCCACAAGGTCGCCTCTCAACCTTCTCTTGCGGAGGCTGAAAAGGTCCAGTTTCTCTAGTCTCTCCTCGTAGGGCTTGGTCTGCAGGCCCTTGACCATACGAGTTGCCCTTCGCTGTACCCTCTCCAGGTTATCCGCATCCTTC
This sequence comes from Alligator mississippiensis, assembly GCF_030867095.1. Lineage (NCBI taxonomy): Eukaryota > Metazoa > Chordata > Crocodylia > Alligatoridae > Alligator > Alligator mississippiensis. The sequence continues at coordinate 83,500,422 of NC_081825.1, forward strand.
TTGAAGTGTGGCGCCCAGAATTGCACGCAGTACTCCAACTGTGGTCTGACCAACGCCCTATAGAGGGGAAGTATCACCTCCCTGGACCTATTTGTCATGCATCTGCTGATGCACGATAAAGTGCCATTGGCTTTTCTGATGGCTTCGTCACACTGCTGACTCATGTTCATCTTGGAGTCCACTAGGACTCCAAGATCCCTTTCCACTTCCGTGCCACCCAGCAGGTCATTTCCTAGGCTGTAGGTGTGCTGGATATTTTTCCTCCCTAGGTGCAGCACTTTGCATTTCTCCTTGTTGAACTGCATTCTGTTGTTTTCTGTCCACTTGTCCAACCTGTCCAGGTCTGCCTGCAGCTGTTCCCTGCCCTCCGGCGTGTCCACTTCTCCCCATAGCTTTGTGTCATCTGCAAACTTGGACAGAGTACATTTCACTCCCTCGTCCAAGTCACTGATGAAGACATTAAAGAGTATCGGTCCAAGGACCGAGCTCTGCGGGACCCCACTGCCCACACCCTTCCAGGTCGAAATCAACCCATCTACCACAACTCTCTGGGTGTGACCCTCCAGCCAATTCACCACCCACCGGACTATGTAGTCATCCAAGTCACAGCCTCTTAACTTGTTCACCAGTATGGGGTGGGATACTGTATCGAAGGCCTTCCTGAAGTCTAAGTATACGACATCCACCCCTCCTCCTGTGTCCAGGCGTTTCGTAACCTGGTCATAAAAAGAGACTAGATTGGTCAGGCACGATCTGCCTGCCACGAACCCGTGCTGGTTTCCCCCTCCGCATAATTTGTCCTGCCGGGCTCTCACAAATGTGAGCCTTGATAATTTTTTCAAAGACTTTGCCAAGGATGGAGGCGAGACTGACTGGCCTATAGTTGCCCGGGTCCTCCTTCCTCCCCTTCTTGAAAATGGGGACCGCATTGGCCCTTTTCCAGTCATCTGGGACTTGGCCCGTGTGCCACAAGCGTTCAAATATTCCCGCCAGTGGCTCTGCAATGATGTCGGCCAGTGCCTTCAGCACCCTCGGATGGAGCTCATCCGGGCCTGCCGACTTAAAAGCATCCAGTTCTTCCAAATGACTCTGCACCATCTCAGGAGCTACGTATGGAAGTCTGGCACTTTGCTGCTGCCTCTCTACAACCCCAGTGAGAGACTTGTCGTGCCCCTCGCTTAGGAACACTGAGGCAAAGAACTCGTTGAGGAGTTCAGCCTTGTCCCCCCTGTTCGTCACCAATTGTTTCTGCCCATTTAGCAGGGGTCCTATTCCTCCCTGGGCCGTCCTTTTACTCCCTATATATCTGAAAAACAATTTCTTGTTGTCTTTTACTTGGGTTGCCATCCTCAGCTCCATGGTAGCTTTGGCCCGTCTAACTGCCTCCCTACAAGCACGAACAGAGGAGGTGTATTCGTCTTTGGTGATCTCTCCGTTTCCACTTTTTATGTGCTCCCCTTTTGGCCCTTAGGCTGCCCTGGATTTCTCTGGTCAGCCAGGGAAGCCTCCTGGCCCCTTTCCCTCTTTTACCTCGCACGGGGATCGTCTTGCTTTGTGCCCGAAGGATCGTTTCCTTAAGGCACAGCCACCCTTCTTGGGCTCCCATCACTTCAAAACGCCTACTCTGCAGTGCGTCTTTGACTAATCGCCTGAGTTCATTGAGATCAGCTTTCCTAAAGTCTAGCACTTTCACCCCACTAGTTACCTTACCCACTCGACGTCTTATGGTGAATTCTATTATTAGGTGATCACTGTCCCCCAGATGGCTACCGATCTGAAGGTCCCCTACCATGTCATGCCCCGTTGCCAATACCAGATCCAGTATGGCATTCCCCCTAGTGGGACTGTGTGCCTCCTGTGTCAGGTGGAGGTCCTGTACACAGGTTAGAAACCTGCGTGAGCGGTGGGACTTTGCTGTCTGTGACTCCCAACAGATGTCCGGGTAGTTTAGGTCCCCCATGACTACCGCCTCTTTAGCTTTTATGGTCTCTGAGAGTTGCCTCAGGAGCCCTGAATCTTTCTTCCCCTTGATGTGGGTGTCTGTAGCAGACCCCTACCACCAAATCCCTTTCTCCTTGCCCCCCATGTAGCCTGACCCACAGTCCTTCTACTTCCTCATCCTTGGATTCCGTCTTGATGAGGGTTGATGTATATTGCTCATTGATGTAGAGCGCAACCCCTCCCCCTTTTTTCCCCGACCTGTCCTTTCTGTACAATCTATAGCCCTCAATATGTACTGCCCAGTCTTGGGATGAATCCCACCAGGTTTCTGTTAGCCCCACTAAGTCATAGTGGAAGGGTTCAGAATTTAACTTTAAGAACCCTGAGTTCAATACTGTCATGATTTATTTTGTAAGAACAAAAATAATCAAAACAACCTATTCAAGTACCAGTCAATCATGGCATGGCTTCCATGAAAACATTCAGACTTCGTCTCTGTTAGGTAGTGGGGGTCTGGATATTGAAGACGGTCTAGGTTGCTGCAACAGTACATGCGAATGAATCACAAAATATAAAAAATTGAATACAATTCTACAGTTTTACAATGGTGGCTCTTGAGTGTTATTCCTTGGACCAGATAAAATTCTGCAAACCAGCTGTCTTTAGAAACTTTAAAGAACCTGTCCTTATTCACAGCTCAAAGCTCTAACCTTTTATGTGAATCCTCATATAGAAACAGATGTGAACATCTTACCTCAGAAAATGACAATTTTCTATTGGTGTAATATTTATTGATATTAAACCCACATGTCAGCACATCAATCCAAAATAATATGAATAGTACATTTTTTATAAATACAAATAAAGGTGGCAAAATAATGCTAGTGAAGCTAAACAAATGGTAAATTAGCATGTCACAGTCAAAACATCTGGCAAATGATACAACATAATTTTCCTAAATATAGGTAGATTTTTTCCATATGACAGACTGTGTATGACATTAATTTAGATTAGCAATGCCTATGGGTGTGGCCATAGTCGGCACCAATCTGCATAGAATAGAACTATCGTATGTGCTTAAGTTTATTAACCGCTAAAAACTTGGTTTGTGTACTTACACAGAAGTACAAAGCAATACATGTATAGCAGTAATGCATATATATGGTGTGGTACACAATTACAAAATAAAAAATAAAAAAACTAAGTACTGGACTTGAATAACTGAACTGAGATAAAAGATTTCAACACTTTTATTATAAATAATGAAAGATACCATATATGTGCTTCATATAAGGAATACAGTGTTTTCCTTTCATAGCAAAGTACGCTCGTACCATCAAAACCTCATTCTCCCCCATCAGGCCTAATCAAATTCTTACACCCCAACCCACCCCTTCAATTAAAATTAATTGGTTGTGAATCAAAACTGCCTAATATAGTTTGACTAGGTAGAGTCTAGTTTGGTGTAGAATTGCTTTACATTCTGAAAGTAGCCCTTCTAACATTTTTGCCTACTGTACACACACCCTAGCCTTGGTAGGGTTATTGTGTTATCCTACAGTAGGAAAGAGAACAAATAATACCATCCACCACATACACATGCTTTGTTAAAAATATTATGGCACAAAATGTGTTGGGTTTTTTGTCCATCTTCATTCTTTGCTTCCCTCAGATCTACTAATCTATCCCCTATTGTGTATACTTGTCATTTCAACCCATATAGCAAACTCAACCCATATTCCACTTGCTATACACTTCTAGAATCCTCAGACTTACTACACAAGCTCTAAACAATCAGAAATGTCCAGTACTTACACTCTCCTGTGTTCAATTGAACTTAGGATTTCAGATATGTGAATGGCAGTGCTCTTATGATTGCAGACTGTTTTCAAAGAACCCATAAAAAAGGTCCAGTCTTTTTGCCCTATTTGCCCCTGTTTGCTAACCTAATGAAGTAAAACTAAACTGTTGGCATTTTTCTTTCTCCCACACATGCCTCTCACCTAGGTGATGGGATTTATAGTCTGTAGTGGAGCATTATTACACCTCAGCTTTTATTCTTCGAGATGAACAGGTTAAATTATTTATGCTTAAATTAGCCTTGCAGTATGTAAATAAGCCTCCTGCTAGGTGGCACAAAAAAAAAATGGATATAAAAAAATCCAGAACTAAGGTGTTGACTTTGCTATATAGAATTGCCAATGCTAATTAATAACATTTTAGGCACGTAGTTGTTTTTCACCGTAGAACAGAAATCAGCTTGCAGAAATAAGGCATTTACTTAAATTTCTCTTCCTTCTCCCTTCCTGTTTTATTTTTACAATATTGCACTTATTCACTGTAGCTATCAGAATACATTGCCATTTGAGAATTGCAAAAAGATAACCATACATTCTGTTTTTTTGTTTGCGGTCTAATGGCCTCAAATGAAATGCCTTGCACCACTGATGATCGTGTAGCAAATATATCTTGCTTATGAAAGCACTTGGTGACAAACAGTGTGCTTACTTCTAAAAACTCTGGTTTGCTTTAGTATTTTGGCTTTATGAAAATGGTTATTCACAGGAGTTGAAGCAACCTAGATAGGAGTTGATGGTGATCGTGATTTTTTTTTTCTGTGCAATGTATACATTTCTATTAATAATCAGCTACTTATTTTCCTAATTTGGTATAATGAATAAGAAATATATGGTTAAGGTGTTCTTTATGTCTTGTACTTGAAGGTGTTTGCCTCTTACATAAAGTGACATAGAAGTATCATTGATCAAGGCAACAGTTTTCAGTGTTTCTGCGTTGAAAGAAAAAAGATGGGTACGGCAGCTCAGGTTTACAGGTCATCGCTCTCTACCAAGCCAGACTGTAATGTCAGATGAACTGGGTTTGCTTCAGGCTGGAACGCTGCCCTGATGTCTAGTCCTTGGTCAGAAAGTGCTGCATATCGACTGGCTGAGGGACGTACCTTCTTTGGCTTGGTGGTCTGAGGGTGTTGTTGCCACTGAGCTACAGATTTAAGAACAGGAAGAAATTCAGCTGGTTTTGTTCATGTAACAGGAATACTGCACTTATGTAAGGTCCTATAGATGAATGAGTGATCTGCTCTTGAAAAGCAGAGAAATATTATCTCAAAGCCTTTTTTTTTACTTTCTTGTTTTTGTGCTTATTTACATAACAGCTGTATTTTGTTGTTACTGCTGCTGTGGTAAGAACATAGCACAGGTTAAGACTGGAAATTGTCATCCAGCTTGTTATTCTGCCTTTAGCCACCACTTCTCTCCCTCAAGCATCCCCCTTCCTCTATCTCCTTGAATTCTTCTTAGGGCTGTATGTTGTCATGACTTCCTTACTGGCCAAGTACAGTTGGACTTGACGGCCTCCAGTTTTCCAGATGGATCACTGCAATCACACCCCCCTTCCCCTCAGTGAATAAAGATACCAGGCTAGATTCGAACACCACCCCCCACCCATATAATTCTATTCCTCTTCATTGGGGTTGTCCCTGACTGATATCAGTGGGAGCCAGCTGGTCATCATCATTGCCCTGTGCAACCTGGAGAAGGACAAACCTATGTAGAGTTTAATTTGGATTTTCTACCTTGCAACAAATTACAGCATTGCAACCAAATCATAACATGAATAACTATTTCACTCAGTTATGGTGTTGGTCAGAAATCTAATCAGTTATTTAATTTAGATTTAAGATCAATTCACAACAGAGGAGCTATATTTAACTATATTAGCTAATTAAGCAGCAAGCCACAAGACCAGAATTTCTTGCCTGCTGGTATTTGTTTTGGGTGCATTTTAGACAAGTTTGGAAAATCATACAAAAGGTTAAAAACTAGTGCTAGCACAGCATTGTAATAAGAACCCAAAGAATTAATGCAGTCATGCCATTTACTGTTACTGCTAAGGATGCTGGGGTGAATAAGCCAGATGCAACTAGAATCGCACATGCTCATTTTGCTTTAAGTATTTGAAAGGTGATAAAATGTACTTCAACAGAGTATTTGCTGTCTTGATATGGCTCGCTATTACTGTGGAGAAACTATAAATAAAAGAGAGACCAACATAAACCTTCTGTATACAAGTTCATTAGAACTGCTGTTTTGGGAGAGGTAGGTTTTATTTGACTGCATTTTTAAGAATAGGAATCACTTACTATACACATCCAGCCTGGCAGTGCAGGACACTATTCCAGCCTCATTCTTAGCTGACACAGTATACCAACCGGCATCATCTTTTGTAGCTCCCTGAATAAGCAGGCAGATGTAGCCATGATTATCCTGGTGCATACTGAAAAGAGAAAGAGGTGATTAAAACTCCATACGGAATGGTGGCTGCAGGACAAAGAATGTTGTTTAGGAACATAACCTTACAGGGAGAATTTTAAAAAGCAAGTTTATAAATAATGTGATGTTCCCATCTAAATAAGCACATAATACCCACCAAAGTGAGAGAGAGATGTACATACCAAGTGAAAAATGAATATCAGCTATTTAAACAAAATTAATATGTAAAGATAAGAGGAGAAGCAGACTTTTAGGTGCTGAGTGAGCTTCAGTGGTGAAAATGCAGGGGGCCTCTGTGGCATCTGCTGAGTAGGGACTCTGGGAATCTAAATGGTATACTTGGTTTCTAGCCTTTTTGTGTTTTTTTTTTTTCTTTAAAAAAGACAATACACTTTTGTTTGCTTAAACTGTGGAGGCAAACGTAGTTGTCTGAACACAGGATTCGGAAGCAACTAATATGTTTTAATCCTGGCTGAGTCATTGGCTCGGCTCTGAACTTAAAAAGCACGTTTCCTATGTGATTCTTGTTCTCCAGCTGTAAAATGGAGACAATAATACTTACATACCTCATAGGGTTCCTGTGAGTAATAATTCTTATTAGATGCTGTAAATGCTAAGTATTCTTCCAACTTCATATTCCTTTGATTGTATTAGGCTATTTCAGTTGTGGTTTGTTTTGGTTTTTAATCAGATTAATTGTAGAATATTAAACTGGCCTGACCTCACTCTGTCAGTGTTATAGGTGAGCGACTCATTCTCTTTCTTCCAAAATATCTGAGGAGGTGGCACTCCATAGACGCGGCACTCCAGTCGCACTGGGTATCCCTCAGCCACTCCCGTGTTCTGTAGCTTCTCTATAAACACTGGTGGCTTGTGTACTTCCTTAGCTGTAAAAAACAGAGATGTCAGTAATGTTTACAGTGCTGATATTGTTTAACTGTTGTCCCTGGAAGTACACAGCTAAATAGAAGATTTTAGACCATTCCTTCTGTGATGGTTAGTACAGCACTACCTGATGCTGGATCAGCGGAAGTAAATTATGTCCTGATTCTGACCCGAATAGCAGACAGGTGGCTTGGAATAGAGCCAAATGAAATGTTTTCTCTGTTCAACTAGATTTGCCACACTCAAAACTCACACTGCAATTGCTTCAGTGTGCCCTATAAAAGCTTTCCTAAACCTGGTGGCCTATCCATCTCCTGACAGGATGAGCCTTTAGTTCTTATGGTCTCTACTATTTTAGGATTCAACCAGGATGAAGTGACTTCATACTGGGATGTGTGTAATGTGTCATTCATTTCCATATACATTGCTAATCTAACAGGATCAGGTGCAGACAAATTGCCTTAACAAGAGAAATTTAATTCTGGCATATAGAAATCAGCATTGCCTTGAATATGCTATAAGATTAAGTAACAGCCTCCTTTATACCATTTAGCTGACTGGGAACACAGGATGAGTTGGGGAGCATATTTCTCCCTGGCCCTGAGTTAATGACCAGCTTGTTTTGAAGCTGGCATTCATCAACTATGCATTTCTCAAGAAAAAAATATTTAGCCCTGCCTCTCTTTTTTTAGGGTCTTCCTGGGGAATAATTAACATAGAGTAGTGCTCCATTTTGTTCCCCTCTCCCAGGCAGATCAATGAAAGGCATTATCTGTGTCTTATGGGCATGGCAGAGTAATGTCAGAGATAGTTCTTGAAACATATGGACTTTGATTCCGCACTACTGTACCATGTGTGTCTAGCTACTAATTCCTCTTAAAACTATTTAATATTGTTGAGAAACAGGTTAATTTAAACCTAAAGCGAAGTAGAACTAACCCATCCTAATACTAATGATTAAGAGTTGATCTCATCCAGGTGTGTGGCAGGTATGCCATTTTGCAGCCATGGTGGTGAAAAGGAACTGATTGTCAGTTAAGACTGCTCCAGCCCTTAATGCTCATAGCTCACTAGAGTGAAAGGGTGCAAGCACAGGCACAAGAGATGCTGTTGTTCAAAAACATTACATTTCAGATTTTTACGTACAACTTGAACAACCTCCAATGGAGAGTCTCAGCACAAGGATGTTACCTGCAACAATGAGCTCCAGGCTGAATGTATTCTGACCAGCTTTGTTGCTGGCAATGCATGTGTAGATTCCAGCATCTCTAGCTGTGACTGGCTCTATGATCAGGGAGTGCACACCATTCTCACGCACCAGCATTTTGTGAGAACTGTCAGGACGAATTGGTCTTCCATTGAGTTGCCAGCTTAGATCCGGAGTTGGTAACCCACTGACCTTAAATATGAAAACAATGGGAAGGAGCTTTAGTGTTTCTCTGTTTTGTATTGCTTATTTTTTACTTCAAGAGGAAAGAAGGAATTTGTTTGTGTAGGAGAGTTTAGGGATAGCACACAGTACAATGGACAAGCTACATCCTAATGTATACAGAATTGTACTGTCATGCCTTATGCAGCTCATTTGATTGCTGTGCTGCTTCATGGGTGTAACTGGCTAGATCAGTTTAAACCTATTCTGAGTCTAATAAAAAAAATTACATTGTGAAACAAAGTTTGGGTGACACCTGTCTGGCTTTTTTCAGTTTGCCTTTGTTTCTGAATGAAACCTGTAGACAAACCATGTCAGCTAAACAGATATGAGCTCCAGATTCCATTCTAGTTATGCATCATTCATTATCGTCAGTGCTGCCTACAGTACCTGTGTATCCAAATAATTTGAAGCAATCTCAGACTGTTGTAAGAGATGTATCATCATTGGAAAGGTACTTCCTGGGAAAGAAGGTTTATGCTATTATGAGAAAGTAGTTATATTCTATAGTAAACATGGCAAATCTGAATTTTAATTGTCTTCTACAAAGTCACTAATGCCTCTACCAGGAAACATGTTGGTCTCACCTTTGTAATGTTTCAGATGGATCAAATAGATTAAAAGGATTAGAGATGAGAAGCAATCATTTTGCTTTCCATCTCACCTATTTTCACATGGACATACCTGTCCAGTTCATACTGCTGAGTTTTAAAAATCAATCTCTCTTAAATAGAAAGCTTATTCTTCCCCATTCACAATCTGCAGCCATTTTTGGAGCAAAAATATTTTTCTTTTATTGATACAGACATCTGCATCAGTGTAGAAATGAACTGTCTCTTAATATTGTAAACAAATTACATCAGAGGGCCAAAAATTGCTTCAAAACAGTAGGCAGAAAGAAAATGTTGAGATGGGTGGGTTAAAAGGGTAATTTTGCAGTGCTTTACTGGTAGGTAAAATTACCTGCCTTAATATGAAGTCTGCCTTAGAATGAGCCTATTCACTTAAACCTGTCCAACTGGACAAGAAATGTTTTTAAGGAAAGAATGATGGAAATAATCCTGAGTTACAGTGGTCCAAATATTGTAAAGCCTAAGATCTTCAGGATGACCAGCACTACAGAAAGAATGAATTACAAAATAAAAACCAAACCAAAAAAAAAATGGGCTGCCTAGCAGCAGTTCCATCTCCTAGCTGTTCTATTAAGTGAACTTGGAACCATATTTTTAATAGTTCAGTTGACCTCTACAGGCACGCTCACTCTCTTTCTACTCGCATAGAACTGTAGGATGTTCTCATATGTTTGACACTTCCAGTTAAAAGAGTAAGTAATTTAGGGAAGTATTTGACATACAAAATATATCATGTGGTGGATAATATCTCCTGAATAGTATGCTTTCACTAGTTCACCAGTTTCTCTCTGACTCAGATATTATCATAATTTCTGGTGGTGGGTTCAACCATACTACCCATCTCCTGGTGACTGAACAGCTCAGCAGGTTTCTCAAACTTGCTGCTCCCCAAGTCTGTATCTCTAGCAGGGCCTAACCCAATAACATGCCTAACTCAGAACATGCCTAACTATTTGGGCCAACACAGAAGAGAACAAAGGATGAGCAGATTGGGATCTGGCTGGTTGATATATATGGTCCAGCTTTACTCACCTGTCAGATTACTCTGGGAGAAATCTCTCTGAGACACCTCACCAGAGGTCTTAATTGTTGCTGATCATAAGGCTAGGTTCACTTGTTCATTGGGTAAGAGGCAGCTTATGCCCTGAGCATAGGGCTGTTGAACAGCTATGAACTAAATAGGTCTCATGCAATAAACCAATATTTAGTCATGGTTTTTGTGGACTCTAAGGCCAAGTCTTAGCTGCTACAGGCTCTAAATCTCTTTCATCTTTAAGGCAAATCAAATGCAAACTTTTAAATGCTGAGTTTAGCAGGAAGTCCCATCATGATTATTCTAAGGGGCTAGAAAATTAATATTTTATTGACAAGGAAAGAAATATATTCTTCTTTTTCTAGTCCCCTGAAGAATGGGTCATCAGTCACAAGCTTATTGGTATCAAAGGCCAAGTCTCACTGTTGGGTTTAATTCTTTATGTATCTAGAATTCCCACTTACGAGGCAGTTTTAGATGGATAAATATTCTAAGATCCAACCAAATTTGAACCAAGGAGCCTGCTGCTCAACACAAATTAAAACAGACTTGATACTTGCCTTGCAGTCCATTCTGCAGAGTTTTCCTTCTTGAACAGTCAGGTCTCCAGGAGCCTGCAGGAAGTGAGGTCTGAAGAATCGTTCCTGAATTGGTTCGTTTTCATCACCGCTGTCCCTTGATCGAGATCGGGGTCTTAAAAATCACATGTATAATAAAGTTGCTTGAAAAGAACTTAAGACCAAAATTCAGATGTCAAACTGGCATAAATCTGGATTCATTTCTGTGACCCCTTCCCTGCCCCCCACTCCCTTCCCAAGTGCAATAGCTCTGAATTTGTGCTAGCATAACAGAGCAGAATTTGGCAAAGCATCGATTAAATAGGACATTTTGCATTTACGTTACTTTAATCTAGATTGTGGCAAATACGCGATGTAGAAAGTGATCTCATTCGGCACGAGTCACTTACCTATAAAGGCAATTTGTTTATACATTTATAGTGTTTTTAGTTTACTTTTATCCTGTTGCTTAATCAATGGTAGAGATTTTTATATAGCTGATCACCTTTTTATTACTTGATTATGCCAGAAAATAACAGTAAAATAACAGTAACAGCAATAAATGTGTTTATTTAAAAAAAACAAAACAGCACCAACTAAAAATTGGCTACCACCTCAGTTGAGGGCATACAGTTTCCACAAAATATTCTTTTTTCACTTGTTCTTTGATACTAACGGTCATATATGAATAGAGGATGATTATGGTTTAAATTTAGTTAATCTGATCTTGAAGTTTACTTTTCACTCTTTCCATTTTCAGTTTGTGATATTTATCATCATTCCCAAACCCACTCAGTTGTGGTGTCCCAAGAATGAGAACTTAGCACAGAGGCAACAGAAACAAAAGAGCCAGAGCTCTTGTTTAAAAAAAAACACACTCATGGAAAATAAAATGCAAAAATATGACTATTCTGCAGTTCCCTCCACCCCAAACAGCATCAGCAGTTCTTGCCCATTAATTTAATTTATTGAAAACTTTTTTCTGGTTCCTTTTCAATTCAAACTGACATTTTTTTCCATGGTGTATATAATTTATTTAGCACTAAAATGTTCTTTTTGCCATCTCTGTAAATTCTTAGTTTATTTAGCAAATTAAAAAAATATGTAATTGAGAAAAGAAATTGGCCCTCAAATCTTATTTCACTTAACCCCAAAGAATGCCAGTGAATTCAATTCTAGGGCCAAACTCTGCCCACAGTAACACTCTGTTGCAATGCAGGGTTGCACAGATGTAATTGAAGACAGATTCAGCCCGCAACATTTGCCTGGCTTTTTCTGAGAGCGCGCGCGATGGTGATGCCTGTTACTGGCCATAGGAGGTGCCTATGCTACTTCTTTCTCTTTCCTCTGCATTTATCTCCTGGCTCTCTACTTGCCTGGTTTCTGAGGCTCCCTCTCTCTGGGTTTTATAGATGTGCCCTGGGAGTGGGGTATGAGGGCATTACGCCTGGAGTGTTAGTGTATCAGCGTCTGTGTGCTGAAAAATGGCAGCAGGGGTGCTTTAACTAAAGCTCACTAAAACAAGCTTTAGTTAAAGCTCCCCCACCACCATTTTTCAGTGTGGGGATGCTGATGCACATGATGTTGCAGTCTGGTAATTGCCATGCCCCAGCAGACTCGACTGACTGAGTCTGTTCTAACATGTTGTAATTACAGCATGTCAGAGCAGCCTTGCTGCATGTGTATATGCGTCCAGTTCCACCCAGGCATTGCTTGGGCAACATGGGTTTTCTAAATCAAAACTGAGGATTCCACTGATACCTAGGGTTAGGGACAGAAGTTACACATAAACTAATTGAAGTGAGCAGAAACTGGTTTAAACCTGTAACAGAACAGAAGCTCAGTGCACATAAACCGTTTTCAAAATGACTAAAACTGATTTAAGACAACCCTGGCTGAATGTAGCATCAGACTTGACTGATTTGGGTCAAACTGGTTTATGGAACTTCTGTCCCAGACTTCTTCCTGGTTCAAGTCAACTCACAGTCCTCCAGCATCCCAGCATGCATTCCAGCCCTGGGCTGTGCTGTGCTGTGCTGTCTGCTCCAGCAGAGAAGGGTTGTGTGTGGGGTTGGGGGGAGGCAGGGAAAGACCCACTCCCAGGAAACCCTGGCTGGGATCTGGGGCCAGGGCACTAGGGGGAGGGGTTTAAATGTCTTTTCCCCCAAGTACAGAGCTGCCCTGCAATGCCAAAAACTTACTGCTGGGTGCGACTGTGGACTACAAATGCCAGAGGCACTTGGAATCAGGAGGAGGAAGTGATGAGCAACCCTGCAGAATCCTGCTCCTGCTTCTGCGATTTGCGATTTGTGGACTTCAAATCCCAGAGGCCTCAGGGGCAGCAGGAGGAGGAAGCAAACATACAGCCCATGCTGGCTACATGCCAGAGAGCTGTGCTGTAGCACCCCCCCAGCTTCTGGCCTGAGCCATTGCAGGCATGTGGCTGCATTTCCTGAATCAGAAGTGAATGTGTCCAGTTGTTTTGCAGTTTAATCTCTGCAGCGTAGATGCCTTGGGCTTTTTGACTGCCTGTATTTAGCCCAGGTGTGAGATGCTGCTGTGCAAAGTGCCTCTGAAACTCTAGCGCAGGGGTAGGCAACCCTTGGCCCAGGTGCCAGAGTATGGCACTTGAAGGCATTTTGCTTCGCATGTGTGCTCTGGGTGGATGGTGGGGAAGGGGCTGGGGCTACATGGCAACAACAATCATGGCTCCCTTGTCATCTGCTCCTGGCACACTAACATCTTACAAGTTGAAGCTGCGGGTGTTTTTGGCACTCGGCCCAAAAATGTTGCTGACCCCTGCTCTAGCTCAACTGTTTTCTATGAAGTAACTATGAAGTATGAATTTTAGGAAATTGCTTTAAAGAGAAAGATATACTTAGTCATGTTAGTCTGAAGTCAGGCAGAAAGCAGATTCACCCATTGCATCTGACAAAGTAGGCTGTTGCTTAAAAATAAATCATGTCTTTCTGAATGAATTTAGTCTCTAAGGTGCCCTTCCCCACTTTCATTTTAAGAAAGAAATGGCAGAACAAGCTAACAGTCTCTTAAAAGTGTAAAAAAAATTATTAAAAACGAAAGCCAGGCATGCTTTACATTAAGCTGGAGTGGACTAGTAAAGATAACAAAAACAAAAAAACTGTTTCTTTGCCAAGATCACACTAAGAGAAATTTAAAATACGTTAAAATGTCTAACAGCAATGAAACAAAGTATGAAGTGCACTAGGCTAATAAAATATGAAGTGCACTGATGTTTCTGTTGCCTTGAGCAAGTCCCCCTTCCCCCGCAACTTCTCCAAACCTAAGTACATGAGAAAATGCCTTAGTGGGAGAGAAAAACCATCAATTAGCAAAATTCATAAAGCAAACTCCCAGTAAGCAGGAAGAGCTGCATGTTAGTAAGGTGATAAGGAACCTGTCTCTTAAGAGGGTGTTGCACGTTCTGAGATCTCATCAAGTTCAGCGGGAGATGTGGAAGTACAGACACTTATAGGATTTGCCTAGCTCTCAGCAGGATTGAGCTTTTAATGGGAAACCACAGCAGAGGGGAGGTGGAGTCATAACTCAAGATTTTGCACACCCAGGGTAACCTGCTCCTGCAGGGATTAATACCACAGGAATGTAGTGGTATTAATGCAGAGTGGTGCTTGAAAAGTCAAAACTCAGTAGTGAAAAAGGATAAAAAACGGTTATCTTGGGCACACTGGCATTCCCCCCCGCCCCCACACAGCAGCAGCTTTCCCTGGAAGTGAGGTTTTTGTCAGTCTAACCCAATGGCTGCTCCTCTGCCCTGGCTGCTGGAGCGGTGGCAGGGAAGGTAAAGAGTGCAGGGCCAGGAGGGAGGGGGTAGTCACCCCCCTTGCCTTCATTCTGGCACCACCTATTAGGCAGGGCCTGGGCTCATGCCCTGCTGGCCCACTCATAGCTATGCTACTGGGGTGAGGACTTCAAAACAAGTGATTATAAAGGGAAGAAGAGGACTAAGGAAAATACTCATTTCAATTAAAATGCTAATGTAATTGTAAGTCTCCTCTATGTTGTACTATTACTCTATCATGTGCACATTCAGTACTTTATGTGATTGCTATAGTGCTGACAGCAGCTAGAAAATAGATAAGGTGTCAGCTGTTAGCACAACTTTCATTTCAATTTGAACAGGCTCAAAAAGCAAATAAACAGGATTCTCTTGAGCAGCAGAGCTAGATAGACCACTGTGTACCTTAGCAAACTACAGAATGCCCACCCTCTACTTTGCAGGGAGATGCAGAACTATTAGTTGTCTAGTTATTTTTTGTTGAATCTTTTTTCTATTTTATTTCCCTCTTATCTTTGTTTTCCCCTCTTCCTTCTCTCCTTCAAACTTGTTAAAGTCCCTCCCCTAAAGGCTCTTAAATTGTCTTGTTTAACAACTAGTAACTTTGCAGAACTACACCAGGATTCCCAAAGGCAGCTCTTGCTGTCACAAATCAACAAGAGTTTTATAGTTGCAAAACTGCCAGTCCCATTAAAATGGGGGTATTGAATGCTGACTTCCTGAAGAATTGGTGAATGTGGAAGGTATAGTTCCTTCACTTCACAAAATATGCTCAGTGGCTGTACCATAGCAATGTTGCAACAGAATGCTGCATGAAGGGTTTACATTTAGACAAGTTTGGCTCCTGCCATTGTTCCATAACCTGGAATATTATGGAAATGATTTGTGTAGTCCTAACTGAGGCTGGTGTTTTTTAACGCTTGCATGATCCTGTTTGATCAACTCAGTAGCTGGTGAGATTCATAAAATGCACCTAATTCTTCCCTGCAGTAATTTTATTATACGTACTTGGGTTGCTAACTGTTCTTGGGAACATCTGAATCCATTTATTTCACCTGACTGTAGTTATTATTAGATCTGTCATTACATGTGTTGCAGTTGCCAGCTGCTGCCCAGATCCTACAATGCATGTAATTAATAAGCAGAACATCAAAAGAGCAGAAATATGAACTGAAACGTTTATGATCCACAGACAGAAGCTCTATTTGGTTAACCCAACCACACTGCCTTTTTGTTGGTTGAATATGTAGGAGCTGTGCTATGTAGGTCTTGGCTCTGTCTAATAACTAGCTACTCTAATAACTAGAAAGGGAAAGAATAAAATGGGCCAAAGTCTAGAGATAAACATAAACCAAAACCCCACATCT
Source organism: Alligator mississippiensis (assembly GCF_030867095.1). Taxonomy (NCBI): domain Eukaryota; kingdom Metazoa; phylum Chordata; order Crocodylia; family Alligatoridae; genus Alligator; species Alligator mississippiensis. The sequence goes on from NC_081825.1 coordinate 83,516,369, forward strand.
GAATACTTACAAACTTCAGAAAAATGCAGAGCTAGATGTTATACTTTATTTCTGGTTCCTCCCTCCACGAATGCCTAAATTAAAACAATCAGCATCCCCAAACTTTCAAACACTTCAGACCTGGATCCAAACCTTGTGGTCTGGAGCCATCTCTATGACATTTTTGTCTTACTACTTATTTAGCATTGCAGTAGCATCTACAAGTCCCATCCAGATTTGAATCCCAATTAGGCTGGTGCTTTAAGGAAGCATCAGTAGTAAGCATCAGGTCTACAAAGGCCTTGTAGTGGAAAGTAAAACAAGATGAAACGAGAGAATGTGGAAGTGCGGAAAAGACTGAGAATGTGGAAGAAGCTAAACTACTCAGTTCCTTTTTTATCTCAAATCTCCATAGGTGAGGTCAGCTCCCAGACTAGTGGCCCAGCAGCACGGTTTGGGGAGGAAATGAGCAGCCAACAGTGATGAAAGAACAGGTTAGGAACTACTTAGAAAAGCTGGACATGTACAGGTCCATGGAGCTGGAGGTGACACACCTGAGGTGCTGAGGGAGTTGGCTGATGTGATTGCAGAGCTGCTGGTCATTTTCTGTGAAAACTCATGGTGGCTGGAGAAGTCCCTGATGATTGGAAAAGGGCAAATATAGTGCCCATCTTTAATAAAAGGAAGATCCAGGAAACTACAGACTGGGCAGCCTCACCTCAGTTCCTGGAAAAATCATGGAGCAGGTCCTCAAGGAATACATTTTTAAACACTTGGATGTGAAGAAGGTAATAAGGAACAGTTAACATGGCAAGTCAGGCCTGACCAACCTGATTGCCTTCTACAATAAGATGACTGGCTCTGTGGATGCAGAGAGATCAATGGATGTGACATACCTTCACTTTAGCAAGATTTATGATATAGTTTCCCACAACATTCTTGCAAGCAAACTAAGGAAGTATGGGTTGGATGAATGGACTATAAAGTAGATAGAAAACTGGCTGGATTATTGGGCTCAGAGAGTAGTAATCAATATCTAGTTGGCAGCTGGTGTTAAGTGGAGTGCCCCAGGAGTCGGTCCTGGGTCCGGCTTTATTCAATATCTTCATCAGTGACCTGGAAGATGGGATGGAGTGATCCCTCAGCAAGTCTGCAGATGACACCAAGCTGAGGGGGAGTAGTAAATACACTGGAGGGTAGGACTAAAATTCAGAGAGACCTAGATGAATTAGAGGACTGGACAAAAGAAATTTCACAAAGTTCAAAAAGGACAAGTGCAAAGTCCTGCACTTTGGATGGAACAGTCCCATGTACCAGTACAGGCTGGGAACTGACTGGCTGGCCAGCAGCTTTGCAGAAAAGGAAATGGGGGTTATACTGGACAGTAAGCTGAGCATGAGCCCACAGTGTGCACTTACTGGTAAGAATAATGACATCCTGGGCTGCACTGGTAGGTGTGTTGCCAGCAGATTGAGGGAAGCCATTATTCCCCTCTATTCAGTACTGGTGAGATCACATCTGGAGTACTGTGTCCAGTTTTGGGCCCCCCACTACAGACTAATTGGAGAGAGCTGGGGCATGTGACTCATGAGGAGAAGCTGAGGGAACTGGGCTTACTTAGTTTGGAGAAGAGAAGACAGAGGGGATTTCATAACAGCCTTTAACTACCTAAAGGGTGGTTACAGAGAGGATGGAGCCAGACTGTTCTTAGTGGTGGCAGATGACAGAACAAGGAGCAATGGTCTCAAGTTGCAGCAAGGGAAGTTTAGTTTAGATATTAGGAAAATCATCCTCACTAGGAGGGTAGTAAAACACTGGAACAGGTTACCCAGAGAGGTTGTGGACGCTCAATCCTTGGAGGTTTTTAAGACCCAGCTAAACAGAACCTTGGCTGGGATGATCTAGCTGGGGATTCTCCTGCTTTGAGCAGGGGGTTGGACTAGATGACCTCCTCTTACAACCTTAATTTTCCATGATTCTATGATTCTAATGTGATAAACAAGGAGAAAAGGGAGGATAAGGGTTATAAAACAAAGGCTATGAACAGATATCTATTGCAGAGCTGAAAATTTCTGGGAAATCTGCAGAACTAGGAAAACATGGTGAGAAAGGGGGTATATAGGCATTCCAGCCCTTGGCTGAAGACCTACAAAGTCAGCTCAAAGTTGAGGTCTCTAGCTAGCTAGCAGTAGCTGCTCCTTGGGTCCCTCCCCCCCCAACTCCACCTCCCTCAGGGGAGCCTGACAATTGACAGCCTGCCCCCTCCCTTTGACAAGCAGGTTGTATCTGCTGAAAAGCAGCACCTGACAAGGATAGCCCCCTGGCCTGCAGGGATGGCAGGAGCAAGGAGAACTGTCCCCTTGACCTCCACAACCCAGCAGTACTAGTGCTGGAGGCTCACCTCTTGGCAGGGCTCCTGCATTTGCAATGGGAATTCCCTCACCCTTACTCTAACACTATTCCTGTAGTGAGAGAAGTTATAATTTTAAGTTCCTTTAACTAAGGAAACTGAGCTGATAATTGGGAGATGGTCCCTCAGATCAGTAGCTAGCCAGACAGTGTTGTTCTCATTCACTGTATACCTGTGTTTATGGAACCCAGTGATCACAACAACCCTCTCAACCCTGTGCCTGCCTGCTCCACCAGTTCTGCTGCTAGATGGAGCAGGGAGATGGGAAGGGGGGGTGAAGATTAGGGTGAGAAAATTCCCAGAGAAAGCAGAGGCTGTTTAAGGAGCCCATGACAGCAGGGTCCATGCAGGGCCCTGTGACTGCTCACAATTGGGATGGCTATCAGAGACCCAGCCATTCTCTCTGCCTCCTTTCCTCTCTCTCCCCTGCCACCCTTTGGCAGGGGGAAAGGAGGGATGAGGACTGCAAGATGCTGAGGAACCTTGGGATTCGCATTGCTGTGTGAGACTGAACAGATGTTACATGTGGTGCTACAAAACATTGCTCTCTGGCAAAGTTGCTGCTGAAAAGAGCTAACAGATTGTAGCAGAATCAATATTTATTTTTCTGCCACAACCTCAGTTTTTGTGCTGGGAAAAGGGTGTATTTCTCTACACAAAGGTAAGGCTCATTCATGGCCAAAGGCAGTGCAGTTGAGTAGTTTGTCTTTTGTTCATCTGATGGTCCAATGATCATAGAGAGTTTCTGACACAAGAGAAGATGGGGCTTCTTTCTGCTTTAGGACTTACGCTTTCCTCCCAATCTTTTTAACCCTGCCAGCCCCCTTATACCAAATATGTACAGCAGCTGCAGTAATACACTTATATAGTACCTTCTGACATGAGGCTGGCCAGGAGGTGTCCGAGGACTGCGGCCTCTTTGATTGACAGCTTGGACCATCAGCCTTCCAGTACAGCTTATTCTGCCCTGTTACAAACATTGGGAGACAATAATAAAGATATTATATGATTAAAATTAACAGTTCTAATGGAATTGATTTTTCCAAAACACTAAACAAACATTAATTTAATGTCCGGAGCTTGAAATTCCCTTGCTCTTGCCAATCTTTTTCATTCTCCATCTCATGCAATCTTTTCTTCCACAAAAAGTCAATTCCCAGTAACATTAGTCAAGGTATTGCCTGCCAACAATGTTTTCCTTATATTTTAAGTTTCCAATCCAATTCTAAACATAGTGAAGCAACTTTGGTTACGACCAGGTCTCCATGAAAACATTACAAGGTCCTGTTTGCAAAATACTAGTAATTCTAAAACTAGTAATTCTAGTTTGCTAGTAACAAGTTACTTTGTAAGTTTGAGTAATTCTAAAACTTTTAACTCATTTGAATAATGATGTGGAAAAGATAGAGAGGGTCAAGATGTAGGTGGCAAAAATGATAAAGGTCTTGGAAGACAAGTCTTACAAGGAGAAGTTGAAATAAATTGGCATGTTCAGTTTTCAGAAAAGGCACTTAAGAGGGGACATGACAGCAGTCTTCAGATACTTGAAGGGCTATCATAAAGAAGTGGGAAAACACCTTTTCTCTTGCTGCAGAGTGGAGACAGGGAGGATGTAGACCAATGGCTTGAAGTTATAGTGAAGCAGGTTTAGACTGGATATCAGGAAAAAACTTCTTCACTGTTAGAACAGTGAGGCAGTAGAATAGACTGCTAAGGGAAATTGTCAAGGGACTCTCCATCACTGGAGGTGTTCAAAAAGAGATTGGACAGCCACTGATCAGGGATGATCTATGTGTAGTTATGCCTAATTTCTACTATAGGTATTTCTCACACTTCTGGTCTTTGCTGGTTGCCACATGAGGCTGGGAGGGGATTTCCCTGCCCTGACCTGCTACATGTGTCAGGGTTTTTTTTATAAGCCTTCTGCAGAGGCATTGGGTATTGACTGCAGCCAAGGCTAGGGACTCTGCCTGGGATGTGCCAATCCTCCTGCTGGGAGTCAAACCCATAGGTTTCTAGCTAGAGCATCTTGCCTCTCTGTTCAGGGTCAGGCTGATGCCAATATTTGGGTCCAGAAGAAATGTTACCCTATGGTCAGACTGGTACGGACTGTGGTGATTTTTGCCTTCCTCTGTAGTGGGGGGCCATTGTCCTCTTCCTGGGATTTATTGAGGATATTTTAACAACTCTTTCAGCAGTAGGATGTTGACTACCATGGTCCCCCTGCTTTACCTATGGCAGATTAGGGCATTATACTTGTGCTGTGTCAGGGTTGACTGTGGAATTTGCTAAGAGGTTAGACAATGGATTTGTATAGGATGGTTTGGCTAGGGATGATCCTGCCTCAAGCAGGGGGTCAGACTAAGTAGGGGGTTCTCTATGACTCCAAGTCTCAAAGGCTTGTTTTGTTTTCTTAAGTGCCTGAACTACTCAGCAAAACCTACTTTCAATAGAAATCGGTTTAATCTAAACAAGAAGCAAGTTCCTATCTTTAGAGCTGCAGTGAGGTATAGTCAGAGCAAGGCCGTAGAGAGGTATAGTCAGAAGTCAGCAGGTATACAACTTGAAGCTGCAAAACAAATCTATTTTGGAGAAGTAAATTGCTTAGATGGATCTGAACCACAAAGTATGGATCAGAGATTGCTAGATTACAAACCTCTCCTCAGTGAATCAAAATTATGTAGATTATCCTAGTGGCCCTTTGAGCTTTGTATCTCCAAAAATTTGGCTATGTTTATGAATAGGATCTGGTTTCTGCCCCTGGTACAAATGCAAAACATTGTTGGTGCTGTTAAATTGTATTGAGATCATCTGTCTTCATGCACAGTGAAGGATATACTATTTCTTAAAGTCATCTTCCCTGTTTTAATTCTGAAATATTTACACTTTTGGGTCTAACCTAAGTGTCCCTAAAAACCTGGTATTTTCCATGAACAAAATGGAACATTTTTGCCTAGTTATTTTTTCCCATGGATTTTTTCAAACAAAACAAGTCAAGAGTTTTCAATTCCAGTAAGAGTTCAGTTCCTCTCCCTTCTATTCCTCTTTTTTCCTTACTATTTTCAAACGGGAAAATGGTGAAAAAGGAGAAAAGCAGAACTAAAATAAATCAGCCAAGCAGTAGATTCAAATCAAAACAAATTGAAAATGTTTGTTCAATTTAACTAAATATTTTTTTAAAAAATGAAGGAAACATTTCTGGTGAAAATAACTATTTCCTTCAACAAGCCATTACTTAGAGGGAAAGGAGTTTATACTGCAATTTGAAGTGTTCTTTTTAAAGTTTTATACATTTTGAAATGTGTTATACATTAGGTAATTGTGAAACATCCATGCTACTTTGGATGATCCTAATGTAGGAAGCCGGGTTGAAGATGATGCACATGTTAATGTAGGTTGAACAACCCTAGAGACTGACGTTATCTTTATCTATTTAAAAACTACCATGTGAGCAGCAGTAGTGCCATCATCTAGTATACCTCAGTCCTAAACTTTGGTATTCACAATCATGTCTCTTCTAATATAGGCATCAGAGTTACTAAATATGATGTAATGTGGGCAGCCATTCATTAGGAACTAGCCTGAGTTCACTAACAAAATTTCATACCGGTTACAAATAACTTTCAAAGGGCAATGAACTTCTAGTTACTGCATATTTTGGCAATAATCATAATTGGAGATGTAGAGGTGAAAGTCTCTGTATCCTGTTACCAATCCCCTGACCCATTTAGGTCACAAGACAAATACTAGTGTTAAAATAAGTTACTGCCCATGGCCTGCACACTATTTCTTATGTGAAAACCTTTTGAGTTATAGATCATTAAGAACATCTGGAACCTGTAAACCCCTATTTTAGGCACCTTTATACATTAACCATTAGCTGGAAGGTGATGCATTAACTTGTTTCAAACTAAGTTTACTGACTTTAGATGCAAGAATGCATCCAGAAAGGGCAATGTGAAGGACTAGAAAGGATCTAGAATGAAAGGCACCAGTAGTAAGAAAAAGAAACTGGACAACTGATGAAACTAGGAGAGGAAGAAAGAGTAAGGCATGATCTTGTGAAGAAAGACCAAGCTGAACTAAGAACTGACAGGGAGTAGTAGAAGGCGGCCTGGGCAGAGGGCGTTACAAAGACATGAAAGCGAGAGAAAAGATAAAGGAGGAAAGCAAAAAACTAGAAGGGAGAAGATAAGGATACATACCTGTGTATACTCAGACTTGCTGGTATTAGTAGGAGGTTAGTCGCCAATGTTTGTAAAGCAGAATTGAAAAGGATAAAACATGCACCGTCAAATTTTTAAAGAGTTCACCAAAGGCTGCTTCTGGGTTAAGATGTTATATGCTAGGTTTTACTGTGAACCCAAATTTCTATACAATCCAAATACCTAGGGTCTATATTATGAATGCTGACACAATAGTAACTACTGTCTCTAATGTGTAAAGACTGAATACTTCCCTTCTTTCCTCCAAAGACCAGCTGGGAAGTCCCTTTCCATGTGTAAATTTCGCAGTATTGGTTCTCATCCTGAGCTGGTAAAAAACTGGCAAAGCTCCTTTACTTCAGTGAACAAAATCCATTTATTTCAGCTGGGGATTTGCTTCATTGTTTTTATTTTTCAATGAATTTGATGCTCATGAAAGAAGCTGCTAAGAGCACTGGCAACATTGTTTTACCTGTACTAGTACAATTTTGCCCATCTACCAGAATTCTGACTTAAGATTCTCATTTTAAAGCATCAGTTGTTATTACCTCAGGTAATATTCTATTCCAATTGAGGAGCTGGCGATTTTGCCTAAGTTAGTGGTAGCTTCAAGATATGGACAGACGTCCATTAGCATTTAGGAGAACAAGCCAAACTCATTTCCACTTGATGACTTAACAGGATTGGAATCCAGGTTTTTTGGTGTGAAAAGGCTAGCACATTAATTCACTGCTGTTCTTTGCCTCCGCTGTGCTGTTAAATGCATAGTAGAAATAAGCTAATCATTATGTTTACTTGGGAATTATACTGGAAAAGAGGAATATAAAGGGCAGGGTGAACTGTTCAAATGCTTTTCTGTGTTGTGTAATAAAATATATTTTTTCCAAGTTTGCATCCAGGAGATCCAGAGGAGGATGCTTCTGGTTCTTGTCCAAAAGAAAGAAAGTACAAGCATAGCATTTTCTCATCAGTTCACATAGCCATTTTCTCAACTCCCAGAAGAGGTAATAAAGCAGAAACTATTCACTTTATTAAAAAATTAGCACTAGTAAATGTAATTTGATTGCCATGGAGATAGAACAGATCATTTATCTATTATCAAATGGTCTCTTGCTAATAGCAAAATAGATAGATGTTAAAAAAGTCAGTAATATATCAATTTATAAATCTAATCTAGGGATTGATTCCAAACAAACAAACAAACAAACAAAAAAAGCCATGTGAGCCTCAGTCAATGGGAATTTTTCCATTTAGTTCAATGGGTTTTAGATCAAGTCGCAAACACTAAAGCCAAGACATATCAAGACCAACCTTCTATATATGGCAATAGTGTGTTTTCTATTCCAAACAAACATGTTATGGATTGGCACTATTTATTATTGAAACAGTTCCATATTCATTCAAATCGAAGACAACCCTGAATTTAAGAAACTATCTCCCCAAAATTAGATTCTATATATGGAAAAATGATCAATTTATTATAATTTTGCAGGTATAGAAGCTAATTATCAGAGGTTTGTCTTGAATTCATTCCCTTCCCACTGCTACAGCAGGGAAAACAGGGGCTGGGAGAAGGTCCTGGTGCAAATTACTGTTGGCACCTACAAGCTTAGCTCATCCAGAATTGATGCATGTTACCTTTTTTTTGGAGAAGTAAACTTTGGAAAGTTTCAGCAGAGATACTCCATAAACACACTTTTAAGCAGCACATTTGTACCTACTTATACACAGTACATACTGTTCATGATATTAGTGCAAAACCAAAAGGCTAATGATTTATCACACATGCTAGGCCCCAGCATAGTCAACATTGTTTTAAGGCATGGTGACCCGAAAGCCCAGCGCTGCTCAGTATGTGTGTGTACTCCAGATACCCACCACAAAGGATCAATGCATTAATTAACCCCCTACTTGTGACTGGCACTGGGTGTTCTTGTCATGAGCCTTGGGACCCTTCAAAAATATATATGTAGATGAGGCATGGGGCTGTCTGGTCCTGCCCTCTTATGGAGGGCAAGGCCACACTAATCACATGTGATGGGCAGAGAGAAGGGGTGACAGAGCTTCTCATCTACATAGACATTTGATGTTGTTTGCCAGGTAGTTAAGACTGATGAAGAAACAGGAATCATTGAAAATGGGAAAGAATGGCACTGCTCAACTGTGACAGTAAAAGAGGAAGTAAAAATGTATTTGATGTAGTGGTTCACCATGAAGAGTGGGTGCTGAGGGGAACTGAGTGCAATGGGCACCATAGCTTATTCAGGTGGGCTTCACTAACCTAACCTTGTGGTAAAATCTCAACAGTATGTTTCCCCAATATGGGCCATGTATTTTACAGGCATTCTCAGTGTAGGCTCCATTCAATCAGCTTGATAGTTGGTTTCTATTACTGAGCACATATGACTTTTGGCAGCAGTTTAATGACAGACAATGTATTAATGAGGAGGTTTTCCTGTATGCAAATATAAGATGAGATGCTTTCCCCATATGCTGAGTGTGGAAAAAATTCCATCTTATAGATGGGTAAATATGGTAGTTATAGTACAATGCTTATTCTATGAAAGATGTTTCCAACTTACAAAGATTATTCAAGGCCTTGAATTATTTGGATAATGTACTATTTATAAAAGGTGAAAATAACATTTATATTTTCTAGTTTTATCCAATATGATTTGAAGTATCAAGATCGAGTTTAGAACTGCCATTTGTATATATATTGCAACATGAGGAGGTATGACAGCTAAAGAGCAATGCAAAAATGGAAGAGTTATGCTAAGTAGCCTAGCAACGTGCATAACAGAGCACAACACTCCTGTTTGGATTAAGTTATGTCTTAATGATAGAATTTGTTATTTTGTAGCACAAGCCTATTTGTGATTCTGGTCTTGGCAAGGTTTTTGTGCTACAGAACATAATAATCCATTATTTCACTAAGTTATTTCTTCATGGGATGTCATGAACAGAATTATACAAGCATTTCCTTTAGTTTTCAGTAGGAAAAGTGGATTGACTTCCAGTGTGCATAGTTTGTTACTTTGTAAGCAGAATGTCCACTGTGTTACTGCAATAGGTTTCTATTATATACCATACCTCCTGCCTATTAGCTACTGCATATATAAAGAACAAACCTTCCCACAAGCCAATAATATGTTATCTGTTTCAGAAAAACATACAGTGAATACCACAAGATCTTTTTCTACACATCATGCTTCCCAGTTATTGACCTGCAATATAATGGTTTGTTTTTATGAAATGATGTTTTCGCTTTAATGTTGTTTTTAGCCCTGATTAAAAAACTGTTACTTATGTTGAACAGTACTGCAGGCTTTCATAGTCCCATTACTATCAGTCAGACTACTTGTCTCAAGAAGTGGTATCAGCGGAAGTATCACCAAGAGCTCAGATGTACTGGGTTATTTATGTTGGGAACCAGGCCTATCTTGCCCTGTACAATATCAACACAATGCACCCTTAGTGAACACATGGAGATGGTGCCAGCTAAAAGCAAAGAAATGACAAATGAAAAATAAACACAGATACTGTATCCATTTAACAGCATTTTTTCCTAAGTTTGGAGATAGAGTGGTCCCACCCTACTGAAGTTTCAGTTTTTCATCCTTTAAGATGAGTTCATCTTTAATTATGTTGCATAACTGACAGATGAGCTGGTTTTTAAAAAAACTGTGTGCAAAGGCAAGCTTGTTTTACAGCTGAAACCATTTACCTGTGGGTTGGCAGCCATGACAGTGTAATTCCCATCATCATCCAGGGTGGAGGCAACAGTGTGGAGAGAGCAGGTCCCATCAGGTTCTCTTTGAATTCTGTAGTGATCACTTCTCTTAGAGATTTGCTTCCCATCTTTGAACCAGTAAATCTGTAACAGAAAACAAAGTGCAGGTGATAAAAGTTGAGTGGTTATAATCAGAATTTCTCAAGTAACAGAGCCACTAGCACGACTGTTTGAGCACTTGTGGTGCTCAGGTGAGGTCCCAGAGGACTGGAAAAGGGCCAGTGTGGTCCCTATTTTCAAGAAGGGGAGGAAGGAGGATCTGGGTAACTATATACCAATTAGTCTCACCTCTATCCTTGAGAAAACCCTTGAAAAAATTATCAAGGATCACATTTGTAGGAGTCTAGCGGGTAATATAATGCTGAAGGGCAACCAGCATGGGTTCATAGCACGTAGATCTTTCCTGACTAACCTTGTTTCTTTCTATGACCAGGTCACTAAATGCTTAGATGCAGCGGTCAAGGTAGATGTCATCTACTTGGACTTTAAGAAGGCCTTTGACACGGTATCCCACCCTATTCTCATAAACAAATTGAACGGCTGTGCCATAGACAATTACAAAGTCATGTGGGTGGCAAATTGGCTTAAGGGTCATATCCAGAGAGTGGTGGTGGATGGGTCAGTATCAACCTGGACAGATCTGAGCAGTGGGGTCCCCCAAGGCTCAGTCCTTGGGCCGGTGCTGTTCAATGTCTTCATCGGCAACCTGGATGAAGGCGTGGAAAGCACTCCGTTCAAGTTTGCAGATGACACCAAACTATGGGGTGAAGTAAACACACTGATGGGAAGAAACTGAATCCAGGCAGACCTGGACAGGTTAGAGAAGTGAGCAGAGAACAATAGTATGCCGTTGGACAAGGACAAGTACAAGATGCTGCACCTAGGGAGAGGGAATCACCAGCACACCTATAGGCTGGAGGATGACCTTCTCAGCAGCACAGTGGCGGAAAGAGATCTCAGACCCATTGTTGACTCGAAGATGAATATGAGTCGTCAATGTGATGAAATAATTAGCAGAGCTAACTGCACTTTGTCATGTATTAGAAGGTGCATCACAAACAGGTCCAGGGAGGTGATGCTTCCCCTCTATGTGGTACTGGTCAGGCCACAGCTGGAGTACTGCATCCAGTTCTGGGCACCGCAATTCAAGAGGGATGTTGACAACCTTAAGAGGGTCCAAAGGAGGGCCACTCGTATGGTTAGAGGCCTGCAGGGAAGGCCCTACGAGGAAAGGCTGAGGGACCTGGACCTTTTCAGCCTCCGCAAGAGAATACTGAAGGGGAATCTTGTGGCAGTATACAAATTCACTTTGGGGGGTGGAGGGGGAGCAGGGAATAGGAGACGCTCTGTTTACCAGTGTACCCCTTGGAATAACCAGGTACAATGACCACAAGCTGATAAGAGAGTAGATTTAGGTTGGACATCAGAAAGAACTTCTTCAGGGTAATGGTTTCCAGAATCTAGAACGGGCTTCCAAGAAAGGTGGTGCTCTCCCCTAGCTTGGGGGTCTTCAAGAAGAGACTGGACAAGCCCCTGGCTGGGGTCACATGACACCAGCACTTTTTCCTGCCATGAGCAGGTGGTCGGATTCAATGATACCTTGTGGTCCCTTCTAACCCTAGCATCTATGAATCTATGAATCTAACAAGTCTCAACTGTTGAAAACCTTGTTGGTACGTATTAAAATAAAACCACTTTTGTTTCACCGCTAAAAAGAGTGCTGAATCTTGTAACAAAAGAAATGCTGCAGTGTTGCAGCCTGTCTAAGAGAAAGGCCAGAAGACAACATTTACAGAAGAAATTGAATATAAGAATTATATTAACTTTCCAAATGCAAGTGAGAACTGAACAATCAAAGAAATCAACAACAAATTTATCCATAAAGAAAAGTTCCAGATCAAATGAGGTTTTTAATTTACTTAAATCTGAAGAAGTTAAGAATTTTTAATAGATTAATTTTTTATTCTAGAAAACAAAAACCCAAAACAATAATTATAAGATAATTAATAATAAGTTGGATAATATGTTTTCCTAGATGTCCACTATGCAATAGGACCAAATAACTAGAAAGAGCCACTATACTTACGCATTCATATTCACTAGTTCAAGATGTAAAATGACTTTCCCTTAATTTTTACTTGTTGAAGAACATGTTGAATCATATTAAAGGGATACAAATTAGCATAAGTAATATGTAGTTACTAACAGGCATTATTAAAATGACATAGGCTTCCACAAAAATATTTTAAAAACTACAGAATGTGAAAGAAAATACCACAATTTCAACTCAATGTATAGAAGTTTAAATAGTTATATAGAAAGTTTCCCAGAATGGTTAACTTGTCTGACTAGTAGGGGTCCCTTCTGCTGCCTCACCTGAATTAAAAAAACAGATGGAACCAGAACAAAAAAACCCTTACAGTAATGCATATTCTTTTATATATTTTATAAAACCAGTTTACAGTAGGCTCCAGCACAAGAGGGAGAAATGGAGATTTAAGCTAAGTCTTTATTTTTATTTATTTTGAACTGGTATAACATTTTCTGAATTGCCTAAGATGCAGTGAGAGTAACGGGACACAGGTGCTTAAGTCATCTACGTGCTCTTAAAAATTTCAGTGTAGATGGCTACATTTGGGCATATATTTAAGAACCCAAGTACATGACATACAGTTCACAATGAAGTCAGTGAATGCTCTGCAATTTTGAAACAAAGATCTTTGTTTAGCAGCTTAAATATGAGCTTAATAGCACAACTTCAAGGCATGCTTTTTCAATAAATGTTCTAGTAACTCTTACAAAATGATATACAACTGCATTTCTAAATGAAATCAGGCTTCCCATCCTCATGAGCAATGTATGATGTTACATTTAGTAGACATGTCATTCATGACGTGTGCAGTGGATTCCAAAGAGAAGCTCATTCCACAATCCATCCTTTATGACCTCAGCTGAACTAACAGCAACCAATTAGAGATTTGTGTTAGTGCTGCATTTGCATTAGCATTACAATTATAATGTAAAATGTACACATGCACCCACACACTTTATAGCAATTTTATGCTATAGCAATCACTGATTTTTACTAGAGTAAATTCTTTCCTTTGGAACCAGCTGGAGCACAAATCTTCATTTACAGTAAAGACAAAGGACACGAGTGGAAGTCTATTTATGCCTTTAAGTGCTCTTGATGCCCCACTCATTAAGAAAAACTGGACACTCCAGAAACTAACTCTTCTTACTTCAAGTTCCCCTGAATAGTGAGTTGCAACATCATCTGCCAGCCAGGAAAGGAGTGAAGCCTGGTAATGGAGGGGAATTTCTCCCTCTAATCTCTATTTAACTTATCAGTCATTCTCCATTTTCTTTCTGTGACCAACAGGCTTTTGGTATCACCTGGATGATGCCTCAAAATCCTGCCATAGCTTGCCCAATAGTATCCCTTGAATTAAGTTCCATCAAGCCAGAAAAAGGCATTGAGTGAAACACTATTAGCTGGGATAGCTGAAATCATTTATGTGCATACCTTACATAGGAGTGAATCAGGAAGGCTATGTGGACCAAAAACTGGTGTAGGGAGCTCTGGAGAAAGGAGCTACACTGTATGATCTATGCTATCGAATTTACTGGTTGTAAAAGTACACAAATGAAATGTAGCCCCACGTTTGTGAAGATGGTGTCAATTTGGATTTAGTCAGAACTTTGTGATAAAACCTACCTATAAAAGATGATTTATGTTCAGAGCCAAACCTCAGATGAACTCCCCACTTTATTGTTCCTTTCCCAGTCTTGGCAAACAGGTCTTATTTCCATTTAAATAATGTTTGCAATTTGATATTAGAAAAAAAGTAGATCTCTGACTAAAAATCCCTTAACAGTGTTATCATTGCCTAAGAGATGAAAAGAAAAGGCTACATTTACTTTCTACCATGGCTGTCCGAAGCTTTAGTCACTGATTCGATTCAGTGGACATTTGGCCCAATTCAGTGGCCAAATCTCCAAATCAAATCAGGAGACCCTTTAATTTCCCTGAATCAAATTGGAAACCTCCTAATCGATTTGGAGAGATTCAGAAAGATTTGACGATTTGGACTTAGACACAGCTTTAAATGTTTTTTCTACATACCTCAAGGTACCAGGCAGCTCATGAATTCTGAGATGGTGAGACAGATGGCGCATCCCACAGGAGCACGGGGTGGTCCCCAGCATGCTCAGCAGTGGATCTGGAAGTGGACCAGAAGCACTTCCGATCCACTTCCAGGTCTGCCAGGGAGCACGCAGGGGCCCCCCTGCATCTCTCTGACTCAGGAACTGGTGCCTCCTGGGTTGGGGGGGCACCCAGGGTCCCCCTGCGGCCGGCTGCCAAGTTGGGGGGGGCAAGGGGGCCCCCTGCGTGCTTGGCGGAGAACCTGGAAGTGGACCGGAGCTACTTCCGGTCCACTTCCAGGTTCTCCGCTGAGCACACAGTGCAGGCCCGGCGCTCCTGTGGGATGCTCCATCTGCCCCACCACTGCAGCATTCATGAGCTGTGTCTGGTACCTCAAGGTATGTAGGAAAAACATTTAAAGCTATGTCTATGGCTGAATTGCTGATTCTCTGAATCAGCATCGAATCTTCAGATTAGGATTTGGTCGAATTGAATTGGGGACAGTGATCTGAATCAACGAATCGAGTAACTGTCCCTGATTCAGTCTGAATTCAAATCGAATATGGCCCATTTCGCACACCCCTACTTACTACATGTGGAGTGAAAATATTAAAACAATAAATTAAGAAGGATATACTTCTGGAAGTACAACACAAGGTGAAACTGTGTTTTCTCTAGTCACATAGCCAATGGGATTATTAGCATAAGTAAAGCAAAGAGTATTTTCCAGAATTTAATTTCTAAAATGAAAATGTAAGTCATTTACTAAAGAATATGTGTCAGGAAGATTTCCAACAAAAGTTCAGTGACAAAGCAGAACAAAGTTCCAGTTAGATTACATTCTTCCAGGTTCTCTATAAATGCCAACATTTCAAAGCTCTGAATTCATTCATTTGAAGAGTGAATTAAGGACATAGTTTTAAAATTTCATTGAAATATGGTGGGTTGTGAGAAAGTTTTGCAGGGACTGAATGGAAATTTCCTTTAAAAATTGTTACCATGTATGGTACTTATACAGACGGGCATTACATGTCACTTTAATGATTTCATTTCCTCTATAGCTTGTTATACTTGTTTTCCATTTTGTCTGTCAGCAGACAAAGAAAATTTATGGTGTTAACAAAAGATTCGGTAATGTCTTTTCATTTGCTGACAGTGCTTTTAGTGGAAACACAAAAAGATATTTGATCATTTATAAACATATGCTAATGATTTTTAGCAAGGGCCTAGTTAAAAAAATGTGTTTCAACTTGTGTGCTTTACGTGTTCATAATATTATTTGACAGCTGTTGCATTAAGTGGTAATTATGTTAGAACCCACATCTCTTTTTAGAGAATCAGGAGCCTTGCCAGGGGTTATTACATAGAAATATAGACAAATATTAACCATACCTGGTATCTATCTGAATGTGACAAATCAGTTGCTTACTACTCATTTCCACCAAGTAGAAAAATATTCCCTTCTGTACATTGACGTTTATCTATTGGTACTATCGATGTTTCCATAGGAAAGACTGACCACTGTTGTGGTAAGGAAATCTTTTAATCATCCTATATTATATTTGGACCTTGTAAATTTTCTAATAGATTTTCAGAAAATAATATGAGATGATAATTAAATTGAACACATGATAGAAGTAGAGACATTTGGGTCTAGTATCACAGATTCAGTCATTTAATCATTGTAAGTGAGATTTACTCCTATTGGTCTCACTTAACCTGAGGTGACTTTTTATTGGTACAGAATCATTGTAACTGTACACAAATATCCTGTAAAAAGCATTCAACCACACTTCTGCTAATACACATAACTTCCCACTTCAAGCAGGAAACAATCTTGACATGATACGATGTATGATGAAAGCAGGTTTAGATTTTAAAAGTTATATCTATAACAACATTTGCACATCAGTGTGCAATTTGTATGGTGTGTTCCAAAAAACCCCCAAAAAGAATCAAACCAATAGCCTTTCTTAGAAAGATCCCTTGTAACGAATACCAGATTTTAGGTATAGTCCAGTCCTTCCCAAATCCGTTCTTTGGCACAGTTACTCAGGGTATTTGGGAAGGAGAAGCCTCATGTTTAATGAAGAATTCCCAGTCTTTCATTTGTCAAAGAATTTAATTTATTCAGGGGCAGCATTTCCAGGATCAGAAAATGACAGCGTAAGGTTTCCTCTCAACCATAAGGTATTTCAAAATTGCCACCCTGGCGTGCCCAGGCAGACCAGGGAAGAAAATCTTTTCATTATTCCAATGATTCAAACACAGTGGAAGTTTTTCCACTCCAGGCAATTGGGCACATCATAAACAACACATCTCCAAGTAAATGTAATAAAAGGTCATAGCCTCTGAGAACAGATTAATTTCTAATTGACATATTTTAACATAGTGGAGAAATAGGGCAATCAGAGCACATTCACAGCAAATAAAACTAATGCACAACATCATGTTTTCAGGAAACAACTAATGAAAAGCTCTCAAAACAGAGAAATGATCAGAGTTGACCAGACTTCACTGTGGCACATTTACAGTGGGTCACCTAACATCCGACTCAAGCCTTGAGCAAGAAACACACCACTCCATCACACTACCCTAATAACAGGACACTAACTTGGTTGGAAAAATCTTCTATCATGACTTGGGATATTTTCTTCCTTATGCAGGACTCATCACAGTCAACAGGAATTGGATCAGGGCCTAACAGCCAAATCCTATTTCACTTTTACCTGCTTAAGGGATGCTTATGTAGCTGTGCAACTGTGATTTTTGGCACACATGCACAGCCTGGATTTGATTTCTTTGTATGGTAGAATCAGATTTCGCCATGTGCATACCTGTCAGAATTTAAATGAAAGAGGACCGTTTTAGCCTGATAGTCTAATGGTTAAGGCACCTGCCTAGGGAGTGGGAAACGCAAGTTGTAGGCCCACTCACCCTGTTTTTAGCAAAGTATGCTAGTTACCAGACCACAGGCTATGCATTGCCCAGAGCAGTTGCCAGCCCGCTCTTGTAGGTAGTCCTCTGCACCCTATAGTCAATATTTATTGGACAAAATGGATATGCAGCAGTGAGAAAGTTTCTGTGCTGTCAAGAGCAGCACCTCAGGGACCCTTCTTTCCAGACATCATCTTCTAAATGGCATTCCTGACCTACCTTTCTGATGGTTAGAAAATGATATTTAGAGATTTGATTTTAGGAATTAACTTGTAGGTAGAATAAATATTGCATTAGAAAAATGGTCCGGGGAACAGCAAGGGTTAATTGGTTTCTAAATGTCTGTTTGTGACAAAGTTTCATGTGTTCAGCCTTTGAGATGGACAGTGTCTGGAGCTAACAGACAAGCAAGCACATACATCATAGGAAATTGAAAACATGAGCGCAATAGATAAGAAAGATAAGGGACCCTGCAGGATTGGCATTAGGTGACAGTGACCAGCTGCAAAGGCCCTGGGATTTCTGGTTCTGGTTTCATAGTTTCATAGTAGCTAGGGTCAGGAGGGACCTGAACAGATCATCTAGCTTGACCCCCTGCCACAGGCAGGAATGAATGCTGGGTTCACAAGACCCCAGACAAGTGATCATCCAACCTCCTCTTGAATTTGCCCAAGGTAGGGGCGAGGACCACTTCCCTGGGAAGTTGGTTCCAGATTTTGGCCACCCTAACTGTAAAATATTGCCTTCTGATCTCCAACCTAAACCTATTCTCCATCAACTTATTACCATTGTTCCTTGTCACCCAGGTGGTGCTGGGGAGAAAAGGGCTCTGCCTATTTGCTGTTGATCTCCCCTGATGAGCTTGTAGGAAGCCACCAGGTGCCCCCTCAGCCTCCTCTTGCTGAGGCTGAACAGGTTCAGGTCCCTCAGTCTCTCCTTGTAGGGCCTGTCCTGCTGTCCTCTCACCAAGCGGGTGGCCCTCCTCTGAACCCTCTCCAGGCTGGCCACATCCCTTTTGAAGTGTGGTGCCCAGTACTGGACGCAGTACTCAAACTGCGGTCTGACCAAAGTCGCATAGAGGGAGAGTATCACCTCTCTGGACCGGCTTGAGATGCACCTTTGGATGCATGACAAGGTATGGCTGGCCTTGCTGGCTGCAGTCTGGCATTGGCAGCTCATGTTCATCTTGGAGTCAATAATGACTCTGAGATCCCTTTCCACCTCTGTGCTTTCAAGAAGGAACTCCCCAGCCTATATGTATGCTGTGGATTCCTTCTCCCAAGGTGCAGCACCCTGCATTTGTCTATGTTGAACCCCATCCTATTCTCGTCTGCCCACTTTTGTAGTCTGTCTAAATCTATTTGCAGCCTCTCTCTCCCTTCAAGTGTGTCCACCTCGCCCCACATCTTAGTGTCATCAGCAAACTTGGACAGCGTGCTTTCTACCCCCTCGTCCAAGTCGCTGATGAAGATGTTAAAGAGTGCGGGCCTTAGGACCAAGCCCTGGGGTACCCCACTGCTCACATCTCACCAGTTTGAATACAACCCGTCCACCACTACTCTCTGGGTGTGCCCCACCAGCCAATTTTTTACCCATCCAACTGTGTAGGCATCAATGCCGCAGTCACTTAATTTATTGATGAGGATGGGGTGAGAGACAGTGTCAAAGGCCTTCTTAAAGTCTAGAAAGACTATGTCCACAGCGACACCATCATCCAAGGATTTAGTTACTTGGTCATAAAAGGCAATCAGGTTGGTCGGGCAGGATGAACCCATGCTGATTGCCCCTGAGTATGATCTCCCCTGCTGGCCCCCCACAGATATGCTCCTTGATGATTCTCTCCAAGATCTCCCCGAGCACCGAAGTGAGGCTTACGGGCCTATAGTTACTTGGGTCCTCCTTCCTCCCTTTCTTGAAAATTGGGACCGCATTAGCCAGTTTCCAATCCCCCGGCACCTGGCCAGATGACCACGAATGCTCATACAGCGAGGCCAAGGGCTCTGTGATGACCCCTGCCAGCTCCCTCAACACCCTTGGGTGGAGAACATCTGGACCTGCAGATTTAAAAATGTCTAGGCCTTCCAGAAGATCCCTAACTACATCTGCACTGACTGAAGGCCTGACAGAGCTATCCCCAAGATTGTCCCTACCTCTGGTAGGTGGGATATCCCAGTCCCTGTTCAAGAAAATGGATGGATGGATCAAATTAGGATGCTGGGGATGCCCACGTTAAGACACCAGTAAATGACCAAATTAAGATGTATGCATGTGATATGTTTGAGAAACAGAGGGATATACTGACAGAACAGAACATGGACAATATGACGACCACAGAGAGACCAATCAATGGTACCCAGAAAGGAATAGTCTTCAGGAGGAATAGAATACAAAGGGAGAGATTTTTAGAGCAGCAAGGGAGGATCCCAAGGCCACCATGGGCAAAGGGTACACCACTGAGTCATCTTGACCACCCCACTGGGAGGGGAAGGCATCGGCCCTCAACCTCCAGGATGTCTGATGTTCAAGCAAAGAAGGACAGGGTGGTGCTTGTGTACTGCCCAGACATACCATCCCTCTTTGAGAACCCTGGAACTGGTTGATAAATAGGACTGGGGGTGTTATTTTGTTTGCTTGCCTGCTCTTATCTGCTATCACTGTGTATCAATAACATTTGCATATTATAGAATGGAAGAAGTCATGGTCAGTCTGAGGGTTTGGGTCTGCCCAGAACAAGGTATCAGGACTGGGTCATAAATCTAGTGCCAACACCTTCCTCTAGTTTGCTCTTCTCCTTGTCCCATATAGGTTCCCCTCCTAGATGTCCAGTAGATCATCTTCAAGAGGAAAACTAAGGTGTGCTATGGGCTAGGTCTGGCCTGCGATTACAGCACTCTGCTGGAAAGTGGGAGATGCAGGTTCAAACCCCCCTGTATGAGGGGAGCCTACAAGATGGGTCTCCCACTTCGTGGCTTGGTAGATTATTGGATTAAAAGATAGGAGAACTCTCCTCCAAGACCGCTGATCATGCCTTTTTCCATGACTAAAACTTTGCGACTCGCCCAGTTTTGTGTGTGCCTGCTCAGATGCCTATGAAGTCAGAGTGAACCCTGCAGGTTATGCTCAGAAGGCAAGCACAGGTTAAGTGTAGCACCACAGAATCTAAAATTTTGTAGTTACTGCAACAGTGCAGTTACATGGCTAAGGAAATGTCAGGCATGTAAAAATGAAATAGGAGCCCTTAGGTTATTTGATACTTCAAATTCAATTCTTAGCTCCTTAAATTTTGGCTCCTTGAAGGTCCATTCCATCAACACACAGATTTTTGCAAATTTGAGTTGGCAAACAGTAAGATTTTCTCAATATGACCTGCGGTTCATTAGAATTCATCTCTGATACCTTCCACAGAGTAACCACATACTTGTTCTCCTGCTTCCTGTGTTTCCTTTGCTCCTTATTCTATACAAAAAAGCACACACCAGCCTGGATACACTCTTCCATAACCATAAGCAGCATCAATGAAAAATTAAGTTGGGGGACACTAATTCTAAACACTACTTACAGTCTAAATAAATCCATAGATTAGACAAAAGTGAAATGATAGGGTATTATTTTCGTTAACACAAAACAACAATCCTAAAACATCAGTTTTCTTGATTCAGCAGTCCTAAAGTCCATCTGCTAATAAAAAGTATACCAGATTGTATAGGTACTGTAGGGGCAGGGGAGAATGAAAGACTGATTTTTAAAATGGAGGGTATCCTTTTAAAAATGCCTATTGTGTGTATCTCATGCCCTGGTGGGCCGGTTCTTGAGATGCATTGATATAGTTTCCTCAGAATTTACATTTTTTTTCCTTAAGTGCTCAGATTGGCTTTCATGTCAAAGGAAATACCATTGGCAACATGGTTTTGAACTGCTCTCTAACAGCCAACTTGTATTCCACATATTAAGCCTCTAAGTGGACTTAGGCACCTAAGTGCAATTCCATTCTATTCAAGTCCTCAAAATCTGTTCATCTACTTTTGTAATACACCACCATCTGCCCCTTAAGACTGAGTCCAAAAAAAACAGGAAGGAAGAGGAGGATCCCTCACCATTTTCATTAACTTTTTCAGGGACTCAAGTAGGACGCAATAGGATTGCACTAATGTGCCCAATAAATGGAATAGAATCTGGCTCTAAAGTTTTAGCTGTGGTAGCTATAAAGGAAACCATTGTACTTTGTCATTCTTAACTTACAGTCTGAGAGCCTGGATCAGAAGCTCAGAGCTACCACCACATTTTCAGTGGGTATTGACTCCAAAGACTAATGATGTCAGCTGTTATCCCTAACGCAGCAATCCAATGTGGGTTGCATTTAATCATTGCAACAGTTTCCTCAGTTAGATACATATCAGAGATGGAAACAATTTTAGGTTTGCTGTAACCATTGGTTGCTATAACTAATCTCTGTAGCAGTTTACTAGTTAGAACTGGTAATCTAACAGATAGGAAAAACATGGATGTAAGGCAAGCAGAAGTTTTTCAGGAGCAGGCCAGGAAAACTTTTGTAAAGCAACATAAAGAGGTCTGCTTTTTGTATGAGTCTCCCTGAAGAATTTATGTTTTAGCAGATCTTTTCTCTATTTGATCTCTGGAAGAATGAAAATCCCCACAGAATTGCCTGGCAGATTTAAACTGTTTCCAGAATGTTTGTAGCCATCTCAGCAATAAGGTAGGACATCAAAAAGTTGGTTTCAGGGAAGCTGTGCCAGTTTTCCCAGTGATACTCCATCCTCTGTAGTGTGCAAACTGTATTTGGCCTTTTTATAATTTCTGTATAGCTCCATATGCTCAAAGAACTCTATAAACACATTTTAAAGCCCCGTGTATTTATGAGTGACTAAAACTCAAGCACATACATTATATACATTATTTTAATAAATAATACATTAAGTAAAGCTCTTGGGTGCCTGGCAATTTGCCAGTATAGCCCTTGCTGCTTTGAAGGTTGGGCCTTAGGTGAATAATCTATTTCAAGTGAAAAACAGTATGTGGCCACAAGAGGCCACTGTAGCGGCCTGCTCTACATAAGTGTTTTTCTACCATCTTCCCATTTCAGGACAATCATGAAGAAGCTGCTTTATAGATAAAGCTTATGATGTTTTTCTGGCTTTCAGGTTACCTAATGGCTTAATGGATTAGTACTTAATCATTAAAATTATCCAATGAGGCTAGGATATCCTCCTGAGATTAATTACACAATGTCAACTGAGGTTTTACAGTTTCTCAGAGGAAACACATCCCAAGCCTGGTGCCCACTCCTTCCATATCTCTCTGCATCACACCTGGAGATCCCACACTGTTACTTTCTGAGCTTTAAAATCCTAAAACTCAAAGTCTAAATATGTCTAGTAGATATGCTGGTAAGTACCACCCTTAAAGAAATCCTTGGCTTTTTCAAGCCAATTTCTTTTAACAAATCTCTACTAAAAAAAGCATGGTGTCTAGGGACAGCTTGAGACAAACTTGTGTCTTAAAAACATGAGAATCATAGCAGCAAGAGGAGTGTCATAATGACATATACCAGGGGTGTCAAATATAAGGCCTGTGGGCCAGATCAGCCCACAGAACCATTTCTTCTGGTCCAAAAGTAGTCCAGTGGACTACTGGGAGTTGCAGGGCATGGACTGCTGTATAATTTGGAGTTCCTGGATCCCAAAGGACATGGCCATCAATGGTATACCCAAGCTCTGTGTTGCCACCTAAATGCAGCCTGCCACCTCCACTCGCCTCGAGACCCACACTGCTGCCAAGACACAGACTTATGCTGCCACACATCTCCTGCCCCCCCATTGCAGCATGCCCCCAGCTCCATGTGGCAACCTGGTCAGAGCCCCATACTACTGCCTGAACGTGGTCCACTGCCTGCACCAGATCTGCACTGACACCCAAACACATCCCCACTAAGTCACTGCTAGCTTTGCGGATCTGGCTTGGGAGGAGTTCCTGTAGACTGGATTTGGTGCGGGGCCTAGGATGAGTTTGACACCCTTGATGTAGAAGAAACCTATAGTCAAATTTCCCAGTCTCATTTCCAAAAGTGCCTTAATCCCAATTACTTCCCTAAAACCCACGTTTACAAATGTTATTCCTAGACTTAATGGTTGAACTGATTGGATTGGAGAACTGTGCACTCGTAGAGGTGAGCTTCAAGAAGCAGTTCCTTGGCTGGTGTGACCTGTAATAGCTCCATTGGCTTCAAACAAGATGCCAGCTGAGAAACTTCCCCCAAAAGAGAAATACAGTTCTTGTAATACACAGGGTACTTGTTATTACAGAGATAACAAATGCATGACCTAGTTCAACAGTAAAAGAAATGTACTCTCTTTCTTACCTTTGGATTTGGGTTCCCAGCCACTTTGCATGTAAATGTCACTGGCATTCCTTCAAAGATCTTGTAATGTTTCAGCTTCATCTCAAAGTAGGGGGCTGCACCATTCTCAACAGGATCATCTCCATGTTGTACCTCATCATCTGATTCTTCCACAGGAGATCTTTCCAGCCGGTACTCAATCTCACTGATCAGTCTTTGCTCAAAGCTGGAGACCTTGTACTCCTAACAAGCAAGGGATAATCATGTTAGCATTTGTTTTCATGTACTGCATAGCATGATGTCTTTCTAATGAATTTTATTCTACAACTCTTCGCCAATCCATTAGGATTTCACATATAGAAGGAAATTGTACTATACAGAAGAAAAGCATAACAATCTGTGCCCCAAATGAATTCCTTATAAAACAAAGAAAACATCTGGCACTAGGCATACATTGTATTTCAAATTGTCCAAGGGTATAAATTTATAAGAAAAAAAAGTCACTGGTTGCTTTTCTTCCATGTTTAGAATAGCATATAGTAATAATAGTATTCTTAAGCAGTTCATAAAAACTGAAAAAAACAATCATTTTTTTTCCTTGAGGGTACAGACAGATTTAGGGTAGGTTTTTCTCTTCAAATGGCCAGGAGACCACATGGCTCACATCTGGAATTTGTGCAAAACCCTTACTGCAAGCTGCAATAGAAAGCTACATTGTGTTGTTTGTGATTATATTTTCCTAGAACAGTGAGAAAGTGGCAACATTAGCAAGTCATGATAAAGGCTCCCCAACCCAGCAGCAATAACCACCCCAAATTGCTCTTTCTTTAAAAGAGAATTTGGGAAAAATATAGCAAAACATTAAAAAGTCAGGGAAATATAATTTACAGAATCAGAAAAATAGTGCTGGAGGGGACTTTGAGAAGTCAGCTAGTCCAGTTTCTGGCTCAAGCTGGATCATCTTTGTTTACATCATCCCAGGCAAATGTTTATTTAACCTGCACTTAAAAATGATGGAGATGCCACAGTCTCTCTAGCTTCACCACCCTTATAGATAGAAACTTTTTCCTAATATCCAACCTAAATCCCCCTTGTTGCAATTTAAGCCCATCGCTACTTGTCCTCATCCTTATGGTTGCAGAGAACAATTGATCACCATTCTTTTTATAATACCCTTTAAAAATTGTATTTGAACACTCTTACCAGATCTCCCTCAGGCTTCTTTTCTCTAGTCAAAACAAACTCTCCCCTCACATGTCCTCTGAGTTGTTTCCATTTTTTTCACCTACTTCTGGAAGCAGCACTCAAGGTGAGGCAACAACCAGCATTGAACAGAGTCAAAGAATTACTTCCTGCACCTTGGATATGATGCCCTATTAATATATCCCAGTGTGCCTCTAGCTTTTTTACAACAATATTACATTGTTGACTCATATTCAGTTTGTGATTCTTCATAACTCCCGGGTCCTTTTCTGCAATACCACAGCCTAGACAAGGGGTTGACAACATTTTTGGGCAGTGTCAAAAACACCTACAAACCTTGACCACAGCCTCAGCCCCTTCCCTGCCGTTTGCCCTGAGGCATGTGTTCCAAGTAAAATGCCTTCACGTTGTCATGCTCTGGCACCCATGTCTGGGGTTGCCTACCCTTGGCTTTCACAGTCATTTACCATTTTTGTTTGTGCAGTTTATTGCCCGTTTCAACTGAGGGAATAATTGGTATAAAATACAAGTATTTGTCCAAATTAAATTATAATGTAGAGAAATATTATTCTGGCACCTGCAGTAGTTTCTACCTTCAACTACTCCATTTATACATTCATACACAAATGAATATTCAGAAATACATTTATCTATTAATATGTTCTCATAAGAAGGTGATTTACATCTTAGAGATAGCTCCCTCATTGCAGGCAAATTTGATCAGAGGATAAGATTTAGCATCTTCTCTCTACCCTTAATTTGGTTCTGAAAATAACATGACCAGTATGTGCAGGAACAAATGAGTGGCAAGGTAGGTATTTTTTAATTACAAACACTTTCCCTATTTTTTAGCATATTTCACCATGACATTTTATCTGATTAGTCATCTAAGAAACATAGATTATTACTTAACAAGAGAAGCTGATACAGGGTGCAAAGCACTTTGTCAGGAGGTGTTAGAATTACTGGGGAAAGAGGTGGATACCCCTACCACAGCAGTATTGTTGGAGTAAAATAGTCTGCATTTATTTACTATAGTGCAAATTTAACACAAGGAGAGTAAGTGCACCCCCCCCCCCGGGCACTTACTACAATGTCTGGCCAATGTGTTGCTTCTTGTTGAGAAAAGAGAAGGTGAAAGGTACAGAAAACAACAAAAAGTCAATGCACATAAAAAAAAAAATGAGAAAGAAAGAAAGAAAGCTGAAAACTTTAACCTTTTGAATATCCACAGGACTCATTACAGAAGCATCAAGAGAGCGAGCTCCCTGTAAGGGCAGAAAAAAAGATGAAGACTGGCAGTAAAAGGATCAAGAAGAATCCACTACAGTTTTGGGGAGTTCTTTCAGTAGAACTGACTGCACATGTTGACATAAGCAACTGAATGTCTATGGTATATTCAACAGCAATGTTGACTGCTGAACAAGCACCAGGGAATGGTTTTACTAGGCCTACTTAAAAGGTTTTGCTGCACTTCTGGTTTGGCTTTATCCAAAAACTACAAATTACATGAATAAATGACAAAATGGTCTCAAAAGGGCAGAGGATGCATTTTTGCCTTGAGAGACAGAAAGGTCAGGATAGGACAGAACAAACAGAGAAGCTTAAAGTGGAAAGCAGACATTCAAGAGCTCTTTCACCTTATTCAGTGTGGAAAAACTGAGCTATAACTATATTTTCCACTTTATTGTGTTTATGCATACCACAAGAATTTTTAGTCAACCCCCTCCTTTTTCTTTTATGTACCAGTCCTCCCGCATGCAGACTTCTTGGAGAATATTGCCTAAAAGTAACAATGGTAAGAAAAAGGTTACTTTTCTCTGAGCAATGGCACCTGTGTAGTGGGTTCTTCCTCTGGTTCTTGTAAATTAAAGACAGTGGCAGCACTATCTGCACCCAGTAGCCGACGAGCCATCTTTTCCTCATATGTTAACCTCTGCACCAAAACAAAACAAAACAAAAACAAAAATAAGCAAACAAACCCCCCCCAAAAAGCATGAGGTGAGAACAGGAAGGCAAAGCAAAATTCTTATTTCCTATTTAAAAGCATAGGTCATGTTGGGAGTAATTAATGTCTGCATCAGGAACTACAAGCAGTTTATGAATAAATGAGCTGTGTCACACTTTCAGTATTGCTCAGAGTACCTGGACATAGGATCTTTAATTCTTAACAATTCATCTTGTGTTAGCGCTTTACCCCATTTCCTGAAATCAATAATCTATTTGTAGCATCAAAATAATTTCCACAATACATAAGCAGATTATGATTTCAGAGGAGAAATGAGAAGGAAAGCAGATAAAATTATTAAGCAACGAAGAACCAATTTCATGCCAATGTTCTTATTAAGTAAGAACAATACAAAAGATAGTCTGAAAAGATATGGCATAATCCAACCACACAAGAATACTCTATAAGGAATAGGAAGTAGCTTCATTTTAGGCCTTCTTTGAAAGAGGTAAAGAAGTTTTAACTTGGCTTTAAATAAAGTTAACAAAACAATGTCAAGATAATCAAAATAGAAAACTTTAGCTACCCTGTGGGTGCATCTAGATGAGACATTTACTGCAGAGTTGACTAATCAGCTCCACAATAAACATCTTGGCATCTACTCGTGCAGAGCAATTAAGTTGGAGTAAACGGATTAACTCCTTGGCAGGATAGTACTTGTAAAAATACAAGTACTATCCTGCTGCGGAGTTAATCCGTTTACTTCAACCTAATTGCTCTGCACAAATAGATGCCAAGATGTTTATTGTGGAGCTAATTAGTCAACTAGTAAACTCCGCAGCAGGATAGTACTTGTATTTTTACAAGTACTATCCTGCCATGGAGTTAATTAGTTTACTCCGCAGTGCTGCATGTGTAGATGCTGGCATGGCTGGCCTGGGGCATGAGGGTGCTTTGGTGTGGGGGCTGACTGCCAGCTGGCCACACACTGGAGCACCCTTGTGCCCCCGCCAACTCCTCTGCAGCATGCTGAGCCAGGGGGAGCAACCCTGGGTTGGCAGGCTGACCCTCAGGGCCCCCTGCCAGCCAGGGCTGCTCTTATCCAGCTCAACGTGCTGCAGTCCCAGGCGCACATTCAAACAGCATGCCTGGGAGTAATAAATTCCAGAACAATAAACTCCACAATTTATTGCTTTGCATTAATTGCATATATAGATGCACCCTGTTGATACTAGAAATCCTCACTTCTACTGGCACTGTGATTGACTTCTTAGACTTTCCTCTGCTGCCTATAGTTTCTACATTAGAACCACAAGTGACAGGATCTTCAGCCGAGGATACCAAGAAGAGATTGTTCTATATTTTCAAAGAAAGTGAAGACAAATTTGTATAAAATATCTTTCTGTAGAGTTTGGATTTTCTGTTTCTCTTTACACTTCTTTATAATAAGGAGACAACTCAGAAGATACTGTCAGCTAGCTGAGATGAAGACACTGATTTGTTACATATATATTCATTAATCAGTAGAGATTTGCTTTATTTTTCCTTCTAATATGAATATAAATTATTGCTTCACATTTAAACATTTTCTTGCAAGCCAAATATTGCAGAATAATATTTGCACATTAAAGTGATACTAATTGTAAACAAAACCCCCCAAAACTTCTCATTTAAGGAAAAAGTTAGCTCTGTTTCATTCTTTCAGCTTTGGGAAGCTAAACCAAACATGTAGGGCCAAAGCCCCACCTAAGGTCATTTGGGATTCACAAACTGGGTGTCCCCATGCTAGTGGATGTGATTATGTACAACAGCTTAGCGCTTTGATCACTCAACCAGGTGGATGAAGATCTGGATTGTAGACCTGTAGGGGACTGAGATCATCTCTTATGAGAATGCTCTACTAGTCTATACAATAGACTAATAGTAGAATAAGCAGGAGTGAATAAGAGAGGCACTAACCCTGGACACCAAGTTAGGAGGGGCGCTGGAATCGCCCCTCAACCCCACAGAGTTTGAGCCCAGGCAGCAAGAGCAGCCTCATGGCTTACTCTGCTGGGAACTCCAAAACAGTCCCTGGCTGCTGCTGCTGATTTAAGAGTAGTTTGTCCATATTATGTTTAAAGAAATCCTGGAAACTGCCCCCAGTGCTGCTGGAGGCAGAGGCAGAAGGGTAGGGGTGGGGGCACAGCCCAGCACAGAGGTGGAGGGGCATGATACACCAGGTAGGCAGGCAGGTAGGCACTGCTGAAGCAGGCCCCACCCCACCCACACGTGCCTGGCTTGGCTCCTCCTGAGCAGTGGTT
The DNA here is from genome assembly GCF_030867095.1 of Alligator mississippiensis. NCBI lineage: Eukaryota > Metazoa > Chordata > Crocodylia > Alligatoridae > Alligator > Alligator mississippiensis. Next base: position 83,545,649 of record NC_081825.1, read on the forward strand.
GGAAGTAGGGGTGTGGGGAGTGCAGGGGGCTGGGCTAGGCACTGCTTCAGTTTGCCTAGTTTACTCCCACACAGAAGCAGCAGTGCCTGCCTGCCCGGACTGCCTGCCCAATTGCGTGGCACACTATGCCACTTTGCTTCCCCACCGGACACCACCCTGCGCCCCTCAATTCCAGGACTTTTGATTCAATTTTCACCAACTGGCTGGGAGGCTGGGACAGCCTACGAAACCTGGGACTGTCTCGGCCAAACTAGGATGTATGGTTACTCTATTTTAGAGCAACAGCTGACATGGGCAGAGTACCTAATGGTGGCAGCAGCAACAGCTCAGTCAAGGACTTTTAGGAGTTCCTGGCATGGATAAGATTGCAGCATCTCCCCACTCCCAGTCTGAGAACTACATGCCCTACCCCCTGCCTTGGAACCTGTGCGCTCTCTCCCCTTGGTTTTGATCCTTGATATTTAGCTTGTTTCTGTTTTTAATCAAAGACTATTGAATGTCAAATAAATAAATACTTATTAACTATATATACAGTGTGTGTGTGTGTATAATAACATATATGACTCCAATAATAATAAAACAACATGGGCGCGTCTACATGTCACCCTACATCATCATAGTGATGCACTATCACCATACGGCACGCTACAGCCACATAGTGATCACGTAAGTCTACATGTGATTAGCCGCTACTTTGCTATAGTTGCGTGCCCCCCATTTTAGTGCACTGCTACAGCGAAGTAGTAGTGAAATCTAACCGTGCACAATGCGCATGGAGCAGTACAGGCAGTTACTGTGCTGTGCTTTAGTACTTCTAAAAGGAAGTACTAAAGCATGGTGCCATAGCAACATCACTGTACAGTGACATGTAGACCCAATAAACATGAACATGAATTATGAGAGAAACAAAGTGTAATGCCCCCATTGTATTTTATATTTAAATACCGGTTGGCCATTGTTCAGAAGATCTTCTTTGAAGCGAAGTTTTCTTTCTAGGTCTTGTATGACAGCATCTTTTGTCCCTTGAATCTCCTCATCAGATGCTATCCTAGAAGTTCTGCCTGTTTTCTTTGGAAATCCCCTGCAAAACAATACAAGAAAGGACCATGCTTTTTATGAACAATTAACATTTGAGAACTGCTGAATGAAATCCTACTGTTAATGAAATCAGTGGGTGTTTTGCCAATAACCCTACCAGGACCAAGATCTCACCTTTCCTGCCCAAACCCATGAAATTCAAGCTGAGAACCTGTATTGTTATATTTTATTTTTCTTATAATGTAATAGAGTTGTATGTTATTAATATATGAACACACATGCGCACACACACAATTTTTTTCCATCTCCAAGTCTGCACCTACTAAATTATCAGTAAGTATGCAGAAGTCTAGCTGAAGTCATTCAGTCCTGTTAACTCATTTTACTGAGATCTGTAGGTCAGTTTAGGGGCAATAATTCATTTTTTTAACTTAAGCATTACTTACAGTAGATTGAGGTACTGCTGTAGTGGCTCAATAGTGAAACTGGGGATAGCACTGGCAATGCATCCAATGGGGATGCAGTGATCCCCAAAGGAGAAGGCATGACTTGTGGAGCAAGCCAGGGGAAGCTGAAAATGTACTGTGAACACAGTAGCAGATGGGGAACTACATCCTAGTTATTAGTAAATTATTTAATAAAATTGACTCATGCTGCAGTTTTTGAATAGCATAAAATGTCAGAGCAACTTAAATTCACTCTTTATATCTTCAAATTTGGAAGCACGTAAACGGTAATAAGACAATAAATTATAGCCAATGTAGATTTGTCAAGAACATATTATGTCCAGCTAATCCAATTTCCTTCTTTGACAAGGTAACTGCCTTAGGAATGGAGAAAGAAGTAGATGTGATATACCTTGGCTGTAAGGCTTTGGACATAATTCCATTCCATGCTTATAAGAAAACTAGGGAACATTAGTCTAGATGGATGCACAACTTGTTGAAAGGAATACTAATGAATAGTTTGCTGTCAATTTAAGAGAATATGCTGAGTTCCATACCATTATAATTTTAATTAGCAAAGAGTACTCTTATAACATTTGTGGATTACACCAAACCTGGAGGAGTTCCAAGCAGTTTTGAAGACAGGATTAGAATTCAAAATGGTCTTAGAAAATGGAAAATGGTCTGATGTTAACAAGATGAAATTCAATAAAAGGCAAGCACGAGTCACTACATTTATGAAAGAAAAGTGAAAAGGAGAAATAATTTATTATGGCAGCAGTACCATAGAAAAGGACCTAGGGATTATCATGGACCACAACTGAATATGAGTATACAATGTGATGCAGCTGCAAAAAGGGCTCCTCTCATTCCTGGATAGATTAACAGGAGTCTCATACACATATCTGTAGATAAAATTATGGTCTATTCAGTTCTGGCTATATCCCAGTTGAAATCCTGTGTCCAGTTTTGGGAAACATACTTTAGAAAAGGTGTAGACAAACTGGAGACTGTATGATGGAGGGCAAACAATAAAGTTTAGGAATCTTGACTTACAAAAAAAGGCTGAAGTAACTGGGTTTGTTTAGTCTAGAACAGTGGTTCTCAACCCTTTTCCTACAGGGACCCATTGCCAAGATCAATGGCTTGTCCTGACCCACACCCCTCTGGCCCTGCCAGTGTGCAACCCACAGTCCCTGCCCTGCCACAATCCCTGCCCTGCCACAATCTCAGAACCTGGCCACCTTCCCCCTACCTTCATCTGCTGCTGGGGCTGCTCCCACAACCCTGCCTGGCTGCATCCTGGCCATGCCCCCAGCAGCCACTTGCAGGCTGGAACACTGCAAAAGCCCACGTTTGCCTTTGCAGGCTGGAACGCTTCTAGCCTGTAAAGGGAAACCTGCGCTTTCGTACATTTTTCTTGGACAGGCTTGCAACCCTTAGAAATATTCTTGCAACCCACTTTTGGGTTGTGACCCACAGGTTGAGAAATGCTAGAAAATGAAGACTGATGGGTGACAATGATAACAGTCCTCAAATATGTATGGGTTTATTTTATATGTTCAGCTGTTCTTCATGTCCCACAAAAGTAAGACCAGAAGTAATTATCTTAATTTTCATCATGAAAGATTCAGGTTAGCTATTAGGAAAAACAATTTAGACTATAGCTAAACACTGGATCAGATTACTTAGGGAGGCTGTGATATCCCTGTCATGGGAGATTTTTGTGAATAAGTTAGGCAGATAAGTGTCAGGAATGGTCTAGGTATCTTTGGTACCACTTCAGAACAGAGGGATAGACTAGATCAGTGGCATGCAATGTTTTGGCCCCTTGGGCCACATGAGTGGTGTAGGGTGGGGGGGAGGGGAAGCAGCTGGAGCACAAAGCCGGCAGCACGCAGTAACCCCACAGAGTGGTGGCGCCCTTGGGGCATGTACAGCACTGTCTGTGGGGCCCGGGGCAGTTGCCCCAATTGAGCTCCCCCCTCTGCCCCAAAGGGATGACCCCGGGTACAATCACCCAAGCCCATATACTGTGTGAAGCTAAAAGGGCTGAAAAGGACTACAAGGGTCATCTAGTCCAGGGATGCTTAACCCCTAGCTCACAGGCCAGATCCAGCTCTGGTGCCATGTTATCTGGAACATGCGGCTTCTCATGGGTCCACTGGGAGCCCTACAGGCTATGGCCCTACACACTAGATTGGGTGCACACGGCAGCATGGGGCCTAGTACTGGCACGTGGGGCAGGGTTGGGGTGGCACAGGGCCTAATCATAGCAAACATGGCTTGTGAGGCCAAGTGGTGATGGTGTGGAGCCCTGAGGCCCCATCCTGGCACATGGGGCTGGAAAGAGCCAGTACGGGGTCCAATGCACATACAGGCTTGATCCTGACGCACAGGGTCTCATCCAACCCCCAGTCCAGCCCTACACCACTCATCTGGCCCAAGGGGCCAAAACGTTGCAGGGTCTGTGAGGTGAGGGGGGCGGGGGGGCTGTGAGGTGTTCATTTTTCTTGGGAGTAAGAACTGACAATATGTGCTTCCAACTTATTCATGTAAATAATGTCCATTTTTGTCTAATTGATTTTCTGGGTCCAATGGGAAGGCCAAGACTTGTGTGACACAAGGAACAATTGAAATATAGATGCACTTAAACCTGCACATGAAACTGTATCCCCAAAATTCCCATTAACTTTAAAACCAGTTGCTGAAATGATGTTATAGCCATGATGGTCCAGGAAATATGGAAAAGACAAGAGTTTTTGTGGGTGATATCATTTACTGGATCAAATGCTTGGTTGGGATAGACAGAGAGAAACTTTCTGATATCCTTCCTTGAGTCTCTGGGAGAGAAGCAGACACAGCAGTGCTAAACACAGCAGATGGAACAAAGGCTTTTGTAAAACTCCATACATAAATACAAACAGGATACAAAATAAATTGTCAGGTAGCCAACAGAGAAGAGAAAGGTAGTAAAAGCCTGATAAGTGGGAGCAGGATTCTTCAGGAAGGTTGTTATCACCTGTGAAGTTCAGAGATTAGCAAGAGTCTGCAGAGTATAATGGATTGACTACCTCTGAAAATGAGATCATTTACTTAAATGCTTGGACATGAATTTGGATGCCTAACTTCAAAAGCTTGTCCACTGGATTTCTTTTTGCCAGGAAGGGCACAGGGAAGCTGGCTATATGCACTCCACATATTTTAGTGTAATTCACATACAGCAATTTTTTACAGCAAAGAATTTTGGAACTTTCACTTGACTCTAGGCAGGATTGAATACTTGGCATAAGATGTATTTACAATGCATGCCAATTCAGCAACACTTTTCATGCTTTAATTACAAAGAGCGTGCCTTGGATAAGATTCTTTGCACTCTTCCTTCCCACAGTGTAAACAAGGGCAATAGGCTGGTTGCTGTTATACTTCCAAGAATATATTATTTTCTGCCATCAGTATGGCTCAGTTTCACAGAAATCAAAATCAGTTCTCTGGTACTAAGGTAATGAACAGTAATTTGATTCTCCTTTTATAACTAAAGCCTTAAAAAAAGTCTGCCCAGGCTTCCGGCATACAGCAAATTCCCATCCATTTAATGTATTTTCAATTACTTTAAGCTCAAAATTACTGTAAGCTTTGAAGCTGCAGCTGCACATTGAGAACAAATGTTTTTAGTTTGATCTTGTCATACATAGTATGAGGTCTTAAGACACTAGAATTCAACTCTGCTCCATAGTGCTAATTAAATGCACTTGATTTAATGGAGAACTGCCTGGGGCAGTCTTGATTAAGGGATGTTTCCAACAATTTGAAACAAAAAGTGATAAAGTTCACCTATTAACCCCAACAAAGTACCTCAGCAAGAAAAAAGCAAGAGACTAAGTGAAAATAAAACACGTTTTGCCTAGGCTTTGGCTGTGATCAAAGCTATCATATGTAATACATATTTCCCCAACATGCTTGATTGTTTTTGAGAGGTTGGAAAACAGCCATTTACCTAAAGCTGAAGAATCATCACTCTCCAGCCATATAAATGCATTTTTATCTAATGAAAAGCACAGTCAGTCTTTTTATTTCCCTGTCCAACTCATTGCACTTGGGAATATTTCTGCTATAAATTAGCATAATGGTACTGATTACTATAATTAGCTAAATATCTTCTGGCTGTCAGACTGGAGATAGTGTCATATCCATTGTAAGCTGTTTTTCAAGGACATGCACGTGTGTTTGATTTCAGTTTTAAAACTCCAGTCCATTCGGAAGCTCTGGTTATCCAGGTGAGACAAATCTTATCCTTTACTATGATTATTTTATATGTAGTGGAACTGAAAGTCATGAAGAAGATGAATTATTAAAGCACTGGCTGGAGTCAGCTGCCCAGAGAGAGTGGATGAATTGCAAGCTTCTCTACACAGCACAGCTCAAGGATCCTAGTCCTGGTCTGAAACATCTAATCTGTTGTATTCCTGTGTCTGCCTTGACAGGGAGATTGACAATCGTGCCAAAAGCGTGTGACTACATAAGATTCAATAGGGACTGAGCAGAGTTCAAGCTCAATTTTATTTGTGATTTACCTGGAAGACTAACCTGTCCCTGGTTGCTGAAGAGCTAGTGTATGAGGACACTCCAGCCAACAATCCTTCTTTTATTTACTTATTTTTTACATGAAAAATCAATAAACATCTGAGTAAAAAGAGGAACTCTAAGTATGAATTATAGATATACCTTCATAAATTATCCGTGTACATTTAAAAAAAAATCTGTGCTAGGGCCCAGAACGACAACATGCCTAGGACACCAGCCAGGCTGGTAGGCCAAAAAGCAACAAAAAATGGCTCAGGCCTTACTGCATAACTTTCAGTAAATAAATCAGTACACAAACACTCTCTCTCTCCAACAGAGTGCACGTGCATCACTGGCTTGTTCTGCAAATGCTGACAGTAAGTCACTTGCCATTTTAAAACCTTTTTCGTACATCTGCAGCAATCATTTGGAAAAAGAAATAGATAAAAAACATCTGGAAAATAAAGCCTTCCAGATGCAACCACTGTCAAGACACAGTAGGTCAGGTTTTTGGCTATCGCTCTAACCCTGAGTGTCCTTCCCATTTGTGTACTTCCTCTTGAGTGACTTGCAACAACATTTGGTTTATAAGTGTGACTTGGGGGCATGACTTGGAATTCAGAGGTCAGATGCTGAGATACATGGGGGCTATGTTTATTCATCCTATTTTAAGAAGAATAAAAAGGATGCATATTTTGTGATAACTTGTTAAGAGTACACGTTTCTTAAAATTTAAAAGTTCTGTGTGAACTACAACCTGAATGCTTCATACCACAGCTGAGGAAAATCTCTTCATACCCTTGATAACCATACTGGTCCTGGCCTCCTTTATCTTGGGTGCATCTGGTGCCCAAGATGAAGCACACATGGAAAACAGCAAAGCAGTAAACTTTAAGCTAGGGGCAGCACTATCGTGTAATGCAGGGGTTTTCAACCTTTTTTAGTCTAAGTGCCCCCAGTGACTGGACACTGAGCGGGGGTGGGAAGGTTGTGCATGGCGGGATGCCAAGAGGGGACTGGCATGTGGCTGTATGCCACGAAGGGGGGTGGCACGTGGCTGAATGCTGAGCAGAGAGGCGGGGATGGCGTGCAGAGGGGCGTTGCTGCCCTCACCCTGGCTCGGCCTTGCTCCTGGGAGGTGACAGTGCTCTGTCCCCGCCCACCTGCATGTACCCCCTACGACCAGTTCAAGTACCCGCAGGGGTACATGTACCCCCGGTTGACAACCTCTGGTGTAATGAAAAGACAAGAGACTAAAGCATTAAACCTATTTCTGCCAGTGAGTTCCTCTGTGTGATTTCATACCTGGTTTTTAATCTCTACATGACTATTTTCCCTCCCCCACTTTGCCCAGTCCAGTGGTGTTCAATCTTTTGGCCCTGCATGTGAGATGAGTGGGGTGGGCTTGGTCTGTGGGCCAGACTGGGCCCCGTGAGCTAGGATTGGGTCCTGTGCCACCCTGCATGAAATTTGGCAGCAATGGAGCAGCAATTAATGCTGCCACCACTTCCCAGTCACCAATTTTTCAGATTACACTGCTCTAAGGACTGGAGCGGGCCCGTGGGCTGCAAGTTGAGCACCCCTGGCATAGTATATTTAGACTGCAAGAATTTCAAGTGATTGTCTCTCTCAGTGTGTCTGCCCACTATACACAATAGGGACGCAACTTTAGTTTGGCCCTTCTACCCTTGCTGTAATGCCAAAATAACAACAAGGGGATTCCTTTTTTTATCTTTTCCTTACCCTCTGACAATTCCCAAGACTAGAATCTGGAAGTATCCATTGCTTGTGGGGAGAGAATGGGGCTGGATAATAAAAAACAACCCTTACTGTTAGCTGGAATCCAGCTTCTCTTCAGATACATTTTCATGATCCAAAGGGATAAGTTTGGTATGGTGATCTCTTTCAGAGGAAGAGAAGCCATCTTAACCTTTTCCCTCAATTCTGTGATGGAATTTTTTAAAAGGAGCTCCCAGAAGTCCAAATAGACATATAGATCTTTTAGCATAAAGCATATCACCTACAACTTCAGTTTCTGCAACTGTGACAAGAATGATTAATAATAACAGGGAAATAAAAGCCAGATTTATATAGGACAGTAATAAATTGTGCCCTAAAGTAAATGATGGCCTTTGCAATAAGAGGCCACTGAGAGTTATATTCTGACAATATGGAGATGCCTGGCTTTCCCTCGTGATGCTAACAACCATTGCTGACAGGCTGAAGGAATCTGAAGGCTAGTAAAACATTTGGCATCACAATGCCAAATGATGCTGAGTTTAATATGGAGAACAAGTCTAAAAGAGCAGACCAGCTGTTTTGGCTCAAGCAAAGGCAAAAACCACTGTACTGCTCCTTGTCCCTCCCTGCCATAATTCCCACAGATCTCTGAGATTTGATTTAAGTTTTTGAAGACCATGGAAACAGTAATTAAATTTAGTATCAGCAATGATGGAAAAAAAAAACAGATTATGTTAATTATACAAGAGAGTGTAAACAGGATCCATTCCAAAGTAATCTTTTCTTTTCTGTTTAAAAGGCTTGGTTAACTTAGTGCTTGCTGTTTCTATTCCTGTCTACAGTCTTGGCCTTTCAACAGCTTGCCACATTTTGATATTTTCTGTTAGTGACCAAGGCAACGGTACTGAAGAACAGGACTACTCAAAGGAAAGAGCTGCTAACACAAGTTCCTTTCAAAAGCCATACCCAAAGCTAAAAATGCATGTTTATTCTACATTAAAAGGGATTCCATTTCTTCCTGTGGATGACTAACATGCCTTCTTTTTAATGGTTTTACATGCTACATTTAAAGACTCTCTCTCTCTCTCTGGTGATCTGCTTTACACCCATACCAACTTGATGATATATATAAGTTTGTGTCGCTGCAAAAGAAAGAATTTATATCTTTAATTTTTTGCCATAATAACTGATAGAAGCTTGGGCTTGCTTCCATAGATTTAGGTTAGTAAGCAAAATGGGCTGGCTTTGGTTACATGGGCATAACTTTTCCTAACTTTTAAATTAGTAAGGGGTTACTCTACTACACATGGGTAGATCCAGAATTTTGTAAAGGGGGTTCAGGACCAGCAGCTGGCACTGCAGGGCTGACTGAACCTTGCTTTCAGTTTCCCCCACCCACCAGGACAGGCAGACCACACTGCAGGAACAGCAGCCAAGGAGTATATTAAATCCTTGAATTCGGTAATAATCTCTCCCACTTTTTCTTGGCTTCCTCTCCCTTTCACTCCTGCTCAACAGTACCTCCTTCCCTCTCCCTCCCCTTACCCTTTATACTTATTCCTCTGGGCTCATAAAGGGAAGACTCACCTGTCATCACCACTACTATTGTCCCTGGCTGAGCCTGGCTCCGGCTGGAGTGGGACAGGAGCAGTTCTGGAGCTCCCCCTGCCCCTGAGTCAGCCAGGGGTAGCAGCTGATAGGGAAAGTGGGGAATGGGAGGGGAAGTGCTGCTGAGCATGGAGCAGAAAGGAGAGGGTGCTGAGACAGGGATTTCTTACCTGCTTTGGGGACCTTAAAAAATGTCCCTGGCTGCTACTGTCATAGTGTGGTCCAAAAGGGAGGATGTGACTGAGCCACTGCATCCCCTCTGGATCCACCTCTAACTAGTGCCATACCTAGACTCCTGGTGGCCCCAGGCGAACTTTTAGTATTGGGCCCCCCTTCGCCAGAGATAATGATAATAATAAACTGGACAACAGAAAAAAAATTACCATTTTTGGGTCCAGGCCCCAGGCGGCTGCCCGGTTCACCCATGCCTATGTCTAGCCCTGCGTCTACCCATGCTTGGAGCTGAACTCAGAAAATCTACTCATCTCTATACTGTTCTTTAGATTAGATGAAGAATAAAAGGGGTCCACCATCAGTTTCCTGGACAAATTCTACCGAAATAAACAAGCAATATTTATAACCACTCAAAAAGTTTGAATTGGCTACAGAGCTCTTTTTGAGCATGGAGAGATAAATGCAGATACCCAACTTATATCATTTTTGTACACTGATGCTAATTACACTGGGATCAAGAACAGAGAAATAATAGGGTTATACTGTAGTAGCTCATATGGAAGTCTACTGTACTTCATGGCTAGACAGTGGGGACTGTGTAGTAGTAGCCTTTCTGCCTCTAGCTAACAGCCATCCTCCACGATGGACTCAAACCGATGGAATTTAAACCATGTGGATTGATGTAGCTTATGTTGGCAGAATGTTATGCCTGATTCTTTCAGGGGAAGAAACAGAGTGAGAAGAGTGTTCAACATTAAAGAAAAACAAAACAAAGGGGGAAGCAGACACTCCAAGAAACAAACAAAGGAACGGTATAACTTATGTAATAAGAAAAAGATGGGGGAAAAGAAGAAAAGATGATATATCAGGGAGGGAGAAGGATTTTTTTTTAATTATGCCATATATCTTTTAACATCTTTGAATGTAATAACTAACATTACAAATGCTTTTCTTACTCTACAAATACAGTCAATAACATCCCCGAGTGGGTGACAGGAGTGCTGTAAGAAGCACCTTTGCAAACAGAGGGCCACACAGAGTGCTAGTAAACAAAGGATAGCTTCAGACATTTGTGGGAGGCCATATCTGCCAAACTATTTTGAATGAATACTCAAAATAGTAAGGTAATGTGCTGCTAGAACTAGATATCACTAAAGGAACTGAGCCAGTGGAAAGAAGGAGACAGGAAGGCAGGAAACCACTACTAAAGTGACTACAAGAGTGAATGATACTATTCATTTTCTCCTCAATTCTGTTTACTTTGTAGCCCAAGTTTATAATGAGCTAGAGGACAGAAGTCTAGATAAATGCTATTTTTAAAGCCTATGCCTGATTTACTACTCTGATAGCTGGTCTTCTGTCACATACCTTGGATTGAAATAACAGAAGTTCCTACTGCAACAAATCTGCACCTGAGCAAGTCACCTAGATACTATAGATATGGTTAGAAAACCTTTTAGACAAAGTTATAAATAAGTCTACTATTCATCTATTCTCATTTTTGTTCTTTAGCATTTCACTTTGTTCTCCGATGGAATGAGAGACTAGTGCCAGTGGAAAGACAAACTGAACTATGCTGGGCTTTTGGCATGCTTCAAACAATATTTTAGCTTGGAGGAAAGACAAAAGGGGGGAGTAAATATATGAAGCTGATGTTATTTTCTTTTTTTCTCTACACACTGTTCATCCGTACCCCCAGCACCAAGCCCTTTTTTTCTACAGATCCTTAGAAAGGTGCTAACCAGAACCTGACAACTTTGTTTTCTACTTTTAAGCCTTAAAAATCAAGAAAGATTTGCAAGTGGAACATAGTTTCAGGATTTCTGACCAATGGTTATTACACTGACTCTTCTCCATGCACAGAAGTAACAGGAGTTGGAGACTATTATTTTATGAAAGTGATTATAATTCTGGCTAAAAGGATATTTCTTTGCAATTCTTTGCACTGATTATATAAGCACACAGAACCAGAAGGGACTTTCTGGATCGTAAGGTTCTGTCCTCCGATATCACATGCAGTCCTATCATATAATTCTTTTCATAAACTTATCAAACTCCATGTTAAAGCAAGTTAAGTTTCTTGCCCTTATTCTTATTAGAAGAGATGTTCCAGAGCCTACTTCCTGTGATGGTTAAAAACCTTCATCTCCTATCTAGTCAAGAGTCATTCATGTTTATACACATTTGTTCCTGTGCCAACATTCTTTTAGCTTAAATAGCTCATTTCCCTGCCCTGTGTTTACAGTTTTATGAATTAGTCTATTCCCTCAAACAGTAGATAACAAGAGGACACGGGACCTGCGAGGGTCTAAAAATGAAAGAGAAGCAACATACTTCATTAACAATAAAATAAAATGTAAGGAGGTCATCGGCTGTGTATACTTACGGAGGTGTGACACCTTTTGGAAGTCCTAGTGCGTTGACAGGGACAGGTGGTGGCTGGGATGGTAGCATGGAGCTGAGGAAGGCTGCTGGAGACTGGTTGGAGTTAGAGAATCTAGCTGTTGGAGAGAGGCTGTGGGAAGGTGAGGAAACCAAACAAGGGAGAGGAGGGGGTGGAGGAGGAGGAAGCGGAAAGGAATCAGAAACTGCAAATGTTGCAGTTGGACTAAAGACTGGTGGAGGTGGTGGCGGGGGAGAGGGAGATGAAGGAGACCAGGGGTACTCCCCTTCTGGGGCAAACTGCTGGGAGAAAGGGGGAACAGGTGCTCGGCCAAATTGTTTCTGAGAGGTGGTTGGAGAAATTGGAGATGGAAGACTGGATGTGGATGATCCAGATGAAGGGGTCACATAACCTGAGGCAGGACTGATGTTCTGAGCAGCAATGAATTGTTTAGGCCGGGCATAGTTGAAGGAGCTGGATGACTGCATGTTGGGAGAAGTGTGGGAGTTGAGAACGCTCATTTGCACAGGGGAAGTGACAGACTGACTGGACTCAAGCTCCTGGAATGACGGGGGAGGAGGAAAAGAAGGAGAAGAGGGAGGATTTGGATGGGCACCAAGTTGCTGTTGATGATGATACCGCTGGCCACCTTCTTGTTCCAGACGAATTTGGTTCTGTAGTTGCTTTAGCTTTAGGGGGTCTCTGTATAAGAAGAAAGAATAATTATTGATCAGAGATTTGGTGCTGCAGGGGGAAAAGATAAAAACAAAAAGACAGTCTCAGATACTGAATATTTTATAGGTATTTTAGAAACCAAAGTTGAAATTTGGGAGGACCTGCATGTCTGATTCTGAAGCCCATCTCATTGCTGGTAAAGTCTCTAATAGAACACACATTTGATATCAAGCTGACACAACCCTTGGCTAGAACTGAAAGACCATTTGTAAACTGTATCTTTAATTATGCCATGAATCATTGCTAATGAGAATGGAAAATCTAAATGAAGTTAGGCGATTTAATTGGATGCTCATTTAAAGCTTTTCACAATGGATCCAAACCTTTTGGCTAAGTACAGCCAGTCAAAAAGCCTGAGGCTGAATCAATTAAGTCTTTGAAGGTTAGTTTAAGCTGCAGAGTTTAAACTGAAAAGCAAATGAACTTTTGATTCAGGAGATGCAGCCACATGCCTGCAGTGGCTCAGGCAGGTGCTAGAGCACATCTCCCAGCTTGCTAGCCACTGCCAAAAGGAAGGGAAGAGAGAAGCCCTTCAAGACTTTTCCCCCGTCTGTGCTTGAGCAGAGGGGGCATGGCTAGGCCCCAGCCCGGGGCCAGCACAGCTGAGGCCAGGGGGAGGGGCGCTTTAAACCTCCCACCACGGCCCGCATGAGACTCCAGCCTGGGTACCAAAGCATCAGCTGTCCAGGTACTAGTCCGCTCCCCAATCCACCACCTCTGTTCTTCCCCCTTCACCTGCAAGCAAATGACTGCTGCTAGCCACTGCAGTGCTAAATCCTGCACCCAAACTCTCGCGACCTTTCGGCTGAAGAGGGAAGTGTAAAGAAGGTCATTTTTGGTTTACTCCTGGGTGTGCCAAGCCAGCCAGGCTCAGCCTCTGTCCCATCAGCGCTGCTTTATCAGTCTGGTAGCTGTGGGCATGAAGGGCTCATCCTGTGTGGCCACTCTGGCCGCTAAGGTGCCTGCTCACAGCTGCATTGCTTCTGTGCCGCTGCCCAGCCAGCCACCGCCCGTGCATGCCAGGGCTCCCAGGACCCTCAGGGCACATGCCTTGCTTGGCCTCTTCAGCCTTGCTGCGGAGCTGCTTCACGCATAGGCTGCCCCATGCTGCCTCCCTGGCCAGTTGCAGGTTCCTCATGCTGTTGGCCGGGCATGGGGCTTGCTCCCGCTCTTAGGTCGCCACTGCTACCCCTGCCCCCAGCCAGGCACACACATAATCCCCCTCCTCCCACCCGCCTGGATGAGCAGACGGACCCAGCTCTAGAAATACTGCTGACTGACAAAGCACTTTATGTACCTTCTCAGAAAGATGAGAGGAGGAAAAAATTTAATTGAAACCAGAGTAGAAATTGGAACCTCAAAAAGATTGGAATTTTTGGTGCATTTTAGGACAATTCCTAATTTGAACTATGCTTAATAGGTTAATGGTGAAAATCCTTAATATTATAGCCCATTCTGTTAAAAGGACCATATCTCTGTTTTCCTTTATCATGGTATTCGGATATCTACCAAACTGTAACCACAATGATACTGTCAGATACATGGATGTCATAATTTGTGTCTGCTATTAGTTATATATGCTAAGGAGCCATAACTACTTAGTGCCATGCCCCTTAGGTCAGTGTTTCTCAACCTTTTAAGCAGCAAGTATCCCCTAACTTCTGAAAATTTGAATAAGTATCCCAACACTCAATTTTCCAGGGGAAGCTGGAACTGTTAAGTAAACAGAACCCCAGAAGTCAACCTGAACCTTTTACACTAGATGCTGATGAAATTCATGTCCTGTATATATTTTTTGCTTACTGAACTGTTGCTTGAATGATAATCAATGTTGTTGCTTTCCTCTTAATTGTTCCTTTGATATTCATGTGTACAAAAATACTGAGAGTGAGGAGCTAAGGTAGTTTGTCAATCTGCAATATAACAGCCATTCATTCTGCTGTTAAAGCACTACAAGTCCATACAGAATGTCATCTGTTATATATTTTAAGTCAGTATTTAGAGAGAGATTTTAGTGCAAAGTCTACCAAATGTAGGACATCTGAATGTGTGTTTCTGACACAGTAATGAACTAATGGGTACTTAACTTTTGCTTGGTATTAACATAATTTAAATAGAAATGTTGTAGGTATATTTCTAACTTACCATGAGCTACAATTTAAATTTTGTTGCTCTGACTCCCCACAGGTACTACAGTTGTGTTAATGTTGTGGTGTGAGCAGACTAACAAGCCCAGCACTCTCTACTTGAATATTAATGAATACTGACTGTAATTAGTTAAACACAATAAGACAAAGAGACTATGACATAAAAAAAAATACACATAGAAATTCTTTAGGCCAGGTAGATATACAATGACTAGAGATTAACCTAAAACTACCATAACACAGACTAACACTAGGGAGAAGCAGGAAACAGAAGTGGGAGTCAGAAGATCTCGGTTCAATTCCCAGCTCTACTAATGCCTACTGATAAATAAATGTTATATAAGAGCTAGATGTTATTACTGCATTATATTAGTGAATGGTGCACAGTGCTCTATCTGCAACAGCGCCAGGAATTTTACTTTGCCCTCATGCCCAGGAAAAGAATATTTGCTGATCCTACTATAACTGTGTTCCTTTGTCTGATGCAGTGTGGACCTGCTGGAAGGTACACGTGTGTGCCAAACTTGTGACTTTTAACAGTCATGTCTGTCAGGGCTGAATATGCATTTTGTGCTTCTGTGTGACACATATATACGAGAGTGGCTGTGACCTTCCTTCAGCTGCTCCCCCAATTAAAAATCTTCTGAAGATGGAAGACAGGTTGTTGAATCTACACTGATTACAATATACTGAGAAACTACGATTGCTACAAAGTACTGATATTTCTTCTTCCAGCACACGTCACCATAGATTCCCTCAGAAGGCTGGGGCAAGGTGTTCCAGTTGCATCCGTCAAAGAGGAATTTAGGACTGTATTCCCAGGTTTGGCATCTACCTTAGTAGCTAATATTTAAGCTACTCCATCTGACTGCCTTACGGAATGTTAGACGCTGGCTCATTCCTGAAGTAAGTGGAGGATATGGATTAAGCCCTGATGTTAAGAAGTGGAAGAACTCCAGTCAGATGGTAAAACTAAGTGATATACTATGTTATCCACTTTGGTATTCTTTCTCATTAAATTGTGTGACCTTTATGAAGGCCAGATATAACCAGAAATAAATAGGGAGTCTATCTGAATGCCTTGGTCCTGCCGCTGTAATAAAGCAAAGCTCTGGAAATGCCCAGAATATGTAGCCTCTACTTTACTATTACAGAATGGGAATTGGGGAAAGGACCCATAGGGTGAACAACTGATTTGGATGAAATTCTGAGACCATCTTAGGAAAGCACTTCAGGCAAGGTTTCAGCAGTGCCTTATCATTAAGGAATGTTGTGTAGGATATTTCAGCAACAAGTGCCTGGAGCTCACTGATTCTGCTGGCTTAAGTGATAACATCTAAGAGGACAATCCTTAGAATGAGACCATGTTAGGAGCATTCAAGAGAGGATCAATCAGAGGTTCCTTAGGCCTAAAATTGACTATATTTAGATTCCACATAGGAATAGGGTCTTTGACTTGTGGGCAAGTTGGTAAATGGCCCTTTAATAGCTGCAAAATATAACTGCATGAGAAAAGATTGAGCATGACTGCACAGAGAGATTACAGCAGCCTTCTGTAAAGAGGACCTTGGTAGAACTGAACAAAAGACTTGCCTGTGTAATAAGCAGTCAAGTATATTAAGTACTGAGGTCGGCTAGTACTTTATATACTCTTGGACTTTTGGTGAGTATATTTTCGTGATTAATATCCTGCCTGTTCTGTACCAGGCTACTTTGATCTTGACTAGTGCAGGATGCTGCGATCTGCGCTAATCAACTCTGATATGTAAACCAGGATGCTGTGAAAACAGAGACATGTAGTTTGGGAGCGAGAAAGGTAGTTGATTGGATGAAAACTGGCTTAACCTGAGTAGAACTGAGCAATTAGGTGGAAGATGAGGATTTCGTAAAGTTTTCTTTCTCTGGGTACTCAGGCTGTCAACCCCAGAGTCATGCTGTTGGAGAGGGTTGGGGAGACTGGGTCCTCTCTTAAAGTTGGTACTTGTATGATTCTCTATAGAGAGCTGGTCTACAAACAATCCTTTGATTCTTTAAAGGAATGGAGCCCTTCATCAGGTGTTTGGTCTTAGAGCTGTTGCCTGAAGAGTTCCATCTCCCCAGAAGGTCTGATTCTCTTTGGGGAGCTTGAACCTCTGACCAGATATGCAATTGTATGTGACCTGAAGGTATAAACTTGAGCTGGGCACCTCTGGATTTACTGTTTCTGAGGGAGAATAGCTCACACATGCAATATCTATCTGGGAAGTAAATCTCTCTAGGACAGAAAAGTCATTGATTATGCTTTACTTCCTTGGTAGGATTTGAACCTGAACAATATGGTATCTGCTATCTGGGTCAGTTATTGCAAAGTGCCTTTGATAATTTTCTTATTTTTGGAGAGGAAATTAGCTATTTGGAGAAAAGAGAGTGTAAAGTTGCATATTTTTCATAGAAGTTAATTGTAAAACAAAACTGAAGTTCTAAGGACGGTACATGGTTGGATATTTATGGGTTTCCATTTTCCTGTCATTAATGGCACTAGGGAAATGAGGGAATATTGTGGCCATTCTACCCCTTATGCTTTTGAGGAAGAGAACAAAGAGACCTGCAGTGAACACTGATGAACACTGTTATTCAGAGGACTATACCAATAATTTAACCCACTCTATTATGGTATTCATCGTGACAGAGATTTGAGAAAGTGACTAAATATATGGAAATATACTAAGCATCAGTTTACCCTTTGCTCAACATATTCTATGTAAGAATAGCTGAAAAATTTACAGAACATTTTAAAATATGAGGTATGTCAAAGTCAACCTCTACAGATACAAGCCTTGCCTGTATATAAATTTATTTTTGCTGTACCTTACATTTGTAATTTAGTTTCCCTAGTTTTGTCCCCCTTAACACCCTCTGCTCATTGGTCTTCAAGCCCTGAACATATTGTTTTGAACACTATGATACATGCCATACAGGACTAAATCGATAACTTACCTTAATTAAGTTCAGGAACTTATTTTAAATAGATTCCCAAACAACTGGAAAAAACACCTGAAATAGGCCTATGTTAGCTGTCTTAAATACAGATTTGAGATTGAAATGTCAGAACAGATTTAAAAAAATTCTAAAATACACCACTAATTAGAGTCAGTAGTAAGAATCAGTCAGTTTTCTAGATTGATAACTAATCAATGCTAGAAGAAATGGATTTGTATTTCAGGGTAATATCTGCTCATTTATGCAGGCAGTCTGATAGGTCTTCACTTAAAAGAGACTTTGTGCTATGTTGATCACCATTAGTTACAGATATCACTGGCATTCACCTTAGCAACTATCCCATGTTTATATCTGGTCATAAATTCTTATGAAATATTTTTCAGCAGTATTTTCCAAATAATTTCAATAAAATTATTTCAATAAAAAAGAACTTTTGCGATTGTATTTTGATTTGGATAAAATGCAGATGGAGTCATTTTGTTGTCAGCTTTGTCACCTGGTTCTTGTGCAACTGCATGCTTCCAGGCTGACAGGTTCCTTGCAGCTCACCTGGTTTCATAGATTCATAGATGTTAGGGTTGGAAAGGACCTCAATAGATCATCGAGTCTGACCCCCTGCACAGGCAGGAAAGAGTGCTGGGTCTAGATGACCCCAGCTAGTTGCATATCCAAACTCCTCTTGATGACCCCAGCTAGATGCATATCCAACCTCCTCTTGAAGACCTCCTCTTGAAGACCCCCCGGTTGGCTGATGAGGAACTGAAAGTCCCGGAAATCCTGTGGATTTCTTGCCAGCTCAGATTCCCAATATTCCTAAGCATGAGGCTCTTTATCAGTCCACTTGCAAACTTTTAGGAGCATTGTTTCTTGGCAGCCCAGGCTACCAGGGTCTGGTGTGCCATTGAGCAGGGACTCCAGGGTTTCCAGTGTCCACAGCTCTAGGGCAGTCTGCTAAGCAGACTGCCTCAGAGCCAGGCAAGATTTTGTCATTTTAATTTTGGCTCCAAAAAAGAAGGAAACAAAATTTTGAAATATGTGCATCACTTGCAAATTGTATTTCCTTTCTCTGCCCAGGTGCCTGTACACTGGGTGCCTGTAGATATGCAGGACACCTGCTCTGATGCGCTCGGATTACAGCATGTTATAAGATGGGAAACTCCCTTCTTGAGGGCACGGAGGCAGAAAGGGATCTTGGAGTCATTATTGACTCCAAGATGAACATGGGCCGACAATGTGAGGTCATGGTCGGCAGGGCCAACTGGACCCTATTGTGCATCCACAGGTGCATCTCAAGAAGGGCCAAGGAGGTGATCCTCTCCCTCTACGCGACACTGGAAAAGTGAAAAACTCTAGGAAAAGTGAAGTTTAGAGAGACAGCTTAGAATAAGCTTTGTTTGACCATTTTTGCATTACTAATAAAGAAAAGGGGATAGGTTTGTTACATATGGTGGGTATATATTGTGTTCAAATAACTTTGCCTTCTTTTACTGATAAGGCAGCTTGTATTTTGTTGGTTAAGTGGCACTATTGAGAACAGTTTGCCTAACAATTAAAATGTAAGGATTCTGCACACAGTTGAGAATTCAGGCTAAACCGTAGTGAGGCTAGACATGGCTAACAGTGTTCTGTAACAGAGTTAATATTTGCAAAGATATGCAAATAAAATCTTAAGATTTTCACCAGTTTTATCAATGACATCATAATTCTTCTTTTCAACTGGAATAACCACTGCTTTTCATTGAGGATGAGCAAACAGCAGTCCTTAGTATAATGCCAAGACTGCACGCAATTCCCCTTCACAAAGTTGATAAGTATTTTCACGTTTTTCAAAAAAGATGTGTAGATATATAAAGAGTTTACATATATGGTAAAGAAGCTTAAGGGAAAGAAAGGGGGAAGATTTAAAACAGTGGGGGCCAACCTTTTGACAGGATTGCCACAAATTAGCTCTGCACCTTCTCTGAGTGCTACGCCAATCCTTTCCCCTGCCTGCTTTATTTCTCTGCTTTCTTCTCCCAGCCCTATCTGCCACCGTGCTGCCTGTCTCCTCTCTGACCTACTGTGTGCCCTATATGGAGGCTGCCCACGCCACTTGTGGTTTGGCCACCTCTGGTTTAAAACATTAGTAAAATAATATGTGATATGTGACAGTTCCCAAACTGTGACATGTCAATGCAGACAGAGTCCTCAGGTTATATTAGTGTAAATTGTTTTTACAGTGAAGCATCGAGACCCTAGATGCTGAATTTTACACTGAATTCCAAGAAACAACCATAGCTTATTTAAATTTCCTTGGAAGTTTTTTTATTCATGTAAATTTTGTATTATGCGTAAAAGATCAGAAACAATTAACATGCTAAGAAGAGAATATCCAAGGCTAAATCCAAGGCTAATATCTGTTCCTATGTACAGATATTGGAAAGGATATAGGGGCATAATCAAGTGTAAAATTTGATCCTCATGCTGGATAACTAGGAACTATCTCCATAAGTATAGCTTTCTAATGTTTTCATCACCCTAGTCTCTTCAACATATAACATTTGTTGGTAAAATTTTCAATTGTAGATTGGCTGCAAAAATATTCTCCAAAACGTTTTATTAATTTTAATAACAACTAATTCAATCAAAAGATACATATAGGGGAAGGAGGCTTAGGTAGGCAATCTACTCAAAAGAAGCTAAAAGTCCATTAAAGCTAACACAATGTATTGCACACTGAGAATACTATGAAAGTAAGTTGATTTTTCACTGGAAAAGCCTCATCAGTAAGGCAAAGAATATGAAATATCTCATTGTAGTTGCATTGTTTGTAACCTCTCTCATAAGGAAATCCTGCTGTAATTTGGCTGTTAGGAACCTTCCTGTCTATCCTAAAGAATGGCAGTTGTATCCATGCCCATTTTCCACTTTTGTTTGGTTATCTGTCAAAAGGCATCGAGGTAATTTCTGTCCTAAGGAAACCAGCAACGGTGATATTGCCAATATTTGGTGAATACAAAAATGGCTCCACACGTTTTTTTCACAGACAGGAAAAATTATTCATATCTCTATAACACTGTGAGGACATTTTTCAAAACATGCACTGGTGAGATAACAAATGCAGCCTGGGTACAGAAAGAGAGGAAATTGTGCTCTTGTGTGTATTCATTGTTTAAAAAGTCATATAGACACAATACAACTTTAGTAATAAGGCTACCCTTAACGCCTGCACTGGGGTTGGAGCAGGTTTCAGTTTGTTACCCTGCACTGCTAGTTGGATTACAATCTCTAGTGTGTCATCTAAGCATTGATATCTACCATGAACATGTAATGATGGACATATAGGGAGAAAAATTGAGCAAGAGACACTAGGTTCTACTATCAAGTTATACTGAGGTAGGTTAGTATCACGGCGTTGTTATCAATTACATTTGTAGCTAGACTGAAAAAAGGGAATCTTGTACCAACAGAAAAAATAATTAATAGGTTTTCATAATATTGATGTGGTGCTGTTGCCACGATAGTCCAGGAAATATGCAAGAGGCAAGGATTTATGTGAATTTATGTGTACAGTTAATCCAATAAAAGATAAAATTTATCTTTTATTGGATTAACTGTATGATTAGGATAGACATGGGCAAGCTTTTGGGCATTAGAGCACCCTTCCTCAGGCCTAGTAGTGCAAGTTACGCAGCCTATACTGGGGAGTCCAGCAGAGCATTGATCTCTTGTTCCTCATGGTATTGCCCCTTCCTTTTGTTTAGTTGGTCTTCAGCATTGCACTTTAAAGGCTTGTGCTACTAGGCCTGAGGAAGGGTACTGTGATACCCAAAAGCTTGCCTATGTCTATTGTAACCATGGAGTTGGTCCAAAAGATATCACCCATAAAGATTCTTGCCTCTCTAACAGGTCATCTGCATTGTTAAAGGCTGTACCTTTTAGAACATATGTTGAACTGCATTTTCATGAATACTAAGTAGGGCCAGATGTGAAACTGCTTTCTTCAATGTTTAAATGCATAAATTACTTTTTAATTAAAAATAAGGCTTTTAAATATTGTAAGTTCATAAAAATAATATTATATATAAAAAGAGAAGAAAGATAGAGGCCAAGCATGGCTGCTACTTTTCCTAAATCATACAGGGTCAAATTCAATTCCGCCTATTAGACACACAAGTGAATTTGGGCGCCTAAGTATGATTCTACTCTGTCCTACATGAGACCTTAAAAAAGTTACTAAAGGTGTGTGGGGTCTTTTGTGACTCAGTCTTAAGGACAGGAGGTTGGTGTTTTACAAAAATAGTGGCATTCATGGATTTTCAGGATTTGAACAGGGAGGAGCAGAAATGCACGTAGGTGCCTAAATCTAAAACAGGTGTTTTGCAATGTTCCATATAGGTATGTGCTAATTAAAGAAGTTGGTTGTTTTTTCATTTTCTTCCCTTTAGCTCAGCAGCAGTGATGGATCTGAATTAGACTTTTCCTCTCATTCTGTTTTAATTTTTGAATTTTGCTTGGCTATGCTATGCTTACAGCACCTAGGGTTCCAGGGTGGTCCATCTCAAAGTATTAGTCAGGCCCGTGACTGGTTACGTTCCAAGATCAATCATGATTCAGACCAGCATGGCCACAAGATGATTGGTGATTATTAGGGGTGTGCAAAACTTTGGTCACTGATTTGATTTGGAGAAGATTTGGCCCGATTCGGAGAACGAATCACTGAATCCAAATTGAATTGGGAGACAAAAAATCCCCTCCGAATCGATTTGGAAAAGATTGAGAAATTTGGCAATTTGGAAGGCAGTCTTGCAGGGAAACAGAAACTAAGAAGAGGGAGGTGGAGTGGGGGGGGCGGGGGAGGGGAAAGACTGACATCTGTAGCTGGCCAGGGACTGTGATCTTTCCCAAAGTCCCCTTCCAATCACAGTGCTCTGGGGGAGGGACATAGAAATAGCACATAAGCCTCTGTCTGCAGCCTTTCTGTCCCTTTTGTGTGTTGTTTCTGCCTGAGCACTGGGAAGGCCCCCTGTTACAGGCTACCATCCCTGCTGTTTTCATCCCGCTGTGCCTTAACATACGCAAAATCACACATCACAAGTTTTGCTTTGAACAGTTTTAGGTGCAGTTTCCCAGAAACCCCTGCACCTGGCTCCTTGAAACTTGGCAGGCTTCATGCCCTCAGAAGGAGCTACCATCCCTGCTCTTTTCATCCAAATCTGCCTTAACACATACACATGACAAGAGGTTTGCTTTCAGCAGTTTGAGGTGCCATTTCCCAGAAACCCCTGCACCTATCTCCTTGAAACTTGGCAGGCTTCATGCCCTGCTGTTTACATCCAAATCTGACAAAAAATGACAAAGTTATAGGTATTTCACTGATACATTATTATAGTCTATGGCTGAATCACTAAATCTCTCTGAATCAGCGCCAAACCTTCCGAAGCTGATTTGCCCGAATCGATCAAGACAGTGATTCGAATCTCCGAATTGAATCACTGTCCTCTGAATTGGCCGAATCCAAATCGAATACTTCCCTATTCACACAGGCCTAGTGATTATCTCAATTCAAATGTCTTTATCTTTAAAAGGAAAAACTTGCAAAAGTCAACTCAAGAGATACATCTAACAATTAAGCAGCTTCTGAACACAGGATGTTCAGTTCTATAAATACATACTATTCCTGTAAGTTTACATCAGAAACAATATTTAGCTAACTAAAAAAAAAATTAGAAGATTAATTTTAAAGTTAGGCTCCTAGATTTTGCTTTTTTGTGTAAAAGCATGGTATGTCATTATCTGGGTACCAGCCAGTTGTCATTCAGAAACCAAGGCAGCTCTGAAGCACTTCGATTTGTAGAGAAGCCTTATACAAGTCTCAAATATTTGACCAGCTGTCAGGTTGTTAATACTTTAGTCTCTGGAACATTTTATAACAGCAAAGATATTCTCTCCTTACAGTAACATATATAAACAAGTCTCTGCACATGAAATTAATGTAAACAAGTTTGGACAGAGTTATAACAAGCAAACATATGCTATTGTGGTTTCCCTGTTCAAGAAAATTTCACCTTATTCACACTGGTGTCACAACCACTAAGTTCACCCTGAGTTAACTTAACTCTGAGAGAGAGAGAGAGCATCTTTTATAAATATAAGAATGACCCCAGCAAGAGAAGGGAAGGAGAGAATAAGAACACAAAGAGATAACAATGATAGTCTAGACTCCAAAGAAAATATAAGTTTTCAGTTTTACTCTTCAGAACACTTGGGCCTCATACAGGTATTCAGTTTCTCCTGGGAGAGTCACTCTCTCCCAGAAGAAACAACGAGAGTACAGATGTTCACACTTTTTCTCCCTGGGTAAAAAAAAGACTGCTCCAGGAGAAAAACAACCTGGGAACAACCAATGTTAAATGTCTTCCAGGAGAGTTTCTCCTGGGACAGCGAATGTCTGTATATGGCTTGGCATCTCTCAGAAGAAAACATAGTCCTCCAGCTTCTCTCCACTGTCCCCCAGGAAGACTGTGTCATTCACTGGATGCTCCTTGGACGTGTTTATGTAGCCTTGATCTTTCAGCCCTGATGCCATTAACTCCATTGTTCTACTTATTATCATTTATGACATTTATTTATACAAACTAAATTTTAACTTGACCAAATTTTGCTCCTGTGTTATATCTCAGTGAGGGGCTTGTCCCATCATGTAATCTCACTGCCCAAGGTTCAGCTGATCTTAAGGGGAGCTGGGGTTGCTGCAGAAGGGTTGGACTCATAAGCGCTTAGGAAATTCACTGGAGAAAGGAGCAGGACGTAATGCAGTCCTTTAAGCTCATGGGCCTCTCAACTGAAACTTGAAGCTTATTTGCAGACTGGTGCTATCTTGCTGACATTTTGTCAGGATCTTCTTGGGAGCAATGTCTCCCCCAGATTCCAACCTGCAGTCTTCAGTGCGCATTTGTTGTTTCCCTCAGTTCTCTACAGGGAAAGCTGTCTCGCACAGGAAGTTAGAGAAGTATTGCACAGTTCCACTGCTTCCTTTGCATTTTTTTCAGTAGAAAAGGAATGTGTTATTCTATAGGGGTACATATGTGCCTCTTAAGGTAAATAGATTTCCACAGCCATAATGTCTGACTGAATTTTATACTACAATAGACTGCACAATTATTTCAGATAGATTGCTAGCTAACAAAATCGAAATACATGTCAGCAGTATTTCTTGCTACAGACGAAGAGCAAAGCTAATAGATAGATAGCTACACTGCTAGCAAAACAATTCACATTCAGAAGAAGCCCTACTTTTGAATAGTACTTCCTGCATAATTCACTGCTTACAAAGGTAAATACCACAGACTGAAATGATATGCATATGATATGGGTACTCAGAACAACTTAATTTCTTTCTAATGCATGCCACAAATAATTTAAAATGGTATTTCCATGATAGCTAAATAAAGGTATTTGCAATACCTGTTTTTTCCTAATCACCAATTGTACTGTCTCTTCACCATATTAAGAAAATGTAAATGGAACATTTTGCCTATAGTATTCAGGAATAAGAGAGTTATATTTTATACTAGTAATTAAGAGTAAAATCACATCTAGTACAGATGATCTATCCAAAAGTACTGTCATTAGAAAAAAAAAGCCTTTGCATGTTCTGATTAAGAAACCCTACACATATAACAAAAATATGTCTGTTAAGTACAGCATTTTGTCTGTGGCATTCCAAGATGATGAAGGAACAACCTTACAAAGAGCAGAGGTAGGTAACGGAAGAACTTTATTAACAGTTCTTTTCTAACCAACCCACAAGTTCATATCGAAAAGGCAATTTCAGCTTTCTAGGTTACTGAAGCAAAGGCAAAAGGAATTCTGTGCCAGAATCGGGGTCAATGTGAATTACAGCACTGTTCTTCATGTATATCGAAGCAAAGCATGAGCTCGCTGACTGCCTCTCCCAACAGCACTCTAACATTCTAAGATCTGAGAAGGTACCTTGCAATTGGCTGGTGCTGCTATTTTTCTTTCCTATCTCATCTACCCACTGGTTGTCAAACCTTAATACACATTTGGTCTGTTTTCCCCAACGAATATGGATTAGTGGGATTCCACTCTACAATTGCTTGATAAAACATTCGCTGGTTTTAATCAGCTGTGTTTTTCATATACATTCCAAAATACATCATTTATTAATCTATAATGGATGTCCTCATCAGTGTGACTAGAACACTTTAAACTATGCATACACTTATAGGGTATGGAAACAATCTGTTTGACTTTAGTTGTATCTCAGCAACCAAACAAGCATATGTAATGGTTTCAACCAACAACAGTTTAAATCAAGAAAATACGATATAATTCACTTTCTGGGAAATAAGAACCAGCTAGGGATGTATTAACTTGAACGGGCATCCAAAAATCTGGAAACCTATTATATCAGAAATGTATCTGAACTTCTTTCATGAAGAATCTGGCTAGATATCACGTAAGACTGGGTTCTGATGAGATTTGCAAGATTTTCTCATTTCAATCTCTTTGTAAATATCAGTATGAAGACAGGATTATATTTCTGCAATGTAATGAGCCTTATTATTATGGAAAACAGATAAGTGCTATGCAGATCAGATCCGCCTCTGGAATTCTGGTTTTCAGTTGCAGAAAGACAGATCTCCGTCATCTGAACTAAAAGAGATTACCTCTGGGCCAGAGAAGTGGTACCCTGATCTGTGTGGGCTAGACGTTAAGAGGCAGTACTACATGTATACAGAGTCAGTACTTTATACTAACCATGCTCAGCACCTGTAGGACCTGCCTAAATGTTTTATTTCAAGAGAAGACCAGGAAGTTGAACTATTAACTTCAGAAGTTAGTTGGACTTATTTGAAACAAAAAAAGGCTTTGGAGGCAGAATGGTTTGAGATTTAAGCAAAACTAAAACTTAGGACAGTTTAAAAGTGGTTTATCTATCCCACTATATTGCGGTATTTGATATTTTTTAGATATAATAGGAGAAATAAAATGAAAAACAAAATGCAAGAAAGGTCACATACAGGGAAATTTGGAGCTAGGGAGATGTAAGGCATTATGCACCAACGGTATGACTGACAACTGACTGAATACTTTCAGCTGGGCAGAATAGATTCTTTTAAACTTTTGCTTCATCAGAGCTCAAAATTAGGAAAGACAAAGAAACATTGCTATCCACAAAAATTAGTTTTTTGTACATTGTGAAACATTTGGACATCTCACTTTGATGACAGATTGAGCTGATAAGTATTTTGGTTTGGCTGCAAAACTGTTTATTTTTCCACACTTTTATTTTGTATGCCAGGATTCTAATGGGTCCTTAGGCTTAGCACATTATCTGTATTCTCACAGCCCAAATACATTTATATTGGAGGCTATACTTTTTTAGACCGATCTGAAAACACAGGGGACTAAAGATTTATAGATTTATTTCAAGACTTCTACCAGAATATTAAAATGTTTTATATTAAAACTAATTAAACTGAGAAATAAACTATGCTAAACACAGAACAACAGTACATCATTCTCACTGTACACTATCCAGGCAATACTTCACAGATTAGTTATGTCTGCTGTTTTATCCTGGGGGAGATATTTTGTCCTCTGGAAATTGGAACAAGGGAAATTTTTTAACACCCACTTTCTCTTACAGTTTAATTTTGGTATTTGAAATAAATTTACTAAAAGGAAAGTCCAGTTTGATTAAAATACTTCATGACTAAAGGAAATGTTGTTTTGACACGCAGTTGAGCTAAACTCTTCTCTCATCATTATTTAGCATTATGATCCACTTCCCTAATGAATCACTCAGAATGACTGAATGGGAAAAGATCTACAACACACTTGGAAATGGTTTTAGTACCTTGCTATCACTTGGAACACCTCGTATGTACATTAAGTAGCTCTATATTTCTAAAACAGCTGTCAGATGCAATAAGGGCATGCACCTTGATTTCCAGCAATTCTTTGCCTTTTTCTTGTTTGCTCTGTCCTACATAGGTTTTGCTCCCATGTTGCCTGACTTCTGACTGTAGAATGACATATATGAGGTACCTTTCTCATGAACTGCTGCCATGAAGTATGCACCTTACAATGACTAACAGAGGGATATTCAAAGAGCTATACATCCTTCCCCTAGAACCCAGATGTACTGTCTCAGACAGCCAAACCTCACTGACCCACATCTGAGAGAAAAAAAAAATCACTTGGTGGCCCTGAACCAATTCCTTACTTCATGGCTTCACAATTATACTGGACTGATTAGGCAAGTCAGATAATTGATTAAATTAGATGTATCAGTAAAAAGCGGCCATGTATCTACCCTATGTAAGTAACTGATGTGAATGCTATTATGTATCACACAATTAACTATCATTTCCTCCATGCAACTAACCACTAGCTACATCAGCTGGGAATAGTCCTCTGGCGGGATGAGTGTCAGGGAGGGTCCATAGTTTCAACATTACCCCACCCAGCTACAGTCACTGCGTGGGAGTGAAATTATTAGAAAAGGTCAAGTTGTTCAACAGCAGCATATAGTAACACTGTTACAGTCAGGAAGATAATCTTGTGATAATTTATCAAATTTGTTAAACAGAATACAAAAAACTGCCACAAAACTAAGAAAAAAAATGAGATGGCTCATTAGGAGGAAGACTTCAGTAATCCTACCAAATCCCAGAGAAGGTGATCACTCAGTGGGCAATTCCATATTATTCTATATTGATTGTATACATCAGCAAACAGCATAGTTCTACATAATATAAAATATGTAAGTATACACACAAATTCTTCAGATTAGGTTACTTTCTATTAAGGTGTATAGCTGAGGTTTCAAGTTAGTCATACAGGAAATTTGAATTACATTTCTTGTAGTCCAAAAAGATTCAGACCCATCCATGTTGCTTTGCTAGCTGCCATTTAAAATCAGTAAAATAACTTTGTTAGTGTGTTAATCTTAAACAGTACTTTTCTATAAGGGATGTATATGTCACAAGTAAAACTGCTTTCCTTAATACAGCTGATAAAAGATACCTTTGAGTACTTTGGTATATCAAGAGCATGTTTTATAATTTTGAGTCTGTACTTTCACACTAGTTCAACCTGCTTTATTTCAAGATGTCCAAAAATCTTTTAAAAATTATTTCCATTGAATATAAACACTATGGCTTGGTATTACTGAGCTAGCCTGGCTAAATATAGCAAGGAGCACTCATGTTTTGTGGGGTATTTTTCTCTGGTATGCAGCTAATATAAATAAAATGAGTGGAGCGAAGCTGGCTGTGTTCCACTGCCATTACATCACTCTTCCTTAATAGGAAACCATTCTCCAACTTAACATCTTGCTTTAAACACTCAAAGGTGTCCGTTTAGTTTTTAGTGAGGATCATCATATAAGGGTGATGGCTAAATTAGAAAAGGAATAGAAAACAGTACGGACCTGCTATTCCCTTATTAGTAAACTCTGGGTACATTGAATAAATCAAATTAAATACAATATTCTCTTTAAAGCGTGCACGAATTATGGCAGAGCAAGAGAGAGGCTGCAGAAGCCTCGGTCCTTTCTTTAAGAAACAATTCTTTTAAAAACTGAGCAGGAACTCCTGAACCTATTAAGGATTTCACTTCACTGGGTTAAAGATTTCCCTCCAGAGATAGTCTGAGTAAACCAGAGGACAGAGGCATGGTCTACTGCACTGGGGGCCACCTTTTCTGCCATGTGCACCACAAATTAGCATCACACCCTCCTCAAGTACCACTTCATTCCTATTTCCCTGGCTGCTCTGCTGCTCTACTTTCTGTTCCACATGGTGGTGGCAGAGGCGGGGTGTGGGCAGTGGCTCACACAGCTGGAGGAGCAGAGGGAGAAGGCTTATGCTGCTCACACAGCAGTTGGGGGCAGGGGTTTGTCTGCACCATGGTAGCAGAAGGGGGGCTTGTGTGGCTGTGGGCAGGGAAGGAAATCACCCACCAGGTGGCGGTGATGGACATGTTTTTGTGCTGCTTGTTCAGCCATGGCAGTTGGGGCATTGCCAGAGTGATAGTAACAGTGAGGGGAGGCGCACACTGCTTGCATGGGGGCAGGGGCTGCACATAGTGGGAGTCCCAGGCTACTGCGACCCATGGCATGCAGCTCACATGGTATATGACCCTGGGCTCATGACCTGTGCAATATGTGGCCCCTGGCCACTCCTAAGTTGGACAGCCTTGCTTTAAATAATATAAAAGGGATATTATTCTATTTACCATATCTAAAATGTACATTACTGTAAAGCAGTCAAAATGGCCTTTTCAAGTTTGCATGCTGTAATTCATTTGTTTGTGTAACATTTCACTTGAGGGTGGACACTTATCTAGGCACCGTTTATAAAAATAACGAACTACCAAAGTATAAAAAGACAGAGAGGGCATTTAACCCGTGACATTGTTTGAACAGTCTTGACAGAATTTCACTGAACAACTCCCAATGACGTCAAATGTAAGGCTTTGAAAGCCAGGTCTTCAAGGACATTTGGGAAAACTAATGAAATCAACTAAATGTGTGATGTCCATGTGTGTAAGCCAGTGATTCTCAACATTTCAGACTCCAGGCACCCCTCATTAGACTTAAGGCATCTCTCCATAACTTTCCTGATTTGAGTGGCATCCATTTCACAAACTAATTTATTTATTATAGTGGTTGCAAAAGGGTTGGGCTGTAGGGGCCAGGGAGTAGCCAGGGAGGAAAAACCTGAGCCTATCCCTATTTGCTTATCCCCTCAAACCTCACTTATCTCCTCAGCCCCTCAAAGGATCTCATGGCACCCCGGGTTGTTGCAGCACCCTGATTGAGAATAATTAGCACGAAACAAAGGGTATTAAAAATTATGTGTATCCCTTAATTTACAAATAGTGGTACTGATTTCCTGGAAATGCAGATTAAGCTATAGTGAAATTAGGGCACTTCATTCCTCAGTGAGAAAATCCAGTGTTTTACATGTGCTGCCTTCATACCGGATTTGCATTTATTTTTGTTGAGTGTATTCATGCAATGGAGCCTAGAGCTGAAGCACATAGGGATAAAGTGATTTTAAATTAGGTGAAATGTATAGCCATAAAGTGCAAGCACCTTTCCTTTTTGTCACGAGTCCTGCCTAAAAACTAAATGTAGAATGTTTAATACGTACTGGGCACATCTTCACATTCATGAATGTGCTTTTGTTACTGTGCATTAAATTTAGTACCTCTAATGTGAGGTACTAAATAAATATGCATTAGGCTGCCCTAATATGCAGTAGCAAAAACACATGCTTTTTTAGTAATGCTTAATGCACATTAGCCTATTTTTACTGCGCATTAGTGTATTAGCATTGTTTTTGATGTGATGCTTTAATGCACAGTAAAATAGGCCACTATGTATTAAACTGCACATGTAGACATGCCCACTCAGTACTATCCCCACCCCCATCCCACCACACACACAATCCATACTCATTGTCCAGTTCAATTTAATGGAAACTGAAGATATTTGACGTAACTTGAAGCTCAGCTATCTGAGTAACAAAGCCATAAAAAACAACATTCACCAGGCCAGCTTCATCCTTGGTAACTCTAATGAGGGATGAATTGGCTTAGTAGTAAAATAATAAAAATAAATAAATAAATGAAAAAAAAATCCATATTCTTCCTTCCAAATTATTTGTCTCAGCTTATGCTTATTTTTTAAAAGACCACTTTTGCAATGTTCACGATTTCCAAGAAAGTTTAGGGAATAAAAAGAAGAAAAGTTTGAACCCCCAAAAAGGTTTGAATAATAGCGCAATTGTGTTTATCAAACATAAATCAAAGGTAAGGTACACTAAAAGTTGACTTAAAAGCCTGGTGATCACTGGATGACACAATTGCTGCTTAGTAAGTTGTTGTTTTAGTTCTCTCTTGTGTTTTGAGTGTTGTCCCATGTTACACTGTCATTGTGAAAACAGAGAAAACATCTGTTAAAATAAACTTGAATGGAAAAAATTCAGTAGACAGTCTCTTTCTAGCTCATCTATTTTAGCAGTCTATTATGAAAGCAAGCTAGCCTATTCTATACAGCAGCTAGAAAAGGAACTCTCATTTGAACTATATTCTAGAGCTGTGGTTCTCAACCAAGGTGCTATGGCACCCCAATATGCCTTGAGAAACCTTTTAAGGGTTTCATACAATATTAAGTGTTCAAATATTGACATCTGAGTCACAAGATCATCCTAGAGATTTCAAATGGGAATCCTTATTGTCAAAAACATTCTGGCCTATTGCCATCTTTCTGAATTCTTTGCAACTGAATTATTCTATTATTTTTCCATAGTCAAGAAACATGTGAAAGCTAAGAGCCTGAATTTTTCAAGGGGTGCCTGAACTCCAACGAGGGGTGTCTTGAGTCTAAAAATGTTGAGAACTGCTTTAGAGGTTTTCTATACCTAGATGGGAAAGCTGGTTAGGAAGCACACTTGGGATGGGATGGGATGGAAAGTTAGCTCTCACAGGCAATGGGCACGGATTTGGGAGTAGTTGGGGTGGAATGGAATTTTTGTTTTGAGCCTTTCTGGGGAGGTGAGATATACATCTAAGTAGTAATCAAAACAACAACAACTGCATATGGACAGATCCCTGGGCAGATCTAGGAATTTGAAAAGTGGAGTTGCAGATGATGTGGCACATCACACACACAACACATTTTTCTACAGTTAAAGAGAAACTAGAAGCTTTACTAATGTGCTAGAGGGCTAAGACTATATCATTCAGTTTAAGATCAAAACAAAACAAATATAACTATTGGCATGTGCACTGATTTGCTGGATTATATATAAAGTTTTCAAAAACACAACTAGGCAAAAAATAATCAAAACAGTCAAAAGATATTGTCATTAGTCCTGTAGTCATTATAATTAAATTGTATGTCTCTTATTCATAGTCATAAAACAAAAATTAGCTTGCTTGAGCATCTTAACAGTATTTTCAAAACTTCACTGTCAGCCATTTCTACACTTGTGTTAATGTTATCACAGCAGAGTTAAGTTTTTAGCTAGAGCTAAAACAGTCTGCAGGGCTGTGAAACAGCCATTCCTGGTAATGTCTCTCTTCTGAGAGACAGCAAAATTGCAGAAGAAGGGATAGTTTGAATAGTGGAACATCCAGACCTTTAAAAGGAATAGAGGGGCATCAATACTTGTGGAGTAGAAAAAGATCAGTAGGAATCAGGGAGATGATAATGAGCCACAAAGACAAGTGACACTCAGTACTGCTGGAATAGAAATGCTATTACCATACCCAGGCAGTTGGTTTTAAAGTTTTGAGTGGAGCAGGAAAAAAGGGTGGGGGATGCAACTGTACCACTCCATGCCCTTCCTGGATCCACCCTTGGAGTTATCCCAACATTTTTCAAACTTGCAAAACTTAAGCTAGGCACCTAAATCAGTAATTTAGTAAGTCAGTAATTCCTGAAGTTAACAATAGCAATGGGTAATTATCATTTCTGAAAATCAGGCTGTTCATAGATATGTCTAACTTCCTTCACCCAGGTTTGAAAGATAATGTATTTTAAGAATCTCTCTCAGATTTCAGTTGTTGGTTTTGGAATAAGACTTAAAATATCCTGTAAACTTGTGATTACTGAAAGGTTGGCACAGCACATTAGTAACGGGATGTAGAATATTTTACCTCTAGATCACCAATTTAAAATTAGCTAGTAATGATGAAAGTGGCAAATCTGTTGAGCATTTGGTAGCCTCAGTTCATCTCCCAGAAGTGCAGTCTCAACATTTCAAAATGCCACCACTCCTGTAACCCCTGTTAGCAAGCTCAGCAAAGAAGTTACAGACATGTCACTCTTAAATCTCTCCATGAGAAAGTTGAGGAACAACTCAGTGTGGGAAATTTTCTGTAGATAGGCTATTTTGGTTTCCCTGGCATCACTGTAGCATCTTTCCAAAGCTTTAAATTCATGTATAAATTTGAATGAGAGCTTGTAGTTATATACCATTTCAGGTAGCTTAAATGACATATCTCAAACATATGAAAGAGAAAGAAATAATCTCATACCTATCAAAGGAAACAGCAAAATTAACTGCTCTGTTCATGAGAAGCAAGAATAAGCTGCTAGTAATATATGTGGACAAAATGTAGTATAAATATACTACCTCTCATAAAAGAAACCCTCTAGCATTAATTTTGAAGGCATAAAACATCAAATTTATTTTTGTAGTAGATGCACAGATTGGGTTTTTGTCCAACTGATGACATCTTTTTTGCATTTATAGCATTGTAGTAAAAAAGGATAATTTTCTAAAAGCAAATAAACTGCATAATCCCTCTCAACTGTTGAAGGCAATGCTTCATCCATTACCTCAGGAACAAAGTGATAACATGATCTAATAGTTCCAGATTCATCTTTCATCAACACCTTAGGCATAAGATAAAATAGAGCCTCTGCACATTAGCAGGGGTTGCTCATCATCCTGCCATCCAGAAAAAAGGTTGGGATTATGCCAACCTTGTTCAACAAACCTGAATTTGATATTCTCTTACAGTCCTTATTCTAAGGTACTACCCTAATATCTCCAATTTCTTCTACCAAAGCCTCTTGGGGTGCTGTGAAGTCTTTAAGGGTGTTGCAGGGTGCTGCACAATATTAGTACTATTAGGGATGTCTTGAATCAAAAAAGGTTGAGAACTGCTGCTTTATGGCCTTCAATCACTTTGCTTAAAAAAAACCAAGTCGTGTGTATTTCCACTGGCTAGCAGAAAGATCATGATGTGTTTAACTGAATTCTATAAGAACATTTCTACAATCTATAACATTCAAAGATGAGAGTATGCTTACAAAAGTAATATTTCATTTTCACTGTAACATTAAAATACCTCTGGTTCCCTTCATAGTACACACTGCCTGAACTTCTCATTTTATTACTGTTATCCAATGGTTTGAGTGTGTGATGTTAAGGAGAAAAAAACATTTTAAAAGACAGTAAAAACCTCTAAGTATGGAAGACTAGAGAAATAAAGTAAAATGAATATTTTTAGGTTTAAATGTTCAGTTTTACTTTACAACATTAGTATAGAGTAGGCTGAGGGCCAAAATAAACAAAAAGTTCCTGAGAAAAAGATAAGACATTGAAGTGTCGACAGAAATTTTATCATTAAAAAAAGAACTATGGTTAACACTGTTACCATATATTGCTATCATTCATAAAACAGAAATGCTATAGATTCTGGGGAAAATCAAATCATTTTCTCTCAAAAGGATGCTCTGTGATCCTACATGGCTCAACTGTTGTCACTGTTAATTTTCATTACTGGATCAATATTGCCTGTTCAGAAATGTTCACTGTTTCAACAGCTATTTTAGACAAGGAGACTTCTGTTGTCAGAACCATTTTGATTTGTCTAGAAGGCGAATTACTGTATTTTCTCACATACAGTGCACACCTTTTCCCCAAAAACCAACTGGTGGAAATTTATGTATATGTAAGAAATGCAGCAAGAGCAGGTGCTGCCACTTACTAGCAAAAACCAAAAGTAAAATATGTAGTAATCTACAAGGAGCAGAACAATGAGCAGGTTCATCTCTCTAGCTGCTGCTACTCAGTTACTTACTATAAGGAAAGATCTTTTTTTCTTCATTCTACCTTTCAAAAACAGTATTATATTCTGGAACATGTTGTATGTGAGAAAATATGGTATTCTGGAATAGCTATTCCTGACTGACTTCCTGGAGGCTCTTATTCCAGAAAAAAGGCATCTACACAAGTAGTCAAGAATAGCTATTCTGCTTCAAAAATTACTTTACACCATAATCCTTGAGTGAGCAAGGACCTCAAACATTTTAAAATAACTTCTGACATTTTCCACTATTAGCTGAATTAAAACAGATAAACAGCTGTGTAGTAAATTTCATGTGCACACAACAACTCTTATTTGATCATATGCTCCTCAGTTTTTGGAGCCAATCTGTTATTTGGTTAGTGACGGTAAACTATTTGATTTACAGAGATCTCATATTTGAATTGTACCTCAAGGGGTTGAGACAAGAGTGTGATTGAATAAAGTCATGGATTCCTGAGATTCTGCATTAATTTGTGATAAAATATTCTAATCAGTACAACAAAACCTCTGAATACCAATGTGCAACATCATCTAAATGACAGGAAACTGTACACTTGAAAGTGGATAAGGAGAGAGTAGTGAATTCAGAAATCCATACTACAACTGTTCAATCTAGACCAGAAATTAGACAGCACCCGAAGGGTAACACTGAAGCACAAGCTATATTTCTCAGGCCAAATGAGAAAACTATAGTGTTTCTGTGTATCTGGTGTTCCCCAAAAATCCCTAAATCAAACGTAGCACTCAACAACACTTCCATGTCCTTTCACAGAATGCTGCAATAACCTCTACCAACTACTAAAAGAGAAGAAAAACTTAAAACTCATGCAACAAATTTAGCAAGAGCTCTCTGTTACAACAAACACTAGTCTGTTCACTGAAAAATTTATAATACAATTTAAACCTCACCCTTTTCAGTAACTTATGTCAGTACTAATTTTCATCCAAAAGAATGGATATTCTATAATTAAAAGGGCAACACATTTTATAGTCCATAGAAGTACAACA
Source organism: Alligator mississippiensis (assembly GCF_030867095.1). Lineage (NCBI taxonomy): Eukaryota > Metazoa > Chordata > Crocodylia > Alligatoridae > Alligator > Alligator mississippiensis. The sequence continues at coordinate 83,582,098 of NC_081825.1, forward strand.
TAGTACTCAAATAATTAAGCAGAGGATAATCTTTTTCCATAAACTACCCCAGAAATTAATATCAGAGATTTTCAAAAAAGATTTAAGCACAACATTTGACAGTAGATTTCTATCATACTTTGCTATATAAAGGACCACCAGTGATGTGAGAGAAGCAGTTTTCCTCTAGGGCTATGGACAAAAATTACACATGAACTGGTATAAATGATCAAAAACTGGTTCAAATCTGTAACACAACATAAGTTAAGTGCACAGAAACTGCTTTCAAAATGACCAAAACTAGTATAAGATAAACCTGGATGGCTGTTGTATCAGAGTTAACTGACTTAGGTTAAATTGGTTTATTGAACTTCTGTCACAGATCCCCTCCAAATCCCAGTTAACTCTCAGTTCCCTGGCATCCCATGATGCTTTGCACCTCCCCTGTAAACCCCCCCCCTCCCCCTTGCAGGGTGGGCACGCTAGCCTTTGCCCAAGCTGTCTGCTCCAGCTAAGCAGGGAGGTTTTGAACTTCAGCTCAGTCCCCGAGTAATCAGGGCATTATGACTACCTGCCCTTCTCAGTTCAGCCAAACAGAAGTATCGCGGCTCTATCCATAGTACACCAGAGGAAGGAGCATTGAAGAGGGAAGCCCGGCATAAAAAGTATTGAGTCCCAATGCATTAGCATTATCCTGTTGTATTTGGTTTCTAACACATTTTTTTAAATAAACACTTTTGATTGATGAAACAAAATTTTATTCAAAGGTCTTACCAGATAAAACTTACATTTTCATCTTCATTACAGACCCTCTTTAATTGACTCCATATAACCAACTTCACTTCCACACCACTAAAAAACTTCATAGAATGACAAAATATTTTCAAGAGAGACAGATGCCCTCCTATGATATTTCACATAAATAGTGATCACTTAGGCTTTTTAAAGAGCATTACTTTCATTTGACCCAGATCAGCTTTTTGCATACAGGTATTGTATTCTGCCCTACTATTCATCGATGAAAGTGTTTAAATAGTATCATGTGCAAACATGTAGTTTCTTTACTAGAGGACATGCCAGATTTCACTTAGTAAACAGGGTATGCCTTTTCCCTTTGTTGGTATTAATACTCAAAGGACCATCTGCTTAATCCAAAAAAGGACTTAATGTGCTCTGTGAGTCTTATTTGCAAATGATCTTCAGCCCAGTTGGCAAGATATTGCTCTTCTGTAATCTATTATAACCCAGTTATCCCTCAGTGGTTCTTTACTATCCTAGATACAATCTGTCCAAAAAGGGAAGTCCAAAGTTTGCACCCAGAAAGAATCATATCACAAGACTCTAACAATACTGTAGCAAATATGTGTTTGAAGTGGCAGTTATGATAATAGCATTTCTTAGTTTCTGGGGAAAAGCAGCAGATGTGAAGAAGTGAGCTTCGGTAACATGAACACAGAACTGTTTTGCTGAAGCTCTAAAAGCAATATTACTCTTTAACAGCGGCATAACTGGCAAGTTTTGTGCCCTGGATAAAACCCTGCCAGTGGGGGTGAGGGATTGCTGAGCCCTGGGCAAAACCTTGTTGGGGGAGGCACCAGTGTGAGGTTGGGGCAGTCTTACCTGCTGTGGGGACTCAAACTATACAGCAACAGCAGTGTCCTTGCACTCAGTTGCTGTGCTATAAACACGGCACAGGACTGCTGCTGCTGCAGTACCACAGACTCCCTGGAGAGCTGCTATTCTGGCACTCCTCTAAGTGTTGGCTACGGGCTGGTGCCCCATTTTCCCACCCAACGTTACACTATTGCTCAGTCTCCACTACTGCTTTTGCTGTTGTATCTCCTCTCAAGGCAATGGCAGAAAATACTGTACACAGTGCAAAAACAGAGAGGCTAGCAAAAAGTATTTTGTATTTCTATCCATGTTTTCCCTTTTTCAACAAGAAAGTAAGTCCAACTTCAGTGACTTAAGCCTCCCATTACCTGTTCTTAAACTAGACAATATTATGTGCTCTGTCAAATACTGGTTACATATGTCTGATCTATGGGCATAAGAAAAGTCAGTTAATAATTAAAAAAAAAAACAAAAACCCAAACACACATTTTTTTCTACAACAAAATATTTATCACTTTGACTTTCCTCCTAATATCAACAGCTGTGTCCACAGATTATAATGATCAAATCCTCATGAAAAAAAATACTACTGAGATGACTCAGATCAGATTAGACAACAGAACTCATTTGTACAATGGGTTCATAAGCACTTGGCTTATTACTTCACTCCGTAACAAACAGAACCTTCAACTATCTGGGGAGCCACAATCCTGCATGGATCTATTTTCTGTCTTTAACTTCCTTCACTCTTTTTCTCCAAATCTGCAGAAGTACTCAGACCATTCAACAGTAATTATGGTAACTGCAGTTAAGTGTTACAGGATCTTTGGGTAAGATGCAGAACAAAGAAGGGTATACTTAAAACCCAGGTCTTTAAAATGTCATCTTATATGCTAGAAAGTGTTTATTTTGTTTTTTACTACAGGGACCCAGAGTCTAGCTGAGGTCCTTGATCCAGTGTTAGCTGTGACTGTATGTGGTCCGAGTTGCATGTCACTGTCCTAAGAATGTGTCTACCAGGAGGCTGTATTTCTTATAGACTGATTGGATTGGATTACCATGTTACCATTAGACATGCCGTTCTGATATCAAAATTGGCTTACTGCAGCATGTGGTACTACAGGTTACAGAAAAGGTTGCTCTGTTGCCTGCAGCTGGTACTGAAAGAGTCCATACAGATGTTTGCAGGCTGGATTGCTCAACCTCTGACCTGCAGGCCAAATGTGACTGATAAAGACATGGCAGCCAGCCTCTGGGGTTCCCCACGGGTTGGTAAATTTGGCAGCAGGGGAGCAGTGACAATTAATACAGCCACCCTCCCCTTCTGCTAAATTCCTAAATCCCAGTTTCCACAATTGGTCAGAGCCAGGCCATACCCTCTTCCCTCTGCACAGTGCCCCCTCTCCCCACCCTCATCCTGTGGGGCTGGATCAAACCCCTTCCCCCACCCCATGGGGCTGGGTTGAGGCCAGGCTGACTCCTGCCCCACTCCATGTGGCTGCACAGGGCCCTACTGTGCCCACCTCTTGGTACTGAATCGGGACCACCAGCTGGATCTGGCCTGCAGACAGACTGGGCACTACTCATTGGGCCCACTAGGCAAAGAGGTTGAGCACCACTGGGCTAGAGGAACAGGGTAGAGGAGATCCTGGACTGGACTGGTCTGCAGCTTCAGGTTTTCTACAGAAGTGGATTCAAGGAAAAATACTGGCACTAACTGTTTGAAAGTATCACTGGACAGGACTCCTGTTACATTGTTGACCTCTATCTTGTTGCCCTCTTTCTAGCTACCAAAGCTAAGTTCAGAAGGGATGGAGGTACAAGAAAAACTAGCACACTTTAGAAGCAGGAGGGATATTATTTTTATATTTGTTTCTCAAGTCCCAGAAATACTGTGGGATGTTCTCTCCTGTTGCTTATGGACAACCAGAGAACTAACCTCATAATAACAGTTGAATGTCTTTTTTTTTGTTTCAGAATACTTTGATGTGGCATTTTGGTTTATATGATATGCATTGTTTTTAATCTTGTATGTGGACAAATATGCATGCACTACTCCCATTTAACTTAGTATTTTCACATTTTCAAAAGTAGAATCTAGCTCTATGTCTTTTTTTATAAGGTGGCCTAGAATTGACTTTAAGATAATACATTCCAATATAGCTTGTAATAAAATATATATTTTCTTTTGTTTTTAGGAAAAAGTTATAATAAGTAGCAGCAGAAGATGTAAGCAGGCATTTGTCAGAAATTCCTGATGAGCCTCTAAAAAAAGTTGAGTTAGTGACCTCAAAAGTTCTAGCAGAAATACCATAAAGAGTGGGAACCACTGGCAACATACTACAGACTCACAGGACAAGAAAACACACTTTTATTATATTTTGAACTTTTACTGTATCTTTTAATAACAGATTACAATGATTTTTTGAATGGATAGAGAAGTTGTACCTCTTTTTATTTTATATACAGGTCTGCAATTTTTTACACAGCTATAAAAAAATATTTTTCGAAGGAAATAATCTTTCATAGTGTATCATTTGATCTTTGTACAGGGCCAAAGAGCATGGCTAGATTATTTAGCATCTTTAGATAGGAATATTATATTTGAGAGAAGCAGCATGGTGTTTTGGTTAAGAAAATGGATTGGGGCTTAAGGAAACATGGGCCCTAGCTTTTCTACAGACTTTGTACGTGCCTTTGGACAGGTCATTTGAATATTTTGGTCAAAGAATCTATTGACTTTGGTGCCTTTTTGATGTCCACCTTATGACACCTTGGAACTAATTTTCAACTTCACTGGGAGTTATGACCCTGATCCCTTGCATCTCAGTTTCCCCTTCTATAAGGTGGTGAAATTCCTACATCATAGGGCTATAGAAAGGATTAGAGTCTGAGACACCATGAAAAGTAGTATAACAGCAAAGATTACTGTTTTAATCATTAGGATATTAATTTGATATTATCAACATTTATGCTGAACAGATGACAATTTTTCTTTTCTTTTTTAAGTAAGGTTAAGGGAACTTATACCACAAATACATATACCAAAGCAAACAGCCACTGCCATCATTCCCACCAACCCTCATGCCCCACGCTGGATCTTACCCATGAAAAAGGCTGGATCTGGCCTAGGACACGGTGTCTAATGCACTAAGCCACTAAGACCTCTGGCAACTACTGGGTTTGTCTACAGGCTTACTGAACTTTATTAAAAAATGTTTTAAACATTTAAGACGTGCGCTGGGAAGAGTGCTGCACTGGTACCCTTTTGCAAATAACTGATCTCTCAGTCCGCAGTAAGTGAGCATTCAAGATCTTGATTTATTACTTGATCCCTTAAAAACAAGTACAGGAAGCATCTCTCTCCCTTACACACATAAAGACTGCATGGAAAAATCTCATCCACAAAATATGACGACCACCTCTGAGTTTTTCGAAGTACCACATGTACTGGAAAATTCACCACATCTTTGGTTGCTATAGTACAGCCATAAATCCAGGTGCCCTTCTGAAACCTTTAGACACTGAAAACAAAGGCTTTGTATTTTAGTGCCAAAATAAGTACAGTGAGGTGGGTTGGAAGAAATACAGCACCACTGGGTTTCTTTGTCAAGAAATACTCTTTCAGTTTTTCAAAACATTTTATGTTGCCTGGGTGAATCTGCTCTGATAGCCAAAGTTGGACTCATTAAAAATGTTTTGTATGTAAATAAACTGATTTAAACATCATCCTTATGGATGAGTACACCTCTTCACTAAAACTTTATATATGGCATGCATGCATGCATGCATGCATGCGCGCGTGTGTGTGTGTGTGTGTATAATTACACACACACAAGCATGTACAGATGTAATTTAATCTCTTCTCTCTAAAGAGAGAAAATGAAATATACTACCAGCTATACTATGTACATACATAATTATATACATGTAATATAAATTGCATTTTTGGATTTTTATACAACTAAACCATTTTATCTCAGGACAAAATGCTATCATTCAGATATTGAGGTCCTTTGTCCTGGTATAAATACTAAAAAAAGTCCACACGATAACAAGGACTAGCAGTTTACCCTGGAACATTGTGAAGTATGTCTGAATGGTTACCCCAGGATTGCATCATTGAACCAATGGCAGAAAAGTGGCAGTTATACTCAGCCACTCAAAAAACCCTGATTGGAAGGGAGATGCATATACACATCAATTCTGGGACATTTCTGTGCTGGGACAGACAAAGGCATAAATTTTCCAAATGTTGCATTCCAAATGCAATGTCTGTTCCTAGCTAAAGTTTCTCATTGGGCAGGCCTGATTTAAGGCATCCTGGGATGCTGGGGGACTGTGAACTAGCTTGAGTCAGGAGGGGATCTGGAGCAGAAGCTCAATAGAATGGTCTAACCTAAACTGATTAAATCTGATATTTAATCCATCCAGGTCCATCTTAAATCAGATTCTGCCATTCTGAAATCTGCCTATGTGCACTGAACTTCTGTTCTGTTACAGGTTTAGACCAGTTTCCAATCACCTATACTGGTTTATGTGTAATTTCTGTCCCTAGCCCCGCTAATTTAAACTAGATGAATGTATGCAGAGTGGCTAAAAAAATTGGGATCATACTTCATGCGATTCTAAAGTACAAGAATCAAAAAGTTTGTTTTGTAACAATTTTCTGTTTTCCAGAGGTTGTTCAATAATTCATTATGACATTTCCCTGGACAGGTGGAGGCCAACTTTCTTGGCAGGCATGCCACAAATTTGGCCCCCACACTCTGAGTGCCACTCCAATTCCCTGACTGATTTGCTGCTCTTTCTCCTTTCTGCCCTGTGCTCACTACCCAATCTGTTGCTCTGCTTTCTTCTCTATATGCCACTGTGCTCCTTGCTCCTTTCTTGATCTGACATATACCACATGCAGAGGCTGTCTGTGCCACCTGTGGTTAGCCATGTGTGTTTTAGTCCACTACATGTTGCCAAAGCATATTTCTTGATCTTTGAAATACATCCTTCAAATGGCTTATTTTTAAAGTGCAATTGAAAAATTTAGTCCATTGGACAAAATCTAAATATTACATGTAATACCTTTAATGACAAAATCATTCAGGTGTAAATAATGGAATCAAAACAATTCTAGAAACCATGTTTCAGTTACATGCATCTTATTTTATATTTATATTATGTTTATATTATGAATTAAGAAAAGCAGGGACATTTGAAAAAAACATTTATGTTCTGTCCTCATCTCCCCTAATATTTAATTATTTAGAGGACTCTCAGATCCTGTCCTATGATGGCCTTTGTTGTCAGTATCAATATTAGCATTACTTAAACAGATTTTTTTATGTTAATCTATTTTTACATTTCTGTCTGGAAAAAATGCAAGGCCTTTGCCAATGAAAACCAAAAACTTTTCCTGTACATTTCTGCTGGCTGACACATCATGTCTGCAAATGACTGCCTTTTTCTAGATGTTTTCATCAAACAAAATCTTCAGGAATAATGAAACATATACCTCTTTGTGAATATTTACCAGAGGTTGGTTACCAATGTGGCACTACATTGGCAACATTGTAGAGTAGGGCTTGACAGACAAACTTGTGTTCCAGAATAGCTTTTTAATTAAGACTGGGGTTTGTATTGTAAGCTTCACATAGCCTTTTCTTGATTGAGATCTTCCAAAAGGAACCAGCAAGTAGAGGTCTAGCCTTCCCAATACTAATGAGAAGAAAATATACAATAAAAAGTCCATTCTGGAAAAAATAATGGGCACAATTCTGGGCATACTACTGCTGTTTCATGCTGTTCCACTGACACAAAAGAGTTTGATAGCCGTCTTAAGCAGTTAACTTGTGCTTGCTTCCCCCAGAGCAGGAAGAATTCCCAGGTGGCTTACAGCTAGGACTGCATAACCAGTAGTGCTCCAGCATAAAGGGCACGGTGGCAATAGAGTTGCCCATTTTGGGCCACTGCAACTAGGAATTAGTTTAGAGCTGTTTTTTTTATATAAACTATATTAAATTTGCTAAGGCAAACTGGCCCCTAAACACCTTTACACTTGGGGAATTGCAATCAGCTCCTTTCTGTCCTTGCTTTGTGTTTCACCAGTCAGAAGTGGTTACAGCTATAAATTATGGAAAAGGAAAGCTTTTCAATGTGCTGCATACAATACAATAAATACAATTGTGCTGTGACCCAATAAAGGAAATGCAAACTTCCTGTCTTTGCAGAGCTTGGAGTGCATCAAGTAGGTACAGGAGTGACTATATGAAGTGCCTAGACAGCAAAGTGGAAGACAGTATTTCCTAGAAAATGTCAGTCTTGTGGTAATCTATAAACTATTTTTTTTGGATGCTTGATAAGTAGTTTCTTTAAGTCCTCATTGTTCTGTATTCATATTGATGGAAAATGTGATAAAATATAAAAGTTTTAATTTAATAAAATACTAATTTTTAGATAAGATGTAAAACTAAGATCTTGACATTTGAGCTTGTGAAACATGCCCTTGGACTTTCTGCACTGCAAAAGTGGTAGCCTAAGTAAGTTGGACATATTTTAACTTAATTATCTACATGTCTACCCAGGTTCTCTCCATTGTTTCAAGTGGATATAGCGTTCTTTATTTTATGGACATAAAATCATTTAATACTGATAGTACAGCTATTATGAAGTAATAACTGCATTCCAAAAATGGTATTACAATCATGGATAACTACTCTCTCACTGAAACACTATCTGTAAAGATTATGTAGGGAAGTTTTAAGAAGGAAAATGATTTGAGAATTTAGAGTTGCATAAAGATATTTTGATTAGAGTGTGTTATATGCAGCCAACTATTAGATTATCAAATAATACCCTATTTTTGTCATACATTAAAACAATTAAATATATTTGGAGTATTAACCCCCTCTCAACAGCTCATTGCCTCTCAAAATCCTGTAATTCCATCATTACTAAGTATTTAACATAGTTCAGAAAGAAATACACCACAAATATGATTTTTCTACCAAAAAATGAAAAAAGTGAAAAAGAATGAGCACAAGTGACATTATGTTTAACACAATGTTAGTTTTGTGATAGTTGATAGTTTCCTGATAATTTCTTCAAGTTAAAAATCTGAATTTAAAACAGTGAGCTACAGCATCATAGTCACATTTTGAGAATAATTTTAACCACCTTGCTTCTGTTTTATTTTTCTACTCTAGACTCCCTTTCCTCTTTTGCCCTTCATTCTCCCCAAGCCATATGGCATTATCATTGTCTTAATTTCTCTTCTCCTCATCAATTTTAGTCTATTTCTATAAAACCCACCATGTCTGGAACTTCAGTCTGCCTAATCTCTACTTTTTCTTTCAAGACTGAAAATTTATTTTTAAGTGTTAGGTTATAAGAGCCACTCTCCTTTGAGGGAAAATATATAATATATATAATTAAGTTCCTTTAGGGAATTGGCGAGCTGAAACATTAGCAGCCTCTACCCAAAGCAAGAGGACATGTGAAGCACTTGTATACAGGGTTGTCCCAGGATATGTTTTAGGAGAAGGGTAGGGTCTGTGTGGACGCATCTACATATGCGCATTTACTGTGCAGTACAGGCGTGCATCTACATGCACAGACCCGTACTGCATAGTAAGTAAGTCGAACTATGCCAACTTGGCTCTGGCTTCTGGATTCCTGGGGTATGCAATGCAGGTATCAAATTTATGCCCGATTAGTTACTGTGCAGTAACACACGCATAGACACCTTACTGCACAGTAAAACTGTATGTGTGGACTGACTTGGGACTAACTTTAGTTCCAAGTCAGTCCACAAACAGCATTAATGCATTTTAACACCTGCACATGTAGATGTCAGCCTATTCCTGCTTACTGTGCAGTAAATGTAAGCCAGCATCAATGCACTTGTAGACATGCCCAGAATATGTGTGGGTGGGAGGAGGGGATGGGTGAGAGGGTGCGTCTACACATGCATTAACATACTGTAGGTACTGTGCATTAAGTTTAGTACCTGTAATATCAGGTACAAACTCAATGTGCAGTAATCAGCACTCTTACGCAGTAGCGTTGGTGCACGCCTATTTAGCGACCCTAATGCACCATAGCCTAATTCTACTGCTCATTAGTGTATTAGCACAGCTTTTACCATGACATGCTAATATGCAGAATTAGTTTACTGCACATTTAGCAGCTCGTGTAGCACCGAAAGAGAGAGAGAAAGAGAGAGAGAGAGAGCACGAGCGAGCAGTGTAAACCCAAGGATGAAGCTTGAACAAACCTGGGTGTGTAAACCTAAGGAAAAGTCTACATAGGATGCTTTCCTGGAATCCAAAAGATCAAAAAATCTTGATCACTCCTTCATGAAGGTACAAGAAACGCAAGAGCATAAAAAAAATCTCATACTGAAATTGTGCAACTACAATCCTTTTCATATATAAATAGACTGATTTTTGGTATGAATAAAATCACAAGAAATACAATAAATTCAGAATAACTTCAGAATGGTGTTGGTTGGATACTCATTTGTTGTTTGAAGAATAGGTAGGTTTTCCTTCAATTTCCAGTATTTCATCAGCTCTAATCTTGAATGAGGCTGGTCACTGATCTAGCCACTATACTCTCTGTTAGTAGGTTGCCTAACTGCAATATAGTTAATGGTGTCTGCATCATCATTACTCCACCATAACAGACTTTATTTTGTTGAGTCCCTGCATGCCCTCTAAAAGAGGGTGTAAAATAAATTGTCAAAATATCTAATGCCTCACTCCCTTGTCTTCTCTGCTGTTTGCTAATATGCTCATAGGTTCACGTACAGTGTAAAATGCAAACCTGGATCACTTTAGTTACTGTTAGTATATAAAACTAAATAAATTACAGACAGGAATTACTTATTCAGAAAAATCCTACGTCCATGAAGAGATCCAACAAAGCCCAAAAACTTATATCTAGAGGTGTCTTGTACCACTCTAGTGGGCCATAGAATTACATGTATTGAAGTATGATGACAAGCCAATACCATACCAAAATCTTGCCTATGACTTCAAAGGCAAGTACTCTCTTAAGCAGGTGAAAAAATATCTTTACTTGTTTGCATGTGTTTATAGGAAGATTTTCAAAATGGGCACACGATAAAGGAAATATATATACTTGTGAATTCTGTCTGAAGTAATGACGGCTGAATGCATCTTAATCATACAAACAACTTCAATTATGATTGTAATACTGATCTGCTTTCTCTGCTGCATTTACGGGGTGACACAGAGCTAACAATGGGCATGGGACATTGTGGGAGGACAGCTGAGTGGAAATTTCTCCTATTCAAATAGAAAAAAATTTTGAACAAAGAACATGACTAAATTAAGAAAACTGGTTCTATCTATTGGGCAATTAGTTAGGTAATGGATCCCCTTTTGGGTGAACACTTGATGAGGTTTTTCAGAGGGTCATATCGCAGAGGGAAGAATACAACATAATGAAAGAAGTACTATTGCCAGCTGTTTTAGAGAGGAAGAGAAGAAACCAAAGATGGAAAGACGGAAAGCAAATGTGTACAAAAAAAGAAGGAAGAGGATCCTGAACATACTAAATGACTCTGACCTAAGCTCAAAACTGAGTGAAGAATCTGTGGCATAGAGGAGCACATAGATGTTTCACTATTTTGTCTAGAGCTGCAGATGTCTTGTGCCTTTTAAAATAGTTAGTCATGTGTTTTATCATATTCCAGGAGAAGTAAACTGCAAACCAAAGTGTCCACAAGGAGTCAAGGACAGAGCTCTGGAAGCAGGGGCTGTTTATAGAAGTTACAATTTTCTAGGTTTAATCCAGACTACAGCTGTTATGATATACGCGTGGATATCTGTAGTCTGAATGAAAATTAGCTCCAGTCCAAATGAACTAATCCTCATTGAATGAGAATTAAAGTTAATGAAGTCCGAATTAGGCAATTTAAACTGTATTAACACACACACACACACACACAAACACACAAGTCCTTAGGATAAGCATTGCAAATATCAATCCCTGCAAGGGAAACTCAATTGGGTTGGTGAATACTACAGACAGCCATTGATACCACAGGGTGCCTATATGCATGCAGTGAGGCAGCTCCAATGTGCTGTAATTTGCAAGATTGAGTCTGCTGAAGTATGGTAATTACCTCGCTCCAGCAAACACCAGTGTCACGTGTCAGTGTCCCTATGCTGAAAAATTGTGATGGGGGTGCTTTAACTAAAGTTTGTGTGAAGAACTTTAGTTAAAGTGTCCCCACTGTCATTTTTCAGTGTGGGGACACTAATACATCTTACGCTCTGGATAATTTATTTAGAGTGACTCCCAGAGCGCCTATAGATATGCCTAAAGCATCCACAAGACCAAGGGTAGCTGGACTATAGGGTTCCATTTCTGTGAAGAGTCTTTGCACAGGAAGCATGCCAGAGGCCTAGACCAAGCATATAGGTCTTCTGTGTGGGACCCAAACACAACACTCTAGTGAAGGTCCATCAAGAGAAACTTGGCCAAGTCCTAACCAATACCCAATTCCACTTTAACAAAATAAGAGATGCTATACTGGGGTGTTTTACATAGATTTCACACTTCCTATATTGTAGTTATATTGATTCTTAGTCATCAGATTTCTGATTCAGTAAATATTCGGTGACCTGTTAATCAGGGAATACAAAATGCATTTTTCTAATAAAGCGTTTTTTGTTATTAGTTGATTCCTAAAGCTGCTTAATATCCAGTTAAAAGGTTGTTTACTCTGTATGGGATATTTCACCCAAACAAATACCTTGGATATAAAGCTACAGCTAAAAGTCACTCAAATATTTGCAGATTGTTAATACCGACTTCCCATTCTGTACATCACTCGAACTTGATGTAATGTCTGATTGTGATGCATGGCAACTTGGCAAACACTTTTTCAGATTTAATTTCTTCTATCACTCTTAGGGATGAGTGAAAGGTTTATGTCCCTTTGTCCAGCCAGGACACCAACCAAAGTTAAACTGAATATTTCCAGAGGTTCACAAAAGTTGTGACAACTTTTAAGAACCCTAGACATTTTCTCACCAGCCCAACTCCCTCAGCTTCTGGTTCTAGCTAGGGCTGAGTACAGATGTTCAGTATCTAATGAGAGAATCATCGTTCTTCCAGTAGAAACCAAAAGTGTGCAGACATTCAGGCCTGCTTCTTCCTCTGCCTCTGGCAGTTTTGAGTAGAGGCAGAGAGCTTTTTGCCAGCTCCTGCTGGCTTCTCTTTGGTGTCCCCACCACCCAGCTGAGCAGGGAAGCAGTGATTTAAAAGCCAGGCCAGGGCAGGGCTCAGGGACTCTTTCCAGCTGCTGGCTTTTAAATAGCTGCCTTGCCACTCAGCTGGACAGCAGGGTGACAAGGCCGTGTGAGGAGTCAAGAGCTGGACTGGGAAGCTGGCTTATAAAATATGGCTCCCACTGCTCAGCTGAGTGATTGTAGGTAGGGGAAGGGGAAGCTGGGGGGTCTAAGAACTGGGTGCACATTGGCTTTCCTTAGCTGGCTCCTGGCCCCTCCAGCTTCCTCTTGTCACCCAGCTGCCCTAGAGCAGTGCTGGGTGAGGCAGGGTGCTGTGCCACAGTAGTAAACCTTGGGAGCCTTGCCACTGCAGCAAAATGTCTCCAGCTTGTCCTGCAGTGCTCTAGGTCAGCCTGGAGCAGGGGGGGTAAGGCAGGCTGTCATGCCGCTACCTCACCCCATGCCTAAGTGTCCCCACTCCCCTGTGCAAGGAGATGGATTTATTTTCTGTGGGGGAGAACTGGGAAGGTATCCACCATGTGAGAATGTCCCCCTTCTGCCAATCAGCTCATTGGCAGGACTGGAGGGATTCTCCCAAGGCGTGAACCCTCTTTAGCTGTCTGTAGCAGTTGCTTCTTTTCAGCAGCCGCTAACTGCCGTTTGACATCCTCCCCCTTTCCCAGGCAGGGGAGAGGACAGGCTGTCAATTAATGGGCAGGGGCAGCCCAGGGAACAGCTCTCTACTGCCCCAACTGGAAAGCTTGCCTGCCAGTCCAGCTCTTAGGTTATTTTTTCTATCAGAAGAAATTTCTTGTGGTAGAAATGGACATCTGGAATGCCGTTTGAAAGACAAGTAATATTTGTTGCCCAACCAAAAAGTAGGAGGTGACAAAATTCTATTCTCATAACTTTTTCCCCACTTTTACAGACTCAAGTAGTGAGCAGAAGATTAAGGGTGCTGTTCAGATGAATCAAACTGACTCAAACTGCTGAGCTTTTCATGGTTTGTCCATTTTTCCTAGTATCAGTTAGATATCTTAATCCTTCCATGTCTGGTATTTGTACTGTGAATCATAGCTTAGTTCTGTGTTCCCAGAGGCTACTGGGATTCAGTAAGAGCAACATGCATTTTCTTTCCATACTAGTGCTTCACAGGAGTTTGCTGTGTCCAGACTTGAGAGTGAACACAATACTTTTCAGGTGACAGTTCAACCAGCACATCCCACAAAGTCCATACCAGAAAAACATGTGTGAAATTTGCTACTTGGGGGCCAGTGGATGCAGTTCAGTACAACCCACAAAATATTAAGAAAAATGGCTCCTTGACTTCAATATCTAATAAAATATGAGATATGTCTATTCCTATTTTTAGATGAGCCATATTCCTTAATCTAAGGCTGATCCAAATGTTCCAACAGCAGATATTGGTTTCCTTTGATAGCCAATGCATATCTCTGCTTTCCAAGTTTCTGTAAACACATCATTATAAGGAAGGCAAGTCTTACTTTTCCCAGCATTCTTTCTAATTATGTCCCCGCTGCCAGGAAACTTTCACGTACTTTTGCCTTTGCTACTAAAATTTAAGCAAATGTCTGCTACAGCTTATAAAAAAACACAAGCAGTTCCAAAGATTTTTCTGTTATACCTTACAAAGTTATTAGGTAATGCTTAAATTTCTCTCATCTCTCAATTAAGAATATTTAAGAAAAATAATTAACAAGAGAGTACATAAATGATGGATCCCCAAATGCTAGTATACCACCTACCAAATTCCACAGTGTTCAAAGTTTTTGATGTTTGTAACAAACTAGCATTGTGAGTGACAAGCTTTCTAATGTGTACAGAGTCTTCTGCCTGTGGCCAATTCTGTTCTAACCCAAGAATTACTTTCTGGTTCTGAGAAAAGTCTCTGTCAAAGGAAGGCTGCAAGTATCCTCACGATTTATAGCTCTGTCATACATACTAACAATTGGTTCATCCCAGTTTGAGTAAAAGAGAGGGGAAAAGGCACAGATATGCACAGCTGCTGCTGCCCACATTATCATCACAACTACACTTGGAAAAACTAATATGATACTAGAGACTGCAAATAAAGTGCATTATCTGAGCTTGGCTGTAATTGCAAAGTGGTTAACACTGTAAAAGGGTTAGTAAATAGTAACAAAAAAATCTACTTGCAAGAGATGCAACCCAGAAGCTTACATTACAAAAAGTCGTCATTATGAAGCCAGGTCCTTTCACTCTCCATCACTTAGTTTTTGTCATGCATTTACATAATCAAAAAAGCACACAGCATATAAACAAACATTGCAGTATCTTCTGACCTTACCTTTTCAACCTCTACGTGGTCTATTATAACAAAGCCAGAGCATAACTTTTTCAGATGAAGAAAGAGACGGACTGTTGTAGCAGTAAAGCCAGCACTTTGGGACTGAAGCAGGTACTCAATAATATATACAGATTAGTCAGAGAAGAGAACACCAACTTCATGACTCAGTGATTCTTCACTAAAGCTTTCTAACTCCCAGCAACTTCATAATAAGAGTCCCTCAGAGTTACTGTGGATTCCTCAATGTGCTTAAAAAAAGAAGGCATTACTAGATATCTGAAAACTACAGTCAAGTTTGATGTGTTATGCCTATGCCGTATCACCTTTGTTTTTCAGGATCCATTTCTCAATTAGTACAGTTTGCTGAGTTTGAGTTACACTCCTTCGAGCTGCAAGAGTTTGTAATTCTTGTTTCCCCCACTTTTTGACAAAAAGGCATTTGCTGTATGTTAACATGCTGCCCAGTGTTTTTGCATCTGTTTCCATTACAAACAATAGAGAAATTTCTAATAAATCAAATACAAAATGCATATGAAAGGAAAGAAAACATTCTGTGGAATTAACATAATTCTGACAGCAGCAGACAGAAATTTTGCAAAAATAGCTGCTGCTAACCTTCCAATACACATGAAGGTTGTTTATATTTCCTAGACTTCCACATCACTTTCATCCACAGTGAAAAACGACAAAGTAGGACATTCATACTTTTCAATAAAAACTTAGATGAATTTATTTTGGAGTTGATTTTTTTTCCTTTAAAAAAAAAAATCTTTTCTTTTGGTATTTTCCCCATTTCTAATAAATGATTATATTTTTCCTTTGGAGTTGAGAAGCATTCCACATTTTCATGCCCAGATTAGTAATTGTTCATGATTTTTCAGATTAGAATTGAACTCAAAGTTCTCTTCAGAAAATCTATACCACTGTTTTCTTCCTGGCTGTGCTTTTTTTAACCAATCAGAGGATGCTGTCAGAGTTTGCATGATGTTGCATGTTGCAAGAAGCATATTATTATTTTATTTAATTACGTTTCATCATCTGAAGTGATGAATATATTCTAAATGTATATTCTAAATGTATTCCAATAAATACATGAATTGGATGCAGATGCTTGTTTCCATGAAGAAATGAAAAAGGAGTAAAGAATGGAGGCTATTTATTCCCAGAGCCTTCCCTGCTCACACCTTTACATTACTCTGCTCAGTTTGGCTGGATCAAATGTTTTCCTTCTGCTGACATAGAAACTTACTTCAATTTTGTAAATAAATACAGAACATATTTAAATTTTCAGAAACACATCTATATAAACATAGGTATGCAAACTCAAAATTCAAGTTAGGAACTTTCATTTCCAAACCCATGCCTGGTCCACAAACATTTGGTTTCAAGTGGATATTGTTATTAAAGTTAGCATTTAGTTTATTCCAGGTAAATAAACCATATAGATGTCACACAATATTGGAAGCACATAGGTAGCCTGAATATGAAACAGCCTGCTCTCCCAAACGAAATTCCTACTTTAAACAAAAAAGGAACTCTTAGGCTAAGACCAAACAGTCAAAAAGCTCAAGGTTGAATTGATTCAGTCTTTGCAGGTTAGTCTAAAATGCATAGATTGAACTGATAAGCAAGTAAACAAACATTCACTTTTGATTCCAGAAACGCAGCCACATACCTTCAGTGGCCCAGCCCAGAAGCCAGGAGGTGCTAAAGCTCACCTTCCTACTTGGCTACAGCAGACAGCTTGGGCCAAGGCTAGTCTACCCACCTTGTGATGGAGGGAAGTGGGGCAGGTTTG
Organism: Alligator mississippiensis; assembly: GCF_030867095.1. Classification (NCBI taxonomy): domain Eukaryota; kingdom Metazoa; phylum Chordata; order Crocodylia; family Alligatoridae; genus Alligator; species Alligator mississippiensis. The sequence continues at coordinate 83,599,076 of NC_081825.1, forward strand.
TGGAGAAGGTACAAAGCATCCTGGGATGCTGGGGACTGAGTGAACCTGAATCTGAAGGGGACCTGGGACATAAGTTCAATAAACTGATTTAACCTAAATCAGTTAAGTCTGATACAACTTCCATCCAGGTTTATTTTAAACCAGTTTTGGCCATTTTGAAAGTGGTTTATGTCCACTGAACTTCCGCTGTGTTACAGATTTGAACTGGTTTCTGATCACTTACACTGGTTTATGTATAATTTTTGTCCCTAGCCTTACTGTAACACATGCCACTTTCTGTATAACTCACCTTAGAGATAAAACTCACCTGTGTAACTGCCCTGAGGTGTAACTTGCCTCAACCTAGAGACATGCAGTTAACTGAACAAATTAAGAGTGGAGGACAATAAATGGAGTTCACTAACCATTGTTTTCTTAAATGAGTACACTTGTAAGGCCTGAAGAATTTTGGAACAGCTCTTCAAGAAAAGAAAAAGGTGCCATTTTATGGGTCTGGAAGACAAATTAAAAAAAATAGGGGCTGGTGTGGCTATCTTGAGAGACTTTCCCAGCTGTAATGCTACTTACATAAATGAGCACAGGCAGTGACAATGAACCTCAACCACGCAAAGCCCAAATGTGGGACAAAATATATGGCAAAGATGTAAAAGGGAGGGATACAAAAATAATTTATATAGCAAATGTAGATGCCGTGACATTTCTCCCTCTAGTGTAAATGACACTTTCCATCATCCAACTTCTATAATTCTTTGTTTCTGGTAATAAGACATTTCCAATAATAAAAGTGACGATTTCCTAATATATGTGGAATATTGCTACCTCTGGTACTAAAGAAAGGGAAACATGAAAAATGAATAAGTAAGTGAAGCACTTAATTTGTACCCCCACTACACTGGTGACAAGAATTATGTCAATGTGCTAGTAGTTATGACAGCAGAGGTCCTGGAATGACACAGCAAAGAATGAGACAGAATCAGGAAATAATTTCCATTGATCACTGGATAACAGCTAGCACTAGGAAGCTGATGGAAATTACTCTTTTAGTAAAGAGTACTCTTTTACTTTTAAAATGAAAACTCAACTAATACTTAAATCAGTTTGGATAGTTGAAGACTGTATTGTACGTATTACTGTAGTACTGTTCTCTGCACCAACCACTGTTTTCCCCCCTTATGCCCTCAAATGCTGCAAATAGCAGTGTTTCACTGAGAAACACAACGTTTTGAGATCCTTAGTGATGACATTTTCCATATAAATGAAAAACGGTATGACATTTTACAATGTGCAGTTTCTGATTAAGGTGATTAAGTCTAGCTATATTTCTTGAAATCTTTCAATCACGACTGTGTCTTCAAAAGATATGCTGTAACTCAAATCATGGATTTAAGGCAGAAATAACAGAGTAATAACCTGTTTTATGTAGGCGGGAATACTAAAATAAATATAAATTATACTTCTTCCCTTAAAAATCTATGAATCCTCCATTTGAAAAAAACTGAAGGTCAGTTCAAGATTATAAAACTAGTTGTAAATTGGCCCAACCAGTTTTAAACAGGCAACAATGGAAACTGTACCATGTCATAATTCCAATAGGTTAAACTCAAACAGAAATGTTAACAGTGCAGCAATCATACAGGAGTAGGGATGGGTATCTAAAGAGTTTGTCGGCATTCAAGGTGATACACACACAATTGGCTAGGAATACACTTAAGTCAAGAGCTTATTTCATTTCTCTCTCACATAAAAAAGCCATGCATGCACCATCACTGTAAGATGCGCAAAATCAGGCTAGCAATGCCTACAGCCTTCTCCCCCACACTGCTTTAACAACTACTTCCTCTCTAGAAAACTGATTCTCCTGTGCAGTACTGTACCTAAACGTCAAAATATTTGAATAGGGACAATTGGGAAGAGGATAAAGACACACTGAACTCACTGAAATGAACTGGAGTTGGAGTTCTTTTTGGAATGCTGCAGTCACAAAGTGATGTTTTGCTAAACCAAAAGGCATTAAAATGTCCTAAATGAATCAGCTGGTATTTGAATCAGCTGTATTCCTCCTCCTACGAATTCATAGGGCTATCTGAAGTAGGGGGTCTACTGAATTCGAGGCAGCTGCCAGCTGATTTAGAGTCCATATTGTGGGGCTAGCAACCATTTTCATGGGCCAAGAACAGCAGCCTCCCCGCCATGCCTCTGATTGGCTGAGGGGGCCCAGTGGCTCTGCCCCTCACTGCTGACAGGCTATGAGGGCTGTCCATCATATGGCCCTGCCCCTTGCTGCTGATTGGCTGTGAGGGCTGTCCATCATGAGGCTTACCTCTTGCCGCCAATTGGTGGAGAGGGGCAGGGTCATATGATGGACAGTCCTCATATCCAATCAGCTGTGAGGGGCAGGTGTGGCAGCCATCTTGCCATGTCAACAGCCCTTCTTCCCCCACTCTTGCCCTAGCAGGTTGCACAGCTGGGCTGCAGCAGCTGCAAGGACTGCTAGATCTGCAGAGGGAGCCAGCATTTTATTTTTGGTAAGATTTTTTTTTTCAGGGAGCTCATGCTTTTTCATGGAGCCCACCTGAAATTGCAGCTTCTGTGAAAAATTGCAAAGTCGCGATTTTGGTAAGTGCATGCTCATCGGAATATGTTGAAACTTACGAGTACAGGTAGCCTGCTCTAGGCAGCTTCTGCTGCAGGATTCTGAAAATGTACTGTAAAATGTGTTATTCTGTATCACTTCCTGTTGTTGTAATCCAAAGTGACAGAATCATTAGTCATTTTTTTTTAAGTATTGGAGAATCAATCATAGGCTTCTAAAGAGACAAAATATTTATGCATATAATAACTTAACACATTTCTACAGCACTTGGCCAGAACCAAAGATCTCCAAATGCTATGCATTTTGTATACAGGCAGTTATGCTATGTATACTAAGTATTTATGTAATATCCTTTATAATGAGGGAAAGCCAACTAGCTTCAGCCCAGGAATACAAATCATGATTTCAAGTGCCTGCTCTACTGGAATGTGATAAAAAAGAACTGTCAGAATAGCCTTTTTCTGGCTATTTGAAACAGTTTAAAAAAGAAAATTAAAAAAATTAAAAGTTGTTTTCCTTGGACAAGAGTTGCAACTTTTTATAAAATAGATAGGTGACCACCATTTAAAATAAATTGCTCAAGATTAAGCTGACACGCAGGAACATATATAGGCTGTGAAGCAAAGGCCAAGTGACTGATGCTACAGTCTTCTACGTTGAATTAACTACTTTACTTTTGGTAACAGCAGGAAAGACTTGGTCATAGAACTATTAAAATTAGATGATAGGACTTTGCTGCCACTACTATGGTGATGAGACCACAGAGAAAAGCCACCTGTGATTTTAGCTTTCTGAGGTACATATGCAGGGTCTTAGAGGGTTTGGATTCAATCACTATCACAAGAGGGAAAAGAATCACAGAACTTAAATAAAAGGAAAATCTCTGAAAGTTTCTTGATGGACATTTCTGCCATGTTTCAACTGGGAGGAAAGAAGAGAAAGTGGAGAGTGTTAGGTCCTACGCAATGGCTTGGTCACAAAGCAAGTGGATCATCAAGGTAGTGGGGACAGAAGAAGGACTGAGCCAAACACATCCCTGGGCAAGAATTAGGAAAAGCACGATGGAGCAACAGTGGTGTGGCCAAATCGGGCTTGCTGATTCCTTGTACATTCCCCTTCCCTCACTAACATCATTAGATCCCAGGAATGTCAACAGACTGCTTTCAACTGTTTAAACTCTGGATATTCCTCACGGTCTGCTTCTCCAAAATGTCTCCTGCTCCTTAGCTGCCAACAGTGTAACATGCTGTTTATGTCATGGAAAGCCACAATAGTATAATTTGGGGGGGGCGGGGGGGGAAGAGGAAGGGGTTAGAAGTGACCAGGACACCAACCCTGTTGGACGGGGGTATAAAAATAGCAGCAGCTATGCTGTTGGCCTGACTGCCACCACTGCTGGCAGTATAGCTCCTAATGCTGCCCCGTGTACCTCTGCCAATGAGAGCTCTTCAGTGTCCAATTTGCCATCTCTTTCATTAGTGGCTTGTTTAGATGGGGGATGTTAGACTACCACAATTTCTACCAAAGGGACTACTCCATTAGCTCAGTTGGTAGAGGCCTGAGTTTTGTTACTGTTGTAGCCGTGTTGGTCTAAGGACATAGGCAGGCAAGGTTCTTTGGGTAGATGTGATCTCTTTTATTAGACCAACTGAGTAGTTGGAAAAAAGTTACTAAAGACTCAATTTCACCCTTCCTAATACTGAAGGTAGGATTACAATATGTAGTCTTTTCAGTTTATTTCTCTCCTCAGTTTCTCTCCCTCTCGTATTGTCCCTCTTTATGCCTGTCCTACTCCCATCTTCTTTCTTGCATTTGCTCACTCTTTCCAGCTATTTCCCCTCATCCACCACTCTTAAATTCCACTATATTTACTTTGAGTGACTATATAAAGGCAATTGTGTTATAGTCTGCATCAATCAGCATTCCAGGACCAGAAGAGAAACCACACTGCAGCTATCTTGCTATAGATTAGTCTATTTGTCTTCAAAGTATCCTTTTTGTTTCTTTTTTACTGTTGGTTAAAAAAATAAAATAAAATAATAAAAAAACAACTTTAGTGCTCTTAAGCAGTGGAACTCAAAAAACATTAACAAGCTTCTCAAAACCCCCCTAAGATGGGCAGGCGTACTTAGGTGACTCCGTCATAATTTCTGATTGAGACAGGAATATAAGCCCCAAATCTCAATTCCTATGTTCTGGCACTAATCAGTGCACTTTGCTCCCTGTTTTAACACCCATCATATGGCATGCATGTTATACAATTCAATTAGTTATAAAGAAGCTGCTTGTTCTGAGTCAAACTTCATCCCCTGTACATCACAAATTTAAAAACATTTCCCAGTAGATCAGATCAGATAAAGGAGAAACTTCTTTCCTTTCATCAGGAAGCAATGTTAATGGTTTATTGTAAAAATGGCTGCAAATTTGTTGTAAACTAGAACAAGCCTGCAGGACAATATTTTAATGTTACTGCTAGTGTCCATAGCCATTCAGTTTTTTAGCTTTGGAGGGCCTCTGTCTGGATCAGATCTCCTTTTCCATCTGAATAAAGATTTACTGTATAGCCTCTTGTATGTCTTAGGGCTCCTACAGTGTGTGTTTAGGGATGTTAGGGGAAAGATTAATGTATCTGTAACTTTTCATAGGTAGTATGTAGTTTTCAGCTCAAATAATTTATTGTAAATGCCAAATAAGCACCAAGCAAAGTTAAAATGCCCCTGGGAATGGATTGGCACAATTCAAAAATCTGTATCTGGTCGAAAAACAGCTCTAGCTCATTTTTGATATCCAGGAACATTTTCTAACTAACTTCACTTTTAGAATTACAATATTTTCAATTAGGCTATTTTAGGGGTTTGGTTAAATTATTAAAAAGGAGCAATGTACAGTCATCCTCTCTCCCCACTGAAATGCTCCCCATGTCCCTCCACAAAAGTTTAAATTTTTCAGTGGTATCAATATCTTTATATATGAAATCAGTTTAACTTTATTTTTGTTTTAACTGAGAATTAGTAGTACAGCACTTCACAATTTTCCATAACCTCTGCAATTTCACCATGATCTTTTTGACAGTGGAGGACAAATAACTTGTCTTTTTTTGGATGGCTGTTTTTTCAAAAACAGAGATTTACAAAGAGATCTCAAAAACAAGAGAAAGTGTGACAAATCCAGCTTGAGTTCTTTAGCTTTGCTGACAGAGGATTAAAGGAGGGTAAGGACAGATTCTTGAGTACTTCATTCCCTGCATTTGCCATCCCTCCTATTAAAAAAGAAAGTGGTTTCCGGCATAAGTACTTATTCCTTTCCCCCAAGCTTTCTTAAAACCTCAGAACTGCTTCTATTCTGAAATACTCCAGCTCTCACTTCCTTATTTGGTTGCTGGAACTGTTCTTTGTCTTGTTCAAACATTCTGGTAAAGCTGCACGCCTCCCCTCCATCCACATGCCCTCCCCCAGTTCTATATACAGAGTCTGGCTTCAGCAGGTCACCCTGACTCAGCCTCCTTTGTAGTTCACTAACCAATCACACATCAGTTATGCCCATTTAAGGAGTACCTTTCCTTTTGGATATCATCAAGGCAACAGGGAGTTTTCAGCTGTTTGGAAAGTTTGTTCTCTGCATACACTGAAGTCAGCACAAAACAGGGATTTCACAATTTTTTTTTTTTTTTTTTTTACTCAGAAACCAAGAATTGCTGCAGAACATTTGCACATGTTTAAAAAGCCCCTCATTGTAGTGTGGAAACTAGTCTTGAATTTTTTCTATCTTAACCGTGTACTTTTTTTAAATGAATAAAAAAATGTTACTAATCTGTAGCCTTAGGTGAGAATTAAATGCAAGATAGAAATGGGAAATCAAACTCTAGATTTTTGATTTAAAATACTCAGAATAAAAAGTTTGTGAACACTGTACTCCGGGACTGAAATAAATCAGGATTTAAGTTTGTAGTCATTAAAAGATTTACTTGTTTATGTAAAGAACAACTCTGATAGGTAATGCTATCTGAGAAAAAAGAAAGCAGTGACCAAAATGTTATACTAGATCAGGGGTGTCAAACTCACCCTGCCCCCAGCTGGATCCAAACCATGGGTCTCCTTATAGGTTAGATCGGGAGGTGGTTATTCCAGCCATCACTCATCTTCCCTCTCCAGATCTGGTGGCAAGCCCCACTTTTGTTTGACCTATCCCTCTTTTCCCTGCTCCCTCTACTAGTCCCATGGGTCAAACAACACAGCTCCATGGGCTGCATCTGTAGCCTCAGCCCCAGAAACTGTATTCTAAGAAATAATTCCTCTCTACTAAATGCTGGATTAGATAAATTGGCTGAGAATTTCATTCTTCTTATTCTTGCTTCTAACCAGATTTACATAGTGCTAACAGCATGATAGCTAAATAAAAGTTTAATAGGAAGAAGTGGTACATTGTAAATTCTACCATGCCAGCTGCATGACAGAGAATGGTGGGGAAGCAGCCAGCTAGTAAAAGAGTTTAGGTGAACACAAGTCTTGCTAGCCCCACACAATTTGTTCAGGTACTTTCTTTTTTCTGAGTGGAATATCAAGAACGATGGGCCTTTGGCTCCGTCTACAAATACACATGAAGGGATTCTTCCATGATGAAAACACGCTTAAGTTTTTTTCCTAAAATGAAATATAGAATTAGTATTTTGTATTATGCAGGTAGGCTTGTGTGTGTGATATATATGCTACACATTCTACTAAATGCAAGCTGAAACAAATCATCCAAATGCGTATGTTCAAGAAAAGTATCTAGTTTGCTAGCTTTTCAAGAGCCATGATTCCTCAGCAGGGAATACCTTATATTATTTTGCAATTCACAAATGGTAAAGATCATGTTAAACAGGGCCTTGGATAATAGCATTCCAGAGAATCTAACCATCTTGTAAACCACTACATCTTGTGAAAAAGTGAAGAAATGTTTAACTAGCTCCATATTTTCAAGGGCAAAATAAGGAACAAAATATAAGGAGGTAGAATCACATTAGGAAGTCAGTAGGCAAATTCTTAGTTCTCAGTAAGGTTCCCTTGATATCAAGTTAAGCAAAGAGGGGCTAGAGAAAATTCTTCCACTTCGGGCAGTTCCTGGAGAACGAAAGTTAGGTGCTGAATGACCAGAGGAGCAACATACTGGGCTAAAGGAGACTGAGCAATATGGCCAGCACAAATTGAAAGCTCTGCTGCCTGAAAGATCAGTCAGGGCAAACAGAAAGGTGATTTGGGGCATGTCTATCCCACCTGGGGAGCAGAGGAGGAAATGCTGCAGTGAACTACGGCAAAACATCTATGCACAATATAGCCCCAAATGACTGTAAAGTCATCGTAGAACAGCATTGGACATATACCAACAAGAACATCCAAGACGGAGAGCTCATGGGGACCTCCAACTGGTGCTCTAAAGCAACTATGTTACATCCGCTTTGCAGTTTAACATGCAAAGGACTGAATGCTATATGTTTCACTGCTGTGTTCCTTTGCTTGGGTCAGAGGCAGATTAGACCAGCTCTAAGAGCCATTTTCTCACACCTCTTCCTGCCTACCTCATTCCTGCCCCCCACCCCCAAGTCAGTGTCATGCCAAGCATTTTTTTAGTAAAACTGAAGATCTGGCCCTATGATTTATATCATATTTCTGTTTCCTGTTGTTACTTTGTAAGGACCCTCCCCTAAAAAAGGGGAAAGTAAAGGAATAGCTGAGTTAGAGTAATACAGACTGCATTATAGTTTACATAACCTATTTATGTGCACTTAATGTTTTGTCTCCCCTGGAAGAAAGCCATTGGAAAGTCTGTAGCAAAAGGAAAATAAGATAAGATTATTTACCTATGTAATAAAACATTTAACTAGTATCATTTGGTTTTTTTGGTTTTGTTTTTAGAAAACAAATCACACATTTATATTGCCCCCTTTTTAAGACATTTCAAATAAAATAACCATGAGTGACAAACAATCCCTAGATCAATCCAAAATAAAACGTGGAGTGAATTCATAAGCAACAATCCATACATTATACAAATTACCCGTTGATAATTCAGCAGAATGACATTTTGTCATCAGTTACTAATTAGGAATAGAATGAGCTAGCTATGACAACTTCAGATTATCACATTTCACTCTCTTCATTAGTACAGGCTAGTAGAGCAACAGCAGTAATCTATTTAAGTGTATTTCCATCATCTCAACCAGGTGTTCAGATTGCTGGCATATATCTCATTGTTGGCTCTGTGGACACTTTACTGTTTATTCCATGTCACCTGGCAGCCTCATTTCTGAATGGAATAAATGACATCATAATGGATATCAAGCAGACAAAAAAGCACATGCTCTGAATTTGAGGTAATGTATTTTATTTTTTGCTGTTATATGTCATAATACTTCACACATACACAACCCATTATTATTCTGCCATTCTTCCCTCCCATCAAGAATCAAGCAATTGCTGTCTGCAGTATATTCTATTGGGGAGGTTTTACAATTAGTAGTACCTTTACCACAACCAAACACTGGAGTTACTGGAGACTCATTTACCAAATCAAAAGGAACATACATACTCCTATTGAAGTGACTCCCTGGGGCATATGATATCTTTAATCCTGTCTTGTCTCCGATACACAGCAGGGTTGAACTGAGTTACTTGGTTCAACAATGTTCAGTGGATGACCATATTGGCATGAAGTCTAAGAGAAATTAAGACTTGGTATAACTAGCTACAAGTCAATTAAGTCTAAGGAATTTATTCTGCCTTTGCAAGAACTTCCTCCTCACCCCCCAATGGGAATTTAACCCATGTGTAATGAGGTTAGGCATGTGTCTGTCTAAATGGCTGAATCAGGAGATTGCTATACTCCTGATGTGATGTAGCTATATAAAACTTTCAACTATATCATTCTTTTGGGAAGATTGGGAATTATCTCCCAGATGTCTGAAAGTCACCATGCACCAGATGGATTGGAGAAACAATTCCAAACCCCTCTCAAGCCTTTCTTTTGATCAGAAATGCATTGAGAGTGATTTTTAAAAATGCATTTTCCTGAATACTCTCATTGTTCGTCCCATGGCTGTGACTAGATTACAAAAAGTTATCTTAGTTGCAATGTTTCTGCAAGTAAAGAGTCCTTGTTCCCAAGCCAACTCCTTACCTCAGTTTATAGGTGGGGCTGCCAGTTTGTTCACATACAGTTTAATCCATCACACCTCCTTTCTCAATATAGCCATTGTCTCTCAAAGTAACCACCCCATTATATACAGTAACTCAGTAGATCCAATTAGATAAAGAAACTTAGCAATGCATTACTCAAAGGCTTGTTGGCAATAACACCTGAAATGCTGCCTGCAGCAACTGTGTACTGTGAAATATACTTAAATATATCTGTGACAGAGTGTGTTCATGCTATGCTGACTGATTCAAGTTTTATAGCACAGCTTTGTGTGGCATATAAATAACAGGTTCCAAAGGGACACACTGACATGGTGCCAGGATGGATTATCTCATTAAACAGAAGTAGTTATATCCCATCAATCTGAAAATGTCATGTGATAATACAGGACCACCAATCAAATCTAAAGCACTGGCACTAATAATTTTGGCCCAATATTAGGAAACATTACATATAAATAACCACAAAAATGCCTACTATTATTATTAAGGAGAAAAAATCAGGGCAACACAGCAGGCATCACTTCTGCAAATTAGAACTGTATTTCTGTGCCATGATGTCCAGAAATACAGAAGGAGCAATATATTATAAGCATTACTATACCAGCTAGTAATGTATGATCAGACCATGGACAATCACATGGCTCTAAACACAAGTGGCCTGTCATGATGTATATATACAATGAGTCACACAAGTGTAAGACAAACTGTACACAGATGCTTTCTTCAACATCATAGAAAAACTTTGTTTCTCCCTGACATGTGGTTCCCCAAATGGCCCTTAGTACTTTTTTGAACATTTCTGGTACTATTGGACTAGTTAATTTTCTTCTTGATTAGAATCAGGTTATGGGAATTCAATTCAGGGCTTATTTCAGCATTCTGGGAATGCATGTAGAGAAAAAGTCATTGTCCATGTTGCTGTGCATAAAGGGAATTTAAAGTTTAGGGTGTGGAGTTCCCAAGAAAATTTCCTGACAGTCTCCCAAAATAGGCAGTGAATCTAGTTTGAAAAAGGGCAGAAGAAATTCCAGGTCACCACTAGCATTTTGATTCAAAAAGAGAGAAACCTGCACTGATTTTGCTTGAAAGTGTGCATAGTTGCTGACATTCCAAAATGGAGTTAGTGACAGCAAAACACTGGGAGACTACCTGCTTTGGTGACCTGCCAAACAGCTTTACAGCCTTTAATTTACTATGCTGTGGTATATTAAATATATGCGTCCACAAACACACACATGTGTATGTTTACAGACATACAATGTGGGATTATGATTCACTTGAAAATGAACCTCCAATTGCTTTTAACACCTAGTATTAGAAAAGAGTTCATTACACAGAAAATGTAGATAAGCCCCATGTTCCCTGTTGACAGTTACAAAACATCCCTTATAGATCTCTACTGAAGCTTTCCTGGAGACTAGATTTATAACTCTAATATACACTAGACTACAACACAGCAACCATCAGATTTTTATTTTGCACCAATTTCTATTCAATCAGCATAATCTATACTAGCTAATAAATTCCTTTGCCTACCCAGACAGTGGCCATATTGGAGACGCATTCAATTAGTCCTGATCTACTGTGTAGACTGAAAATATCTATATACAGCATAGCTGTCCATCCAACTGGTGGCCTGCAGGCTACCGCAGCCTCATCCCACAGCTGTACACTGGGAGAGGGCCTAGGGCTGATGGTAGGGGAAGGAAGGTTGGGTCACAGGCTACCTGTATAGCCTATGTGATGGCTGAGGGGCTGCGTGTTGCCTGTGCGGCCATGTAGCGGGGGGGGCATGTACTGCCAGTACTGCCCATGCAGCTCCAGAGGGGCACTCTTGGGGTGCACACTGCTGGTACTTCCCACACAATGGAAAAAGGGTGGTAGCATATGGCTACATATGCAGCATATAGCTGGTGTGGTACATAAGCCCTGGCTGTGGGGAAGTGGAACAGCCTTGGTATAGAGCACAAATGCATATGGAGAAACCAAATTTCCAACCAAAATAATATAATTGAGACTAGTTAAGGGGACCTTGGTGCAAGTTTTCCCAGAGGTTTCATGGAAGGATGAGAGCCATAGACTACAAAAGTTCTTGCTATACATGGACTGGCTGGCCAGGTAGGTAACCAAATGGGAGGCAGATAAAGAATAATATCTTCCTCATTAAAGCTCAGCTCAGTAGCTGTGGGTGACAAAAATGTTTGGATGTTTTACTTAAGAAAGATGAACTGGTATCACATAACAACTCTTAATTTAACTTCATAAAGTATATCTGAATTAAACCAAAAGAAGGTACAGAGACGGATTGTTTTGTTATTATTTTCCTTTTGCCACTTCAAGCTGAGTTGGCTGGAGGTGGGAAAGGCAGCTTTGTATCATTACATACATGTGCCTACATTTTATAATAGAATATTGAACATTCAGGTATGATTGTGAGGAATTTTAATATGGAGTAATTACCATGCCATTTTTCAAAGACAGTTATTTTTCACTATTAATTTGAAGCCATTTGTGAACAGATCTATAACCAGGTTGAAAAAAAAAAAAGATCATTGCCACATGCTGATTAAAAGAAATGATGCTTTTCTAGTATGTGAAGGGACCTGGAAATATCTATATCTATTTCAATTAGGATACTTTTGAAGCAGACTCTCTCTCTCTCTCTTTCTCTGTTTGGTCAATAATATTTCAACACTATGGATCACTATATTGTTTGAGATGAATTCTCATTTAATCCTAACGCATGCTTTTCTGATTACAAAGCCACATAAGTAACATGATTCTTGTGAGTTTGAATGAAAACCATGTGCGTTATGACAAAAAGTACTGCCAGAAATTCAGTGCAGAAAGGCTAAAAATAATCCCCAAACCATACCTGGGGAAAACCTGGAAAGTAGTAATTCTGAAGTAGAGGCATAATAGCAAATTTTGCGTTGGAGGAGGAAGGCAGGGGAGGAATGCTGAGTGCTAGAAAGCCAGAGGGAAAGGCAAGGTGGTCAGTTTTACTTGCCTTTGGGGACTCAAAGACTGTGGATGCTGCTGCAACAGAATAGGACTGTTACCACTTGGTTGCTGTCGTGCAGTATGGACTTCTGTTGTTGGGCAAAGGCTTCTTGGGGAGAGGGGGAGCCGGCCACTCACCCACCCCAAGTAATGCTAGTGTTCTGAAATACATTGCAGTAATGGGTGGTAGTGAGCCATACATTAGACATAGATTTACAATGGTAGCCAAAGAGAAAGCTAGTATAATATACATCAGTGCACATGGACCTTACCTCATGAAGAGAAATAGGAATGCTCTCTATGTATGTGGTGCAAATGCCCCTTCAATACTGTATTCAATTCTGGAAACTTATTTATGAAAAAAAAATGTCAAAATGGGCAGAACTTGCAGAAAAGCAATATCATCAGGAAGTAGGAAAGGCTGACTTGCAAGACAGCTTAAGAGATAAATATGTAGTGCACTATGGATCAGTAAATTGTTTGAGAAGAGACCAGAAAAATGAAGATATAACCACCTAATATTACTTGAAGTATGTAAACTGTAGGGAAGGAGAAGAACTATATAGGGTAGTAAAAAAAAAAACTGTAGAGAGAAATAGTGAGATGAAATTTAAAAAATGTTGAATATTAGGAAAAAGTCTCTAACATAAGCACATATTAGACTGTAATAGTTTGCTGAGGAAAGCAGTAGAATCTCTAGAAACAAAAATTTAAAACTAGAATGAAAATGACTGCCTGAATGAACTAACTTACCTCTTCTGTATCCTGTCCTCTAGGTCTGGGTGCACTAGTAAAATTCTCTCTAGTAGGTTAGGAGAAATACCTTTTCACCTTGATTGCTCACAGTCGGTGTATAGCTTTTTTTGGAATTTAAGAGATCAAAAATTAATGTGAAGCAAGTCAAAACAAAACAATTTTGCAAAGCCTTTTAGGAACCATATTTCTTCAGCCCAGATATTTAACATTAAACAAATGACTGATTGCCATGGTCAGCAGCAGCAACTTCAAAAAAATTAACTAGTCCTGTGCTTAAGATACCATATTGAGAATTCAGAACTATTCTAGACAACTGAGACTCAAGGGAAACACTTCTTTGTTATATTTACGTTCTCTGGGGAGCTCATGAGAAACAGCTTGAAACATACTGTAAGTGATATACTACACAGGAAATGTGGAGGATGACTAGACTTCTTGGGAAAGACCCAACTGAACACTGGTGGCAAAGCATTGGTTTTGAAAAAAAAAGAGAATGTAAGTTATTATTATCCATATTACATCCTATAACACAGAAGTATCAATCTTTTGTTCATCTTTTCTCCTTATTCAGTGTCTCATTAACTTCAGTGCTGCATAATGTATAAGATTCATAGGTACCATCTAATACTTCAGAGCTCCTTCAGACTTCCCACATATTTTCTTAAGAATAATGTTGCACAAAAGAATGTCACTGGTTTATCCAAAGAACCTTGTTTACCAGAAATGTGATATCTTTTATTAGACCAACTAAATAGTTGGAAAAATTGTTCTTTGCATGCTTTCGGGTACTAACATGCTTCTTCGCACAGAGGGAGAGTCTGCAGTTGTTTTGTGCTCTCTTGGATGATACACCTGGTTTCTGGTGACATGTATATAGGACAACCGTAGTGACATGGTAGCGTAACCACTGTGGGGTTGACTGTTTTTCTGCAAACCACATCATTCAAGACACGGATCATAGGGGCACAGTAGTAATTCTTAGACTCACAGACTCAGGGCACGCCTACACATTCATTAATGAGGTTTACTACTGCAAATTTAGTTTAGTACCTCGAATATGAAGTACTAGATAAAGGTGCAGTAGCAAAGGTGATTTTTTTTTGTGATGCTTAATGCGCAGTAGACTAATTCTACTGCGCATTAGCATGGTTTTTGCCATGACACTCTAGTGCGCAACTGAACAGTCCATTGTGCCTTAAGATGTCTTGTGTAGATGCACTATAGGAAGGGACCTCTAGTCCCATCTTCTGCCCAAAGGCAGGATTTCCTATTCTTAAGCCCAGAGGCAACCCGAGCAGCGTGCAGGGTCCAGGGCAAATCAGCCTATGTGGGGCCCCACCCCTGGATGCGAGAAAGCTGGTGGTGGATTCAGTGGTGTGGGGGGAGGGATGTCAAGTGGCTGGATGTGAAGTCAGCAGGAGCGTGGAGTTGTCTCAGCCACTGTGCCCGGCTCTGCGGGGCCCCCCAAAGTGTAGTCGCCACGATTCACCCCTCCTCCCCAGGGATGGCCCTGCTTAAGCCACCCCAGAGAGATGTCTGTCTCCTAGAAAACTTCCTCCAAATATAGAAATTCTACAACTTCCCTGGGTAGACTTTTTATTTTCCTACTCTTTATACAGTTTGAAATTTTTTCTGAAATTTTATCTTAATCTGCTTCGCATCAGTTTAGATCCATTGCCACATGTCCTGACTGCTGTGTTGCAGGAGAACAACAATTGTTTATTTTCTTGGCTAGGGACAGACATTACACATAAGTCAGTTTAAGTGATCAGAAATTGGTTTAAACCTGTAACAGAACAGATGTTCAGTGCACATAAACCAGTTTGAAAATGGCCAAAACTGGTATAAAATAAACCTGATCAAATATAGGATCAGACTGATTTGGGTCAAACCGGTTTATTCAATGTCTGTCCCAGACCCCTTCCTGGTTTAAGTTAAACCACAGTCCCCCAGCATCCCAGATGCTTTGCAACCCTGGATAGGGCTTTGCTCTAGCCTAGCAGGGCTGGCCCCTCCCCTCTGCTCCCTAGACATTGCTCCAGCAGAGACTGCAGATACACCAGCGTCTGCCTAGCTTCCCCTTGCTCCCCCCATCCCCTCTCACCACTCCATGCTTAAGCAGGGATTTCACCTGTCCTTTCTGCCCTACCTCTCAGCATTAGATAGCATAGCACATGCTGGCTATGGTCTGTGCTGTGGGAGACAGGACAAAGGCAGACAGGACAGTGTCAGCTGAGGGCTTTTTGGAGCTAATCAACAGGTAGCTGGTAATGTTTCCCCAGTTCCTTCCTTGGAAAAAGCTGTTTAAGAAAAGCTTGAACTAATGGGAGAGGCTGTTGTTTTGTTGACAGGATGATAAATGCTAACAACTCCCTGTGTAATTCCCTGCTGTGTAACTAAATGCTCTTTTACCAATAGCAAGGGGGAGGGGGGAACTACTCCCTAATCAGAGCATCCTGCCAGGGTGTGGGCCCCCCCCTGCAGCTCAACACTGTAGAAGGGAAGGGAGGGCTGCTCTAGCACCTCCTGGCTTCTAGCCTGAGCCACTGCAGGCATGTGCCTGCATTTCTTCAGTCCAAAGAAAATGTCTGTCCAGTTACAAACTGGTTCAGCTTAGCCAGGTTAGACTAACCTGCAAAGATTGAATCAATTCAGGCTCAGGCTTTTTGAATACCTGTACCTAGCCCTTATGGCATTTTTTCAAATATGTGAAAACTGTTATAACACTTTAACCTCCTTTTGCCAAACTAATATATCTTTAGCCATTCCTAATAAAGCTTGTTTTCCAACCCCTTCATCATCTTGATCACTCACCTTTAGATCCTCTCCGGGTTCTCTATTTCCTTCTTATAGTAAGGTACCCAAGACAGGAAGTAGCACTCCAGTTCAGGCCTACCAGGGCTGAGCATACTGATACTACCACTTCCTCTATCTTGCATACACACTTTTCTTAATGCATCCCCAAAACTGCATTTGCTTTTCTTGTGGCTGCATGATATTGCTAACTCATGTTGTTTGTGACTGTTTGTTTTTCTCTAACAATTCTTCTACTTTGATGCTGAGTCTTAAGTCATAGAATTGTAGAAAAATACCACCAACACAGTTATCTCACATTCTTTTTTTTATGTATTTGTCTTCTCTTCCCAGTGTGCAGCACAATATATGTGTCTTCATTGAATGTCATTTTGTTGTCTCTTGCCCAGTTCTCCAATTTATCCAGATTCTTTTGAATTTTTATTTTATCCTCCAAAGTGTTTGTGGTCCCTTCCAGTTTTGCGTTATCTTCAGATATGATCAGAATACTCTCTATCCCTGCATCCAAGTGAAGTTAGATGGGAATTAGGCAGCATGGGGTGGGTAAACATTTTAACTGAATTGTTTCTGGTCATGATCAGAAGCCTTGGTTTGGACATCCAGGGAACTTTGCAGTCCAAAATGGAGGGGTCTTATGTGTTTTGTGGCTGCTGGCATAGGGCCACTTTGAATCATTCTTTGGGACTTATGCAGCTAAAATCCCTACAATTATGTACCAAAGGAATTGCTTTGAATCCTGTCTGAAGCCTCATTTGTCAGAATTTGTGCAAATCTGAGTAAGCATTTTTATAGATCAGAATAGGAGTCTGTTTCTAGCTGGGAAGAAACACCATTGAAGACGCACATTTTTCATTAGCATATTTATGCAAGCTCTATGACCAAAACAGGAGTATTAAGAACAAGTTAGACTCTTTCTTCAGCAATCGGATGGATGCCAATAAAGAATGACTGATGACTGTATATTTTCTCTAAAAATTCTTCTACTTGGATTAAACTGAAAACAAAATATATGCAGGCTAAGGATTTTGCCACAGTGGTAACACACATGGTTTATACTTGAAAAGATGCAACACCTTTAATTAAAAGACAGTCCCTATAGCTTAACATGCTTCTAATTCCATATTATATATTTATTACCTAAACAGGGGTCAGCAACCCCCGGCACACATGCCGAGCATGGCACGCAAGGCCATTTTGCTTGGCACACCTCCACCAGCCCGGGCTCTAAGCAGCTGCTGCTAGCCACGGAGCCCAGGCTGCTCCCATCAGGTGGCTGGGAGGCTGCAAGCAGACCAGGCTCCATGGGCTGCCTGCACCAGGGACCACTCCTTATCCGTCAAGAAAGAAACCTTTGGGATCAGTTTCTGTGAGCATGTGAGTGCATGGAGGCACCCAACAGGTAGAATAAAATCTGCCCCTTATTATGTATGCACTAGAGGAGGATACGATGACAAAAAACATGAAACAAAACCCTGCTAATGATCTAAATGAGGCTTGAGGTGAAGGTGAAAGCATGCGAGTGCACCATACCTTCCCTCCCTAAAGGAAGGCTCTAAATGAGAACGTACTGAAAGACTAAACATTAAAATGTGTTGCATTAGAACTATGTTTTGATTGGAAAGTTTTGGAAGAATTAAACTACAGTACAATATTTGACAGCACACAATTAAGGAGAGAATTGGAACTGCAAGTCTATACTGGGTAAATACAACCTTTCTGTGGAAGACAGGTAATTGTAAAATGAGGGGACAACAAACTAGATTGAATGTGAATAATAGATCCCACAATGGGCTGAACACATCCAATAACTCTGTAGAGAGTTGTAGGCACTCGGTGCACTCACTGCAAGAAGGTCAGCGTCTTGTAAAACTTAGGCTAAACTTACATAAACTTCAGTTAAAATACTTACGGAATATTTCTAAGGATGGGTATCAGGGTTACTGGTAAGCTGCACCACTGTCGTCCCTTGGGCAGCCCAACATCCCTGGCTGCTTTCCCAGGTGTCAGGACTCAGGCCCTTCTCTCTTCTAGCATGGAATCCCAAAATTCACCCATTCCTAGACCAGGACTTGGGACATAGGTCCTGGGGTACCACTCACTACTAATTCATCAGGTCCAACTGGGATCAGACACTGTATGAGGTTTTTCCCCATGCCTGTTACAGCATCTACTTCTGGGGCCGCATAAACAGCTCTTTAAATAAAAAATACTACTTATTTTGCCAAAAGCTAAATCATAACTAGACAAGTGGTTTTAAACAACAAAGTTGCTTGGGTATATTCTCTTACTTAAGTTCATCTTCTATATTTATAGTTCAGGAGGGTTGGGCTTATTAATAGATTCATAGATGTTAGGGGCTGGAAAGGACCTCATGAGATCATCGGGTCCAGTCCCCTGCACTTGGGCAGGAAAGACTGCCAGGTGTGTGTCACGTTGTTTTTGAAAGATCTCCAGGGTAGGTGATTGTACCACGTCTGGGGGGAGTCTGTTCCAGAACCTAGGCCCCCATCTCTGAGTTGGGAGTACAGCTTGTCTACAGGACCTTCTATATATACAACTCCCCAGCTTGTAAGCCCTCCTTATTGATGGTTCTTGAGGCAGTGTATCCTAGCTCACCTAACCCTGGCCCTTAATACGGTCTTTAAGGCTTTAGGTCTCCTTTGGATACAGGCATAACCCTGGAAAGGACAACCATTCTAGTTGGGATGTGGCCAGCTAGGTAACTTCTCTCCTCTCTTAACTCCTTTAAAGCAGTGTACCTGAAGCTTACTTATCTACATCATTGTTTTATTCCCTGTTCAGTTCCTTAACAATTCCTTTACAGCCTTCTTTCACTAACCATGCATTCAGGCAGGCAGCAATACACAAGCAAGAAAACAGAGCCACACATAGTATTCATGTTAGATAAAACAGGTATTTTCTCACTTTATATTATCCCTAATATGACCTAATAAGACACGGCAGAACAATAAGAAAAGCATGCTGTGAATAATACAGATAGCAAAGCAGTATGATTGGCAAATTTTATGACATCAAGTTGTAATATATTCAGACAGACTGAAACAGGGCAGATATATCTGATAACCTTAAAATAGTTGCTTCTTGTACTACATTATTTAACTTATCAAATACTGCCTGGATTCAGTCTTGCATACAAAGCAATGAGATGTAAAACAAGATAAAAATAAAGATTTGATTAAAAAAATCTGAGTAATTAGCAGGGATCCTGGTTTTCTCTGTTTTAAAAAAAATCCCCAATTTTCAGATATAACCCCCCAATCCACATTTTTTCCACGATTAAAATGAAATAGTGGTGTTTCATTTTAATTATGGAAAAATGTGGGTGTTGGGGGGTGGGAGGGTTTAATATCTGGAAATGTGTGTGAGCGGGGGGTGGGGGTTGTCAGAAAAAAACAGCATCCTGGTAATTAGTAATATTTACAGGGAAAGCAACCCTCTTCCCCCTACCCCCCCCCCCCCCCAAAAAAAAACCAAAACCACCAAACAAAACAATCATTAGGATCAAAGCTGAATCAGTTCAGGCAACAAACTACAAAAACAAAAAGAAAAGAACCTGAAAGCCTGCAAGAACCACATGGCTCCAGGCCAGGCAATGTTAATGGAATGCATATTAGCTGAAAAGAAATGGGATGAGTTTCCAGCAGCTACAGAAATCCTTTAAGATAAATATATGTCATGTAGAAAGAACAAGCTCTGTTGAATAGTGTTCAAGGGGACAGATCCTCCATTGTTTTTTACATACCAAATTTCCCTAAATATCACAGGAACTTAGGGTGCTTGCCAGAATTGCACAACTAAGCTTATGTCTAAACAGATCAATCCATGGTGGCCCTTAACAGGAAAATGTATACTCAGAGCAGGGGAAATCCCACTTCCCCCCAGCGATGTGCAAACATATAGCTGAATTAAAATAAAGCCTTTTTAAAGGGAAGGTAGTATCAGATGAGACTGAAGGTGAGGCTCATTTCTAATTCCTTTTCACAGAACTAAACTAGACAATATTAAGAAGGCAATTAAGAGTTAAGGGATGAACTTGGAAAAGTTAAACAGGGTTGTCAAATAGCTGAAATATTTAAGAAACATTTCCTAAAGTACTTTGAAAGGGAGTACACTAACCAAATGGTATCTGATTCTGGCTACGTGCCCATCACTTTAGTTGACTTTGGGGTCAATAAGGCAAAGGACAGACATCAGCTAGAATAGCTGAAAATCAATATAATAGGCTCAGCACAGAAGAGATTTATCACAGGACAGTCAGAAATGCAAAGAGCAAAAATCAGTATATCAATGTTGGCTTTAACTTTGGAAAATATTCTCAAATATGAAAATGTTTTAGAAAACTAATGACTTAAAGTTAAGCCATATAGATCTATGCTAAAGAAAACATAATAACCCTAAGCTGAAAGGATGGTGTAATGTTCCCATAGGTTTAGGAACACGTTACACTACTAGGGATATGTCCTTATTTGGACTTATTTCACACACAGATTGATAACTCCCATTTCCTCATGTGGTAACCACACTAAACTTTAATTGCCTTTTACATTCTTGATGACATCCAAAAATTGGATGGAATATGTAGTTCTATGACCTAAACAGAACAGGACAATTGAACTGTTTAATTCCTTCCCTTCCTGTATGTATTTTGGATTACCTTTTTCAGGTAACATTATCTGTATGTACTGTGAAAAGTTAAAAAAAAATCTGAAAAAGCCTTTGATGAGCCAATTGTTATTCTTGAAGAATTAAAGTCAGAAACAATAGAATAAAAGGTTATTTATAAAGTGTTTCTAGCTGATAGTTTCTTTTACAAATAGTTTTTCTGAAACAATAATGGGGGGGAGTGGTTAACCAAATCTCACAAGGTTTCATTTCAGACATTGTCATCTCTAAAATTATATACACAACAGAGAAATTCCAAAACAAAGGGGATGTGAAAAGTGTGACAATAGTATCGCCCACATGGACTAGAATGTAAATGTACTTGACACTACTGTGTTTATAATTAAGGCACACATGGGACATGAGATGCAGAAATATCAGGTATTATGCAGGTTCTTTGTTAAAACACTGTACAAATAAAGTGCTATGAAAATATCTAAAAACAAATTGGAAAAGAAGTAGGTTAGGATGCAATAGCAAATTGGAACTCTTTTGCTTAGAGTTTTAGGCTAGGAACAAAGTTATACATAAACCTATTTAAGTGATCAGAAACTGGTTTAAACCTGTAACAGAACAGAAATTCAGTGCACATAAACCAGTTTCAAAATGGCTGAAACTGGTTTAAGATAAACCTGATTGAATATAGTATCAGACTTAACTGATTTAGGTCAAACCGGTTTATGAAACTTCTGTCCCAGACCCCATCCTGGTTCAAGTCCCGCAGCATCCCAGCATGCTTTTCATCCCTGGGCTGGGCTGTACTGTCTGCTCCAGAAAGCAGGGCCAGCCCCACCTCTCTGTTCCCTAGCTGGAGCAGTGAGGGCTGGCTGACAAAGGGTGGGGGAAGGGGGGTAAGCTCAGCTGGGGATGCAGCCTAGTCTATGGGGGAAGGGGAGGACTGCCCCCCCGGCAAACCCCAGCTGGGGTCTGGGGTCAGGGAGGAGGGTTAAACACCCCTTCCCACGCTCAAACTTACTGTTGGCTGCAACTTCCAGAGGCATCTGGAAACAGGAAGAGGAAGTAATGAGCAACCCTGCAGAGTCCTGTTACTGTAATTCTAGGATGCAAGTCCCAGAGCCCTTGGGGGCAGCAGGAAAAGGAAGTGAACACACAGCCAGAGAGCCATGCTCTAGCACCCCCAGGCCTCTGGCCTGAGCCACTGCAGACATATAGCTGCATTTCCTGAATCAAAGGTAAATGTCTGTTCACTTATATTTCAGTTTCATCTGTGCAGTTTACTAATCTGCAAAGACTGAATCAATTGAGCCTCGGGCTTTTTGACTGTCCGTACCTAGCCTTAAACTACAGTTAAGACAACTTTACTCCTATCATTCTATCAATGAATGAGAGCATGCACATCATGATTTAAAGTGCTCTATGTTGTACCTTTGCACCTTCAGTTAATTTGCCTTACCTTTTCTTAGCGTCTCTTTTCAGCTCATCAAGGGAAACTTGTTTTGGAAAGGCAGAATTAATTTAAAAAAAGGTTTTCCAGTCTTCCCTGACACAGCATGGCATGGCTCAATGTGCTCAGGTGCATGTGTCACCCACCCTCTCCTTCCAGTTTGGCACTGGCTGCGACAGGGTTAAGGCTTGAACTTTGGAGCTGGAAGAAGAGTGTAAGTAACACTGGGTGTATCTACACATGCCATTATTGCACAGCATAAACTGTGGAGTTTATTGCTCTGTAATTTATTGCTGCTGGGAAGCTCCTGGCATGCAGTTAACACATGCACCCAGACTACAACACAGTGAGCCAGGCTGGAGCAGTCCTGGCTGGCAGGGGACCCCGGGGGTTCAGCCTACCAGTCTAGGGCTGCTCTGATCATGCCCAGTGTGCTGCAAAGATACTGGCTTGGGCACAAGGGCTAGTGCAGAGCTAGCCAGCAGGCAGCCCCCACACTGAAGGACCCTTGTGCCCCAGCCAGCCCCATCAGCGTTGTTATATGTGCTGTCACACACAATAAAATTCTGCAGCAGAGTAGTACTTATATTCGCAAGTACTACTCTGCTGCAGAGTTTAGTTTTGTGCACCCTACTAGGGGTGCATGTGGAGATGCTGAGACATTTACTGCGCAGTTAATTAGTCATCTGTGCAGTAAACATCTTGTGTAGATGCACCAACTGAGAAGCAGACTCTAACCCTCCTGCATGGGCCTGGGAATGCAACATGAACTCTGGCAGCCATTACAGCAACCCCATGCGTCCAGTGTATATAATATGAAAGCAAACAGAGTGTGTATTGGAAGGAATCCTTCATAAACAGCTAATAAAGAAAGAACTGAATGACTAGAATGTTTAACTTCTGGCATGTTGGGCTATACAGTGGAAATGAAGCATAGTCCCTTATACAAAGGTTGAATCATTTTTTATTATTGCTAGAAAAGGGAAAAAATAACAACTATGTAAAATATACATGAACTACTTCCTTTTCCTCTGATTTCATTGTGTGTGTGTGTGTGCACACACACACACACACACACCCCCTCCACTTCTAGTTTATAAAACTAGGAAAATGCTGTAAATTAAGGAATGCTAACTGGCTTAGTCCACTATAGTATCTCATCCATTCTCCCTGCTGTAGTCTATCAATGGCAGTTACCTAGGAAACACAAAGAACAACCAAAACACACCATACACACATTAAAACAAAGAAATATGCTGTCTCATGTACATGTTTGTACATAAATTATGTTGATGTTGGTAAGCAACTAAACAAGAACTGTGAAGAGAAAATGGCATGTTAAAATTATGATTAATTCCTATCTGTAAAGGGATTTGAAGATATGAATTTAAGTATTAAAGATTCTTTACAGACTGTAACCATACAGCGCCACCCTGGAGGAGGGCAGGTCAGGGACATGATAGGTACCAGATGGTGACTTGGTAATAATCTTGTTCCTGCTACCCATTGCTTTAGTAGGAAATATTTTGCACCAACTTTTTCACTAGCCAAGATGACTTCTCCATGTGTATTGGTTGCAGTGCATGGCTGTACCTATTAGCTATTATTGGTAAAGAGGGTACCCATCTGCAGAGGAAGGGAATAGCAGCCTGGCTATGGCTGTTTTCTATACCCTGGGCAAGACTCTAGGACTGTACACAGTCCATACTAAAGACATAAGGGATCTACTTAGTCCCCTATGTGCTCCTGTATCACAGTTAGGCCATAACATGTTTATATTTCTATTATATGTATCAATTAATCAGTTAACCACACTCTCGCATGTTTTTGGAAATTGTCATGACAACATGAAAAATACAATTCAGGGCCTTGCTACATGTTGCACTTTGAGCTGTTGATCAGTGTTAGTGATAGCTCAATTTTGGAGTAGTCACACCTTAAGACTAAAAACCTTTGACTGCCCCCACAGTTGATTTGTCACTAGAGGGCTGGTGAGCAGGGTCCTAACTAGGAGCTACAGTTGCGAGTTGCCGCTAGGGCATGGAGACCTGATCTGGACCCTACCTTGTTCCCTCCCCTCCTCTACCCCCACCCCAGACCCCACTCCTGCCATTTGACTAGCTGTCATATGTTTTGCAGGCAGTTTACATACGGTTGAACCCTTGAGGTAGGAAGGTCAAATCCATGGGGGTGGGAGGAGGAGTTGGCTTGGTGCCCCCCCACGCAGTAGAGTTCAGAGGGGAGAAAATGTTTGTCCATACAGGAGGGTGGGGAAGGGGACACTGCATCCTGGGATGCTGGAGAACTTCAACTTGGGTGGTTCATTTGTGGGAAGTGGTAGCACATTAATGGAAGATAAGTTCGATAACATGGATCAGAGTTAAACCTATCCTGGATTAGTGTAATTAAGCCGCCTAAAAAGTGTGCTTAAAACTAGTATCAGGTATTAACACATGGACAATCTAGGTGGTAAGAGTTTCAGAAACCACCTAAAACAGATGTGTAACAAAGCCCTCACTTGTACAATGAAAATTATTTTTTTCTTACTTGGGTTCAACTGGCTAAAATCTAAACCACATTCACTTAAAACTTCAAGTCACTGGAGCAGGAGACCCAAGAAGCAGCCTGTATGAGTCTTGCAAGTTGCATGTCCTTATGGAAATAAAACTTAAAAGATGATAATTGGGGCCTCCCAAGCTCTTCCAGGTGCTTGACAATTAAACCTCTTAGGACAAACTTAAATTAAGCTATCAAGCTAGGTGATTCCAAAAGTAATGCTGCCCACAAATATTTTCAGGGATAGTGCTTCATATTTCATCCACAATGTAGATTTATGTGATGCCATCCTCAAATACTTATGGGCATTGTTAAACATTTTAGACAACTTCATTTCTCCTTTTGCTTTTTGGGTTCTCCTTAAGTGCTTTAAACCAGGGTTGTTAAATTCACCTGGCCCCATGAGTCAGATGAGTGGCTTAGGACCAGTCCACAGCTGAATCAGGCCCATGGACCTCATCCCACATGCTTGATCCAACACTCTTAGTGGTACTCTTGCTGGCCTGAGACTAAAATATACATAGCACCCTCTCTGGCCAGATTGGGATGTGAGCTACACACAGTACCCACTCCACGTGGTTTGATGCAGATGCCATGCACAGATCCCAGACTGGCTGGAGCAGGTGCCATGTACTGCACAGCCCTGGCCTGACCAGCGCACGTTCCAGATCTAGCAAGCTGGGGACCCATTAAGCATCGCCCCAAACACAGGCTGGATCTAGTACCTACCCTGCCTGGTCTGCGATTGTGCTGCATGTGGTGCCTGCTCCAGAATCTGCCCTGCAAGGAGCATCCACCCAAGCTGGACAAAATGTTTGTCCACATAGGAGGGTGAGGAAGGGGATACTTGGTTCACTAGGTGCCTCATGAGGCTCACATCCTGTATTAGTTCGAGCGGGCACCTATGCAGTGCAGTCCCAGACTGGTCAGGGCAGGTGACACAGGCATTAGATCTGGCATGTAGTTGGGGGTCATGGACTAGCTCCTATGTGGGGCCAGCACCAGGGGTGGATGATGTGGCTCCATGGGCCAGATTTGGCCTGCAGGCCATATTTTTAACACACACAACTGCTTTAAAACCATGGCTTCCAATTCTTTCCTGCCTGATGCAACCTGAAACTATGGCATAGGCTGAACTGCACAGGTAGAAATTCCTTGGCTCACTGCAGTATTAAAAAAGATTTTAAATGACCGTTATGCACAAGTGGAGAAGTACCTGAACCAAAGGCCCACACCCGAGTCTGAAAGAATTCAGATTTCTGCTTGACAGGTTGTGCCCATTTCTAATTGCAATAGAGAGAACAGGGTAAATGTAAAAAGGTGCATCTACATGTACAATTAGTACGCATAGAAAACTCAAGAGCTTATTGCTCTGGAGTTATTTGCTCCCAGATGCACTGTTGAATGTGTGCCTGGGAGTAATTAACTCAGGAGCAATCAGCTCTGGAGTTTATTCATGCACAGCATGTGGAGCCTGGTCAGAGCAGCTGCAGTTGGAAGGGAGCCTGCGAGGGGGTAGCCTGCCAGCCTGGGGTGCTCTGGCTGGGCTCAATGTGCTGCAGAGAGGCTGGCTGGGGGACACGGGTGCTTCAGCACAAGGCTAGCTGGTAGGTAGTCCCTGCACTGAAGCACCCTTGTGCCCCATCCAGCTGGCTTGGTGTCTATATGTGCACTACTGTGCACAAAAATAAAACACAACAGCAGGGTAGTACTTGTAAATACCTGTGGAGTTTATTAGTTTTGTGTGTCCTAATAGGGGTGCATGTGTAGATGCTGAGATGTTTACTGCACAGTTAATTAGATTAACTGCACAGTAAATATCTCATGTAGATGCACCCAAAGAGAAGTATAATGAGGACAGTGATGAAACTAACAAAACACTACTTGTGGTGTAAAAAACCCTGCAGCCACTCAGGAAAACTAACGCTGGAGAGAGGGAGCACCTGGGAATAGCCAAAAATTATGCCGTTGTTTAGAACTACTCACTCTTGGAGCAATTCGGCTGAAGATTTAAGTTTGTGATAAACTGTCAAGTCAAAACCTGGAGGGAGTTCTAAAGAGTTATTTATATTCTTTATCTTTCCATCATTTCCTGTTACAAAATATCTCCTCCCCACCATAAAAAAAGCATTTTATTAACTTTTGTAGTTGTATTTAGCACTGAAAAAAAGTGAGTGATCCTGTGTACCAAGATGAACTGAATAAAGTTTGAGTCAGGTTCCTTGAAAGCCTTCCTACATGCCTGTTAGTATCCTTCACTCCTGCCAGAAATATTTCTGCCATATGAGGTGTAAATATCTGTGCTTCTGCGATGTATGCAAACATTCACTATGGAACAGGCCTGCGGGCACAAGAGTCATTTACACTTGGAGGCTAAGCCAGAAAAATTAGAAAGTAAATCTGGAGATATACAAAAACAAGAGTTGTGAAACTGGCAATTTAGCAGTTTTTTCTCCTTCTCACAATCAAAGGAAAAGGGATGGATTGGTGTACTGACAGGATATATTCCTAGATCCTGATTCTGCAATTGAAAGAATGTGCACTACAGGATTTCCCTCATTACCAGTTGGCTGCAGAAAGATAAATTGATTAATTATATGAACATTTCTGGCTCTTGATATAATTGATTTTAGGACAAGCAATTCAGAACTATGCTGTAAAGAGTCTAGTGCTAGAATTTTTTTTTTCAGGGCAGTCAGAGCTTTGAGTGCCCTAGCTAAGAACTCTCCAAAAAAACAGTGAGCATCAGTCCCCAAGGAATCAAGGAAAAAGGAAAGTATTGTATTTACTCAATTTCAAGGTATGTTTTCTTTCCATTTAAGATGGGGGAAAAAAGACCCACTTCTTGGAATCAAGTGCCAGACAGCTAGGGAGCCAGCAGTTACTGTAGTTCTGGCCCCAACCCCAGGGGTTGGGGCTGGAGCTGGAGCTGCCTGCCTCCCACTGTTTCTACCTGCCCTCTCTCCCCTCCCTCCCTACAGCCTTGGTGCCTCGTCCTCATCTCCTTTTCCCCACCACAGTCTCTAGATTCCCCTCTGCCACCCCCAGACCCTCACTTACCCAAGCTCTGCGATGCCAGGCTCCATCACTGCGGCAGCCCAGGGCATGGAACATGGCCCCAGCCAGGCCCCATAGCAAGCTGGAGAGCAAATGGAGCCTGCAGGAACAGAGCAAGGGTAAGCAGTAGGGGTATGGGGGCCGGGGAGGTGGGCCAAGGCTATGAGGGTGCAGGCACAAGGGGGTAAATGGTGATGAGGGACAGACAGCATCAGACAAGCTGCCTGCCCCTACCATTGCCTGTCCCCTGACCACCAACCCCCTACTTGCTTGTTCTCTCACAACCTGCCCTACTGCCTGCTCCAGTCACTGTCTGGCTCCCCAAGGTATCTCCCAATGCTTGCCCCTCCATTGCCTCTCCTACCATCTGCCCCCTACCACTTGTCCCCCACTGCTCCCTGCACTGCATGCCCTACTGTCTGCCCCTCCACTGCCTCCATCACATGCCCCCTTATTTGCACCCTACTGTCTGTCCCCACCCAGAACCTTCCCCCACTCTTTTCCCCACTGCAGTTGTGGTGGGGACACATTTTAGATGATCCTACAGCAATTAGATATTATACATGACAATAATTAGATTCTATACACACAATTATAACACATTTTCTATGTATAGAATCTAATTATGGGGGTTATCTTAAATTCAGAGTCATTTTGGATTTGTATAAATATGGTAAAGAGAACACCACAGAGATCTGGTGTTCATCTGTGTAACTGACTACAAGTCAATTTTATTCCTGAGAAAAATAGCTAATGTCTGTGAGACTACACAGAGATGATTTTGTCTCTTCAGAAAGTGAGAGCTAAAAACTCCTTTGTTTGGCTCTTCTGATGGATGTTTCCATGCACATACATATATACTCAATATGATTTTTAAAAGATCTCACTGGTAATCTTTAACATTTTAGATTTTTAAGAATAACGCTATTTTGTTTAAAAGTATTCCCAGATGTCCTTGATTTGTACTTGCTTTCTGATTTTCACAAACTGGCCCATATGTATACACTTAAGCAAAGCCATAGAAACGATGATGCCAATATGATTTAAACAATCTGGAAAGATCAAGATGCTTCCCTAAGTAGCTAAATTCAGTCAACTTCAATTTGCCAATATTAGCAGATATTGTACTGTGTGTACACAATACTAAATTAATGTTAATGAGATATATGCCTCATTACAGTTTTTGCTTATAGTATTAAGACATGCATTTAGTGTACAACAGCATTTTAATGCAAAGGAATTCACTATGAAGTTGGCCGCTGTATCCACTAATAGTGTTGTAAATTACTGCAGCCAATATAACTTGCAAAGGGCACTTAAAAAAGATCTCTCACTCTTTAATACAGGCAATGGACGGAATAGGGGCAATCATTCTTAAGTTACCTGATATTTGGGGCTGTAAAGTCAGATCAACATTTTTATATGTACAGTATTATTTTATGGTGAATGATTTGACAAGAAAAGCATAAAGAAAAAAAGTACTTTCTTGAACCAGAAAGGTTGTGTTTTAGCTATCTGGATACATGGGAATCTTCCTTTGTTGCTATCTTTGTGCCAACTTTTAGAAGATCAAATGCACCCTTATATTTTGTCACTGTTTGTATAAATATTTTGAAGTGACATTCCAACTAATTTTAATATTCCCTAAATTCAATTTTCTACTGAGTTGACAAATTTCTCTTTTAATCCAAATCAGCAGGTAAAGTTTTACACCGTGTTATTTTGTTACTCGTACGGCAATGATCAACAGCACTTGTACTTCCAGACTATCCTTTGACAGCCTGTACAAAACAAGTTTTACTGGCAACGTGCTCAGCATTAACACCACTCAACTAATAATATGTATTTTTCCAAGGTTTAACTTCTCATATACTCCGATAGATAGACAAAACTTGCAACACAATCATAATTATGGCCTCTGGTGATGCTAACGAAGTCACACTGCTCGCACCAATTTAGTCACAAATAAAGCCATAATATCTGAAGTATTGCAACAGAAGAAATAAATAGAAACAAATCTTTTCAGGCAATAATGTAAAGTTCTCCTGCAGTTTCAAGAATTGCATAACCTAATTTATTCAGAATTATATTTGTGTTTAGGAATAGATCACTAACAATTTTGGATTTGAGAGGTACATCTACACATGCCATTAATGGGCAGCAATAAAGTGTGGAGTTTATTGCTCCACAGTTTATTGCTCCTGCGAAACTCTTGAGTGCACTGTTTACATGTGTGCCCAGACTGCAGCACATTGAGCAAGGTCGCAGCAGCCCCAGCTGGCAGAAGGACTGGGAGGTCTTCAGGGGCTGTTCCAACTGGTGTCAGTGTGCTGTGGAGGGGCTGGCTGGGGCAGGAGGTTGCTTCAATTTGGGGCTAGCTGGCAAGTAGTTGCTGCACTGAAGCACCAGGTGCCAGTCAGGCTGATGCCTACATGTGCGCTGCTGCATACAAAAAACTTGTATTTACAAGTACTACCCTGCTGAGGAGTTTATTAGCTTTGTGCACCCTAATAGGGGTGCATGTATAGATGCTGAGACATTTACTCCAGTTACTTAATCAACTGAGCAGTAAACACCTTGCGTAGATGTGTCCAATGTGTATTATATGCGAACTATAGACTTTAACGGACAACAATGAAAGAACTGATTTGATTGAGAAGAAATCAGGCCACAATCTCAAGAAAGAGTAGGTTTTTGTGTTCCTTTAGCTACTAAATATTTTCTTCTACCCAGCTACTTGCAAAAGTTTTGCTTTAATTTTGTAAGCATTTAGGCTTGCAGGCTTGAACATTTCAGCAATCTGATTAAGTTTAAAAAGCTCCATGGGTGGTCAGGAGGATAATAGAACTGATTGTTAAGAAATTACACAGAAGTATGGACTTCCTGAATTACTTCCCTTTGGGAGATTAAAATAGGATACAGGGAATTATAACCTTTATCATTAAATGGGAGTTTGGAATTTTAACTAAGGAGAAAAAAACTAATACTTTACAGTGTGTGCAAGTGAGTAGGAAGAAAAACCTTTAAACCCTTCTTTTCAGTTTACAATAAAATGGTTACAAGCTGCCTTAGTATACGTAATATATTTTCTTTGTATAAAAAAACCAACCATTCAGACTCTTCTCTAAAAGGCAATGCTTAAAATGTTTCTCAGCCTGTTTCTAAGCAGACTGATAAATACATGCAAACAGATACATGCCCACAGGGAGAAGATTCTGGTTCAGCAAGTTTGTCTGATTCATTCCAAACTGAATGAATGTTCCAGTCAAAATAAAGCATGTTCCTCATATACAAGTGAATAATCTGTATTCCCTCTCATCCCTCATCACTTTCATACAAGGCAGCTATTGGAACAAAATATGCAATGTCACAGTTCATGTAAATTAAAACACTGACATAATGGCTCTAGTGTTAAGTGTAGAAATGTACAAAAACAGCGGCAACATACAATTAACGTAATTGTACCTGGATGCATAATGTAGCTGCCCACAAATATCCAACTGATATGTCCCAATATAATATGCATGGCTGTTTAAAGCAGCTGTTCATATAAGGAAGATATGCAGTTACACACATTTCTGAAATCTGGCTCTTAATAACCAGAATAGTGACCAGAGATAACAGACGATCACAAGTTTGTGATTGAAATATTTGACTCATGAGGACAGGCTGTTTCATCAGATTTCTGAATCCAGGCTGAACTGGGAGAAAAAAGGATATCCAAACCATTCCTACACATACAAAAGGATTTTTTTTATTTTTGCTCCTATTTTATGTAAACTAATTTACCACCCTTTTCTAACTGTAAGAATAACACAGTTAAAATGAACATACAACATTTAAAATAAGGATTTAAGTATTATACTCATAGTAACCTGGGTGCCACTTTGACAATTATTTGGGAGGGTGATACACTTAGTTTCCTTTAATAACCATTAGAAATTTGATCTAATGCGCATTACTGGATTAAATTCCTGTTTTTCATTTTAGCATATGTCCAATGTAGTAAAGGTTTGCTGTAATGGGAAAAACTTTAATAAAATATTTTGTGATAGGTGTCTAGTATTATGATTATATCCTTTGAAGTTATTGCAGTAACATTAATCTATGAGAAGTCTTACTATGTTACTAGAGTGAGCAGATTCTCATGCAAGTGGTCGTGTTTTAACGGTATCCAATAGCACTGTTAACTAGATTGGCTCATTGTGGGTGGAATCAGACCACACAATTTTTCCTGTGTCACTAAACCACCAAAGAATCTAGCAATAGGTATGGTTGCCCGCAAAGAAACCTTTATTTTCTATATTTATTTTCTAATTGTGGGCTTGGTAATGGTTCTAAATAAGCAAGCACAAAGTGCAGAAATGGGGGTGCATCAGAGGAGAGGCCACTACTTTAAAGAACCAGGTGCCAGTTACTTACACCTGTCTATGGAAAAGGCAGACAATGAGTTGGACTAGTAAAACCTAAAGGAGCTGTGCTGTTGTCCTATCACCTACATGCATGTTTGGGAGATAAATACTAACACTTGGGTCCTGTAGAGTTCTCTACAAACTATCTCTCTCCCTAAGCAATAACTTTCTGAAGTTTTGTTTGGGAGAAGAGTGTAAAATTTCAACGTAGGAGCATAAACCAGTCTCAAAAGTAGTTGCTTCTTTAGAATCTGATTTTATAATGATTTTTGTCCTGAACAGCCTTCAGCTGTCAGACTCCAAAAAACTGTAATTTCAAAATAAGGAGCAAGTAAACAAGCTAAAGGATCAAATAAACTCATGCATCAAAACTCTGAGCTGGATTTTGCCTCTTTATGCTACTCTGGCAGTTCAAACAAGCCTGAAAGGGCCCCAAACTAGCCCATTAAGCAAAGTCCCTGATCACGGGCCCTCTTTAGGTGGTGTACAGTGATACAAGGGGTTTAAACCAACTCTGCTCATAGCCTCTAATTTAATGTGCATAATAAAAGCAGACTGAAACCAAAAAAGGATGTACCTGGAACACATATTGCTAAAATTCTTTGCTTCTGAGAGTCAGAAGGGAGAAATAAGCAGTAGTTGTGAGATACAAAAGCCTTTAAGCCTGATAGGTTCCTAGTAGCATATGAATACAGGGATTATAAGAGGTGATTTAAAACCATTTTTCTCTTCTCTTCGTGTTCCAAGAGCAAGGTCTCCTCCAGTCAAACTACTGCTAGTACTAAAAAGCTAAGGGAAGAACAAAACTATATATATGGTGTACAGTTAGAACTACCTTTAATCAGAATGTTTTTTTAAGTTTTTGATGAGGTTTCAGCAGGTCATTAGGTTATTATAACCACCCACTAAGAATTCTGACTTCTAGTGTGTGTGTTGGTGGTTTTCAAACTGTGTTCCATGAAACCCTAGGGTTCCACAAAGAGGTTGGGGATAAGGACAGAGGCTGGTTGGGAGGTAGGGGTCTGCCATTGCTGAGCTGGGTTGCCTGGCTTTGTGTTAGCTTACAAGGCCCATGGGGCCAAGGGGTAGAGGCTCTGTGGCATAAGATGTGATATGAAAGGGTTCTATGACATTAGGAAGTTTGAAAACAACCAGATTGTGTAATGGGTCAAGAAGCAACTACTATTTTCAATTCCCTCTGAATATCTTTAAAGACATTTTGTTTTGCTTTCATAGATTACGTTAAATTGACTGTCAAAGTTGTACAAAACAGTTTTGAAGAAACAATTTTATTTTTTATCAGAAATATCCACTGGCATTCTGTGAAAATGAATAAGTATTAAGCCAAGATAGCACCTAAATCTATAGCTAATTATTTTGGTCAGGAATGTTTCCATATGAAACTGACTGCCACAGAGTGATTTGGGAGGCATCTGACTGGAAAGTAAATTGAGCATAACTCAGTTTCATCTGGAAATCTACAAATGCAATCTTATGATTTTGGGGGTGTTGGTTACCAGTTTATATACCAACATCCCACACCAGGATGGCATCCAAGCCTGCCTTACGTATTGACAAGAGCAAGATTACCACAGACCTAAAGATATTACTGAATTTATACAATTCATCCTTACACACAACAACTTCACTTTCAATAACCAACACTTCCTCCAGACCATGGGCACTATAGGCACCAAAATGGCTCCACAATATGCCAACCTTTGAATGGTCCACCTGGCAGAAGAATTCCTTAAGAAATGCACCATCAAACCCATGCTATACCTTAGATATATAGATTACATCATCATCATTTGGACAGAAAACCTGCAATCTCTGATCGATTTCCATCACAAATTCGATAATCATCACCCCTCCATTAGACTCTCTTGAATACTCCAGCACAAACATTTCCTTTTAGACACTATGATCATTATCCAGAATGGTAAAATACAAACTGCCACATACAAGAAACCCACAGACCAACATACATATCTACAGAGAACCAATAATCACCCTAAACACACCAAGAAAACTGTAATATACAGCCAACCCCTCCAATACCACTGGATTTGCACTGAGAACACCTGTGATTGTCACCTTGCAAATCTCAAAAAGGCTTTCACCCAACAAGGACACTCCTCCAGAGAGACAGACTGCACTTTTGAAAGAGCCACCCAGATACCACGTGAAGAATTGCTGCAGTACAAAAAGAAAATCCCCATGAATCGCACACTATTAGTTATGACATACCATCCTTCCCTAAAGCCTATACAGAAAACCCTCAAACAACTGCAACCCATACTAGAAGATCGAATTCTTAAAAAGATCTTTCCAGAATTGCCCAGCTTAGCTTTTAAACATGCACCAAACCTCGCCAACCTCATCACCAGAACTTTGGGCAAACTTCCTATGACCCAAAACACACTGAATGGATCCAGACTATTCTGTGGCAGGAAATGTAAAACCTGCCAACACATCTCCACCACTCCCACAATAAGTACATCCCACAACAGAACCATCACCATTCCAGGATCTTATACCTGCACCTCCAGAAATACAATATATCTCATCCAGTGCATTAAATGCCCTGATGGAAAATAAGTAGGAGAAACCAAACAACAACTGTGTACCAGAATAAACGCATACCAAAAATCTATCAAAGACAAAATACTCAATTACCTGAGGGTGCACACTTCTCACAAGACAACCACTTTTTCTCCAGTCTCTCAGAACCTTGTCTGCCTTTATCCTTTTGACACCTCTGTAGAAAATTAAACTGAATTATACCGTAAACCAAATCTTAGGAAGCTAGAAGTTTTAAGTGACTGGTAATAGAAATGAAGCCTTTACTTCTATGTCACTGGATCAAATTCAGCCTACAGCAGGGTAGGCTGAATTTTGTCATGACCCAAAGGTCTGATTTTGTGTGTGCTTCAGCACTAGAATTATTCCCGTGGGATTACAGCTTCATTGCACGGTGGAGTTTTGCTGCACAGAAAACCCGCGTGCAAGGGAGAGAGTTCCTGCCACTTTGCAGCTGTCTTTGCAGGGTGCATTTTCTTTGCAACACAGAAATGCACGGTGCAAAGAGTTCCTGCTCTTCGAATGCAAATTTGTTCCCCGCTATTGGCTAGTGCTAAATTATTCCCACGTGGCAGCTAGCGATTGGCCTGCTAGCCGTATAAGAGGCTTGAGCAGTTTCCGCCCAAGCCGAAGAGGACTCCACATCCATCTCGTGGGGACTCTGGGTGCGCGGCAGGGTCATAGAAGCCCTGTGTGTTACTCAGAGGAGTTTGGCGGCCTGATCCACCACCCACCTCTTCCCGTCTTCGAGCAGTAACCTTTCATAAGACGTATCGAGGAGTTTTGAGGCGCGCTTGTCCTGGACATCCGGAGTTCTGTCTACGTGGAGCCTAGCAAACTCCACGTGATTGTTCGTGTTGTTTTGTGTTTGTAACCGCAACTCAAGCAAGTTTTCAGCCTGCACCACGACCATCTCGGTGTAAGTAAACAATCTTAAAATCAACCGTTACGTGTCTGTGCCTAATTCTAGCTCAGTGCCCACCCTCTCTGACCCAGCGTGCCCGGGCTGCTGGCCACAGCCCGCATGCAGCGCAACAAAGGGCCCGGGTTTGCACCCGGCCCGCACAAATTTCAGCTAACAACAAAGTATGTGCTACCAGAGAGTATAAGGCACTTGTCCAGATGAAAGGAATCAGTAGTATCAATTTCCTAGTACGTGTGCTCATGACAAAATCAGCAACAATTAGAAACACGTTTGCTGGGCATTATCTCAGAGAGAGAGAGATAAAGTCAAGAGTCTGAAATATTCTCATCCTGTGAGGAAATCCTTCCAGTTCAGATTGGAGACACATTGCTGCAGTTGTACAAGCAAATTTGTATTGAAGTTGCTTATGGTGTATATGTTCAAATGACTACATCAGGGGCCACTGTTTTCAGGACTGCCCATTCAGCATATCCCTCCGACAATGGAATTGCTTAACATGCACTTTTCCAAATACCAAAAAAAATTAAACAAAAAAAGAGAGTAATTCCAAACTATCACATACCTATGGCAGTCATCATCACATGACCATTATGAGGTAGAAAAACAGATGTTTCAAGCATACTATTAAAACATTTTAAAGCAAGAAAGGATATTTATTTTCATTTTAAACAAATTATTTTTCCTTAGTGTCCTACTCTAGACCTAAGAATCTTAGATTTCAGGTTTTAGGTGTTTATAATGAATGTTTTAATAAATCTACTCTTTCTAAATTCTAAAATATCTGTGGACTATCATAACGTCAAGAATTGGAGAGGAATGTATTAGGAGCCCTTTAGACATCCTGACAGGACCTGATGTGTGATCCACAAAATTGGGCCTCCTGCCATACTACACATGGATGGTAGGAGTCATGTTTGTGGGATCCAGCATCAGATGCTATCATGCCTTATTGTCAGTATAGGGGGAGCCTGGGATTGCCATCTCGTCTCGGCCCCCCAGCACAGGCAAGTAGCAAGCTCCTGTAGCTGTGAGTCCCATAGCTGACTCTCAGTCTCAGCAGCCATGATGCTGCCAGAACCAACAGTCCTGCCAGCTGTGGGACTGTCCATCCAAGCAGCTGTGGGTTACTGCCGGGGCTAAGGGCCCCCTCAGCTGACAGGGCTGCCAGCCACGGGGGGAGACCCTTTCACACATGCAAATTAGAGCTAAATAGGAACCAGCTATAAAGTTATCACACATTTTCCAGCTCCAACTTTATAGCTAGTCGAGCCTCTTAATAGGATAATAGTTACTTTGAATGTGTACCTGGTCTAAATTACTTGTACAATTTACCAGTTAATTGCATAATACATGTAACCGCGGGGGGGGGGGGGGGTTACAGAAAGATGCTTAGAAGAGATGGAATGATTACTGTATTGGGAAAAAAAAACTTGGGCTGCAAATGGTCAGCAAATGCTTAGAAGAGATTAAATGATTACTATAGTGAAAAAAATCCCTCTCTTTGGTTTTTTGGCTAACATTTATAGCTCTTTTCAAAGGGATGTGTAACAGTGTAACTTTTCTAACCAGAAAAAGAAAGAGATTCAATGGTATCAAAGCAAGAACAAAACCAATCTGAATTTTTGGTTAAAACAAAGTAGGATAATGCTTATTCTTATGATTGCTTTAAAAAAAAGTAACATACATAGATGGAATTAACTGGATATTTAGGGAAAGCCACAGAAAATGAGTACTCAGGATATTGCAACTCAAAGTAGAAGTCTGAAAGGCCAACTCTCAGCTATTTTTTAAATTAAAAAATGACAGATTACTAAAACGGCCCTTAACAACAGTATCTTGCCTATAAAAGACTGTCATTTATCAGATTTATGCCTGCATTTTGAGCAAAGATATAGTATTCTGTGCATTTTAGGTTCATCATAATTTTTTCTCCTAGCTTTGTTGCAGAGCATTCTGAAGTTCATTAAATGTTTCTCTAGTCGCTGGGAAAGAAAACTAATCTGGTTTCAAACACAAATTAAAGAAGTTTGATACTTAGACCATCAACAAACAGTTGTTTTCATAACTAAATTAAGTCCTTTGACAATTCCTAAAAATAGACACTGATTTATGGAGGTCATTACATGGTATTAAAACAGTAAATAGAAACTTGATGAAAAATTTTAAAAACACAAATTCCAGTGTTCTAAGCATGAAAAAATGGGCACAGAAAACTAGTAAAGAAGTTGATATGTTATTTTCCTTGCAGTTTACAGCTAAAATAAATGACAAACATAAAAAGCAGGTTTCTTTTACTTACTGTGACTTACTGAGACACCATAAAAATTTTAATAATGCTACACTTCATTTTTCCTTGGCAAAGAGATGTTATAGGTGCCTAATATTTTTTCTGAACCATTCCATGGTTATGAACCAAAGATTTAGAACTGGATATGCAGCAAGTGAGGTATAAGCTTTAGAAACAGCTGTTCAATATTTTCTTACTAAAGTTAGATTTAAGTTATTTCCCAAAACATATTCATTGTTTGCATGTAATATAGCACTGATCTTTTATTACGTTCCAGCACCACAGGAAGGCTCCCAGAATCCTTTGCAGACCCTGTTTAACAAAGTCCACTGTGTTTTAAATATGTCTGACATATAGGAGGTTATACTTTCCTGATTCAAACAAGAAGCATAGTAATTTAGGGTCATTTCACCACTATTTTTAAGTCAGTGAGCATTTTACTAATGATTTTAGCAGTATGTGTATATGTATTCATAAGTTATCTGTACATACATGGCTAAGCCAGGAAGTTGTAGGGTTTTTCTCCTGGAATTTAGGTGGTTTGCCAAAAAGGTAAGACACAAATACACTGGAAAAGAACCTACATCAGTAGCTGTTTACAGCCAAACCGCGCCCCCCCCAACCAAACCATGCTACCTCCTGAGCAGATATGCCTCCAAAATTGCCTCTCTCAGCTAATTACATCTGCCCCTCAGCAGAAGTAACTGACCTGCCTGCAACATTGCACCAATGCAGCTGCACTACTTCTGGAAATGGTGTATAGGCACTTTCCAGTTCTGAGAGGAGAGCATTTGCAGCATTAGGAACCCCAACCCAGATTTTGCAAAGGTTAGTCACTTTACATGGCACTGAACTATTTGGCAGACACTTTCTTGGTGAAGCATTCCAATTAGCTGCTCTTACCTAGGCTAAAAAAATTCACTTTCAAAGTAGCAGAAGGTTCATCTCAGTAACAGGCTTCCACCCAGGAAACTCATCCTTTTTCATGATTTATAAGGCTTGTGGTCCACAAGATCCTTTTCACAGCCAAAGTAATTTATATGGAGTGGATGCAGAGCTTTCTTTTTTTAGCTTTGTTTTTTGTTTAAGGAAACCTTAAATTTATTTTATTTTTTTATCATCAAGTCAATTTGAATAAAAACATCAGCACTAAAGTTTTAAGATCTTGTTTAATATTTTATTTTCATAAGAAATTTAAGACATTCAACTGAAAAACTTAAAGCATTGTGTATAGTTATATACAATCCTTCACCAAACAGAGTAAGTAATCAATTGAACCTTATTATCCTGGACCCTGAGATGGGTCAACTGTGGCTTCAGGCTTCCTTTTCCAGGTCTGTCCTCCTCCTAGCTCAGAGGTTCCCTACCTATGGTGCTTCTTCTTCACTTTCCCCCTGTACTTCTGCTAACTGGGCTTTTTTTGAGTCCCAGTGCCATGCCCTCATTAGCCTTCACACAGCTGCAGCCCTTCGATTTAACTATCTTAGCTGCTTTCTCTTAAGTAGACAGGCGACCCTGTTGCAGACAGTTACCATGTATTGAAATCAGTGATTTTCCAAACGGACAGCATATATACTCCCCATTGGTAGGAGATGTCCAAGTTCTGAGACTTGTGGACATAGGCTCAGCCCAAACCATTGTGCAAGAATAGCTGCCCAATGTTCAGTTCGTGTGTGACCTGTATATATGGAGATACCCAGCCCTATCCTATTGCCAAGTTGCAGTTGGTGACTGGGGCCCAGACAGCCAGTTTGACAACAGTGGTAGCCTGCCATCTTTTCCACCTGGTGATAGTGGGACCCACTAACCAAGCTTTTGCACTGAGTAGCAAAGAGCAGATCAGATAAGGAACCACAAACTCTTCTCCAGCACTGACTCAGGCACAAATCCCCCTTCAATCCCAAGACCTTCAGAACCCAAGCCCTCCCGTGCTAAGAATGGCAAAGGACCCAGAAAAAAGCCCTCACAATAGAAAGGGGGTCAGGTAAGAGGTCCAGAAAGGGAGCTGAGGTCCAATGCAAGCTCAGTGGACTTGAGGAAAATGTAGAGGATGCAGGCTCCTCCCAAAATAAACCCTTCCCCCAACTTAGGAGAGAGTACCTGTTGGAGGAGGACCTGATTTTGTTCAGAGCCAGAGAGAACACCCAGTATTTGCTTCTTGTTTCTATGGTCAACTGGCCACAGTGAATGGGAAAGATGCTCAGAATCCCCGCTTTGAACTACATAAAGAGGTCCTAGTAAGGGTCATTAAGGACTAGGCTACTACAACCTGGAAACCCCAGTTGTTGACACTCAAGTCGACCAAACCAAGTCCTATATTTAGCACACAAAGTATGTTGGGTGGGCCACCTGGAAGTAAAGAAGACCCAGGAGAGGGTGCTTGCCTGGTTATTCTGGCTAGGGATCCATGAAGAAATTCAGAGGTACTGTCAATCCTATCCAGATTGTCAGTTGGTAGCCCCAGACAACAGGCCTCCCTAGTACCTCTACCTCTGGTTGGAACCCACTTTAAACTTGCGACAGTAGATATTGTAGGTCCTTTGGAACAGAGCACCAGAGGCTGCCACTTCATCATGGTCCTGGTAGACTATGTGACCTGCTATCTGGAGGCTGTAGCCCTTCAGAATACCTTAGCCCAGAGAGTGACAACAGAATTGTTGAAGATATACTCCCAGGTAGGGCTGCTATGAGAAATACTCACAAACCAAGGCACCATTTTTGTGTCTCAGCTGCTAGAGGAGGTGTGGTCCCTCCTGAGAGTTCACTCACTCCAAACCTCAGTTTCTACTCGCAGATGGATGGGTTAGTGGAATGGTTCAATCAGACTCTAAAGGGGATGTTCAAAAAGTTTGTGGGGCAGAATCCCGGAAGTGGGATACATTGTTACCATATTTACTTTGGCGATTCAAGAAGTTCCCTCCTCCTTAACACATTTCGCCATTCAAATTTTTGTATGGAAGATAACCCAGGGGCACACTAGAAATCCTCTGGAAGGCCTGGAAAACACAGGGGCTGCAAGCACAAAATGCTGTTCAATATATTCTTTGATTCTGGGAATGGCTGGACCTGGTAGGAACATTCATACAGGAAAATCTCTGCAATGCACAACAAGCCCAGAAACGACATTACAACTGAAATGCCTGACTCCAAGTATATCAAGCCAAAAATGGGGTCCTGTTGTTAGTCCCACTGGAGGAGAACAAGCTGATGGCCAAATGTCAGGGGCCCTATAATGTTGTAAGGTGAGTTGCAGAGATGGATTATGAGGTTTGCCTGACAGGGAGATGATGGGGAACCCAGTTATATTAAGGAAACCTTCTGACAACAACAGAAACAGGGGAGGGGACAGATACTCCTCAAAACCCAAACAGTAGTGTTGTCCTGGGAGAAAACCTGTTCAATGATCAGCTAACAGGGGAAAATCTGATTCTGTACAGACTTTTGGAAACTGAATGAGGTGTCAAAATTCGATACTTACCCGATGCCTCAAAGTGATGAATTACTGTGGTTTCATAGTTGTTAGGGCCTGGAAGAGACCTTACAGATAATCGAGTCCAGCCCCCCTGCACTTGGGCAGGAAAGACTGCTGGGATCAGATGAGCCCAGCAAGATGGGTGTCAAGACACTTTTTGAAAATCGCCAGCGGAAGGCAAAAAAAATAATAACATTATGATTTAATGAAACAGTACCGGCAGATTCCTCTAACCCCAGAATCCTGGGAGCTAATGGCATGTGCAACATCTTGGGGGCTCTATCAACTCCAGACTCTTCTTTTCCACAGTGCCCTAACCCCCTTCCAAAGGCTAGTGGATAAAGTGTTGCAACCACATAGTCAGTACACCGCTGCATATCTTGATGATGTACTTATACTCATGAGCACCTGGGGGGAACATCTCCAACAAGTCAGGGTGGTACTACACTCACTATGAACCACATGCCTTACAGCCAACCCAGCAAAATGCAGACTTAGCTATAAGCTACACTTTGGGCAATAGGCAAATCAAGCCCCTTATTAACAAGGTGAGGGCCTTTAATGAAAACCCCTGGTTTCCAAGACAAAAAAGCAGTTGAACTCCTTTCTTGCACTAGCTAGTTGTTACTGATGATTTATTCCTTGTTTCTCTGCTATATCTGTCCCTCTGATCAACAAAATACACAACAGTACACCTTGGGTGATACAGTGGACCAGGTGTGCGAGAGACATTTGGAGAGATTAAAAGGAAACTATGCATAGTGCTTGTACTGGGCAGCTTGGATTTTGAATACTAGTGCACTGTACAGACAAATGCCTCAGAGAGAGGTCTTGGAGCCATTCTGTCTTAGAACTTCAAGCATGGTGAACATCTAATCTTGTATATAACCCAAAAGCTCCCACCCCAAGAGCAGAAGTATTCAGTAAACGAAAAAGAATGCCTTGCTATTAAGTGGGCAGTTGAGGCTCTATGTAATTACCTCCTAGGAGCCCCCTTTACACTGGTGACAGATCATGCACCTCTATCCCAGTTGAAGACAACGTGGAATACCAACTCCAAGCTTGCGCCTTCATTCTTGGCTTTGCAGTCATATGCATTTGAGATCATTTCAAGATGACAACAAAGTTTTTTTTATCAGTATTCTTCCTTGGAGATTAAGCAATGTTTTTAATGAAAGAAGTGCATCTTGATCACTCAAACCTGTTTAGAGCTCTGTGTTATCTTTATCTCTGTTTGAAAACAGTGAAATCATTTACTTAAGGTCTTGAGTCAGTTTAGATTGCTTGGGGCCTCACTTGTAGTCAGTTACTTGATTATACAGGTTACATAAGGTTACTTTTGAAAATAAGAGTTACCTTTAGCTTGCTATAGTCTCTGCCAGATTTCAGAGGTTTGTTTGGAAAAGGATTTGACATGCATGCTCTTTCCTGCTCAGAACTGGCAGAGCAAACCTAATATCACAAGCGTGCTACATCAAAGGCTGTGTGGCCTTATCCCTTTTTTGGTGGAGGAGAGGGGGATATTTTTTAAGATTCTCTTCCTATCCTGTGAACATGCTTGATGAAGCAAAACCTGTAAAATATAGGTATATAACATTACTCACAGATCTACACAGGCAATATATGCCAAACATCAATCTGCTTGTTTGTTTTTCTTTTAAATACCCATGCTAATTTTCAAAAGTGTCTTTCATGCCTTCAATTTCAAATTGCAGATGGGTTGGATTTATATGTGGTTGAATTAATTATCACAAAAGCAAGGCACCCATGGAATGAAAATTGTAGAATTCTGATTTATGTGTCATAGGGTCCATAATACTTATTTTACTTCTCACTGAGCGCATCTACACAAGATGTTTACCACACAGTTGACTAATTAACTGTGCAGTAAACATCTCAGCGTCTACACGTGTGCCCTTACTGGGGTGCATGAAACTAAAAAACTCCGGAGCATGGTAGTCTTATAGGATAGGGACAGAAATTACACATAAACCAGTATAAGTGATCAAAAAATAGTTCAAATCTGTAACACAACAGAAGTTCAGTGAACATACACTGCTTTCAAAATGGTCAAAGTCATTTTAAGGTAAACCTGAATGGATGTAGTATCAGACTTAAGCAATTTAGGTTAAATCGGTTTATTGAACTTTTGTCCCATATCCCCTCCAGTTTCAAGATACCTCACAGCTCCCCAGCATCCCAGGATGCTTTGCGCCTTCCCCACAGACCCCTCACAGGGTAGGCAGGCTAGGCTTGGCCCAAGCTGTCTGCTCCAGCTCAGCAGGGAGGCATGCTGTAGCACCCTCCGGCTTCTGACCCGGACCGCTGCAGGCATGGTGGCTGCGTTTCTAGAATCAAAAGTGAGTGTCTGTTCATTTGCTCATTGGTTCAATTTCTGCAGTTTAGATTAACCTGCAAAGAATGAATTAATTCAGCCTCAGGCTTTCTGACTGTCTGCACTTAGCCATAAAATACAAGTAACTATCCTGCTGGGGACTTTTTTCATGCACAGCAGTGCATGTGTAGATGTTGCTCTGGCTGGCTAGGGCATGGGGTACTTCAGTGCAGGGCTAGCCGGCAGGCAGCCCTGGTGCTGAAGCACCCTCATGCCCCAGCCAGCCCTGCCCCCGCCTCCTTCCCACCGCCCTACAGTGCACATGGAGCCCCACTGGAGCAGCCCTGGGTTGGCTGCTAGGACAGGGCTCCATCTATTGCGGATGGGGGGGGGGCTGGGAGGGGAGCTGGCTAGAGCACAAGGGTGCTTCAGCACGAGGGCTGCTTCCAGCTAACCCCACACTAAAGCACCCTCATGCCCCAGTCGGGCCCTTCGTAGCATATGGAGCCAGAGATGTGGGTTTTCCAGAAAAATGCCCTAGAGTGTGATCTGATTTAGCATGTTTATTTGACTTATATTTACTAAACAAAATTAAAAAAGTACCCCCATGTTAATTTTATGTCCCAACAGCCACAAGTATTTG
The DNA here is from genome assembly GCF_030867095.1 of Alligator mississippiensis. NCBI lineage: Eukaryota > Metazoa > Chordata > Crocodylia > Alligatoridae > Alligator > Alligator mississippiensis. The sequence goes on from NC_081825.1 coordinate 83,643,775, forward strand.
AACTGAAATATTTTATTAGGAAAAAAATTAAATACAGCACTCTTAATGTGGTTTAAATGTTACATTCAAACACATTTAAAGCTTTATGTGGAAATAAATTATTTTTATTGGAATACTTATAACAATTTAAAGACAATACACAATAGCATGTACCCTTACAATGTTCCCTTACATTGTTTGTTTAAATTTAAGAAAAAAACCGAAGGCACTGAAAACTGTTGACACTAATTTTAGCATACCCAAAGAACTGTGCATTATATGCCATGGTTATCCGCTCATCTACTTCAACAGAGTTTAACTCTTTTCCACTGAGGTCATTGCGGCACCTCCAGTTTCACTGCCACTATCTGTAGAACCACTTGCACTATTTATTAGCTCCATTTCAGAATCAGATTGAGGCAAATCTGATTCAGAACTACTTGAAACACATTCTCTTTTGCTAAAGGATGGTTTTACCAATGAGTCTATGGGCAAGGGCAACTAACTTATCATCGCACTGCATCTTCTTCACTAATTGTGCTTCTGACTGATTCTACAGAAGCAAGAGATTTTGACAAATAGAAACAAGCTTAGCGGTACATTCATTTTTTAGTCTATTCCTTTTTTTGTCTTTATTGAGCTGAAAGCCTTCCAGTTCTGTTCACAAGAAGCTGCTGTTGGTGGAATGCTTAGGATCCTTAGAGCAATCCTTGACAACACTTGGGTGGTATAGCATCCCTTCTACTACGTGAGAGGAGACATATTCTCTTCTGCCTGCCAAATGATGTCTTTGCTCCAAAGTTTTTCTTTTGCATGGTACTTGGCAATGTCTGTCATCATGGCTATTTTGTTAATGTTGGGGACATTCTTAGCTACTTTCATAATTGTATCAAGAGCAGTAGATAATTCATCTTCTGATAAATATTGTCCTCTGTGTTGAGGATCCAAAAGGTTTGCTGCCAGATGAACTGGATGAAAGCAAAACTCAGATCTCTTAGTAAACAGTTTTAATTCTTTTTTGGATAGAGGTGAAGGCAGCAAAAGCTCAATTAGATTTTCATTCAGTTGTCTGGATATCTATGGACTATTTGAAAGGCTTAGTGCATCTCCTTCACGTTTCTTGACAGCCACTGAAACTGGTAGTAGCAAATTGAATGCTCCTTGAACTCAAACCCAGCACACACTGTTGTCACGAACCTGCTTCCGAATGTGCATGGGAATAATCTGGCATATTGTGTCATCTATTGAAACACACTGCAAACAGTTCTTTGTGCACAGCAAACTGTGTAAACACTTTGTAGCCGAGCCCCATCTAGTTCAAGCTAATGTCTCATCTGCTTTTCTTGATCTTCTCTTGACATTTTGTCCACAAAGCTTGATAAAAAGTTTGACTATCTTGAACAGCTGCTCATGGTGGATCTCGTACCTGGTGACAGTGAACTTGAAAGCGAGGATCCTGCTTCTTCTTCCCCCAGGCCTGGCAGCTCAATGTTTTCATTTTCCATTTTTTGCAAATCTGCTATTTCACTTGAGCTACCAAGTTCCTGTGACAAAAGGGGGAAACAATGTTTATTTCAGCCTATTCTAGTCTGGCCTCATCCATCAGATGGAGAAGGAGAAGTGGCAGGGAGCTTGCTTCCCTCCTCCCTGCCAGAAAGAACACTGTGCTGCTCAAATTGCCACTCAGTTGCCCTGGGACTGAAAAGCCAAATTCATAGATTCATAGATTTTAGGATCGGAAGGGACCTCAATAGATCATCGAGTCTGACCCTCTGCATAAGCAGGAAAGAATGCTGGGTCTAGATGACCCCAGCTAGATGCTCATCTAACCTCCTCTTGAAGACCCCCAGGGTAGGGGAGAGCACCACCTCCCTTGGGAGCCCGTTCCAGACCTTGGCCACTCGAACTGTGAAGAAGTTCTTCCTAATGTCCAATCTAAGTCTGCTCTCTGCTAGCTTGTGGCCATTATTTCTTGTAACCCCCGGGGGTGCCTTGGTGAATAAATACTCACCAATTCCCTTCTGTGCCCTTGTGATGAACTTATAGGCGGCCACAAGGTCGCCTCTCAACCTTCTCTTGCGGAGGCTGAAAAGGTCCAGTTTCTCTAGTCTCTCCTCGTAGGGTGTGGACTGCAGGCCCTTAACCATACGAGTGGCCCTTCTCTGGACCCTCTCCAGGTTATCCGCATCCCTCTTGAATTGCGGTGCCCAGAATTGCACGCAGTACTCCAACTGCAGTCTGACCAGCGCCCGATAGAGGGGGGAAGTATCACCTCCTTGGACCTATTTGTCATGCATCTGCTGATGCACGATAAAGTGCCATTGGCTTTTTTGATGGCTTCGTCACACTGCTGACTCATGTTCATCTTGGAGTCCACTAGGACTCCAAGATCCCTTTCCACTTCTGTGCCACCCAGCAGATCATTCCCTAGGCTGTAGGTGTGCTGGACATTTTTCCTCCCTAGGTGCAGCACTTTGCATTTCTCCTTGTTGAACTGCATTCTGTTGTTTTCTGCCCACTTGTCCAACCTGTCCAGATCTGCTTGCAGCTGTTCCCTGCCCTCCGGCATGTCCACTTCTCCCCATAGCTTTGTGTCATCTGCAAACTTGGACAGAGTACATTTGACTCCCTCGTCCAAGTCACTGATGAAGACATTAAAGAGTATCGGTCCAAGGACCGAACCCTGCGGGACCCCACTGCCCACACCCTTCCAGGTCGAAACCGACCCATCCACCACGACTCTCTGGGTGCGACCCTCCAGCCAATTCGCCACCCACTGGACTGTGTAGTCATCCAAGTCACAGCCTCTTTACTTGTTCACCAGTATGGGGTGGGATACCGCATCGAAGGCCTTCCTGAAGTCTAAGTATACGACATCCACCCCTCCTCCTGTGTCCAGGCGTTTCGTAACCTGGTCATAGAAAGAAACGAGATTGGTCAGGCACGATCTGCCTGCCACAAACCCGTGCTGATTTCCCCTCAGCATAATTTGTCCTGCCGGGCTCTCACAAATGTGAGCCTTGATAATTTTTTCAAAGACTGTGCCAAGGATGGAGGTGAGACTGACTGGCCTATAGTTGCCTGGGTCCTCCTTCCTCCCCTTTTTGAAAATGGGGACCACGTTGGCCCTTTTCTAGTCCTCCAGGACTTGGCCCGTGCGCCACGAGCGTTCAAATATTCCCACCAGTGGCTCTGCAATGATGTCGGCCAGTGCCTTCAGCACCCTCGGATGGAGCTCATCCGGGCCTGCCGACTTAAAGGCATCCAGTTCTTCTAAGTGACTCTGCACCGTCTCAGGGTCTACGCATGGAAGTCTGGCACCTTGCTGCTGCCTCTCTACAACCCCAGTGAGAGACTTGTCATGCCCCTCACTTAGGAACACTGAGGCAAACAACTCGTTGAGGAGTTCAGCCTTGTCCCCCCTGTCTGTCACCAATTGTTTCTGCCAAAGGGAAGTATAGTCTGGTCTCTGCCATCAACCAGAGGACTAAGCTCACTCTGCTGGGTTGAAATAATTAACTATTTATCTATTATGTAATTAAAAAAAAAATTAAGCCAAAGCAACTTTGGGTGCTTAGTGTGAGCAGAAAAGCAGGAGACAAATATTTTAAATAAATAAAGTAGGCCTCGCTGTCACCTCATCTCCTGGCCCTGGATCATGAGGGTGGAGTCCAGGACATGGCTCTTCTGCCTGCCGTCGATATGCAGGGAGATGCACTTGGTGACGGTGAAGCACAGGCCCATCCACCTGGGTGCCTCTGGCCCCTTGGTCCTCTGCCACCTGGGCTGCTCTGACCGGGCTCTATGTGCTGAGAATGAAAACTCTGGAGCAATAGTTTTTTGCTCCTAGGAACACATTCTAATGGTGTGCCCAGGGGCAAAAAACTCCAGAGCAATAAGCTCTGGAGTTTATTTGTGAGCATTAACTGCATGTGTAGATTGCTCCACTATGGCCAGCAGGGGCAAACAACATGCTGGCATGCATCAACCGACACAACTCGTGTAAAACTAAGGAAGCGATACTCCCACTGTACTCAGCACTGGTGAGAACACAGTTGGAGTACCGCATCCAGTTCTGGGTGCTGCACTTCAATAAGGATGTGGAAAAACTTGAGAGGGTCCAGAGAAGAGCCACCTGTATGATCATGGACTTGCAAGGCACGACATACAAGGAAAGGCTGAGGGACTTAAGCCTCTTTAGCCTAAAGAAGAGAAGGTTGAGAGGGGACTTGATAGCAGCTTACCACTATATCAAAGGAGTGCATCAGGAGCTCGGTGAACAACTGTTCACTAGGGCATGCCTGGGGAAGACCAGGACCAATAGATATAAACTGGAAGGTCACTTCAGGCTTAATACCAGTAAAAACTCCTTCACAGTCAGGGTGACTGTGGAATAAATTCCCTCCAAATGTGATGCAGTCACCTACCCTGGAGGTTTTCAAAAGGAGGCTAGACAGTCACCTTGCTGGGGTCACTTAACCCCAGTTGTCTTCCTGCCTAGAGCGGGGGGGGGGGGGGAGCTGGACCCAATGATCTGCAAGGTCCCTTCCAGCCCCAAACAATCTATGAATCTATGAAACAATGTTTGGAAACATTATTGACAACTTGTCTTCATATGTCCCTTCTTGATATCAAGCAATAACAGGATAGCTCTTTTCCAGCACAGCAGGATGGAGACTTTAGCTGTTGGCTCCCTTCTCTAAACTACAGGAACTGGCCATAATTTTTTTTTAACGTCAGACTTATGGCCCCTCGTAAAAGCAGTTCTTCAGGTATTGGAGAACAGCCTGCATATTTAACTTGTTAGAAATCAGAATAACAGACTGTTATGTTCCTACAGTTACATAACAATTGCCTTCTCTACACAGTTCATAGCAGGAAGCCTTAAATGTGTTAATAACCCACAGTAAAAAGAGTCCTTGATAAGAATCAGCTAGAGCTAAAAAGTGTTCTTGAGTGTCTAGTTAGGAGGTGTAATTCTACCTAGTTCTCATGTCAGTCACTTTGATAAATTTGTATCCCATCTTTTTCTTATAATCTTACCATTCTATTTTAATGAAATTAACTAGGTAATATATACGTATTTGTGTACATAAGCATAGATTGAAAATAATATGGTATTATATGAATGTCTCTTTTGCTGTTTCAGTCTGCCATTCATTTGTTCTCTCTTCTTCACATGCACCAGTTCATCAAAAGATTTTTACAAAACTATTTTCTATACAGTACCAAAACTTTATACTGTGTTCTCATTAAATGTGTAAACTTGTATCATGAAAGCAGAGTTACAGTAAGTTACAATGCATAAGCAAAACTGATTAGGTAATTCTTGGGAAAGTATTGGCAGTAAAAACTACAAAAGAATACTTAACCCTTTTTGCACCCCAAAATAATATTTTTCATTTTCTTTCAGATGGAACCTGTTGTTAGGTCTTGTCAAGCAAACCACCAACTATAAAAACAACAATCAAACCAACTGTAATCTTGAACAAGTAAGTGTTCTAATGTAAAACGTTGGTTGATAGCATCACGATTTTCAGAGTTAAAAGCAAAAATTGATATAGGAGTAGTTGTTTTTTTCCCCCAATGAAACACAGGAACCATTGGCTTCTAAGCGTAGTGAAAAACAGAAATTTAGGACATCTTAGTTAATTAACTGATGACGATATAGCAATACCTGCAACACAAATACTTCAGCTATTGGTACCATTACAAGGAACAGAAGTGAAAGAACAGATCTGAATGAAGTATAAATCTGATTCAGCATATCTTTCAGCAATACTGTAAGAAATAATAAATGCAGACTAGCCACTGAGAGATAATACAATGAAAAAATAAAGCTCCTGATGGCATTCATCAACTATACTGACTTCACCCATTCTGGTGTTTATCTAGAACAAATATTCAATGAGAAAACATTTTCCAATCTGGGTACCCACACAATATCAAGCTATTCTGGAGGTATTAGGAGATTAGAAATGGGAACATTTCTGAAAAGGAATTTCCTATGTATTTTCAAAATACCATAACATATAACACCACCTTTTCTGATTTTTTTCCAATTTTCCAGAAAACTCACATGATGGGAGATGTGTCATACATCACTTCAAGGAGGTCTGTTAATTCGTTGTAAATTTAAGTGTGGAATTAAAATGAGGATTATAATGGGAAATTAATATCAATCTTATATGCTGTTAGTGACACATAATTACTGTAACTGTAGCCATTCATAAAATCTTGTATTTAGTAGTATAAAAAGTCTAGTAATACTCCTTTGCTTCTATTGCCTTTATTCTCTATTAATAATCCCAAAAGAGAAGTAATTTGGCTAAAGAAAGAGAATGGTATTCAGAATTAGCAACTGAACTGATGAGTTTATTGGGTTATCTTTCTGTTATTGAATTAGCTGACTGATCTTTGAACTTCAGTCTACCCATGTGCAGAAAAGTTGTACTACACTTACCCACTTCTCAGGAAGATTATGAACCTGTGTATTTTGTGGCATGCTGACATTCTTAGATAATGCAATGCTGGTTTAATCCTGATGTCAGTGTAGTCAAAACCTCACTGATATCAGCTTCCTTGCCTCCCAAGGTCATCAGTTAATATGCCTATTTTGCTTCAGATGATGTCAACTGGAGAAAAATTAAGCCTGTTAGTTGATGGTCTAGGAAGGCAAGGTATGGAAATTAATAACAAAGTAAAATATTTAAATCTACTGACTGTTTTCTGCTATACAAGATCTACAAATATGTTGTGTAGATAACTACTTCCACACCTGCAATTTATAATAGATTTGTAAAATTATTAATTTACAAGCATTGTATTCCTTTCTAATCTCAGGGGATGATCTGACTAAGTGTCACTTAGATTAGAAGTCTTTACCTGAAAAGCAAGTCTGCAATGTCACTCAGGATCTACTCCAGACAATGAGGGAGATAAACAAACAAACAAACAAGGGGACAGTTAACCATTCTACTGCAGATCTTTGTTTAATTAGCATTGTTCATCTTGAATTAGTTAAAACCTGAAAACTCTACTGTACTCATTTGGGGACTAAATATCTCAAACTGTGTTCAACTCAAATTTCTAATTTAACAGATTGTTTTGGAAAAGTTCACCAACAAAACCTACATGATTCTTATCCACATCATAAATTTTTAAATAGATGAACTGTAAACAGAATTTATCATATGATGTATATGATATGACATATTTGGAAGATATTTCACTTAGATATGAACTTTAAATGTTACCTATTATTTTCTGTGAAATGACAAGTTGAAAATTATAGATATTTAAAATTTGAAGATAAAAAAAACAAAAAAAATCTTTGGAATAATCACTCTCTGGAAGATAAAAATGTTTATTTCCAATAATATAAGTAATGAGCATTTAATAATAAAATAAAAAGCATTTGATTTGATTAAAGTGGATCACTGAATGAAGAAAAGGAAAATGTTGAGTGGAGAAAAAAGCTGTGCATACTTTCTTTTTTAAAAGTAGAAACCCTGTGAACAGGCAGATTAATTTGTTATTCATTAAGCATTGCTTGTGGTATATCAGTGGAAGTCCATGTTGCTTTACTTGGCTTCTTAGATTTGATGTTATTGCTCAAGCTCAACTACCTTAATAACTGCATGACTTCAAAAAACCAAAAGTAACGAACTAGCATACCGCAGCTAATATATCTCAGCACTATGCTACCTGAGCTCTTTTGGCACATGCCACTTCCCAATATTCCTCTACCTCATATACCATTGCAGCCCATATTCTACCTCACTGATCTAATAATGGTCAGAGTATTGTTGTCGAAGCACATGAAGTCCCTAAATCTACAATGAGTAGAAACAGAACTCTATTCCTGAACTTTGGAAGGATTACGAATAGGGACAGGCTTCTGCCAACAAAAATGCTAAAGCAGAGTCAGAGACCTCAAAAAGTGCCAGGTGCTGCTCAAAACGTAGCCTTTTACAGGCCATGCAGAATACTGCAGTAGGTTCCTACTGTTTGCTTCTTTGACCATCCTCTTTCATATGGAGGAATGTGTTAGGACTGCAGCTGCCAAGTCAGCAGGGAAAGAATGTTAATTATTTTTCCCATTGTTCTCCACTGTTACTGCTAAATAACACCACCCCCCCACCCCAAAAATAAAAACCTCAAGCCAAACAAGTCCTAAATTAAGAAAATGGATACAGACAAGACTATGAAAAAAAACCCTGCAAAAGGACTTGGACAGCAGATGTACTGCATGAGATGGACACAGATACAACCCAAGTGATTCCTGTTAATCTTTCCAAATATACCTCATGCATATTAGATTATCAGATAGTCATTCCTTTCAGGCCCCTGACCAGACTTTAGCAGAAATAAAGAAAGTGAAGATAATCAAGAATCTAGAGAAGGTACCTTACTGAGACCAGTACACGAAAGAACATGGATGGATCTAGAATTTTGAAAAGAGGGGTGTAGATGGTGCAGTGCATCATCACATATAAAACAATAGTTAAAAATAAACCAGAAGCTTTACTAATAATGCTAGGGGCCTAGAGCTGTATTATTCAGTTTAAGACTGAAGCAGAAACAAATATAACTTCATTGGAATGAGTTGAAAACAATCTACAGGGCTGTGAAATAGGAGCTTCATTACCAGGAGCAGCTAAGAAACAGAAGAACTGCAGAACAAAGGATTGGTGGAACCTCAAGACCATTAAAAGGAAAAGGATCATTAACACTTGTGGAATGAAGAGTTTAGAAGGGATCAGGTAGATTCTAATAAGACAAAATCAGTTGTCTCCTTCAGCACTCTCTCAGCAGCTGCCACTGCCAGGCACTTGGTTTCAAACTTTGGGAGCAGCAGAAATCAAAGGGGGAGAGGTACCAGAGCACCCCCACTGGATCCACCCCGAGCAAGAATAGTGTATACTATTTTATAACTGATTTTCATAATCAGGTTAATCATAATCATTTATTGTACTGCAATCTCTCCTAAAATATTAGGCATATGCACAGGACTATAATACACAATAACTAAATTTTGAGATGTTAGATAAAGACAAGTTTTCTTCAGTTCATTATTTGTACTGGAGTTTCCACTGGATGTGCTCAAAATGAGAAACAGTTGTTTTAGTAGCAATAAGAAAATTCCTCCTGTTTGATATCTAGTGAAATTATAATTGATTCACTTTTGTAGACATGCCTAACACTGGAGCTCTAGTCCTGCACAGGCTGTGTAAACTTCTGCATTTATACAAGTCCTCTTCAGGAAGACATAGATTTCATAGACATTAAGGCTGGAAGGGACCTCGGAAGATCACTGAGTCAAGGCCCCGTGCCCAAGGGGCAGGAAGTCAGCTGGGGTCATAGGATCCCAGCAAGATAAACATCCAAATTTCTCTTGAAGGTGTTCAATGTAGGTGCTTGAACCACCCCTGGTGGCAGGATATTCCAGACCTTGGGGGCTCAGACAGTAGGCTATTCCAGACCTCGGAGGACATGGAAAATCAGGCATAGATTTGCATCCTTGTCACTGGTTACTCAAGCTGAAAAATGTTAAATGATCTAGTTTAGATCAGAAATTACTGAAGATAAAAATATCTGTACTACAGAATCACAGAATAATAGAAAATTAGGGTTGGAAGGGACCTCAGGAGGTCTAGTCCAAACCCTTGCTCAAAGCAGGACCATCCCCAACTAGATCATCCCAGCTAAGGCTTTGTCTAGCCGGGTCTTAAAAACAGCAAAGGATGGAGATTCCACCACCTCTCTAGGTAACCCATTCCAGTACTTTACCACCCCTCTAGTGAGAAAATTCTTCCTAATATCCAACATAAACTTCCCTTGTTGCAACTCAAGACCCTTGCTCCTTCTTCTGTCATCTGCCATCACTGAGAACAGTCTAGCTCAGGGGAAAGCAAGATACAGCCTGCAGGCCACATCCACCCCGCCAAGCACTTTCATCCAGCCTGCAGCATTCACTAACAAATTGTACCCTGCCCAGCCCTTCCACACACAAGGGTGGGAGCGAGGCACCCACATATACACAGCCCCAGCCAACATACCCTACTGTGGGTGGAAGGGCCTGGCCTAGCCAGCACGCAGCTTCCGGGTAGGGCTGCTGCTGCCACTGCTGCAGCTGCCAGGGGAATGTGCTCGAATTCCCCAGTGTCCCACTTGCTCTGGGCACCAGGTAGGGAAGCAGCGAGGGTGGGAGGCAGAGCTACAGCTGGGTGGGAGTGCGGAGCATGGGGCTGGGGCTAGCGGCAGTACAGAGTCTGTACCCAGGGAGGCGGCAACAGCGTGGAGCTCAGGTGGGCAGGGTGTGGGTGTGAGGGAGATTGAGGGTGTGTGGAGACCCCCCCACCCCCTCCAGTCCATCCATTGTGCACAGCCCTGTCAGGCAGCAGCAACAGAAGGTGGGGGTGCTGAATATTGGGATGGTTTGTTCCTGCACTCTCAGTAAGGTTTCTTTAAAATACAGCTAGCTCTCATGGACTTGTTTCCCTCTCAGGCTGGCCTCCCAGGGGATCCTGCGCATAATGTCTCTAAGTAAGTTGAAGCCTGCTTTTCTGAAGTCCAAGGTCTGTATTCTGCTGCTCTCTTTACTTCCTTTCCTCAGGATCCTGAACTCAATCATCTTACGGTTGCTGGTTCCTCAAGTTGCCATCCATTGCTACATTCTCCACAAATACTTCCCTGTTTGTGAGCAGCAGGTCAAGAAGAGCTTGGCCCCTAGTTGGCCTCTCCAGCACTTGCACCAGCAAGTTGTCCCCAACACTCTCCAAAAACTTCCTGAATTACCTGGTCTATGGTCCAAATTTTTTTAAAGAAATATTCCAGCAAGCCCTGAAGCTGGTACAGGAAAGGTCATGCATGCTCCATGAAGCAAAGGGTACTGGCATGGGTCATGTGCTGATGTGGCAATCCACAAGACCAGCCTTTTGTGCTGGTCTGCATGGCCTGATCCAAACCAGCTTTGGTGTCAGTGCACAGAGCCAATCCAGAAGGGCGCAACATGCAGCCCCACATCCCAGACTGACTCCCTGTGCTGTGTGCAAGATGCATGGTGCCAGGTTCAGCCCACACACCACACAGCAAGCACAGCTGAGCCCAGTGGGTGGCGTCAGTTTAGTGACCCACAGGCCAGGTCCACAGCTTGGATCTAGCCCCTCGATCGTATGTTTGACACCCCTGATCTAGAGAAATTAAAAATAAGGGCAATAATAGAAAATCTAAAACCACCCCAAGAACAGCATATAAAACAAAGCAAAAAGAACAGATTTAGGAAAGAAATGAGTTAAGGACAAGAGTAATATAAAAAGTACATTATACAAATCACCATAAGAATATCCCTTAAAATCTCAAAATTATACAAAATAAGTTTTCAGGTATGCTCAGTCATGGCTGAGAAATCATGAATACGACCAGTTCAAGATCATTATACTAATAGGGTGGATTTAAAAAAAACCCAAACATTGCCAGGCTCTTGAGGACTTAATCCACTGGTTCCCTTCCTTGTTTGTCTTCTGTAAATTCTTGCCACTCTGAAATATTTATTTGTATTGGGAAAAACAATCTTTCCTTTGTTCCTGTCCTTGTCCCTTGGTCTCTCACTTGCTGTGAACTTACCTATGTCTGTCTGTATTTTACATATCTATGAGCATCATTCAAACATTTGATTTCCCAATATGGGAAAATGGAAAACCATGGATAGATTGTACCCCACAGCTTCTGGAAAAGAGAAGGCGATTCATGAAGAACTATAGTAGTATTATAGCACTGATAATGGAAAATAAACTCTCAATATTTATTAGACTTCACTATTAATATTTGGGGCCTAATAAGAAAATTAATTCCTTCATCTATTAGCACAGTTACCGCAAAACATTTCTGATGTTGCATTTTGAAAGTGACGAACAGAACTAATGGTTCACTGAAGGGCTTTTACACACAAATGAAAAAAATCTCAGTTTTGAAAGATTCTAGGATACCGCAATTAAATGAAGTTAGTTTTCTCTACTGTAACTAAATGCTATGTATACATGTGACTCACTGACATAGAAAATAAATGAAGGTCACTGTAAAAGCAACTTTTGCAGGTTTTTCACTTTTTCCTGAATGGCCTTTCTTTGCTCAGGAGATTAATATGTTTGAACAGTCTAGGCTTTCCATTACAGCAGAATAGAGAAGCAAAAGAGCTACCTCATGTTTTAGTTATTCTAAGTAATTTTTTTAAAAATAAGATAGATAGAAGACAACTATTTCTACAAAAAAAAATCTCTTACAGAGATAGGGAGGAATCCTTTCCAGGGATTTTTTCACTTGTTCATAAGCCAAAAGTGCTGCTCATCAGGCAGTTAAGATAAACAAGAATATTTTTTTTCTAGATTGTCACTGCTATGATTGGTATTTCTTCCATTTTTGGTCTTCCAAAAATATGTCTACAGATACAACAGGAACAGAATAAACTGCCATCCAGAGATTGATTTGGCTTTGTTGAAATGAATAACCCTGGGAGTAGAGCACTAAAATTGACATAGAATCAAACAATATAGGGTGAAAGTAATCAAGCCCATATTATTTTTTCATTTTTCTTTAGAAAAAAAATCTCGGTTAGAAAAAGGTCACTTACGTCAATATATTATTTTCTGCAAACTGATTTGTACAGTTTTTTAATACAGATACTAATTAAACAGCACTATAAGATGGAAAACAGATGTCATTGAAAATGCTAAACAGATTTTAATGGCCACTAGCCCATTTTCTTAAGCTCATTTTCAGTTGCTGCTATCGCCCTTTGTACTTATATTCATGAGCTGTAATAATGGGATGATTTACATCAATTGAAACTGGCCAAAGAATATCTACACAATACGATACACAACTGGGAATAAACCAAGGAGTATCTTGAATACGCTTTCAGATTCCTTGTCTCTTTCTTCTTCTTTGTTAATGTCCAGTAATTTTACTGGTAATCTTGCACTTGATTGTGAACCTTGAAACCATCCATTTGGCAACAAAAGCCCCAAAACACTGCACTGATGAGCAACAAACTAGAAGAGACAGAAGAAGAGCAACAGCCACAAACTAGAAGAGCTACAAGAAAATATTCAGAATTAACTAATATTATATGGTCTCATCACCATAATAATTTTTGATAGTCTCCTTTTCCCTCTTCTCTAGTGCGTGTGACCCCCAGAAGTACTTTTAATTATAATGTAAACTGAGAAGTCTAGGGTCTCAAACCGAGAAGTCTGTAATTCAAACTGAAAAGTCTAGGGTCTTCCATCCTACAGATGGAATAGGATGTCTAACTATAGATGTCTAATCAAGATCTTAGCATGCTCTGCTTAAGTCCATGAAAAACCATTAATGCAAAAGATATTTTTGGATTAATAGAACCTCTTCCTCCTTGGATTAAGATAAAAGCTGTTACAAAAAGAAGATGTGTTAATGGTTTGTCAGGGACTAGAATAGGGTCCTTAAAGACCTACATGCCTAGGCCCACTAAGAGATGCCTAACAAGTGGAATAGGGTCTAACAGTACCCAAATAATACAAAACATAGGTTATCTTAGGGTTAGAGTTCAAAATAACCTTCCTGATAAGTATTCTGTGTGGACTTCATTCTTTTTTCTCTCTCACTTGACTAAAACATTTACTTGCTTTTTGTTTCATTTCCTGGTGCTCAGTGTCCATGAGGTAAGCTTCAAACTCAAAAAAGCAAGGAGTTACATAAGTGTATTATTAGACATTTTGCCCACTAACAAGTTGAGAAACCCAAAACAGAAGGTATATTTAAGTTTACCTTCCAAAGAGGTTTCTGCCAAATCTCTGTATAAAGTAACAGCTGCTTGTCAAGAAATAAGCAACTGGGCATACCCAACTAAACAGAGGAAACTCTAGAAATCAATATATTTTTTAAAAAGTACATTATAAACATCTTACTTCTCAGGGCCTTGATGAAATGTTAATATTTTACAATTTTCAATGCATTTAAAGATTCCATTTAATATAGCAGGGGTTATCATAATACTATGCTATTGAATGTGCTTAATGAAAAACATAGAAAAGGTCAATAAACTCTGAGTTATGAATAGGAAACTAAAAAAGCTCCAAAAAAGTGAGGTCATTTTTGTTCATTCAATATATATCATATTTTAATCACTATCAGGTCACATATTTGGAACCTCGTATAAATAAATCACTCATGCTACTTTCTTAGAAAAGTGTTCTTCTGTGAGTGTATGATTTTTCCTAAGTTTTATCTAACTAAATTATTTTTGTATAGCAGAATATGGGAGAATACACCTTGGGGTAAGTAAGCATACAACAAGAGAACAAATCTCATTAAATTATTTATGCTTTGCATTTTCCGAGCTCTAGTTTTACTGAACAAAGTTTTCCAAATTAAATGTTTTTTATTAAAGATGCAATTTTGTCCTTATCCATTAATTGTCAAGCAGTATGTTTGCAAGATCTCTAAACAGCTGAGTGTGCTCTTAAACTGTCAGCAGTTAGTAAGAGTGAGTGTGTGTGGATCATTGTCATCTATGGGGAGATGGAAATTAGTCTACTGAAGTAAAATCAAAGTGGTAACGAAATCCCAGCTTTGACTAACATATGACTCCCTGCTTTAAGATGTGTATTCCAAAGCAGTTAAGCAAGACCTGGATGAGTATGCAAGGCTCACTGCTAACATAAATCTGGCTACAGATTCAAGAATGAATTACAATAGAACTGGCTGTACAACTCTCGGGTTGAATGTCAGAATCTCCAAGTAATTTGGGAAGGCGTGTAAAAGGCAGTGCTAAGTACAGGTAAAGATAGGTAGGGTTACAGGCTCAGCAGTGCTACACTTACTAGCACCACAACCAAAAGAGAGCTGGGGGTCTTGATAGATCATAGAATGAATATGAGCCACCAATGCAATGATGGCAAAGCAAACAAAACGCTTGCATGCATCTCAAACAAGACTAAAGATGTCATCCTCCTGCTTTACTTAGCCTTGGTGAGGTTGCAGCTGAAGTACTGCATCTGGTTACGGGCACCACACTTCAGAAACGATGTGTAGAAGCTTGAGAGAGTCCAAAGAAGAGCTATGCACAGAGACTATCTGAGCAGAGCGCGGGGCCCCAACCCCGGATGCAAGGAGGCTGGCAGCAGATTCGGCAGCAAGGCGGCGGGGGGTGGCTGCTGAGCGGCTGGACCTGAAGCCAATAGCAGCATGGAGTTGCCGTGTCTCCTCTACCTGGCTCTGTGGGGCCCCCCAAAGTGCGGGGCTCAGGGCAGTCGCCCTGAGTTGCACCCCATAGGGACAGCCCTGGCCATGCTTATGGTTAGAGGTATGAAGAGCAGGCCATACAATGAGAGGTTGAGAGACATGGTTCTGTTCAGCCTGGAGAAGAGAAGACTCAGAGGGGACTTGGTGGCAGCCTATAAGTATATAAGGGGCGTATATCAGGGACTGGGAGAACATCCGTTCACTAGGGCTCCCCAAGGGAAAACTAGGACTAATCGTAGGCCACGGAATGGGGTGGGCCACCCAGGCCATGGCCCAACTAACTTTTAGCATGTTACTTTAGCTAGTTTTGCAGTTAAAAAAATAGCTATACAGTTTTAACCGGAATGACAATTGTGCATTTGTGGGTTATATAAATTAACGTGCTAAAAGTTGGTAGGGCCATGGCCCGTGTGGCCCACCTTGTTCCATGGCCTAGGGGACTAATGATCATAAATTGCTAGAAGACCACTTTAGATTAGACATAAGGAAAAATGTCTTTACAACTCAAGTGTCTAGGGTCTGGCACAGACTCCCCCCAGAGGTGGTATAGTCACTTACTCTGGATATTCTATATACACAAAGGGCTTAATCTGTCTGTCTGTATATGTCTGTCTGTCTGTAATGCTCTTGGGGGCGTGGTTCCCAGCAGGGTATGGCTTCAGCCAGTGCTGCATGCAGGACAAATTGCCCATCAATAATGATAGCAGGGATGGAGTGGGGGGAGTGATGCAGAGTGGAGGGGGGAAGAATGACAGTGGGAATAGATTGCCACCATGATTTTGAGGATGGAGGGTGGGGGGTGAGGCCTGTATGCTCCTTGGAGGCGGTGGTGGTGTGGGGTGGTGGCAGAGGGGGACGGCGGGGATGGTGGAGTGCCACCATGACAGCGGGAATGGAGTGGGGGGGCGAAGCCAGTACAGCTGGCCTTGCTCCCCCTGGCCCTGCTCCTTGGAAGTGGTGGCAGCATGGGGTGGTGGCAGCGCAGAGCTGGCCTGGCCCCCCCCCGTCTGTTCCCACCGTCATTCTTGATGGGGAATTCGCTAGTCTTCAATAAACTTCTGGACACTCACGTTGCTGGGGTCATCTGACCCCAACAGTCTTTGGCGGTGTGGGGGGGTGGGGGATGGACCTGATGATCTTGAGAGGTCCCTTCCAGCCCCTAACATCTATGAATCCATGAAAAAAAGGATGGAGTAAGTGGGGAATTAGTGAACTGAGAAACAAAAAGTCTAGAGTTTTCAAAGACATAATGTCACAAGGGATGAATCAGAAGATATTATAAAATGCATTTAAGAACAACTGCAAAAGAGATCCTGAGAGAATGTTAAATGGCCATAAGTACTTGTATTTATATTAAATAAATAACCACAGAAATTGTGATTATGGCTATACTTATTTTGGTTGGTATATCATTATAATTAGTAAATCTCATTACAGTCAAGCTATCAAATTCATATATTATTCAAAACAGAAACAAACGGCCACCTCCAAGGAAGTGGGCAAATGAATTTTGTAAGGCTGCTCTAGGTATATAGATGGAACTAAAAAGATTTTAAATGGAAAAATAAAGTTCTGTACATAAGGGAAGCAGGTGAGCTAAAGATCTGGGTTGACCCAACAGGCCATGGTATAAGGGAGGAACTGAAGCAGAATTCTTGGAGTAAATTTGCCTTGCTTCCAAGGTAGCATAAATAGCCAAGAGTTCACATAAGGTTGTGATTAATATCTAGGAACCTGTCAGATGAAGATAACAAGGAGGAAGAGTCTTGAGGGACATTTATGATCAGGCTTCATTTTAGTCTAAGTCCATCCCAGGGTCTACTAATCACGTATGACTTACATTTTGAAGTAAAAGCAGAATAGAGATGTATTGGCAGGAGGAGACCAGCTGATGTTCACGTTACATATATAAAATGTGGCTAAAAGGATAACAGTTCATCTTCTAAGGAAAAGTATACAAGCCTAAAATATGCATATTAAAACCCAGATCTCCTCTATGCCTCTGAACTACAGATATCTGACTAGTCACTGCTTTGGCCCAATTCTAATGTTCTTGACATTAGAAAAACTAAATACTTGAAAAGAAGATGGAGTTCTGAAGCATACCCTATATCAGGCTGCCCTACTTCTCACAGTCCCCTTGGTTACACAACATGTAGGCCACATGTGACTTGAGCTGCATGCTGCATGTTGTGCTGCCCTCCCTAGCCTGGCATCTGCCTGCTGCATCATGCCCTTGATCCCCCTGAGTCCCTCAACTGCAGGATCTTTTGGCTTTGTGGCCAGGGATGAAGGGGAGTCCAGAGCCTATAGACATGGCAACAGAAGAATGATAGCAGGAGCAACACATAGGCTGGGAGCCTAGGAGCTATAGTTTACCACTTCAAGGGCTTTATCAGCCCATGGGCTACTATTTGGTCAGCTGTGCTCTACATCTGTCTTGCAAAACTGTAACAAAATGCATCAGATCTGGAAAAAACCTGGATGCCTGCCCACAACACCGGAAGGACTTATTATATTAAAAACTGTTATGCATCACTCCATAAATAAAAATATACACATTACCAGATGAAGGCAAAAAAGTAGGGAAGTTGTTAAAATACAGAAAAAGCAAGGGAAGAATTCAATTATGATAAAAACCAGCAGTATACATCACATATAGAGATTAAAAAAACAACTCTCTCTCCCTAGTTGCTCAGCGTTAAGAAATTTCCTCAGCAGATGATTCTGCAGCTTCATAAGGATTAACTAGCCTTGTGAACAAGCCCACTACCATAGATTGGTAATGTCTGAGGATCACAGAAGCCTTTTAAGGTGCAGACAGAAGTGACAATTTTCACCTGATCTGGCCCCTGAAAGTGCTTTACAGCCGTGACCTAACACAAGTGCATGGCTCCAGAGCACTTTAAAAGGGCCTGATCCCATGAGGGTTCAGATGAATGTGCTCCAAAGTGGAGTGCCTTCATTAACTTGTATCTGTGTGCATTGAGCAGGACAAAGAGCCCAACCTTGCTTCAGGTGCTGTTTTCAGAAGGGGAAGGGGGAAAGGGAGTGGAGGGAGCTCATTCTGGGAGTTGCCCAGCCGGTGCTGGAGGGTTAGGTAGGTGGATTGGAGCCCACCTTCACCTCGGGGAGCCCCCCATAGAAGGCCATGAGTTACAGTGGGGAGTTGTACTTTTGTCTGCACCTATAGGTGTTTCGTTGTTGGGTCTAGGTACCACAAGCCAGAGGCAAGTCAAAGCTACAGCCAAAGTTTACATATTCTAGACTTTGATAAGTTCCCATAAACACTCATGGGCTTCAAATTCCATGCGGTTATCTTATTGGAGGGAGTGTATGGTGGGTCCCCACACTCCCCTTTCCCCCACCCTCCCTCACACCCGCACCCTGCACACCTGAGCTCCGCGCTCATGCTGCCCCCCTGGGCACAGGCTCTGCGCTGCCACCAGCCCCACAATCCCTGCCCCCACCCAGCTACAGTTCCCCGCTGCCCCCACTCCCGCTGCTTCCCTACCTGCTGCCCAGAGTGAGCGGGACACTGAGGAAGCCGAGCAAGTCCCCCTGGGTGGCTGTAGCAGTGGCAGCAGCAGCCTCGCACAGAAGTTGTTGCTGCCCTTCTGCCCAGGAGGGAGGGAGCCAGGCACAATAAGGTATGTTGGGGTGTGTGTGTATACTTGATCACCTTGCTCCCACCCTCATGGGCAGAAGGCCTGGGCGGGGTACAATTCATTGGTGGGTGCCCATGGGCTACATGAAAGTGCCTCATGGGCTGGATCCAGCCTGTGGGACATATTTTGCTTGCCCCTGGACTACAGTGTCTTGGCTAGCAAATCTGCCCAAGAAATTCTAAATTTCCAGTGGCATGCTGAAAGAAGCATGTGTCCAGGCAGGTAAAAAGTTGCCTTGTCTGATGGCTAGTAGCACTGTGTGAAACAGCATCGTTTCATTTCAACTTTTGTTTCACCATTTCAAAGGGACTGTGTTTTGTTTTATTGTTTTGTTTTGAAGCAGCGTTCCATTTTGTTTAGTTGAAACTGTTTCACTGTTTCGACATATTTTGACGTTCCGCCCATAGATTATAATGGGAAATCATGAAAATGCCTATGACTTTGTAATTTCCCTGATTTGGATGAAAAGTACAGGGATGGTAGCCCCTTCTGAGGGCATGAAGCCTGCCAAGTTTCAATAGGTGCAGGGGTTTCTGGGAAACTGCATCTCAAGCTGCTGACAAGCAAAACCCATTTCCGGCTGTGCCAGACTCCTCCTGGTAGCGTGGGTTCCCAGATCTGTGCTCAGGATGACAGGAGGCTGCTGCTACCACCTGGGACTGGTGCTGAGCACCAGGACTGGCACTGGGAAGACTGGTGCTGCCACTGGCCCCAGGCAGCAGCAGCAGCCTCCTGTCATCCTGCAAGCAGATCTGGGGGCCTGCGCCCCTGGGACGAGTCCAGTAGTGCTGAAAGCGTAGGTTGAGCTCCATGTGGCTGGCAGAGCTGCTGGGAGTGCAGCCCTGGCTCTCCCCATCTCCTGCTGCCAGGCTGAACTCCAAGCGGCTCCGCCAGCCCCACAGAGCTCAGACCAGTGGCAGGAGAGCCAGTGGCAGAGACGCTCAGAGCACAGCCCTAGCCCATGGCTCTCCCCTGCCTCCTGCTGCCAGGCTCAGCTCCATGGGGCTGGAGGAGTCACTTGGAGTGCAGCTCTGTGGTGGGAGGTGGGGGAGCGCCAGGGCTGCGCGCCAAGCTGCTCTGCCAGCCCCGCAGAGCTCAGTCTGGTGGCATGAGGCAGAGCGCAGCCCTGGCTCTCCCCTGCCTCCTGCCACTGGGCTGCTTTTGAAATGTTTCAAGTGCCCTCATTTCATTTCGAAACTGTTTTGAACCCTTTTGTTTCATTTTGATTTCGCTGTTTCAAGCTCAAAATGCATCAAAACAGTTTCAAAACGAAACATTCATTGAAATTTTGCACAGCCCTAATGGCTAGTGTTACTGCAATAAAAGGTGAACTTTTCAAATTACAAGACATAACACTGTTATGAAAAGCACAGCTATTCTGATGTGAAGAGGCATACAGAAAGAGTAACAATGGATTTTGGATTATATCTCTTTACCAGAACCTAGGCATATAATACAACTGCAATTTAAAAATTAACTTTAGTTATTAAAGTACAATAATTACTTCTGTCAACTGTAGAGCTGTATAGTGAAAGACAATGCAATTTGTTTTAATTAATTTTAAGAATAGCTTTAAGATCTATTATCATCTGAAGTTCTAAGTGCTTATAAACATTTGAACCTGACAATAAAATAATATCAACCAAACTGAATGGAAGTGGCTTACATCCTTTTTGAGAGATCTGAGGGTAGTAAAGGTTCAGTGGTCCCCAGTGAGCAGTTTTTTCATAGTAGCTGCAAAAATAAGTCTCAACACTCAACAGTTTTCTACTTACAAACTACTGGCTTTCACAGTTTCCCATGACACATATAGGTTATGGTACTGGAAATGCATTCTATTTTCTAATGCTTGGTGAAAATTGAACAGTACTATGTTTTGCCAAACATTTAACACAAGAATGGATCCCAAAACTCAGTTACCTCAGTCAGAGTTATGTGCATCTGCAGGAACAACCAGGTCCACAGGAAACATTTTTTCTTTCTTTTGCTAAGTCATATTTTCTGAAATGTCTACCTTTTGGCACCTATAAACCCCTTCATTTTTTGATATACTAGGAATCTCCTGCTCTCAACATAAGATATATAAAGCCCTTTATAGAAGCAACTTACCCAGTGAATTAGCTGTTCACTAACCTATCCTCTTATAAGAACCTTCTCATTATGTTTCTTGATAGCTGGACCTATAACTGTGAAAGAGAAGCATTCATGGTACAAAGAGGGCCACTCTGCAATTGCCTACTTAAAATTATTTACCACTCTCAGTGAATCTATTTCCTATTCTATTTTTGTTGGTTTCCTTTCATTTCAAAGAACATGGTACATATTACACCCAAAACCTTATCTTTAGTTTATTTCAAGGTTCTGTAGGTCACATATATTAAATATAAAGCTATTTTTTCAGTGCTTGATTTCAAAGTAAAGAGATTCATTTTTAATTCTTTATTCTCAAGGACATCCTCTTTTATAAAATAACTAAACATTAAATACAACTAATGCATAAATGGATGTCTTACTAAAAGGCATGCTGTTGCACAAACGCAAGTTGTAGCCTTCATACAGAAATTGGTAGGTGAGGTTTTATGGTCTGAACTCAAAGACTAGGTACAGAACTTACACATAAACCAGTTTAAGTAATCAGAAACTGGTTTAAACCTGTAACAGAACAGAAGTTCAGTGCACATAAACCAGTTTAAAAATGGCTGAAACTGGTTTAAGATATGCCTGGTTGAATGTAGCACCAGACTTAACTGATTTGGGTCAAACTGGCTTATGAAACTTCTGTCCCAGACCCCTTCCTAGTTTAAGTTAAGTCCCCCAGCATCCCAGCATGCTTTCCAGACCTGAGCTGAGCTGTGCTGCCTGCTCTAGCAGAGAAGGGCTAGGGGTTCGGGGGAGGGATTGCCCTCCTACCTGTCCAGGCAAACCCTGGCTGGGGTCTGGGGCCAGGGAAGGGGGTTCTCCCTATTAAACCCCCCTTACCCTGCTGCCTTGCCCTGCTAAATTTACTAAAAGTTACTGCTGGCTGCAACTGTGCAGGACAAATCCCAGAGGCACCTAGAAGCAGGAAGAGGAAGTGATAAACAACCCTGCAGAGCCTGGCTTCTGTGATTCTGGACTACAAATCCCAGAGACCTCAGGGGCAGCAGGAAGAGGAAGTGAACACACATCCCATGCTGGCTATGTGCCAGACAGCTGTGCTCTAGTGCCTTCTGTCTTCCTGCTTGAGCCACTGCAGGCATGTGGCTGCATTTTGTGAATCAAAGGTAAATGTGTGTCCAGTTGTTTCTCCGTTTAATCTCTGCAGCTTAGGCTAACCTGCAAAGACTGAATCAATTCAGCCTTGGGCTTTCTAACTGTCTGTACTTAGTCAAACAAGACAAGAGGAAATAATGGCCCATTCTCTCCTTAAAATATCTGAGCGTGTTTATTCTCTCTTCTGTAAACAATTAATTAAACATGCTTCAATTTGTTATACTTCAAGAACTGTTGCTCTTGTTCCCTCTTCCTATTCTTCACTCTTTCACATTCTGCTATGCTCAGAACACAGCTGGCAACACTAGAATGAGGGTACCTATTTTCAGAGGATACACTTGCTGCTGTCAGAGATCTCTGCTGAATAAACCTACCAACTTTTTAGGCATGACAGTTTACCATATGCTTTAGCTCTTCTGCAAAGTTGGCCAGTTTCTTTCTTGGCTTCCTAGATTCAAGTTTAATATGATTAGTCTTTCATCCTAAGGCATTTTTGATCATTTTTATAGTTAAGAATATGGTCCTGCCAAAAAGTTTCGCAACAATCTACACCAGACTGTGTACAAGAGGTATGCGGTGAGAAGTCTCCTGTTTTGAAAGAAACTGTAATATAAACTGACTTCAATATGAAATTGAATTTAATCCTAACATTTTTTTGGCCTGAATTCATAGTAGAAATCAGATATATGCAACTTGCCACTCATATTATTCAGTTCTATGACGTGTGTGTAACACAATAAATTACTGAATAAAAGCAAAGTTTTCTGGAAAGTGGAGATAACACCAAAATGACTAAAGTAATAGATATTACTGTATTATTTCTAATGATAAAGTAGATGACTCTGAGCTGCAATTATAAAGTAGAGCTACAATTTTGGTACCAAACAGAGATCTGTTTTATGTATGCTTACTCTACAAATGTTATAAAAGCACTTAGTAAGCATGTCTTTAAAAAAATCTGCGCAAGCTAAAAACTATTTCCCCAAGTTTCACTTAGTACTGCAGACAATACTGTACCTATCCATTCATCTACAGTTGCCCATGTCTGATTTACAAAAGAGACTTCAAACCTGAAAACAATTGCTCAAATGGAGGCAGTGTGTAAGATTCTTTTCTGTTCAAAATTAAACATTTGTTTGGCTTCTCCTAAGAATTTTAATGGGAAAAGAAACCATACTGACAGCTTGGGAAATTGATGTACTTCAATTATGCTCAGAATGAATATGTCAGTGTAAGAGCAGTGCAAACTCCCATTATGTCAACTAGCACATCTCAGTCTGGAGCTGGAAGGACTGTCTTTAGGAGATAGAGGAAGAAGAGATTTCTAAGTTTTTTGGTTTGGTTTCCACAGTGTTTCTCATTCCTACAAGTTATCTATATGAAACCTTGGGTAGGTGGACCTACTTCTAAACTTCACCATCTATCTTTTGTACCCATATTTTCTGATGCTGCCCCAGTGAGCCATGCTCACCCCATAATGGATTTATTGCCTACTTTGTGAGCAGAGGCATCTGGGAAATGAAAATCACTTCCTCATCTCTCAAAAAAGTAATTTTTTTTGTATTCCAAATTGCATACATGTTAGGCAGTAATAGAGGCCAAGGATAAAGGAATACTATAGTAAATCTGATTACAGGAAATGTATTGGGCAGAAGATAAGGCAGGGTGGCACATTAGACTGCATCCAGATGAGCAGGGGCATGTGCTTGCAGTGGCACAAGTAGTAGCAGCACAAATTTGTACCACTACTTTGTGCTGAAGTGCATGCCCCTGCACATGGGCAAACTAACCTTGCCCAGCTCCTCCTGGCTCTTCAACCTGCTTCACTGGAAGCTATGAATAGAGTCATATGCTCTACTTTGTTAAATACCATGACTCAGTCAAAAGGTTTTGTTTCATCATTTTTAAATTGGACACTGTAATTTATAATTTGGATATCAAATGTTGTTACTAAATTTATTTCAATTTAAGCTAAAAATACTAAACTAAAAATGCAACATTTTCCCTAATATTCAGGGAACTGAGCAATTTTTCAGTTCACTAACCAAATAGGTAACTATTTTTACCCTTCTACACTATTAATGTGAGAAAACTGACTCTCAGCCTAAATGTGTGTTTTATGCTATAATACTTTGCCCTGTTATCTGGACCCTATAAAGTGTTCAGCACTTTTGGCACCAACAAATTAATGAGACATCCCTGTTCCCAGGACTTTACCAACATTTTACCAGATCCACCCCTTACTTTCCCCTTTTAGATAAAAAGCATTTACTGGTCCCCTGCAAGGTAAGGGAGAAGTCAGTATTCTGATGTACATATTCAAATTGTGTATAAAAATGCAAAAATCCCAACCCCCAAAACTCCTCATTTCCTACTTACCCCTGCACATATTACACTGAAAGCTTTTCCTATTTGGTAAAAAAATAAATCCAATGTCTGTGAAAATCTTGATAGAAATGAATCAGGAAACTTGGCAGTGTTTGTTCAAAGGGCACTAAAAATCTGCCTTTATAAATTCAAAGTATAAATGCAGCAACCATAGTCTAAGTATACTGCACATGTGCATGTTTTATTACTGAGACAGAGAATGTGGATGTTTGACTTTTCCTGTCAAATTACTGATTAGTTTTATTTAAGCTCTTATGTAAGCAGGATGTACAGTTGGTTCTCTTCACCTATTAAAGGTCAGAAAATAGACAACATTCATTGCCAAGAGAGAAAGCAAAGCATTAGAAGTACATTTCTTGCTTACATTTAACCTTTATGTTTGTAGATATCCATTGTTTCAAAGAGATACAGACTTCTGCAGCTGCAGATTTTAGATTTAAAGTTCAGTGACACTATTTATAAGGGCGTAGGGAAGAGGAAACCTCTCAGCCCTATTGTAGTACCTATAGATTATGCTATTCCTTACTAGTGAGTGTTAAATTATAAATTCACTGAATTACTTAACATTTTATAAAAGCCTGACTAGTATTTTTGATTAATTGTTATAATTAGGTTCATAATATTTGCTCTTAGGTTTTCACTTAAAGCAGCTTTTGAAGAAATGGGAGGAAACCAGAAACTTATCTGAATAGTCCAAAAGCTCACTGCCTGCTTTATGCAGATACTTATTTAATAATAAAATTATTTTCCCTTGTTTGGGAGATTGTGAAAGAACCCATTGAGAGGTTTCTGAAAGTAAAATGCAACCTAAAAGCTGCTTGTAAGAATAATTAAAACAAATAAAGGGGCTAACTGTACTGCCAGTGAAGTCAACAGGAATGGAACTGAGCTAAAAGATTAATTTAAAAGAACATGAAGAAATACTTTCTCAATAAGCAGCATCAGATCCACCTGTCTGTTTGACATTACTATAAAACAGAAAGATTAAGGCCAATGAGACAGGATAAAATAGTTTCAGAATACTTCTTGTCTTTTCAAAGTTGATAGAAATGAACTATAAAATGTCCTACATGCAGCATTATATTGAAATCACATGGAACGTTTACTTGAAGACTAGTATATTTAAACGTTAATTAAGAAATCTAAATCATTAAAATTATCTCTATATGGTTATGTACTTACATGAAGGAAGGCATCTAAAGTTATCTGGCAGTTCTCCAGATAAGAGATTTCTTTGCACAGCTAACAGACTTTAGATCTTTTGAGACTTAGTGACCTGAATAAACAGTACACATACTTTCAGCTATTTTGTTTCAACATACCAAATACCACAAGATTCAGAAAGCTTATTCCACTAATCTTTGTTTCTCTATAAAGAATTATGCACACCTTCATAACTATAGACACTGTCATGCAGGTAAGAATTTCCAAACATTCTTATAGCACATGCCACAAATTACCCCATTTGACACTGACATGCTAACACAGCTTTTCATGGTGATCTGTAATAACAAGAAAGTCAGCTAGTCTCTTCCTTCAAAGTCATACCAATATACTGGCACACCTGCCCCAAGTACTCCATTAATACACTTTTTGACATGCCACTCTCAATGACAATAATATTAGTTCAGGAGACAGTTTAATAGGTTTCATTTTCTTGATAATTCTGTTAGCTGACAGAATGTGACAAGTATTTTCTGTGAAATATGAACCTACTACATGTGCAACTGATATACATTGATTAGCAACTAGTACAACAGAAATTGTGCATATTTTCATATGGAATTATTGCAGAAGTTTGTCTCTATTTTTAGTAAAAATCATCAGTGTAGAAAACAAAAACAAGGTAAATGCAAAAATCAACCTGGTAACGTAAAATGGACATTGAAGTGAATATAGCATGTATTGTAAACAGACAAAGTAATCATATTTGTGTGCTAATTATTTTGCCTCCCATTTTAGCTCTCATTACTATTACTGAATATATATGCTACAATAGAATCTACAAGTTAAGAGGATCAGGGCCTACTGTGATTGGGCAGTAACAATACAAAAATCACTGAGCGTTCCTGCCCCCCAAAAAGCTTGCAGCTGAAATAAAAACAAGTTGTTACAGGTAGAGGAGACAAACAACTGAGTCAGAATGAAACAATGGTCATGGCAAATGAAGCGTTATACCCAAAGGTCAGTGTTTCCATTAAACACACACATTGAGCATTTCACCCACAAAAATACCACGTCTGTCACTGTGGCCAATCCATTACTGAGAAAAAAAATCATAAATACTTACAATTTTGATTTTTGTTCAACATAGTGGAAGAGGGACTTGAGTTACACAAGGTTTTACACTATGTGATATTAGAAAGTATTGCAGGCTTTATCTAAACAGTACATACTAGCCATGATCTTATTTTCAGTATTCACTTTGCTATCCTTATGGACTTTTAAACTACTAATAGTTTAATAAGAAATATTTGTTGTAAATTTTCATTAAAGAGAGGTGGTTAGCTGTGTTAGTCTGAAGGTGGGCAGAATGTAGAACAAGAAGGGCAACAACCTAGTCCATCAGATGCTATGCTTTTATAGATGTCACCCTGCCCTACCTTCTGCCTCATTAAAGAAAGTGAAGGATAGTTTTTGCATATTCTGCTCAAAATAAAACCTTTTTTGACAAATAAAACATCTTAAATATATAACTATACAAAAACACATACACAGGTATAGCACAGGTGTCAAGAACAATGGAGTAAAATCCAAATTGGCCAGTTGACTGTGTGTAACTTAGCACCCTTTAACATCAGAATCCTAGAACTGGAAGAGACCTCAAGGTTCAATCCTTTGCAGAGGCAGGATAAGTTATTCCTAAACTAAGCACCTGGCCCACGGTGAGTGATTCAAAGAAATAAGGCTAGAAATCTAAACTCTATATAGTCAATAGGGAGAATTAAGGTATGTCTCTACAGTTCTATTATAGCAACAGCCATCTCTGTAATGAAAAATGCCATGTCCACTATCTCTGGAACCCAGAGTACTAGTGCTTTAATGAATGCACACCAAGTTTTAGCTTTAGCAATAGGCAGATCCTACTGACATATGTGCAGCACCATGCTAAGGCAACTATGTTTTTTTTGGTTTGGTGGGTAGTGTGCCCAGAGCAGTCATGGCAGGTCTCAGAATGGTAATGCTAAAATTGAGCTGCATATGCATAGAGGCATCTCTAGAGCCCAGACACTGAGCAGTGAGCCACTGAAGAAAGCCAATATCGAACACAGAGAAGTATATGAGCTCCTGCCTCTCTGTAGACATTAGACGCTGGAATTCATATTGACACATTCCATACTGCTGTCCTCCCAAGATTCAGAGCCTAACTGTACACGGCAAATATGACAGTGAAAATAGTATCCATCTTTCTATAATAACCTAGTGCACAGGCACAGAAAGTAGAAAGCAATAGTCACAGCATTCAGGAGTGACAGGAAAGCAGTGCAATGAGAAACCTGCTACTCACAGATGTCCAAGCTAGCAAATGGCTAAGTAATTCATAAAGGCAATAAGAACTAGTATTATCCTAGTGAGAACTCTTGAAACATATGACTAGTTTCTTTCGTATCACTGAGTTATTGCAATTAATAGAACCACTGAATGCAAATTAGCTGTAAAGGAAGACACTGATTGCTAGTTACCCATCTGTCAAAATGGCCACCTTTAATAGTGAATCTGTCTGTAACCAACAGAGTAGCGATGAGAGAAAATAAACTACCTTAATTGCAATCTGATACTTCAAAAATAGTCTGTACATAAGATTCGAATTAATGTTAACTGTTAACTTAGCCTGACGAAGGGTTTTTGAACCTGAAAGCTTGCTTAATAGCTATTCTCCAACCATTTGGGTTGGTCTAATAAAAGATATCAAATTCACCCAAGGAACCCTGTTCTGTTCAGAAATTCTGAAATGTTCACATGTTTCTACTAAGATTCTTTGGGACAGGGAAGAGACTGACACACAGAGATACTTAATTTTGCAGGGGGCACAGTTCTTAATGTAATATTAACTTGTAAATATATATACATTCTGTGAGCAATGAGACTGAACCCTTGTTACAAGTGCACAACCCAACTTTCACTATGCTATTGCAACCAATATACACGTAATTTTTGCATGAAAATGGCACATGTATCCAATACTGATTTATGACAGTTATGACAGTTTGAGTTTGAAGCAAAAGTTGGCAGAAGTTAGAGAATTACTGTAGTCACCCTTGTACAGAAGGAAGTTTTAAAAACCCCACAATATTCTTGACATATGGCTATTGAGACTAAATAATGTAATCCTTATGAGTAATGATGATAGTTATTGACTTGGTCTGGTGCCAAATGCATTTAGAATTGAGCTTAATGCAACCAAATACACATATATCACTGCAGGAAAAACTGTCAGTGCAGAATATGTTACATATGTATTCCTAAATACATGTGTTATTTTATTATGTTGGAAGCAAGAAATCAGAATAATATGCAAAACAGAGACAGTAGTGCCAAACTGTGAATAAAGCACTGGCTCTTGTGATTCTAGTCTGTGCCTCTGCCACTGATATTGTGAATTTGAGATATGTATTTGTTTAGGGTAGAGATTTTAGGATGGATGAGGATAAATTAACCTCTAGCCAGCTTGCCCATCAAAGGTGCCAACCACCTTCAAATCCATGACAGCTACAGGTACTCAGCACCTCTGAAAATTGTGCTAGTTTTTAAAGTGACCAAGAGGATGGACTCATGTACATTTCAGCAGCAAGTGATGTGTAAGAGTTGACAATAGGGGGCACAACTCTGTGCTGCTGCCTCTGCCCCACTACTACTGGGCACTGGCTCTGGGGACTGCAGCCCCACACCTCACAGTCAGTGCAGAAATCTGGGAGTGCATATGCCCTCCATGCTTCCCCCATGCGTCGCCTATGATTTCAGCTGCTTCAAAAGAAGAAGAACTGGTGCTTGAAAGTGTGCATTAGCTGTTATGCTACAACTGTTACATCTACAGGATCCTATAGCAATACAAATTAGCTACAGTGCCTCAACCTGGACCTGAAAAGCAGAATTAAAGAGTGATGCTGGGGCACCTGCATGGCATGCAGCCTAGGGGACCTGGGGCTTGTATCAGTGTGGCCAGCAGGGAGTGTGCCACCAGGGCATGTGGCACCTGGCTGCTTAGAAGTTGGATATTTTTTGATATTTAAGTTCAACTTTAACTCCGCATTTCCTGATTTGTAACATTTGCCTTTTGGATAATTAGAATATCCTTTTATTCTTTGAACATGTCATTACTACATAATCTTAAATTCATCTTCATAATGCATTTTGAACCTAAATATATACAGTGGGTTTATAAAGGGTGAAATTTGTGAAAAATATAAATATAATGAAACTAGATAAATAATAATCCTGTGAGCTTTTACTTAATCATTCTATTGAATGAACTTGATTATTATAGTGGCATGCTATAGAAAGAAGGGACCAACTCATTTGAATTAACGAAACTGGGCATTGATTTAGGAAAAAAAGTTTATTTCTTCTCACTGCTGTCTATTAAATAATCTTCTGCATTTCTCATGTTGCTGTGGTATTTAGTTCCTCCCCAGTGACATGGATTTTGAATAAATATACCACCTGACCAAAACAATCATTTAGATGTGATTACTGCAGGATTTGACCAATCAACCATGCTTTTTAGTGTCAGATTACCTAATTAGCCGTTGTTTTTTGAATTTCTGGATTTTAATTATAGCCCACATTGCTACTAACCTAAATATTATGTTTTTTAATGGTCTGGTAATGGAGAGGAGGGGAGAAAGGTGTAAAAAGGCTCAGGCGAGTCCACTACCAGAAGCAATTCATCTTTAGTGAGCAGTGCAGGAGAGTAGAAATAATCTCGTTGGGTGATGGTGCTGCTCTTGCAGGCCAGGTACAGATATCCCTTTACATGTGGCTGCTACTGATCAACCTCAGACTTTGTATGTAGGTCAGGAAGCAAGGAAGTGGTGGCAACAGTTGAACACCCACAGAAAGGTTGCATCTGGTGGAAGTAGGTCTCCTCCTGCTATATTTCCCTACCCCAGCAAGGAAATTCTCATATTTTACCTTTTCTTTTAGCTCACAGAATACCAATATAATTTACCTCATTGCTCTGTTTGCATTTTGTCTATTACACTGTATCACATTTCTGCAGGATATTTTTATTGTAATCATTTGTTTATGAGGGCACATCTTGACCAGGACTCCAGCCCGGCAGACTGACCTGAAGTGTTATAATGAGGCTCTAAAAAGTCCAAATCCAGTTTATAGAGAATATTTCCAGTGAAGACTGATTCAGACAGCAGCAATCTGCTTCAGGAAGGCCCCCTTTAACTTGGGTAAAAGGAAAGTGCTAAGATTCAAGGAGTGTAGCTGCAGCATGAAGGCTAGGAGAAATTCTAGGTACAGTACAATGCAGCACTAAGACAGCAAGTGATAGGTTGCTGCCTTAACACGTACAATCCTGTTTTGATTTTGCTAGGATCCACCTAGCCTCTAGAGCAGAATAGAACTGACAGGGAATACAGGTGGCTTAAGCTTTCTTTAACTCTTCATCTCCTCCTCCTCTCAAAAATACAGCCCACAATTTCACCTCAAGATTTTAATACAATTGCACATGTTCTCACAGCAGAGGCGCATTTAGATTTAAGTGATTGAGCAAGTTTCCTCTTGGACAGGTAGAATCTAATTGCTTAATATGCACAGATTTTGCAGTTAACTGAAATTAGGTTTGCTTCACTAGTTTATAACTTTATGCTTGTGCAAGGATAGCAAATGTTGGGTTCCTTTCAGCAGGGACAGAAATGTTGGGAGGATAAAACAGATCAGAAGCTAATTTACTACAAAAGAAAAGGGAAGTGGGATTTACAAGGAGGTCCAAACTCTCATAACTAGGCTCAACTCATTTCTAATTCTGATTATTTTATATACCTGGATTTTGTTCTTAGAGTTCTGCACCTAGAGCATACCCTCTCCTGAAAAACCCAACCAACAAGAATTAGAGAATAAATAATAATAATAATAATAATAATAATAATAATACTTCCCAGTTCTGTACCTGAGCTCTGTGCTGAAAGTCTGACTCAAAAAGAACTAATGATGTCAGTTTAAAAACTTGTGCCTTAGCCACTCATCCACTTTTTCATTAACCACAAAACTGTTCTGTCTGTTTTTCACAGACATGCTGAAAAATGTAGGAAGATTATATTTTTAATTTACTCATGATAGTTCTGATCAAGAACTTAAAATTGAAGGGTTTTGAACTTCAAAGCAAAAGAAGCTGTTGTAGCCTGTTAATCCCTCCTGATTCAGCTTCTCTGACTTCATGTTAATCTGAATACTGTTTGAACACAATATTTTTATTTAAACAACTACATTTAATGATTTTGAATATGATTGAAGCAAGACATCCCTAAGTCCAAAGTCAGGCTTTTTAGCTGTCGTTTTTATAATGAATGTTGTTTCTGTTACCTAAATTACTAGTCTTATAGACTTCTGAATATGAACATAGCCAGAAGTTACTCAACTGATTCTACTGGTGGTTCTCAACTTCACGATTGTACTAGATTACCCTTTTTTTAAAACAACATGTTGATACAGGTTATGGTTCAGAATGTATATAAATATTTTGGTTTGGATCACTTATAAAGAAGCACCATACTCACTGTACTGAAAGAACATGAATCAATCCTGGGATGCACCTCATGGTGTGACTAACAGAAACAGACAAATAATTAAGAAAACTAGGGACAAATCTGGCAGCACTTGCCCTGGAAGCCTCACAATGACATCAGTAAAACATTAATGAGAGTTCTCCAGGAGTCGGAGGTGTAGAATTTGGTCTAAATATTGCATTGAATTACAAAAGATGGAATAAGTTTAGCACGAGAAAAATCAATTAAAAAATGTATGCCTTCTGGATAATACATCAATATATGGAATTTTTTGGGCAATGGAGGAAAGATGCTCTTTTCTCTGCCTTTCTTTAGCCCCATTTAAAAACAACAGAACAAAAACAAACAAAAAAATCCTATTCCTTTTTCCAAAAATGGATTTGGTCCATTATAAACGTACTACTCTGATCTGATAATTTCAACCAGCCCTTCTGATATAGTAATTCCTGGTAACAATGAGCAAAGATACAGATAAGAAAACGATAGAAATTATTTTAGTCTGTCCTCCTGACTGGACAAGTCTTTAGTAGGGCTGGAAAAAGGAGTCTCTGTGCAGTCTTCAAGCACGTCTACGTGCCAAAATGCACTGCTGTACAGATACTTAAGACATAATCTATTACCCCCCCCCCCCCCCCAAAGCCAAGCTGAAATCTATCATGTAATATAAATTGTAATGTAACAGGCACCAGGCCAAAAATGTATGGTTTTTTTATTTGTTGTAATTTCTGTATCCCTCTTCCCCCCATCATATGCTACTTCATATCTTATTATAGTGGCTCAGAACCATTATGAATAGGATGTCAATGAAAGGAGCTTATGCATATTGTATTATCCTAATATAATAAAATAAATTAAATTGTATATATCATGTGTATTACAAGTGGTTGAATAAAGGACATTAGCATCCATTAATATGTATTGCTTTTGTTTTGTGGTTTTATGCTACAATATTAATATTAGTATGCTTAATATACTTTTATATGCTATCATCATAAATTAAAGTTTGCTGATTTTTCTTGCATTCAGCTGTTTGGGATTTCATCCACTCTAACAAGAAAGGCATTAATCAAGAAACAGTCACAGTTTTGGCCATTATTTGTCAAGGAGACAATGTTTAGGGTAGAAGGTTTGCTTTCAACAGCTAGCAAATTTAGGAAAAGGAGAATTAAAACACCATGCAGAAATACTCACAGCTTTGGTTTGGCAAGCACTGGTGGCGGCTCCTTGGTGGGTGAAAGCAAGACAGCTGGAGATGGGGTAGATTTATCACTGTTAGTTTTGCCATTAATCACACCATTTACTCCATGACTGGGATGGATGCCATTAGGTTTCTTCTCAGAAGAGTTTAGCTGTAACTGAAGAGCTGCTACACTGGGTCTACGTTCAGTGTTGTTCACCTGGTGGCTCTCTGTGTGCTTCTTTGGAGGAAGCTCAAGAGAACTAACCTCAAGCATTGGAGGGGGAGGTGGGAAATGCTGGAAATCATCACAGTTGGATTCTCTCGCTGACAATTCATGGCAAGAGCTTTCCGAGTTGGCTAAAACAAAAAAGGAGATAATTCCTGTGCAACAAGTCATATTCAGTCGTCATAACAGATACTTCACAACACATGTATGCAGTGTGCTTTTAGCTTATTAAAAAGGTGAGATCACTACATTTTCATTATGAATAGTTCCTATGCCAATTGGATATTTTTTCTGGAGCTCTCAAAAATATTCACGCCAGATTAGATATGCTACTGACTATTCATTTTCCATCTCTGCCCAGGATGGAGGTAGCACTTGTTGCCAGTTAAGAACAGCAAGTAGTTTATATATATTTAAGAATGGCTGGATGAATAAAATCTCTGCACTGGAATCTCGTTAAAGTTCACTACACAAAGTCAGCAACAACATCAAGTTGCACATTACAGAACTAAGCAGTCAGCATTTCTGTTTTAAATTTTACACAGAACATAAGAATTTTATTTTCCATCTTCGCTAGTATAACTTCATCTATTTTCATTTTGCCTCTACTGCCATCTAGCCCCAGAAGCATGACGTTAAAGAATCTGTCAGGCTTCATTAGATTATTTTTTTCAAATGTTCTTTGCATAAATGAAAACATACGATTAGTAAACTTACAACAAATACTCATTGTTGGCACTTACATGGTTGTATTACAGCTAAGGATAGCAACACACTTTATATAAATCTTCAAATAGCTTCATCTTCAAGACAGGTAAATATTTTTCTCCATTCTGAAGATGAAACAAGTGATGCTCTGATAGACAAGTGACTAGTTCAAAGTCATACTGGTCATCAGT
The DNA here is from genome assembly GCF_030867095.1 of Alligator mississippiensis. NCBI lineage: Eukaryota > Metazoa > Chordata > Crocodylia > Alligatoridae > Alligator > Alligator mississippiensis. The sequence continues at coordinate 83,678,388 of NC_081825.1, forward strand.
GAAAGAGCTGGGAACAGGACACAGGTTTTCTAGCATACAAATCTTGCCACTTCATTGCAACAAATGCTGCTCTACAGAAGCAACTAAAAAGGGTACTCGAATTGACAGCAACAAAGGCAGTAAGAATTAGAGCTGTGTGAAGCTTTGGTCGCTGATTCGATTTGGCGGAGATCCAGCCTGATTCGGCGGCCGAATCTCCAAATCTGACTCAAATCAGGAGACCCTTTAATCTTTCCAAATTGAATCGGAACCCTCTGAATCAATTTGGAGAGATTCTTTGATTTTTACATAGACACAGCTTTAAATGTTTTTTCTACATACCTTAAAGTACCAGGCGGCTCGTGAACACTGAGATGGTGGGGCAGATGGAGCGTCCCACGGGAGCGCGGGGTGGGGGGGGGTGGGTCCCCAGCGTGCTTGGCAGTGGACCCAGAAGTGGGCCAGAAGCACTTCCGGTCCACTTCTGGGTCAGCTATGGAGTGCATGGGGACCCCCTCAGGGTCCCCCTGTGGCCAATCACTGAGCTGGGAGGGTGCAGGGGGTGGCCCCCCACGTGCTCAGCAGCGGACCTGGAAGTGGACCAGAAGTACTTCCAGTCTACTTCCGGGTCTGCTGCCGAGCACATGGGGGGCCCCCACCATGCTCCTCTGGGATGCTCCATCTGCCCCATCATCTCAGCATTCACAAGCCATGCCTGGTACCTCGAGGTACGTAGAAAAAACATTTAAAGCTGTATCTATGGCTAAATCACTGCTTTTCCAAATCAGTATTTTCAGATTCGGATTCACCTGAATTGAATCGGGACAGTGATCCAAATCAATGAATCAAATCACTGTCCCCCAAATCGGGCTGAAACTGAATCAAATATGGCCCACTTTGGATACCCCTAGTAAGAATGCATTTCTGGTCTCCAGTCTGCCTTAGCAACCTGTTTGTCTTACTGGCATTAGCACTAACAAGTGGTCAACAGCATTCAACTTGGATTTCTTAATGTTTTTTTCTTGAGCCAAATCTGGGAGACCCATATCTTTAAGAACGCAAAATAGTTGAGGGTGCATTGGACTGATTTTTGATTCTCTACACGAGACACTAACTGCGCAGTAGCCTAATACTACTATGCAGTAGTGTGTCACAGCAAAAACTGCTAATATGCTACTGCACAGTAATATTAGACTACTGTGCAGTTAGTGTCACTAAAAAGCCATGCACCGGTGCTACTGCGCAGTAGTGCCAGTTACTGTGCATTGATTAATGCGCAGTAACTATGGCACATTAATGAATGTGTAGATGTGTCCAGTTTCTCTTCAGTAATTTATTCTTTAGGATACTACTGCTACAATGTTCTTCACAGAGTACTGGTTCTTTTTCTATATTTGTATTACTTTGTGAACCAACCTAATGAACACGTTAGCTGCTTAGTGAGCAGCTTTTCGGTTGTTATTTTTTTTCCGCTGCTTTTGGTCTCAGTAAAACAAATTGTCTGAACAGCTCTGTTGCTCCAGGAAGAGACAACACTGATTCAGCTGTTGCTGCTTGATAGTATTTGACCCTTTCAATTAGCAGCTGGATTTCTGGAAGATATTTACGGGGATCCATATGGTTCCTTTTTAATGTCTTTTGAAGATAAATGCATTAGCCTTCCCCATGTCCACCAGAAGCAGTTCCCAGACTTGGAGAGAGCAGATTCAGGCAGTGATGGGGGATGTGAAACTACTCTCAGAAAGACTGAATTGGAGGTACAGCAAGGAGGTGCCCAGCAAAGTTTCTGTGTCCTGAAACAGCTGCTTTCTGCAAAGAAAGTTCCTAGATAAACTTCACAGATTTCTCATGAATATAGCAACTTATTAAGTCCTGCAACGTAAAATCCTCCTTCCCTTTGTTGCATACCTGAGCAGACTGTCAGCTGTGCGCTGCTCGTTGCTGACCCGTACTCATTTTCTGCTGTGCATGTGAAGGTTCCGGAATCTTCAGGAAAAGTCTCTGCAATGACCAGGGTACAGATCTCCTCTGGAAACGAGCAGAGAGGAGCAAACCAATGATCAGCTACTTAGGGTACTATGTTTTCAAAGGGGGCTAAAGGTTTTTCCCAACCATTTTTTTTTTAAATATGCAAACAGTGATTTTTTTTGGAGCAGAAGCTTTACTGACACGTGCAAGTAATCAATTAACTGGTTTCCACATGCAAGTGTTGCTTGCACAGCTTTACTGAACTCTGGGCAAGCACATAGGGCATAGATACGAACAATTCTGAATGCCAAGTAGAGCATTCAAAAAGAAATGTTTGGGGCATTTATAGATGTACTCCAGAAGGCTGAGGAGGGGGGTGGAAAAGGAAAGGTGCTTTAATTAACCCAACTCCAAGAGCCGCACTAATTAAAGCGTCTGAAGCCTCATGTGTATCAGCATCCCTGTGCTGAAAAATGGCGGCATAACACTTTAAACTACAACTCGCTAAACAAGCTTTAGTTTAAACCACCCCACCACCATTTTTCAGTGCAGGGGCGCTGATATACATAATACTGTAATCTGCTGGAGCACAATGATTAATTAAGTCTGCTCTAACACACTGTAATTACAGCATGTCAGAGCAGCCTCCCTGCATGTGTATATATGCCCTGAGTGTTTAGGAAGAAAGGGTATTAAATAGTGTCATTCTTTAAAGGTATTGGTTGTAGTCGTGTTGATCTAAGGACACAGACAGACAAAGTTCTTTGGGTAAATCTGATATCTTTTATTAGACCAATCTTTTATTAGTTGGTCTAATAAAAGATATTGGATTTACCCAAAGAACCCTGTCATTCTTTAAAGAACTAACCATTAAAAACCAGATACACTTAAAAAAAAAAACTTAGCGAAAGTTAGTTTGGATTAAACGTTTAGCTTGATCTTTTACTCCCTGCTTTTTCCATATACTTTTACACCTCTGATGACCTTTAACAGGCAAGAGTCAGTTAAGTCAATAGGACTTGTGACACAACTTTAGAGACCAAATTATGTCCCTCCCTGACTTAAATGCAGTAGGACCTAAACTGGAAATCTTGTATTAGAGTCTAAACCTACCAAAAGTTTGGGACTGGTCATATCACAGTTTGATCTTTATCAAAGGCTTCATGTTCTTACTTTCATCATTTTCAGGTACTGGAATAGTAATGATGTTGATTAACTGAGCTATAGTTCCAGTTTTTCCTATACAAACTCCCTAATATTATCTAATTTTGGAACTGCATAGGATACTAGATACTAAAAAAAGATATCAACATATTGATAGTTCTACTGGAATGCTACAGGAATTTTCAAAGCAGATTTAAACAATCCCACTTGTATATAGCTATCCTGGATACTTTAAGTTCAAGGTTTCTTTAGGCAATTAGAAACCACCTTTCAAAACACAGGTTATATAAGCTATATATAGGCATCTCCCAAGCTTTACACTTGAAATTTGTGACTAAACTTGTACCACACTTTTGGTAGAAAAAAAATAGAAACATTTTGTGCTTTCTTGTAGATCTTTACATATTCATTTGATTTTTAACATATTAAAAATAGCAAGGAGCAGAACTGGAGAAGTAAGCTGAATATTTCAGAACCCACCAGTTTTCATGAGAGAATTACTCTGCAAAGGACTGTAGTAAGGCTAGGTTTTATTTCTCTTAGATTAAATAATGAGATGCCGGGAGTAGTTCTTAAAGTTTCTTTGAGGGGCAGCAAGCTGATGTCTCAATTAAAGTTAAAGGATTTTTCCTCTTTCAAATTGCTGTATATCCAAAGACTTCCTGTGTTGGAGACAGGCTGAAAAGGAATGACTAATTAAAGATCTGGCATGATTTTTTTTTTTCAGACAGTAGAACATATTTTTTGGCAGCTCAGAGTAGTCATTCTGTGTAACTGCAAAAGGATGTCTGGTAGTACTGTAGCACGTTGGAACTTATCTGACCCAGATGAAGATTAATGAGTCATGAAAAGTCTTAACAGGCTTGTAATAGGTAACACAAACTAGTTTTTCAACTAAAAAGGTCAAACTTCTTAGCATTGCTGTGTTTTAGGTACTGTATTAAGTAGCTATGTTATCTTGTTAAATGCACATGAGTCTTCCTGGATTCAACAATTCCTTGGAATGTAATTTGATACAGAAACCATATTAATTTCCTGTTAAAGGAACAGCAAAGTTCTAAATGATGAGTATTTCAGAACCACAAATGGGAATTGCAACCAACATAATAAATTTATCAGTCACATTGTGTTGTGATGGAACAAAGGTGTTATCCAGTGGCGTCATCATATTTTTACAACTGTATATGAAAAAAGACAGAACATAAGGGTGTATATAATATAATGTAATAATTCACACAGAATTATCAAGAGATGATAATATATCTTTCAATAATTAAAGACTTGTTTAATTAAAATATATTCTACCATGATCATTTTTACTTATAAACTAATGTTGAATGGCAAACCTGTATTAATAATAAATTTTATACATCAATAGTAAAATAAACTGCATTGACAGGCTGACTTTTTGACCTAAACTGTTGGACAGTCAGATTGCCTAGTACAGTGGAGTCGCATCTTACGTGGAGGTTAGGGTCTGAAGTCAGCGCACAAGGTGAAAATCGCGTAAGGTGAATATCGATGACTATACGCGGGGTGGGAAGTGGGGCAGGGCTTGAGTTTGCACGTGTACTTAGAGCTGTGCAGCCGGTGGCAGCGGTGCAGCGCAGGGTGGTGTGGATGGCTGCATGCCACCGGCAGTCGGCCACACAGCTCTGGGAATGGCTCCATGGTAACAGCAGGAGGTTTTGGACGCTGTGGCCGTAACCGCCATAATGGGCCTCCAAGTAAGCGGCAGCACCGCATGCAAACTCAAGCCCCCCCGTGTATAGTTGAATTTGCCTAAGTTAAATGCGCGTATGATGCGACTGACCTGTATATATGTGATACTCTATGATGGCAACACTGGCTGAAGCAAGGAGTAGCTTTAGAAATCCTTTGTAAGCATCTCACTAATCAAAGAATGCATCAAAGAACACAAGATGCTTTACTGAGCATTAGACTAATATAATGTGTGGTTAAGCATCAGCATCTGCACATGTGCAGGACTTACTGCGCAGTAACTTAGGCTAACATGTCATTTGCTAGTATCAACAAATACAGGTACTAAATTAACAGCACATGAATACTGTGCAGTAGTGCACATATAGACACCGACCAGAAGCAATTTGCTTCTGATCAGCCTAGGCAGCATGGAGCCACAGCAGGCAGTGGGAGGGAGCTGTTTGTGGCTCTGGCACAGCTCAGCTCCCAGCTCCGCCCCCCTGCCCCCCGAAGCCAGGGGCTGAGCAGTGCTGTGACAGGGGAGCTGTTTGTCCTCAGTCCTGGCGCTGCTCAACTCCTGGTTAACCCCCAGGCACAGAAGAGGAGCAGGAGCTGACTAGGGTGTGTGCTACACAGGCAGCAGTAAGGCTATGGGGACAGAGAGATCCCCTATCCTCTCAAACCTGCCGCTGCCCATGGAATACATGCTCCTGTCAGCTCCTGCCCCTCACCCATTACTGGGGGGAGCTGGGAGCTGAACAGTACAGAGACTGGGGGGGAGACATGGAGGAAAAGCAGCACCTGGACCAAGGGGAGATGTGAGGGGAAGCTCTTCCCCCACTGCTGCTTCTCCCCTGTGCTGCCCCCCTCCCCCCCCCCCCCAGTCCTGGCACTGCCTCCTCTCTACATCTCCCCCTGGTCTTGGTGCTACTTACTCCCACAGTTGGACATAGGGCATTGCCCCAAGCCAGTGCTGCTGAGCTGGGCTGCAATCCCAAGCTCTGTGCAGCTGGAAGCTGTCCCCTGCTCCTGGACAGCTTTCCCCTGCCCTCTGGAGCCCAGGCCTGACCCTCAGTGCTAGCACCCAGGGGAGCCTGGAGCTCCCCCTGGCTGCTGCAGGAGGGCAGGGGCATCCCTAGACTGAACTGCTCCCATTGGTTGCTCCATGTAGATGTGCACCCAGAAATGCTTTCATGAGATTGAATTTTCTTCACAGAAAGTTCAGGCACATTAGTTCCACTTACAGATGTGCCCAAAAGATATCTGGAGCAAAATTCAACCCTGGTATAAGCAAAAATGACTGCTATTGCCTTCAGATGATTTGTTGCCCCAAACCAATGCTATCTTTATCCCATGCAGAATCCTAGTTAAAGGACTTATTAGCAAGCATCTGTAGAAAGTACTGGAGAAAATACTGGTTCAGTACATGTGGGAATCAGCTAAAGAACTTCTTTCTTAGGAGCTGGATGCCTATTTTTTCTGGGTATTTGGTTAAGTCTTAAGATACTGATCATATATACTTATTTCTCTTGTTTTGTTGTGCTAAATACAGTCTGATGGTTGAAGTAAATAATATCTGTACTAATTGAGATGACAAGTCATTTAATCACAGAAATGTGTTCCAGAAAGAAACTCTGAACAAATTTGACACTTGACTAAATAGATACAAAAGCATTTTGCTAAGTGAAACATGTAAAATGCTGACGCATACTAGCACTTTATTTTTTCAGTTGGCTAGAAGGAAACATTATGTTTTAGAGGCTGATCTTTTTCATTCATTCCTTGACAGTCAGAATCACCTTAAGGGAGAACTATATCTAGCTAAAAAAACTTCACTCCCAGTCTGCTATACCTTAAAATTGTAGTTATGTTATTAGATGTGTAGGAAAATTGCTCTACTTCTGGCCATTTTGATTAGCATTCTAGTTCTGAAACATTTAACTAATTTCTTTGTTGAAAAAGACTGCAATGGACTGCATTTATTTCCCAGAACGTTTGTGTGCATCACACTGAAATTAAAGCTTTTCTTTGATCTACAGCTTTGATTTTCAACTTTGATCTTTAACTTCCTCCATTGTAATACATGAATAATCCTGGAACACAAATAGCTTTTCTTTAGTTTTTAATCATGATGCAATACATAGAGATGTTGCTCCATACACATACACAGTTCCAAAGCCACAACAAAGTTTCTGCCATAAAAGAAAGAGTGAGTTTGACATCTCTGGTCTATAGCATGTACACTCACTGACCAAGAAGAGTTTGTACTACACGTTTTTCCAACTCTCAGGATGAGAAAGCTGAATTTTAGGTTACTTTTGTAGTGTGTTTTCAGTTTCAATATAATATTTTCAGCCTCCAAAATTTATGCAGAAAATGTTAGGAATTTTCTAGGAGACTCTTAGACCTAGAACATGAAAAACATGAAAACTAGAAAGTCTGATCCAAGATCCAGGATCACTGTGTTCTGATCAACAAATGCAGCATTATATGCTTTGATGAATTTTATATTTTATTGCAGCATTTCCCTGGCAAAGCAAAAAATATGATTTTATGATTTTATATAGCTTTCTTCTTACATGCCATTAGACAATTGTTTTACAGTAATTCAATACAGTTTGTGGCTGCCTCCAGACAGCTGAGTAATGGCCAAAGCATCAACAGCTGGCAAATGATTCTTTGGGATTTTTTTCATCCCCAAGCAGACTATTCTTTGAAGGATTCAATCAGCATAAAGTCAAAATGTCAAAGAAAGAAGCAGGTAAACTGTGACAAACTGTGATGTTGGCCTTAGGTAATCTGACTAGCTATTAATTCACAAAGCAGTCTGAAGAGATTTGTGATGCAAGCTGAATTCTGTCTAGACAGGGAGAGGAGTGTAAAACACATTAGCCAGATAGAACATAACAGTGACAAGAAAAAGCTGTTCTACAGTCTTTCAGCTGTATTAATTCATGGAGTATCTCTTCTTTAAAATTATTACTAGTGATCTAGTCAGTAGAGCTCACTGGATTTGCCTTGTAAGATTTTTAGTAACACTTGGACAAAAGCTGACAGCTACTAAAGCTGTTCTACAACATATTAGGACAAATATAGCATCTCACTGGAAAGTAGTTAAATGAATTTCTGAAACTCAGTGCAGCTCAAATGCGAGTGTAACACTGGCACCATAGTGGCCAGTGTTCTTATACTCCGTCTTTGTTAATGTGTTCACTGTCTGCATTCAGTAGTAGTTGAAATACCTGTTTGCTCACAAGCCACTTCTTTTACATGTATTATCTTACCTCTTTTCCAAGGATCTGCATTGCAACATACAGCAACACCATGTATTGATGGTCTTTCTGGAACCAACTTAATTGTTCATTGTAAAGATTCTGTACTATTTCTAATGGCAATCCAAGAGTTGTTATTTCAATCTAAAATTTTCTCCACAGATTGGACAAAATTATCTTTTTTCCTGTTTTGACAAGTCCTACTGTATTGAGACTTATTTTTGTAAGAACATAGGAATGTAAGAATAAGGAGCACCATGCTGGGTCAGAACAATGGTCCATCTAGCCCAGTATCCAGTTTCTGACAATGGCAGGACTGGATGCTTTAGAGCGAGAAGATATGAACAGAGCAGAGATATTTAACTGGTGGCCCATGGGTTGCAAGCAGCTTGTAAGTGGTTAAGATACGGCCTGTGAGCTCTTGCCCGGCTGCCACTCTGCCCACTGCTCTTGCTGCTGTGGTGCCTGGAGTCCCTGGGCTCCCCCTCCCACCTATGGCTTCTGATTCCTGTCTGTACTTCTGGGAGCAGGGTGATACAACAGTAGAGGGCCAGGCTGCCCACGCTGTGCAGGAGGCAGGGGAGGAACCTGGGCTGTGGGTGCTGCATGATGCACAAAGGAGAGAGCCAAGCTGCTCATGTATTTGTGTATTGTGCATGTCTGGGAGGTCAAGGGTGCTAAATGCACGGTGGGGGGAATTCAGACTCCCTGTTTTGCAGGGCAGGGGGCAGGGAGGAGAGGCTGGGCTGTGCACATGGCAAGGGGGAGCTGGACTGTGTGCACAGCAAGGGAGGGAGACCAGAGGGGCAGCCTCCACTATGTGCAACCCCTAGGTCTGTGACCAGCCCCCTAGCACTGGGAAATTGGACATCCCTGATCTAAAGGGGTCTGTCCAAATCCTCTTCTATCAGTTAGGTATCTAAATAGCAACTTGGCAGCATTTAAGCCAATATATATATGATTTAGGAACAAGTTAAGTCTCTGAACACATGGACTGATTCTTTAGTGCAACCTTGGTCCCCTAAGAAGGCAGGAAGGATGCCATACTTACCCTCTGGTACTAGTTTGTGAGTTTGCCAGAGTTGGGAGAAAGATGCAAGTGACCCAAGCAAGTAACAGTAAAGTACAGGGGTCTTCAACCCCTGGGGCCACAGCCCAGAACTGGCCTGTGGAACCGTGTTATCTAGCCCACAGAGCTTCCCACAGGTCCAAAAAATTGGAGGTGGTGCAGAGCCAGGCTGAGGTGCCACAGGACCCAATCTGGCTGCATGGGGAGTAATCCAGTTACGCAGGCTGCATGGGGCCCAATCCAGCCTCATGGAGCCCAATGCAGGTGCTGATCTTGCACAGGATACAGCCCACAGACCGGCCCAGAACCACTAATACAGTCCATGGGGACAAAAGTTTGAGCACCACTGGCACAGTATAAGCAAGAGAGCTGGGAAAGGGATTGGGTCTCTTCAGTCAGAATCACTCTTATTGTTTATACATTTCATTTACCACCACTATTAGTAGAACCCCCCATCCCACTTCCTAGCTCTGCCCTTGATTTTAGCTGGCACCACCATCACCATTGTTAAGCTCTGCCACAGTTCTCAAAGCACTTAACCTTAAAGAAGGTTAATAGCTATTTATTGGGAAGCTGAGGCACCAGAAAGGCAACTTACATCATAGAATAAGAAAGACTAGAGCCAAAAATTGAGCCCAGGCCTCCTGAATCCCAGTGTTCAATTCATTAGGACACAATACCTTCTAAATATAAAATACTTAGCTCATAGGAACATACATCTTCATTGGGCAGGTAAAGGTTGCTAAAAATAGCTAAAGATTTAAAGCACATAGGCTTGATAAAATGGTTTTAACTAGAAATGAAAAAAGCAAAGGGGAGAGTTACTGGTAAAGTACAGACTGCCTAAACTCTTCTTCTCTTAATTTTTACTCATTTCAGAAACTTTCCAACTTGCTGAAGAGGAAATGGGATAAAAGTCATAGTAGGAGACACAAGCCAGGTAATTTGGTAGTTGAGAAATTGCTGTTAATATTGATATAGACACTAGATAAGGGTACTGTTTTCACAGTGTCTGGTGGGTTAGATGTGGGAAAACAGAACATAAACTGTTCCTGACTTGAAGAGAAAATTAATTCATTTTTTCCAAAGGATCTAATTTCTCTGGTCTGCTTTGTTTCATAATGTCTAAAAAGCAGTAACTTGGGCAGACTCAATTTACTAAGTAGCAAGCCATCTATTATGGAGAAAACTTTCAAAAGTGATGTAGAAATTTAGGAGTACAAATCTTTTGCACTCACCAAATTTCAATAGGATTTGCATTTCTAAATCCCTTTTGAAAAGCCATTTTTGAAATTTTTCCTATTATGAACCAAAATAGCTAAATATCAGTCATATTCTACAACAAAAGAATATGCCACATTACTCCCTAGATATCCAAAGGCTTCAAATATTCTGAAACAAACTGGGTACTGTAATTTATAATCCTAAACCAGGGACATTAGTTAAAGATTACATACTAGGGTGGCCTATATTTGTTGTTATGTAGTTGTATTTGTAATCCTTTAAAGTCAGGGTGTGAAATGTATGGCTGTGTCATCTGGCCTATGGGGTTTGTTGAGGGGTAAGGCAAGTGGGAGCAGGGTTCACCACCAAAGTCTGGGGCACACAGCTTCACTGGGGATGCATATCAGTGTCAGGAGAGCATGAGACATGGCTGAGGTAATCCCTGCTGCTGTTGCTTGCCCCACTACTACATCCAGTTCTGGACCACGAGGATTCCCATGGTCCAGATCCAACTTAGAGGGTAGAGTGAGTTTGACACCCTGGTCTAGAGGGACTGGTCTGATGAAACATGCTGAATTCCAACATTCTTTTAATTCCATTGTGTCTCATGATCCACATTTCAGGCCTCTTTAAATCAAGGCATGCAGAAGAACCATAGAAAATGAGTATACTTATTTTACGATACCATCTGTCACTCAAATAAGTGGTGGGGTTGTATGTTGTAATTGTACACACTCCCTTCTTCTACCCTCATAATTAATAGTATTTTTCTGGTCCAAAAAAAAAAAGAGAGAATTAAAAAAAAGAAAATACCATGGGCAAGTGTTCTGCTGAAGACTAAGATAGACTGGTGAAAAAGTGAGAAAAAGAACACAATTACCTCTCCATTTCCTTTCCCTTCTGTGAAAGGCCTAGTGAGAGAAGACTGTACCCATCCCTGTGTAAGCCCTCACTCTTTCAGAAAACCCACTTCTTCTCTATCTTACTTGTTACTCACTAACCCATCTTCTGCTCTTCTGGTTTAACTTAGGAAAGCAGTAGCAGCAAGAAGCACATGAAAACACCCTATACTCTGCTTGGTGATACTGAATAGAAGTAGACTTGCTCTGCAACCTCTCTCAAGACCAATACACTGTAGTCTCTATGGGTTGAAAAATATCCAGTCACACCAGAAGCACCCCCATAGACAGTAGGTGACCATACACACTGAACTACATTTCACTATATAAGCACTAAATGAACCACACTTCACTACAAAGTTGTGATATTAGTGGTAGCATTTAGTTTAAAAGGATGAAAAGAGGCAGTAAAGAAAAAAAAATGTACACAGAAGTGTTTGTGCCTAATGAGTTCTAAGAACTTTACCTTGTGAATATGCTTTAAAGTTTCACTGGAATGAGGAATGCTTGTGTGAGCCAACTCTGCTTACATTTAGGACAGCTCACAGCTGACAAGCTCAATTGGGGAAACTAGCATTTAGCGGTCTAGTATTACAAAACTATGCCAGTAGAATTTGGGTGATGGAATTTTGTGGGAGTGGTTTTTTCCTCATTAGCTTGCAAATTGCTCATGTTTTGAGAATAACACTGGCTTAAGGATTTAGTCAGTGAGGCCCTCCACATTGGTCTGAATGGAATTTACTGTTTAACTAATAAAAGAATTGATGTCTAGTACAGTGTAGAGGATGAAGCCTGTGATAAAGAATAGGTTGTCTTTAAGGGAGTTTCATATTACCAATACTTTGCAGAAACATTGTTCTATTTATGGCTTCAATGCAAACACAGAGAGTTAGTGAATCAAAAGATTATTTTTTCATACATCTCTTACCAGGTTCTGCTGCAGATCGTGGCTCTGCTTATCACATCATGCAGGGGGGAAATAAACAAGAAAAATGCATTAGAAAAAGGTTATGTTAATAAGAAAAGAAGTTTAATTTTGAAATACTGCAGGAAATATACTGTCTCTGGCAATGGTATCACCAGAAAAAAAAAAAGTCAAAATGTCCATGCTGTCTGTATTCTACAGTTATTCTCTTTGGTCTTCATTACGATAACTCAAATGAGTAGATAAGAGATTTTCTTTACTTAACATTCAATTCTGATGGCGGAGAATGATAACTTTCCCTGGCTGAGTTCAGTTCCATGCTGTTTTTTGGATAGTACCAATATTAACTTTGGACTTGCAAGGGGTCTGTGTCTTACTTTTCTGGAGAATTCTGAAATCTGGAGAATCTTGGATTTTCATGTCTTGCCGAAACCACTTGACATGCACAGGAGGTGTTCCCCTGACTCTACACTCTAGTACAACCACCTGCCCTTCAGATGCTGTGGAGTTTTGCAGCTCCTGGAATATGATAAATATGATTTAAATTAACCAAAGACACTTCCCCCCCTCCCATACTTCAAAAACAGTCATATCAAACTTCCCTTCCTCACCCATTCCCACTTTATTTTGTTGAGTCTTAGCAGTTTGGTAATTTTCTTTTTCTGCATACTGTTTTCTCATTCAGAAGGTACTTAAATACAGTGGTTATGTTATTTGAATACATTTTTCATGTTGCCAGAGTGGATGAAGTGCACCACTGGTTACAGAAAGGTGTTCCTCTGAAACCATCATGCAACTTAACTTCTCTCAGCACTGACAGAAGTAAATGCTCCTGGATGATCTTCTAGTTTTTACTTCAGGTGTGAAATGAAGGGATTGGAGCCAGCCTATACTTTTTAAGGAGATGGTTTTATATATTGGCTAAGTTGGTCATTTTGGAGTGATTATACTACTTTCAGGTAGACAGCTAGAATGTGAAAATGTTATTCTGGAACATGTGAAGCAGTCGAAGCAGGATGAGAGTGCAAACATGGTTATTCAATATATGTGTGTGCAGCCAAGTCAGAAAACAAAGTATAGCCTGCAAGTTTACAATGGAATAGAAATAATGTGTGCACTTGAACTGCTACATATTGGGTGCATCTACACATCCAATTAGCAGTTTGAGCTGGGGCAGAGTAGCCCCAGGTTGGTAGCAGGCTCGCGGGGTCATCCCTGCACTCTGGGTCATGGCATTGGGTGGCTGGGGGCAGGGAGGAGGAGAGAGGGGGCCTGGCTGGGGCACAAGAGCGCTCAAAGAGCAGAGCCATATGGTGAGGTGGCAGGCAGGGGTCTGGCCTCTAGCTGCTTGGGCTGACTGGGCACAACTTACGCCTGGGTCAGTGTTTACAGATGTGTTTAGGCGCAAGTTATTTTCACTGCCATAAGACAGTACTGTTCCTGATGGTACTACTTTATGGTGGTGAAAATTAGTTGCTGTGGTCTAATAGTGTTGCATGTGTAAACTGTGATGCTTTACACCACAGCAAGTTAATCTACTGCACAGTTAAGTGCATGTGTAGATGCACCCAATGAAGATGAAACCTCAGGCTTAAGGAAGAGGTGAGTAGGAAGATTACAATTGCCATGTATAGTTCTCTGTTGCCCATATTAAGATTATGGAGCAAAATAAGAGACTAATTTCTTGCTGTCTGTCTCTCTGCTTCAGTCCTTTATTTTACTTGTGGAAGGCAGGGCAGGGTAACATCTTAGAGAACTTATTCAGAGAAGCTTTTGTAGGTGATAACTTGCTTTGTCAGCTGCTATGAAGCTTCTGAAATCATCAAACAGGAACCTGTGGAAAATAGTTAACTCCTCACTATTAGAGGATTAGAGCCAGCTTATATTTTTCAAGAATTAGGTCTTATATATGGGTTATGCGGTAGTCATGCTGGAGTAATTATACTGTTTTCAAATTGGAATCTAGATTGGGAAATAGTCATAGAATATGATATAATAGGCTGTCACCTATCAAACTTTATGCCTCTCTGAACTAATCTCTAATGCCACCCTGTCTTGCCTTCTGCCTGACTTCAGACTAATATGACTAACTACTTCTCTCTTTTTCTGTAAAAGTTATGCTTTTAGAATGGATCCTGATCCAGGAAAGCACTTAGGCTTAAAAGTATGGAAGGAGTCTTTTCATTGAATACTCACACACTTAAAGATATTTAAAGGTATTTAAGACTGAAGTTTAAAACTTGAGTTGGCAATTCATTGCTGTAGTTTGTATAAAAGAGGGGGGAAAGCATGAGCAAACTCATGCTAGGGGAAGGATGGATAGATAGTACAGGTTACTTATTGCTGAAAGCTGTTTTGGAAAGCAAAGAGACTTCTTCATATAGCTGCTATGTTGGCTTATTTACTTCTACCGTATATATCCTGAACTTTGATTTAGGGTGAATACAGGATCAAATACTAATTTAAACTACAAGTAACCTCAGATTTTCAATAACCCCTGGCAGGATTTTCACCAGCATTTCATTGCTGACAATGAAGTGTTTTACAACTTCATATTAAAAAATAAATATATGTAGTTATGAAAAATGCGATGTTTGAAATTTTGGTATAAGTACACAATGGGCGGTTTTGTTTCTAAAATAACTTAAAAACCATCAGATTTTAGTTTTAGGGGACACGTTAATAGTAATGGATCTTTCTATTATCACGTGTTCACAAATGTTTTGTTTTTAATGTTTGTAATAATTCCCAAATTGTTTAAGTAGCTAATAATACCCACATAGAAATCTACCCAAGAAATATTTTAATATTATTAAAAGGTTCATACGTTAGGGATATGTTGTACTGATATTAGAAACTGGAACAGAAAAAAATACAGGAATGGAGGATCATGATTGAGAACACAGACCTTTGTAAAAATGGGTGCACAGCAGTCTGGCTTGGATCCATCTAGACGGTATAGACATGAAGTAGGACTTTGGACCTAGAAAACAAGGCTGGAATTGCTTGAAATGCTAAAGACACTAGTATTTGCAAAGTTTCAATAAGTTATTATCAACACAAATCTATCCATCTGATGCAGTTTCTTAAGTACATAGCTCTGCTATGGTGTTCTCATTATAGTACACTCAGTCTGTGACCTCATGATTTCACATCTGTTATACCTCTGAAATGGAAATACAAGATTTAAAGACTTCTATGCACCCCTGGGGAACAGTGCACCCAACTGTCATTATCTTAATAGGCTTTGTGCGTTTGATTCCTGTGAATATCTTTAAAATATCTCTCGAACACTAAGTACTTTTACATCTCTGGATATATACCATACAATGTTGGAGGAGTTCAACAATGGAAAAATTTTAAAGATCAGATTAGATGAACACGTGTCTAGAATAGTTTAAGACAGGGACAATCCTGTTTTAGGCAGGGGCTTGTACTATATGGCCTCCGGAGGTCCTTCCTAGCTTTACTTTTCTACAATTTTCTGGAACAAAACTATGGACAGAAGTTTGAATTAGTTTAACCAACCAAAGGAGAAAAGATAAATAATTTCAATTATAGTAATATTGAGGGGAAAAAGGGATTTTCTACAGCCTAACATGAATTATATATATAGAAAAAGATACTTTGCAACTTTTGCAAGACTAATTTGCAATATGTGATGCACAAGATAGCACACTAACTGTCCTTGAACTACATACCAAAACCATAATGGAGTAATTTAAATTAATCACAGATATAAAGATTGAAGACTTTTGTTATTCAATATTTCTATTAAAAACCATGTGCGCCTGAAGTTTTCTTACATGCATTCTTTTTACACTCTTTTGGTACTATCCACTAGTCATATTAGCATGATGTCCTGTGTAATATTTATTATATTACCAGTATTCTCACATCCTTAGATACCATGCTAATGAACTTCGCAAAAGCAGCTATGTAGAACAAAACATCTGTTGATGTCATAAGACCCAAACTGAATGGGCTATAAAAGTAAATAGTATTATAACACACTTTTTATATATTTATATGTCTTCATATGGTAACAAAATGTTAAGCTTTTAAGTTGAATTATGCAAAAAATGACCCTCATCTCTTAGCAGTATTGAACTCTTGAGATGCAAGTTTAGCAAATTTTATTGACTGAACAGCATGATGTCTGATTACCTGCTGACTGGGCACAGAAATAGGCTGAATTACAGCTGTGGTGACTCCAGCCTTTGGAGCAGAAGATCCTATTGTTAAGGAAACAGAAGTAGTTTTCTTCTGAGCCCTGGACAAATGGGAGAAGCAAGCACTTTACTAGATTTTATATCAGTGACATTGAACATGGTGTATTACAAGCAACAAACTCAAAACCTAAATAGAATAGAGCTAAACCAAAGAGAATGATCCGATATTTTCTCTCTTCACTCCTCCCACGCTCCCATTGCTTTCCCTCTTGTCCTCTGTCTATCCTGTAGTCATAATGACTACCCTCTTTTTCTGTAAGTGGTCCTTTTTCTTCAGTGTAGTTAGAGCAAGTGTTGACAACTTTTTGCAACTGTGGGCAACTGCTTGGGACCCAGGTTCTGCCACAGGTTACACCACTGTAGCCTCTCAGTAACCAGCAAATCCTATGAAGGGAGCAAATAGAAGAAGCAGGCACTAGGACTCTGGAGATGCCTCTTCTGTTGCAGCAGCAAAAATAAACAATATGGTAGGCGAAAGGACCCTGGGGATGCCTCCTCTGCTGCTTAGGCTAGAGCATGCTGCTAATTCCCTGAGCAGACAGTCAGGATCCAGTCTCTTCACAGGCTGGCCTATGAGCTATAGGTTGCCAACCCCTGACTTAAAGCAAACATGACTAAGCAGGAGGAGTTTGGATATTAATGAAGTCCACATTTACAACCTTGTTCATTCTCTTTGCATCACAAACGAAGGAGATTAGACAGAAACAGGGCATGCAGTACACAGGCTGCTCTTGTGATAAGGTTTGAGTGAGATTATTTTCATGACATTCAAAAAATAATTATCTGAGCATCAGAAGTAGAAGATATTGATTTTTTCTTGCTTTCTAAAGTACCCTGTGAATTATAACCTTTAAATTGGGAAAAAAATATTTTTAATTTTTCCCAGTTGAAAAATGTGAGGTTTTTTTTATAGATGAGTTAAACAAGGATGTATGCCACTTGTTAATACAACTTTCAATATTCCTCTTCTTCTGCCCCATCCCCACAAATACTTCAACAACTGAGAGGTAAAGAAAGATACTGGAATCAGGCAGGCAAGGAGCAGCACTTCGCTTGGGGTAAATTGATAAATTTATTTTAATTTAATTTTTGATTTTTAAAATATTACCATTCTGAATTTCAATATGGAAAAATTCAGAATGGAGCTGTTTCATGGGGACATTTAAACTACCTTCATCCCCAAATGCTTATTGAAATCCAGTGTGACAAATAGATTTTTTCCCGCATTATAATTCTGGCTTTGTTCAATTACTAGGAAATTTACCCCTAAGAATTACCAGGAAATTTACCCCTTCTTCAGATATGAATATGATATTAATACATTATCATTTTTTCATCTATATTAAATCTTTCTTTCATAGACATTTGATTTTCTTTTCCTATAAGGCTTTCGGTGAGTAGTCTAGATGCCTGTGTTTTATGCAAGTGTTTTAATCCAACCTGTGTTTTAAACCAGTGTCCATTAGATTAAATTTATTTTCTATTTGGTTAGCTTTCAGCCTACAATAAAACCAGCACGTAAACAAGTATTAATGTCAAAGTCCAGTTTGGTACTTTTTATAATCTGATCACTGATTAACATTGGTTAACTGCTTTTGTTAGAGTAAGATCAGTGAAGACGGAGCATAACTTTTTTGCTATCATTCTTACATAGCTCTTTAGCAAACATGTATATCATTTGTGTTACTTTGCACTTACTGTGGCATAGCTCCAGATTTTGATTTGAAAACTGAATTTTCACTCTCAGAATCGGTTGAGCTGGCACCTAGAAAAGAAAGCATATTCAAAGCCTTTAATAACTCTTCTCTGACCTATACTATGCTTAACTTCAAAAAACAAATATGCTATTGCTTTGGAATTATAAAGCATTACTGTGAATAGACTTGTAGTATACAGCATAAATAAAATAATTTCAACTCAGAGTTGAGTTTTTTTTTTCTGAAAAATACCTTAGCTTTTCTTAATGCAATATGTCCTCAGAACTATGAACTTTATGCAGTATAGGAACCAATACTGTGTAGGTACACATTATCAGATTATTTATTTCTTTGGCTATTGTCTTTCCTGGGTTTTTAGCTGTATTAATACAAATTAGGCTAAAGTTGTAGGTGCCTAGATAAACATTTAAAAAATCTATTTTCTTTACAAAAAGAAGAATTAGTGTGGCATGTTCATTTTTGATTGCTCTAACTTTAGGAAATATAATTAGAATGAATTTGCTACAACTGAATTAATAATTTTAAGAAGCATATTTTTCAAAACAAGGGAGCCAGTGAATAAAGAACTCCAGTATACCAGGAGTGGCTTGTAGAGAGTGACCATGTCTATGTGAGATGCTCACTGTGCAGTAGCCCAATACTACTGCGCAGTAGTGTAGCGTGGCAAAAACTATGATGTGATGCTACTGCGCAGTAGTAGTAGGCTACTGTGCATTAGCATCGCATAAAAGTGTTCAGCGGTGTTACTGTGCAGTAACCTGGGTTACTGATCAACCATTTAGTACATGTTTATATAAGTACTTTAGAAAAAACAAGTGCTAAATGACTGCACAGTAACAAATGCACAGTCAGTGTCTCATGTAGACGCAACCAGTGAGTGTTAAAATAAGAGTGGAGAGAAAAAGATGTTAAACGGATAAGATATACAGGGTAGTTAAGTATGAACAAGGATTTTTTTCAGACAGCATTAAATCTGAGTATCCTAAACAATATTATAAAAAAATACACTGTTTTCAAAAAGTGTTTCAGAAGTCAACTTATTTTAAGATTCCCTATGTATCAGTAGATTATGGAATTATAAATTTATCATAATGCCTAGTTATGTCACCTTATTTCTGAACCTGTCATTCATTTCCCAGTTCATTAAGTAAGGTGCTCCACTAATAAGCAACAACAGATTTGTTATGACAATTGACAATGATATCATATGTCAATATCCAGATACTTGCTCATACTTGCTACAAAGTGGCAGACAGATTTATCCTTGTGTCTACTGCTGAACAGGAGTGGATTATACATTTACAGCCAAACTTTAACCTTAACTACAACTGTGGATAGCATAATATTTGCATGATAAACTGGCCACATTCTTCAGAGTTATACAAGCTCACTCAGGGCAGATGGTGGGGGGCAAAGTAAAATACTAACCACTGTACAACAGTGGGGTAGAGGGGAAGGGAAGTCTTACCTACCTGGGCTCTCTGCAAACCAAAGGCAGCTGCTACTGCTATTGCTACTGCTACTGTAGCCAACACTGGCTTCCCTGTGCAGAGAGCCCAGGCAGCAGCAGCAGACACATAGCAACCATACGGACAGACTCCCTGGGAGCCATCCCTGGATCCCCATTTGCTCTCCCCCTCCCCAGATATGCTACTAGGGTCAAGGCTGCACCTGCTGGGAAAAAAAAAACTCCCTGGAAGTTGGGGAGCACCAATCCACTCCCCCCCCTCTCCCTGCTCCCCCCCCCCCCCCCGATGCACTGCTGGGTGTGGGGCTGTCCGATGCATAGGCAGAGGCAGCACAGGGCTGCACTACTGTGTACAAACTCCTGGTGTGGAGCGGGGATTGTGGCACCCACTCACAGTCAGTGCCTGGGGCTACTGCCCTGCTTGTCCTACCCTAGTTACACTATTGCCATTCTTACCCACAGTTCAGAGGTAGGACTGAATTATACCTATTTCCAAACTGCAAACTGATACTGCAGAGCCTTTGAGAACGACATACTGTAATTCCCATTTACTTCCCATTTCTCATCTTAATGAATGACATACATAATCCTGCAAACATAGCAACTAGGGATTTTGTTCTTCCTTTAAACTTAACTTTGAAAGGAACTGAATCACTTTTCAAATTTTGATCCATAGTTCTGGTAAGTTTTTTATTTGTCATTTACCATACTCAAAATTAAAACCAGCATGTTCATTGTGAGCAAATATTTTAACACTAGCGAACTGCCCATCAAGAATGACGGGACAGGGAGTGCGGGGGAGGAAGCTTGCTAACCCTAACCCCCACCCCACTGCCACTGCCTCCCAGGAGCAGTGGGGGAAGTTTGCCCCCCATGCCCTGCATCAGCACCCTGTGCCACGGCTGTCTCTAAGGAACAGGGACAGCGGGGGTGGGGGGGAGGCCAGTGGTGCTGACCTCATCTCCACACTCCGTCCCCTCTGTCCACACCATCATGGTGGCACTCCACTGCGCCGCCACCTCCTGTCAGTAACGCTCTTGGAGCACTCTGATTGGTTGTTTCAGTAACCGATCAGAGTGCTCCAAGAGCGTTATGGACAGAGGGACAGACGGACTAAGCCCTTTATTATATTAGAATAATCTGTACAGATGGAAAAATCTTGAACTTGCTAAAATCTTTTTTTCACATCATTGTCTTTGACTTTATTAACAGCACCTAGTACTTCATTGGAAAAATATTCAACTTAGAGGGTGCGTCTACACATGCATTAAAGCGCTTTTCCTAATATGCATTAAATTTAGTGCCTCCAGTGTGAGGTAGTATGCATTAAGCTGCCTTAATGCGCAGTAATAAATGTACATGGTTAAGTAATACTTAATGCACAGTAGCCTATTTTACTGCTTATTGGATGCATTTATATGTGCAATTAATGTGACTGAATAAACTCCAGTGCAATATAAACCAGAGTAAACTAATCCGTGTCATTATCTACATGTGCATTTATGCATAGTAATTTACTTTGTAGTAATTTACAGCTAGTATCTGTGTCTGACAAGACTATACAATGGTAGTGTAAATTAGTTTATACTAGCCCAGTTGCCACACATGTGTGGACAGTGATGCTTTACTCTGCAGTTAATTAGTCTACTGTGCAGTAATGTACATATGTAGACATGCCCATTCTGTACCTGAAAGGGAAAGCATTAACATAAATATAAGAAATAAATTGCTAGCAAAGAACGTACAGACTATTTTCTTTTTAAAAAACCATTGACTTAAGCAGGGGTCAGCAAAATACAGTCCATGGAGCCACTGGATCTGGCTCTCAGAACTGAAGGGCTTTGCCTTTGCCCACACCCATGCCACAGCTGGGCAGTGAGGAGCTGTGCTGGGGCCAGGCAGCTGTATCGACACCACTGCTATTTTTCCCTGCCCTCCCAGCTCTGCTCTAACATGGTACCACATCCAAATAGTTACAAGGCAACTTTCACAAGCTTTGCAAAAATCCCATTAAGTTAACAAAATTCTGCATGGTGATAAGAATCCTGTACTCAGATCTCAGGACATAATCAATACAGATCTAACAGCAGCATTGCCTTTGAATTTATGGAGAAGATAAAGGATTTTCCTTTGTATTTAAGTGCCCAAAAGAGCACTGAAACTACAAGACATACACAATAATAAATGTTATTTGGGAATACATACTGAATATAAATTTCAGCTACAATTTACTAGTGGAAACTAGATTTTCTGTTGGACCTGTTAGAGCTACCTGTTCAAGTATATTAGTGTGCTGATATCCAAACAGATTTGTTATATTTATTTGTTTTTATATATTCAGCAGACACTTGAAACTGCCAAAGGAGCAAATTTCTCCACAAATGGCTATGAAAAAGTTGTTTAATTCAAGGAAAAAAATATCATTTAATTAACATAATAACTGTTTACATTAGGCTACTGTTAAAACATCCTTTGAATGATTTGCTATAGTCAATATATTAAAAATTGTAGTTTGTGAATCTGGTACATGACCTCTGGGCGATTTTAAATTCAAACAAAAATGAGAACACTGGCATTTGATTCCAGTCCTGATCATATTTTAATCTTCCATAAAGCCTTTACAAGAATAAATATCAGAATCTGGCCTAATTTATAACAAAGTAATTAGCGACTATATAAATTATCATGTTTGCTTGATGTTGAATATTAAGTCCTTAATTTCACAAACTACTACTCTCTGTTGTCTTCACACTCATCCAAACTACTCCTCTGTTGTCTTCATACTCATCATATCTATCACTAACACACTCATTCCTTCTTCACTGACAGTTGTTATTTCTTTTCTTTCTAGGTGATAAATCACTTCAATTGTTTATATTTTAAACTACACTGAGAGAATGGGCAGGGCTGAAAAGGAAACATTTTTTGCTGGAAAGTGGTAACAGCTGCCATCACCTCTGATCTGTGGAAAGAAGAGGCTGAAGACTCTGGGCCTGAGGATTAGATGTCAGAGGTCCATGCATTCCTTATTTTTCTTTATCAATTTTCTTTTAACAAAATCAATAGGCTTCTGCTCATCCTTGAAATACCTGAATTAATGGAACATGACATTCAAAAGCTATTGTGATACAAAGAGAGTTGAGTGGGTGTCAAAAATCCTGAAGTATCAAACTAATGCAGCATAATACAAAATCAGTTTCATTTTTATGTATTTATATTTTCTGTATGTTGTGTGCATTTATTTCATCCTTATCTCTTCCTCTTCCTTTTTTACCTTCAATGAATACTTCAGCTGACGTACTATCAGAGCCAATGGAATTTGAGGCCAGACAAGTGTAACGTCCAGTATCGTCCTCAAAGGCTTCTGCTATGATGAGTGAATGAAGGCCTCCACTTTCAGAACGGATCTGAATATCAGGAGTATTCTGGAGTTCTTTTCCTTCACAGAACCATCTGCGTAAAAACAAAAAACATTAAATGGATTCATATCTATCACTAACAAAAAAGCATGGAATTTTGCTACAAAATCAAAACACATTAAAAAAAAAAAACATGGTACAGTACATGTTTACACATTTTATGAGACTTGTTTGTATATAAGCTGCTTGACCAACAAGCAGCATGACACCCAAGAATGATCATTAAATGTATGTACCTATGACAAACTGTTAATAATTTTCTATATTTCTCTTCTGGTACCATTAGCATTTCATATAGTTTGTATATAGTAACCTGTATTAACAACTTTTAATCTTCTACTTCTATGTCTCAGGCAGCATATGGAGCAAGTACTACAGGTCCTCTCTCTAGAACATTTGATTTTTGTTTTCAATTTTGCCATCAACAAGGCAAATAGTGTTATTCTTCCCATGTGACTAATGTCTAAGGGTATATAAGCCTGCCTCAGATCAGTGACTACTTGAAACCTTACCAACTACATTTTTATATAATTTCTATTAAGATTTTTACTAGCAAGAGCACACGGCTCTGGGAGTTCCAATTCTGACATGAAGGGTGCATTTCATTCTTACTGGGCACACCTACACAAGATGCTGACTGCACAGTAGCTGAATAATACTGCGCAGTAGCATGTCACAGCATGCACAATCCTAATATGCTACTGCGCAGTATTATTAGGCTACCGCACAGTAACTCCGGTTACTGCACATTTATTTAGTACTTGTATAAGTAGTACTTGTATAAGTACTTAATAGTAGTACTTGTATAAGTACTAAATAAATGTGCAGTAACTTGTATAAGTACTAAATAAATATGCAGTAACCACTATGCAAAAGCATCACTTGTAGATGCACCTGATGTTAACACTGTCTTTTCCTAAACCAGCCAAAAATCTGGTGTGCCACACTCCAAGCTGAATTGTATACCAATACCACTGCTTGCTCTCTCCCCCAGACTAATTATTTTTCCTTATATAAACAACTATATGAATAAAGTGAAATCCTGATTTCCTTATAATTAAGAGACAAAAATGCAGGGGATTTGCCACTTTAGACTAACACAAGGTTCAAATACCTTTGACAATACTGTCCTGTTAGTCCTTAACCACTTCTTAGGGATATTTTACAATTCTAATCTTCCACTACATGCCTCATTCTTAAACTTGTTTTGCTAAGCTGGCATATTGTCCTGAATACAAAAACACTACAAACCACATCTGTTGCTTTTCAAAACATGTGACACAGGCTTAGAACACTGACCATTCCTATTTAAAAAGGGTACATGATGCTTTGTAGTAACAGATGTCAAATCAAGAATCTCTACAAACATACTAATTGGTTCCTATCTCATTCTAACCAAATTGATAGAATACATTTAAGTTTCCCTTTAATCTACAATTAGTGAAAGTGGAAAACTGAAAATGCCTCTAAAATATGGAATCTGTATGAAAAAACATGTATTTGTACTTTAAACTCTAAAGTAAGAATGGTCATTTTGCTGTTCAAGTCCAACAGATTTACACATGAAGCAACACCCATGACTTCTAATAAGAACTGTGCATACAAGTCTCCCAGGCAGCTGAAGAATAGGCCCAAAGTTCCTCAAGGCTAGGAAATGTTGATAATGGAACTAAAGCTCTATACCATTCAAATTTATAATTAAAGGACAACAAGGTCCTTTTGTGTATCCTATTGTGCCCAGAGGTCTACATACAAAGTATCACTTCTGCAAGGAACTAATAAACTTCCTTTTGTTTACTCAGTAGCCCCATTTGACCTACTTTTACAACTATTGGGCTTGAAGACAAATTCATTCTTTCAGCCCAGCTGCCAATATTAATATTTTTGTTCCCCCTCAGTCTCTCCCCTAATCTATGTGAGGAACATGGAATATTACTTCTACCAATTAGCCTTCCAGAACCACAGACTTTGTGGTTATAAACAGATGCATTTGTCCCAGAAGAAACCATTTTCTCCTGGGACAAAGTGTGATCATTCAGACATCCCTGTCTATTGTCCCAGGATAAACCCTAAAAAGGTTCATAGGATAAGAGGTGTTAACAGCTTGTCCCAGGATATCCCCAATTGTGTCTGAACATCTTTCCCGGAATTGAATCTCCGGCGGAAAAGCAGCAGTGCATTTAGTCACTCACTAAACCATGACTGGAAGGGCAATGTATGTAGATGTCAATCCCTGGACTTTTCTGTTTCAGGACAAATATAGGCACTACTTGTCTCAGGATAAATGTAATGTCTGTTCCTAGTCTGTGTGGCCCTTTCTGTAGGCTATGAATTTGGGCATGTGCATGAAGAAGATGCTGCCCTAAAATATCTGAATTGACAAGTGTAACAAAGATCCTATACGATAGGAAACAGGAAACCTAGCTAGCCACTCATCCCCCATGCTTTTCTTCTTTACAGAAACAGCCTTTAAGGGAAAACTCAGCCTAATTCCATTAATGGATTTGTTTTATTTAGTCTACAGAAGAGATGACTAAGGGGAGACATAATAGTCTCCATGACATATTGATATAAAGGCAAATGGTGATCATTCTTTATGGCCACTGGGGAAAGAAATCAACTTAAAAGCAAAAAAGACCAGTTGAAAATTAGGAAAAACCTACTAATTGTTAGGATGGTGAAACAAATGAACAAGTTACATAGGGAAGTTATGAAACATTGTTCACTTGAAGGTTTATGAACAGGTTAGACAAAGAACTGTTGGGAATGGTCTAAGTATACTTGATCATGTTTCAATGAATGATTTGAATTAAATGATCTCTTGAACTTGCTTTCAGCCCTAAATTTTTAGGACTCTAATTACTTTCTTATATTGGGTCCTGTTTTAGACTTATAAAAGTCCTTATTGCCTCCCAAGCACCTTCTGCCCTAAATATTTATGGTACTATGTTTTCTATGGTTATTGAAATTAATAAAAATATGTTGCTAATACAATTTGTACCTGTTAGATTTATCAGATGATGTTTAACTAAACACTATTTTTTTCCCTTAGGAGGATCAGTTTTATTTTCTTCGCTGGATGTATGGAATATGTATGTGGCTAACACCCAGTAAAGGCAACTGTGAGTAAAATCCTTATGTATCTTGTGACCTTTTGTTAAAATTGTGAATCACTGCACATACGTTAATCAAAGACTCGGTATTGGAAAGAAGTTCACAAACCTCAAACTGATACATGAGATGCTGTCTCTCTTCAGTAGATAATGTTATAAGAGGAAAACATATTAAATAAGCAATTAACTACAAAATTACCTCAACCACACTTAATGGAATGTATGATAGACAGGATACAGGCCTGATTTTTTACTGCATTTGTAACTGTATTAAGAATAGCTCATTTCCCCATTTCTGATTTCTGTAACCTGGACCATTTATATATTTTTTGAAATAGATTTAGTTGAATTTGCTGTGCATGTTTATTTCATTGCATCTTTCTTTGTTTGTCTAGGTTTTATGGCAGGAAGTTCAGGGCATTTAGTGTGAATTCCCCAGGGAAGAGGTGAAGGTTAGGTCTCTTGAGTTGAATGCCTGACTGAAATATTTATTTTCCTTGCAATGAACTTGCTAGTTGCCAGTTGAGCTCGCATGAGACAGCCCTAGCGTAATGGATCCATTAGCTCTCCAAAAGTATGGAAAAGGTGTTTTGCAGCTTATAAAACTGGATGAAGTGTTAATACATGCCAACACTCAGGGATGGAATTTAAGTTTATGCTTTTATATTGGACAGGCTATTCTAGGAGCAGTAAGTACTATCAATAGATCTGGTAACACTGGGCACCTATTCATGTGACGGAGCTCTGCTCCAATGCACATTAGAACATGTTGGAACAAACTCGATTAATCGAGTCTGCTGCGAGTCTGCTGGAGCATACTCATTAGCAGGGTCCTGGCAGCCTCTGCATCATGCATGTTCACTGGCCCCGAATTTCAAAATGGCAATAGGGACGCTTTAACTAAAGCTCATTGAATTAGCTTTAGTTAAAGCACACACTATCAGAGCCACTCTAATTAAAGTACCACCCCTACCCCTTCACCCCAGGGAGCACCTGTATAGACGCCCATAGCTTTACTGTCCCAAATTCTATTTGGCCTGGAGAGGTTAAAATGGAAGGAGCTTCTGTTCAAGTGACCCTAATGACTGCCAAGTGAAGGAAACGAGCCCTTGTGCTATCATTTTTTTTGTGTGTGTGAAGGACCATGGAAATGAGCTTCATACGACTACCACATGGTTTATGGCTCTATGAGATTAGTGAGGTCATGGTCCAACAGAAAAGGCCAGCTACATGAAACTTTCAGGAAAATTCCACTCCAAGTTTTTTCTAGCTGCTAGAGGTCGGCATTGACTCCTGTACAGTCTATTCCATGCTGTCTGCTCCCGTGGGGGAGGGGGATTATGACCCAGGTGTGGATGGAAAGGCAATGGCAATATTGTACCTGGGGGAGCTATTTACCAGAAGAGTAGCATGGAGGTAGTGGCTCCCTGAGGAGATGTTCTGAGTGCCACAGGATTTCTCTATGGGTACAAAATATAACTGTGTTCAGTACTTCACAGATCCCAAGCACTGTATAAACATTAACTAATCAGCCTTTATTTCAGCCCTTTGTTGTGGGTTTATATAATCTCAAATATTAAGACAAAAAATAAATGGAAGCAGAAAATCAAAATAGTTTGCTTTAAGACAACATAATGAATAAGTGCAGTTCTGTGATCAGAACACAGAAATTCAGCCCCTGCACAGCCACTCCATCCATGGCCTGATTTTTCACCCCAGTTCACCCCGTCCATATTCTTGCAACACCCACCACAGCCCATCTGTGGCACACAAGCTGAGAATCAATTCTCTACAAAGATTCATGGGTTCTTGCTCCTTCCGCAGAACTGCAAATATTCTATTTGTATCAATAAGAACTTGGCACAAAAACAAAAAAAAATGAACCATGCTGAGAACTTTCCCACTTCTGTTTCTTCTCTATATTTTGTTTTCCTAGACTCTTACCTATTTTTCTCTCTTTTTAGTGCATCTCTTTATAACTCCCATCACAGTTTTCTTTCTTTGCAACATTTCTACACACCTGGTTTTCACTTCCCAGTGTATGATAAATTAGCAGCAATGAATATTTAATACTGATAATAAAACATCAGCACTGGACTTCAAAGTTGAGGTTAATTTCCTGCAACAGTTTTAGATCTTGACCAATATTCTTCACTACTTAGTTTAAACAGTTGTGTAAAATTGCTTTGAATTAGTGAGTAGATTCTTGATTACAGAGATGTCTCTTTTCAGTAGGTGTTTTAACTGATCCCTGACGGCAGTTTTCATTTTAGTTCATTAACCTTCCTGAAGCTCTGCAATAAAACATGCTTGTGTGTGTCTGTGCGTGTGTGTGGATACATATGCACACACACTCACACATTACACACATAACATATATGTGTTTTTATGCACACATGACAGTAAACCACAGTTGGGCATGAAACTGATCAGGTATCTAAAAACTAAAAAAAGAATGGAAAGACTAAGTTGAAAAACGTTTAGGACACTTCATATGCCATGATAGTTATAATTGTTGTGAACACTTTGTTGCTGCAACGTGAGCCTATCCCGTCTTAATATGCTAGAATCTAGATATATCCAGCATATCACTGTACAATTAAAGTGCTGGCATAAAAGAAAAGAATGAGGGATACTAGCTGTGATTTTTTTTGCATATCCCAACATGAACTAGTCATTCATATCATTTGTCTCTTTTCCTCACTCTCATTTTCCTCATGCTTCTAATAGTCCTTCATGTATGGAAATGCATGTAAGAGTGTGTGTCTGGAACTTTAACAACCATGAACAAAATATAAATAGTGCACTAACTGACTGAATACCAAAGTCTTAAGAAAGAGTTCAAGGTTCTCTCTAATGCGTAATCCTGCTGTAACCTCTGTTTAGTGAAAGTCACTGAGGAATAAAGACAGTTTCCTTTCCACACACTCTTAAAAGTTAATTTAAAATGGCAGCTAAAGTGAAATTTAAAGACATAGCCTGAGGGAAAAATTAGAGTAGGGTACACTGACCACTATAAAATGTAGACAGAGAAAGAGATAAAGTGTTAATTAAAAAGTAATTTTATGCTTAGTGAAGTATGGCCAAAAATATTTTTTTTAATTAAATACTTTAGTGATAATTAATACTAATTGCTTTAGTTGTAGAGTCAGTGTTTCCATTATACTGTAAAAACCCCCAGTTTTTGTCATTTCTCCATAAAAATTAACCAGTCTGACCCTTCTAGACTGTAAAACATTTCCACTTCAGAAATTTTGGTTTATGATTTTAAGAAAATCAATTTCACTGCGTCAAAATTAGACAGCATTATAATAAAGACGTTCATTTATTTCAAGTTCCTCTCATGTGCCTGTGTAAATTATTTTTACTTAATTTGGTTAGTGATGATTTAATTTTATATTTGCAATCCACAATTGTATGTTATGAAATAGCTAAAAAAACCAAAACAAAACCCTATATATTTTATTTAAATACCCAGTTGGATATGTCCAAAAATGAATTAATGTCAAGTTAGTCCAAACAGTGCATTCCCAGATGTCAGAATACTACGTAATGTGTATCATTCATATAGCACTGATTTTTCAGGTAATATAACAATACCTTAAACTCTCACTGACCTCAGTGGGAGTTTCACAGTCAGTGGAATAACTGCAGGATTAGGTTCTAAGGGGCAATGCTGTCTCCCTAATAAGAGCATGTAAGGCTGCACTTACTGCTATGGGAAGAGGATTCCCTGAAATTTCCTTCCCTGAAATTAAACTTAAAGTATGTTATTTGGCAGGAGGATGAAAAAAGACAGGGGTGGGAGGAAATAAAAAATGTAGCAGTAGTTGATCTGGTTTCCCCAAGTAGAAGAGGTCTGGTGGGCCTTGACCTCTAAAAACACCTCTACAAAGGAATGCCAAAGATAAGTCTTCGCTGTCATATTTCTGTTTATAGGGAAGATTCTTTCCTTCAAACCCTTGGCACAGGCCCTCCAAATCTTTTAGTGTTAGCTGTATTTGTGTGAAAAGGACATGATCCATAATAACTATAGTGTATTTGAACTATGGACTGACTAGTCATAAAAGTTGATATGACATTAAATGTTTTGTGAAGATAGATTATTAACTGTTAATTGAGTCTAAGGTTTCGATTGTCCCAGACAAAATCCTCAGTTATAGGTGAGACACTTCTCTTACCTCATATAATTTTGTCTGGTTGCTGCAGACATTTCACAGCCTTATCCTCTCCACTACATACCTTGTGATAGCCAAGTATGATAGAAAAACAGCACAGGAAAACCTGAGCACTGATAGCAAAAAATCTATTTGTCCTGAAAATATCACAAGATTAGATAAAAATAAGATACTTAATGTACCTCAATTTAAAAGATTTTTTTAAGATACCTAATTTTTTTATTCATGTTTTATTTCCAGGCCCTTTTTCCCCTCAGAAACCTTGATATAGAAGGGTCATTAAAATAAAATTAAAAAGTAGAGACTCACAGGAGACAAGTTTATAAGGAAAAAACACAAAAGACATCTCTGAATATCAACTGTACCACCAAATTCTTACATGAACTCACCATTCAAATGCCCACTTCCTCTTAGTTAAGTGTCTTTCTACTCTAGTTGAACTTTTTGTGTTATATAAAATAGCTTTTTTTAGATATAGGGCCACAGTCAAAGCACTTAAATTCACAAAAAAAATCTCAAACTATTGCTTATTTATACCAGTTAAGGATCTCTCTCATGATACTAACAATAAAAGGACACCAATATATTTGGTCTAGGACAAAATACCTTTAAAGTGTCTTAACGAAACTCTAAAAGAAGTAATTGATATGCTTTTGTTCAGACAAATGTATTTCTCTGCAATCTTAATCCTAGAGCATTGGTGGAAGAAGAGTAGAGAGTAATGAAAAACAAAACTGGAACTATGTACCTTTTTAACTCAGCAAAACTTCAGTTTGTATTTGCTAAAAACTATTCTGAAGAAATCATCAGTAACAAGAGAGTTAAATAAGCAAGGCTGTTCCATTTTGGTAAAATTTCATATGTAAACAGGATCCCAAGAAATGATGAATTGTATGCCAGATGGCTTGTAGGTTTGTCCGCATGCCTATAAAATACAAACCTAGAAAATGTGTATGTATGATCTCACTCAGTAATGGAGTTTCTATGAATTCAAAGGCAAAAGTGAGGAGATTGGTTTCACTTTTCCAACCGTAACAAGTTAAATGCCTTACCATATGTTAATTTAGAAAAATAAATGAATGCTAGATCATTCATTATAGAAAGAGGGGAATATTCCATAAAGAAAAATGGCACTGATTAAATATGAATTATTTGTATTTTTAGTCAAGGCTATCTATAAATATTTATGCCATGCTGGGACAGATCATCTTGTCCAAGGGCTCAAGGTAACTCCTGCTGTGTAATCAGGCCATGCAAAACATAATTTTTTTTAGGTGATCTTGACTGTATATGTTGCTTTTCAAGATCTTTAGAATTATTATAAAAATATATATTCACCTACTTAAGAACTTTAACAGGAGGGCCATTTAGACTTTAACAATGAAAAGTATCTAGTGATTTTTCCCTTTGGTGAATCTATTTCCAGGTCTCATAGGAGCATTTATATCATGAGAAGGCTAAAGATAAGAACAGAGAAGTGACTCTTGTTGAAGCTGATCTTTTCACAGTACAGTGGCAAATGTTTTAGGTATCATACTTTAGGTAATCCAGTGTTAACAGTTATCATGCAGAACAGGAGGCAGCTGTGCAGTTGTTATTCATTTGGTAACAATAGGAGGCAGATCATCTTTTTCTCACTGGCAGGGAAAAAGGCCTGATTTCCTACCTCCTAATCCCCTTTCAAGCGGGGAAAATGGAGTGTTGTGGATAACTAGCCTTTTATGTCTGAGGACTAGAGGTTAAATTCTGCCTTACATTGCAAGTACTGACTGATTTTGTCCTTATTTGTCTCCATCATAAATCCACTGCACAGCTTACTACAACAGATCCCAATTGACACAGTCTGCTGAAAAGGTTAAGGACTGAAGAGTCGTAGCTGTGAATTAAAGAATATATTTTGGCAAAGCAACATGGGGAACCTTGTACAATGTCTTCTGTTCTATACCTGGATCAAGCCTGTGGCATATATCTTTCATTTGCATGAACAGTAATTTAATTGCAAATCACAAATATGTCTGGGCTAAATACTTCAAGTAAGTAGTATTTCCAAATATTAGTTGACATAAAAACAAGGCTCACCTTGCCAGTATTTGTGAGCCATTTTACTCAAGTAATCATGTGAAATTTTCTTCATGTAAATGTTCTCAGAGGGTGCCTCTACACAAGACACTTCACTGTGGAGCTAATTAATCAGCTCCACAGCAAAGTGTCATGATCTACACATTTGGTGCTATTAGGCTGCGGTAAATTAATTAAGTCCACTATAGTACTGGCTGACACAAGTGCTATCCTACAGCAGAGTAGTTACAAGAGGTGAAATGCACATATAGACAGTGATGGGGCTGGCTGAGACACGAGGGTGCTACAGTGTGGGTGCTGCCTGCTGGCTAGCCTCGTACCCTAGCACCCTCATGCCCCAGCTAGCCCCTCTGCAGCACACTGAGCTAAGTCAAAGCAACCCTAGGCTGGTGGACTAACCCCAGTACCCCACGTCAGCCAGGGCTATTCTGCCCCATCTCAATGTGCTGTGGTCCCAGGTGCCTGTGCAAACACTGTACCTGGAAGCAATAAACTCTGGCACAAACTGCACTGGAGTTTATTGCTATGTGCTAATTGTATGTTGTAGATGCACCCAGAAAGTTTCAAATTCTCATTCAAATATATATACGTGTATGGATATCTTTTCTCTGAGTATTAGTGTTTTATGTGGGCACCTACAGGGCCCTTGGCAGATGTGAGCTATCGTCAACCAAGGGAATAAAACCTGCAATTTAGTTACCACTTACGCAATAAACTGGAGTAAACTAATTTACTCCACAGCAGAATAGTACTTGTAAATATAGGCAAGCAGTGTTTCACCTATAATTTGTATATACAGGTACTGTTATGTTGGGAAGTAAAAAAGTCCATAGAAGCACATGTGTAGACTCTGCCCTGGCTGGCTGGAGCATGAGGGTGCTTCAGTGCAGGGGCTGCCTGCCAGGTAGACCTACACTGAAGCACCCTTGTGCCCCAGCCAGCCCCTCTGCAGCATGTTGAACTGAGGGGAGCAGCCCCAGGCTGGCAAGCTGACCCCGCCCAGGACAGGGTTGCTCCAACCTAGCTCAACATGCTGCTCTCCCAGGCGCACGCTCAAACCGCAATAAACTCCGGAGATTATTGCTTCACATTAATTGCAGATATAGATGCGCCTTCTAAATTGCAATTTGAATTGCGTAAGTGGTAACTAAATTGCATGGTTTTATTCCCTTGGTTGATGATAGCTCACATCTGCCAAGGGCCCTGTAGGTGCCCACATAAAGCACTAATGCTCAGAGAAAACATATCCAGCATGTTGAGCTAGGTTGGAGCAGCCCCGACCTGGAGGGGTCAGCCTGCCAGCCCAGGGCTGCTCCCCTCAGTTCAACATGCTGCAGAGGGGCTGGCTGGGGCACAAGGGTGCTTCAGTATAGGGCTACCTGGCAGGCAGCCCCTGCACTGAAGCACCCTCATGCCCCAGCCAGTAAGGGAAGAGTCTACACATGTGCTTCTGCGGACTTTTTTACTTCCCAGCATAACAGTACCTGTATTTACAAGTTATAGGTGAAACACTGCTTGCCTCTATTTACAAATACTATTCTGCTGTGGAGTAAGTTAGTTTACTCCAGTTTAACAGGACGCACTGAAAGGAGCCTCCTGCGTCATCTAGTCCAGGCACCTAGGGCACTTTTACATGTGGTCTGGGGATTGGGGGGGGAGAGGGGTGGGAATGGAGCTTTTATTAGAGCAGCTCTGAGAGCAGCTCTAATTTAAGCACCTGGAGCATCTCGTGCATCAGCATCCTCACATGTCAAAATGGTGGCAGGTGTCACAACCCAAGGGTGTGATTTTTGTTTGTGTGCGCTTCGGCACTGCTAAATTATTTCCCGCCACTCGGAGCTTTCTTTGCAGGGTGCATTTCTAGGTTGCAAAAGAGAAATGCACAGTGCAAGGAGTTCCTGCCATTCGCATGCAAATTTGTGTCCCACTATTGGCCAGTTCTAAATTATTCCCACATGGCGGCTAGCAATTGGCTTGCTAGCCGTATAAGAGGCTTGAGCGGTTTCCGCCCAAGTTGGAGGAGGAAAAGGAAAAAGAGAAAGAGGAGGGCTTCACATCTCGTGAAGATCTCTAAGCACTGCAGAGCCTATCGAACCCAGCGTATGCCTCAAGAAGGCTATAGGGGTCTGATCAACCGCTCGCCTCTCCCCGTCGCCACCTGATCCCTCGATGTACCCTTCCCTGCGCGCAAGTTCCACGGAGCCTAGCAAACTTCGTGTGAGTGTATCCAGAGCTCTGTCCAGGTTCGAGTCCTGCAGGTTTATCTTCCCGTCACCGAAAACCCCCTGCGACGTACTCTCGTGTTTTGCATCTTCCCGTCGCTGAAAACCCCCTGCGACGTACTCTCGTGTCCTGCAGGTTCGAGTTTTGTTTTGTTTTGTAACTGCAACTCAAGCAAGTTTTCCTGCCTGCACTGCGACCATCTTCGGTGTAAATAAAATAATCTTTAATCAACCACTAAGTGTCCGTGCCTAATTCTAGCGTGCCGCCTGCCTTCCCCGACCCGGCGTGTCCGGGCTGCTGGCCACAGCCCGCCGCGCGAAAAACCCCCAAGGGCCTCGGACCACTCCCGGCCCGCACAGCAGGGACACTTGAACTTAAGCTTGTTTAACGAGCTTTAGTTCAAGTGCCCCCGCTGATTTTGAAGTGAGGGCATACTGATACATGAGACACGGGAGGCTGTTGGAGCATGTTAATTACCATAATCCAGCAGAATTGATTGATTGAGTCTGCTCCAATGTGATGTAATTACAGTGCATCAGAGCAACCTCCACACTTGTGTATAGGCACCCCTAGGTCTCAGACAACCAATTGTCAAAAGTGTCTGCTCAGTAGACTTCTACTCTGACTCCTCTTGCATAACGTAAGTTTCAGGAAATTTATTAGGAGGCAATCTATAGTTACTTACTTAAAACAAACACTTTATCACAGACAAACCTAAGGAACTAAATGACTGAATTTGTGTGCATCACTTCTGAATAGGAGGCTAACCTCAGGTAAAAATTCAGTCCTGCACACAGATTTATATAAATAGATATATGGGTATATAAATAGGTGTATTTATATCTTTCTTTGTAAGACAGAGATTCTGAAAACTATGTAACTGTATGATTACTGGATAAAATCTATCACAGCGTTAGAGCTAGCTAAGAGCAATATGCTAACGTAATCTGTAAATGCTTTTAAATTCCTGCTGTCTTCTGTTTACATTACAGGACATTATTGGAAATGAAAAATGGATGACTAATAATTTTTGCAAGTGCTGGCATTCTACGATCATTTACAATTTTTGCAACAACTCTAAATTCCGGAACATTATCAGGCATCTTATGCCACCTAATTGTTTTATTTCTAGCATTCTCTATCTATAATAGGCTACATATATATTGGTCCAGTAGATTGGTTCTGAGTGCCTGATAAGTGTGTGTCTAAAACTGTAGTTAAGAGCTGAATTACCTGCTTTACTTAGATGTAAATTTAACTGAATGTAGGATGCTAAATTATCTTGTAGACCTTCATTAATGTAGTACATGACAAGCGTGTTTGAGACATGAGTTCAAGAGCAACTTTCTGATTATGGGATTATCAGACTCTTCTTAAATTAAGTGGCTGGACTCCAGGCAAGGGAAAAGAGTGACAGATTAATGGAGATGCTTTGGAAAGGTCTAAGAAGTCAAATTCTGTTCCCCATTAGAAGGTAAACTATGCTGCAGTGGGAATAAACTGGTAATGTACAAAAGGAACATTAGCATCTTTCCCAGATTACTCCTAAAGTACACAGCAGGACCTCTCTAAAAGCCTACACACATCCTCCTTTCTCCAAAAGTACTGCAACCTAAGAGACCAGCAAATCATAAGGATACTGTTGCAGGGAGAGACAAAAGGGAGGACCCAAAAGGGTAAGGGGGGAACCCCGGGAGCAGAAGTCTGGGGAAGAACGGAGAGAAAAAAGCAAAAATGAAAGCGAACTCTCACCTGTAGCGAGACCCGTGGAGAAGCGGGAACACTGGGAGGAACCCACACGAATCATCAGCCGCGCCTTCATACAGCTGCGGCCAGCCGGTGACGTCAGCGGCGATCACCGGTCAGCAGAAATAAAGAGGACGGCCAGCAAAGAGGCAGGGGAACAGACGCCGGCAGAAACCCCAGCCGGAGGGGGCTCCAGGAGGCTCTGAGTGGAGCGAGCGGGGCCAGAAATGGAGTTCCCCAGTGGGAGAGGATCTGACGCCTCACGCGGCGAGGCAGGAGCTGCTGACTGCGGAGAAGGCAACACCGCACTAGGAGCAGGAGCCCCCGTGTGAAGAAGAGAAGGACAGGGAGGCAGAGCCCAGAGAGACCCCAATCCAAGCGGTCACTGTGGAGAAGGGGGAGGTGCTGACCCACCATCCAGCCTCCGACCAGGTGGGACAGTGAAGGGTCTCAGGGGGCCCGAAGATATGCCCCAGGGAGAGCGGCATTGGCGAGAAGCCCCAGAGAGGGGACAGCTTCATTGAGAAGCTCCTGAGGAGAGGGCAGCATTATCAGGAGTCACAGAAGCGAGGGGGAGAAAGCCTGGGGAAAGCCCCAGGGTCCCATGACCACGCGGGGAACCTAAGATAAGCCCATAAAGGTCAGGGGGTGCTGGTAGTGTATGATTGGGCCTTAGGGGCTGGATGCGAGTACCGAGGGGTACTTCGGGGTGTGGTAGGAATACTCTTTTCTTTTGGAGATTTGTTGTAATATATTTTGTGTTTCCCACTTCTGGAGGGGTTGAGTATCAGGGAACGCGAGGAGAACTGGTGGTGGTTTGAGTCTCAGGATCGGAGTTAACAAGAAGGAACATCAGTGTGCCCAAAAACGAGGGAAACACTAGGAGCCCATCGTTCGGGAATTTGGCCACAGGAACAACAGTGGCCCACCAGGCTGGGTATAAGGGCAAGGTAGAGGGGAGGTGGAGCCTCGCAGAAGACCGCCAGAGAAACAGGGTGCCTGTGTGGGAATCTGAGTGGTCCTGAACCCCACACTGTATTAAGATTCAAAGTTGTGGCAGGCGAGACAGGGGAGGACCACATCAGGAGTAAACATCGACTCGAAGGGCCACCTGGGATAGCAAGGCAGACACCAGCATACATCCGGACCAACTGCCTGGGACAAGATGTTCGAGGCCAGGCGGGCACAGATACCTTATATAAGTAAGCACATGTAGCAGTGACTTTCTTAGGTTTGACCTGGGGAGAAAAAAAATCCAAGGCATACTTTTCTAGTGCTTGCAAGTTAGTCAAGTCAAAAGTAGTTTCCATCAGGAAAAAAGTTGCTATTAAACTATAATGAAGGCTTTAATTTTGCTCAAAGAAAAAAATATCAAATAGGTACAGACCTAAAAAAGGATGTTTCAGTAACTGAAAAAAGGAATGAAAATGGAAACAGGTAAGAATGCTTACCAATAAAGAGATACATCCTCTCCACAGCTGTGCCTGTAACAATCTTATTTTCCCACTTCTTATAATATTCTCCTATTTAAGAAATCATTCAGAAGGAACAACTGGAAATCTCCATTGGTTCTTTGCTCTTCTGTAGGTGCTCCTGGGGGAAATGCATTTCTTTGGTTCTCTAACCCATAAATACAGCCACAAAGTGATTTGATTTACCCATTTTGGTTTCAGTGAAACAATTATTGAAACTAGGTGCTCTGTCAAGGACTATTCAGTCACTACAAAAAGTTGGAGACATTTCTTAGTTCTTATGCAGTTCTAGGCCATCAAAAACATGATTCATGATGTCTGGCTAGTGAAAAATAAGCTGGAGAATACATGAAGAAAAACAGCCCTACAGTTTAGACGGTATTTATCTGGCATGTGGAATATTTTATATTGTAATCTCTAGATGCTATAGGTAAAAGATGAGAGGTATGAATGGAAATTCACTGTGTATACCTTAAAAAATAAAAGGTGTAGTTAACAAGATGTCCATCTATCATACTAGGCTCCACTTTTCTTGTACAGTGAGCTATGTTTGTTTCCCTAAACTTTCACAGATTCATAGATGTTAGGGCCGGAAGGGACCTCAATAGATCATCGAGTCCGACCCCCTGCATAGGCAGGAAAGAGTGCTGGGTCTAGATGACCCCAGCTAGATGCCTATCCAAACTCCTCTTGAAGACCCCCAGGGTAGGGGAGAGCACCACCTCCCTTGGGAGCCCGTTCCAGACCTTGGCCACTCGAACTGTGAAGAAGTTCTTCCTAATGTCCAATCTAAATCTGCTCTCTGCTAGCTTGTGGCCATTATTTCTTGTAACCCCTGGGGGCACCTTGGTGAATAAAACCTCACCAATTCCCTTCTTTGCCCCCGTGATGAACTTATAGGCAGCCACAAGGTCGCCTCTCAACCTTCTCTTGTGGAGGCTGAAAAGGTCCAGTTTCTCTAGTCTCTCCTCGTAGGGCTTGGTCTGCAGGCCCTTAACCATATGAGTGGCCCTTCTCTGGACCCTTTCCAGGTTATCCGCATCCCTCTTGAATTGCGGCGCCCAGAATAGCACACAGTACTCCAACTGCGGTCTGACCAGCGCCCAATAGAGGGGAAGTATCACCTCCTTGGACCTATTCATCATGCATCTGCTGATGCACGATAAAGTGCCATTGACTTTTCTGATGGCTTCGGCACACTGCCGACTCATGTTAATCTTGGAGTCCACTAGGGCTCCAAGATCCCTTTCCACTTCTGTGCCACCCAGCAGGTCATTCCCTAGGCTGTAGGTGTGCTGGACATTTTTCCTCCCTAAGTGCAGCACTTTGCATTTCTCCTTGTTGAACTGCATTCTATTGTTTTCTGCCCACTTGTGTAACCTGTCCAGGTCTGCTTGCAGCTGTTCCCTGCCCTCCGTCGTGTCCACTTCTCCCCATAGCTTTGTGTCATCTGCAAACTTGGACAGAGTACATTTCACTCCCTCGTCCGAGTCGCTGATGAAGACATTAAAGAGTATTGGTCCAAGGACTGAGCCCTGCGGGACCCCACTGCCCACACTCTCCCAGGTCGAAGCCAACCCATCCACCACGACTCTCTGGGTGCGACCCTCTAGCCAATTCATCACCCACCAGAGTGTGTAGTCATCCAAGTCACAGCCTCTTAACTTGTTCACCAGTATGGGGTGGGATACCGTATCGAAGGCCTTCCTGAAGTCTAAGTATACGACATCTACCCCTCCTCCTGTGTCCAGGCGTTTCGTAACCTGGTCATAAAAAGAGACTAGATTGGTCAGGCACGATCTGCCTGCCACGAACCCGTGCTGGTTTCCCCTCAGCATAATTTGTCCTGCCGGGCTCTCGCATATGTGAGCCCTGATAATTTTTTCAAAGACTTTGCCAAGGATGGAGGTGAGACTGAAACTACAAATTGTTTCATATTTGTAGACTTCATGGTCTTTGGAACACTTACGCTGGTTTAAAAGCACCTAACGCAATATGTTCATTACTGCAATCCAGACTGCAATACCGTGTTTCCCAGTTTCTAAGGTAAACAGCTGTGGCTTCGAAAGTATCAAAGTACACTACAAAGGCAAGAATGGTTTCTAGATGCTGGAAATGAGAAATTCTAGTAATAAAAACAGATGCAAGTGCACACACAGATCTTTTCAAACTGAGATGATTTTAGGTATTAGGTATTGCTTATTATTTAAACCTGAACTGCATCTAAGAATTAATAGCATGTATAATTCCTTCATGTTTCCAAAGGTAGGCTGCTTCCACACACAAACCGTGGTGCCACAAACCATACATGTTGCACATTAAACTGTGTGTAGCACTGCTAATTTGCAGTTCAGAGGCAAATATGCTACTGGGAATTCCCAGTAGCAGAAAAAAAAAAAAGCCCCAGGAAAACATTGAGGCAAAAGTATGTGAATATAGCATACACCAGAACAAATGCAGAGACGGGGGAGCAGGCATCCCTGGGCACATTGTACACCAGCCAGTGGAGACAGGGAAGCAGGAAGGCCAGGGCTGCCTGCTCTCCCCATCTCCATGTGCCACTCCCCAGCTGGCTGAGGTGCAGGGTGCCTCAGCACAGAGATGCCTGTCAGCTAGCCCCATGCTGAGGCACCCTGTGCCCCAGAGAGGCCCCTACCTGGGAGCCAGAAAGAGATGGGCACGGCCTGCAACAAAGGGCATGTTCAGGGGCACGTACTGTGGCACAAAGTCGCAGCACAAATCTGTGGCGCTACTATTTGTGCCACTGCAAGTGAATGCCCCGCTTGCTTTGGACCATAGAGTTTGGCCATAGAGTTCTAAGTTTCTATGCAATGATTATCACAGAACTGCGGAACAGTAGCTAAATAGTTTTGTACTACCATCCTCATGATGCTATAAGCAAAAGATGAGAGGTATGAATGGAAATTCACTGTGGGAAAAAGGGCAGCTGCTAAATACAGTATCTGCAGCTAACTAGAGTTTCTGCATGTAGAAGCCCCCCAAAGTTTTAAGTATGTGATTTCCTAGATTCAGAGCAGTAATTTTTTCCCTTTTGACAGGTAATTAAATTGAATGTTTTTCTACAACTTCCTCTGGGGGCTGGAACGTCTCACCTTGAAGTCAGTTTGGTAGACGTTATCTACAATTCAAATTGTTTCACTAATTTAGTTGTCAGCATGTCAAACATCCCCCTTTTGTTGGTCTCCGTTGTTCTGCCAACAGAACATGATTTATTGGCTGTTTTGTTACATAAAAGGATCAGGATGTCTCTTTAAATGGTTGGACTATTAGATTTCTAAACTGGAACTACGTCTCCTTTTTTTTTTTGTTCGCTTTGTTCGAAAGAACACCCTAATCCACACTGCAGTCTGAGCTATGCAGCCCTTCATTAACCAAAACAATAAAGATAATCCAAGAACTATAACCTACCTCATTCCCTATGGACTTTCTTAAAACATTCCTATAATGGACTTTCCATACAACATAAAGTGTGTTCGCAACCAGACTTGTCTCTCAAGAACCATTTAAAAAAGAAAAACCCAAAACAAATGGAGCTGTGGGTTAGGTCTGTCAGAGCTAGTACATGAATATGCTGTGGAAGAGATAGTACTCTCAAGATAAATGGCCTACATCAGTTGTCACCAACCACTGGATCTCGATCCACTGGTAGATCTCGGAGCTTCGTGGAGTCGATCCAAGGCTGGGGTTGGGGGGCTGAGTGCCCACGTACATGCATGCATGCGCTCCAGCCCAGCAGGTCATTCTGTGGGGGAGGGGAGGGGCAGGGCCAGATCAAGGCCCCCATGGTGAGGGACAGTGCTACAGAGGCAGAAGCAGGGATAAGTTGAGTGGGGGCCCCGGCTGGGTGGAACTTACCTGCTGGGGAGGCACGCCCCCAAATAATTTTTTCTTCCTCTGTCTCAATATACTACCCCTTTCCCTTGCCACAGACTTACCTGCTGGGCGGGGCAGAACCAGGGTGGGAGTGGCGGTGGTACACAGTAGATATTGGGTTGTTTTTAAATGCCAAAAGGTGATCTCCTGCTT
The DNA here is from genome assembly GCF_030867095.1 of Alligator mississippiensis. Lineage (NCBI taxonomy): Eukaryota > Metazoa > Chordata > Crocodylia > Alligatoridae > Alligator > Alligator mississippiensis. The sequence goes on from NC_081825.1 coordinate 83,720,287, forward strand.
AAAAAGGTTGGAGACCACTGGCCTACATACTCTATTTAGTTTTTGAGGCTAAGTACAGCTAGTCAAAAAAGCCCGAGGCTGAACTGATTCAATCTTTGCAGGTTAGTCTAAGTGAGGTGTGGGCAAAATGGTGGATCCAGCCAGTGGCTGGACTCCATTTCCCAGTGGCCCCTTCCTGTGTTGCTCTGGCTGGTTTCCATGAAGACCCCAGGAGTGGCAGGGCCATGACAGCATGGGGCCAGGGTTTCTATGGAGACTGGCCCAAGCAGTGCTGGCAGAGTGCACGGCTGGGTGGGGAGCTTCTCCGGGGCTGGGGCCAGGATTTTGCAGTGGTGACAGCACAAGGCAGAGCTGGGGCAGAGCCACGATCTGTTGCCTGCATGCCTCTATCCATGCAAGCAGTAGATCATGGCTCTGCCCCAGCTCCAACTTGCGCTGTCACTGCCACAAAATCCCGGGCCAGGACCTGGCCCCAGCCCTGACCCCAGAGCAGCTTCTGCCCAGCCATGCATCTTGCCAGTGCTGCTTGGGCCGATCTCCATGGAACCCCTGGCCCTGCGCTGTCAGTCCTGCTGCTCCTGGGATCTCCATGGAAACCTGCTAGAGCAATGCAGGCTGGGACTGCTGAGAAATAGAGTCCCTCTTGGGCCCGATCTGGTCTGTGGGACGGACTTTGCCCGCCCCTGTTCTAAACTGAGTAGACTGAATTGATAAGCAAGTGAACAGACATTCGACATTCAGGGTGCAGACAAAAGAGCAGCTTCCTGTTGCAACTCACAGCACTTTGCAAGAGTGCATAAGTTACAACGATACCCTGGACCCAACTGAAGTTTGCTGTTGGGCCCAGGGGTTGGGGATTCCAGCTGCTTGCTGGGAGTCTGCAGCCTAGCCTCCATAAGAACGCCACTCCCCACTCCCAGGCTGGATGTTGTTTTCAGAATGGGAGAGGGGAAAGGGAGCGCAGGGAGCTCGTTCTTGGGGTTCCCCAGCTGGCCCTGGAGGATGGGGTGGATAGGCTGGAGCCACCCCACCACAAGGGGGCTGCAGTCTACCCACCCCACCCTCCAGCGCCAACTGAAAAAAAACCAGACCAAACTCCCTCCACTCCCTTTCCCCTCTCCCATTCTGAAAACAGCAACAGGCTGGGAACTCCACAGACACAAGTTATAGAACACGCTCTGTTTTGGAGCATGTTCATCTGAACCCTAATGCACCAGGCCCTTTTAAAGCAGTCTGCAGCCATGCACTTCTGTTTGGTCATGGCTGTAAACTGCTGTCTGGGGCTAGATCACGAGAAAATTGTCACTTCTGTCTATGCCGTGAGAAAGTACTTCAGAAGTCCATTGTTTTTCCATATATAGATCTTTATCTAAATATAACATTCTATGGACCTGATTCATGCCTGTATTTCATCAATTTCAGCAGAAGTTAAGGTAGGGTTAGAGTGATATGGTAGCCGTGATGGTCCAGGAATTGTGAGGGGAAAGTATTTCTTTGGGTGATATGCTATTAGTTCACTAAAAGCTATGTACAAATATACTGTTGGTACAATAGAAGATATCACTCAAAGAAATACTTGCCCCTTGCAACAGAGGTTAATATTTTAATGGAGTTACACTGGTACTTAGACACAAAGCTTATCTAATACATTCATGGTCTGGGCTTTATGGTTTTTATATATCTTCTCTCTGTTATAGATCTTGTATACAGGACCACTTCTTTGGGCAAGAGGTTCCTAAGCATGTTGTAGAGAGCTGAATGTGTTGCATCAGCTCTTAACAGGTCATAAATATGAACTACAGAATTTTGTTCATGATCTCATTATCTCAATATTATAGCAATGTAACACAGAAATGTATACGTAGGCTCCTGACAGACATGCAATACATGGTAACATGCCACATGTTCAACCAATTTATCTAGGTGATAAAATGGCAAACCAGCTATAAAGATGGTCCACATTAATCTTCGTGTCTGGTTTGCACCACACTTTAATATTAATGTGTGACATGGAGCATACGCACATAAACATACTCTTTCCCCCTGAAAATCCTTTGTTTCTTCAGCAAATGAACACATTTCATCAAACTACCCTGCTTGCCAATCAAAACTTTAACTGATATTTTTTATTATTGCTATAGTCAAAATAAATTCAGGCAGGATTCAGACACTAACAGGTTGGAGAGGATGAGACAGAAGCTTACGGAATACATAAAAACAGGCAGAAAAAATTGTGCCAAGTATGAACTCTTGTTGAAGAGAAATAAGGTTCCCAAGTCTCACTATTCTTTTACTGTCACTAAATCTCTGTATAATCAACTAGTAAATCCTGATGACCTATGTGAGCACTAATATATGCCATGTGTTGAAATTTGTTCTGCTTTGTTTCCTTTAAACAAAACCTAGGAAATTACACTTGAAAAACTATGTTAAAAGGACATTATGATGATTGTAAAGTCAGCACTCAAATGTTCAGATTTGTAAGAATTAAGGTCACCTGTGCAATTTACATTTAGTCTTCTTGTGCTTATACATATGCCATTACCATACACACATTTTTCTCTACATAACTTGTATCTCTTTCAGTCGCAAGATGGACCTCCTTTGAGGAGAAAGCAGACTTGCATAATCAAAGGAAGCTATTTTTGTAGGACCATTACCTTCTTTGTGACAGGTACTAGGTGTGCAGCATATGAGGTGAGGAAATGCAAAAAAAAAAAAAAAAAAAAGAAAGAAACTCATAAATAAGGCAACTGCTTGCCTGACCTAAGGCTGGTTTCTGAGTGCGATATCTAGTAAGTGTGGTTTGTCCAGAAAGCTCAGCACACAGCATTTGTCAAGCTTCATGGGTACAGACAAAAGTGACAATTTTCACCCGATCTGGCCAAAAAATGCAGTTATTAGCTGTGACTAACCACAAGTACATGGCTGCAAACATTTTTTAAAATGGCTGATTGGGTGAAAATCTGCCCCCTCATTGCATGAGGTATCAGATAAAGATGTTATAAAATGTTTTGCCTTTTGTAACTTGTATCTGCAGAAGCTCCCAGCCTGTTGCTGTTTTCAGAATGGGTGGGGGGAAAGGGAGTAGAGGGAGTTCAATCTGGGGGGCTTTCAACACTCCCCCACCCCCAAGGGTGGGATAGCCATACTGCAGCTTCCCTTCCTCCCCAAGGTGGGAGGGGCTCTAATTCACCCACCCCATCCTTCAGCATCAGCTAGGGAGCCCCAAGAATGAGCTCCCTCTGCTGCCTTTCCCCCCCTCCCATTCTGAAAACAGCGAGCACTGGCAGAGAGCCCTGGCCACTGCTATAGGAACCTGGCTTTAGGCTTCCAGCCACAGCCAGATTTTCATCTTCCCTTGAACCAATAGTGAACTTCTGGTTGGTCTGGAGCAGTGTTGTAAGTCAGAATGCTCTGCAAAAATTGTTCTGAGTTACAGATGGCAGCTGCATTTCTGTCTGCACCTAATATGATCACCAGCTCATCAAATCTGGTGTCCTAGAATCTAATTGGGACCTAATACTTCGGAAGGAGATATCCCTCTTCCATTATGACAATTTTGCAGTGGTTTTCACAGAAGGGAATAGAATCAATTTCCAGACCCTGAGATATATGTTAAAGTAATCTTTGCTTCTATCATTGGTTCTGAAGCACTTTACAAACAAGTATTAATTAAGTCTCACTGATCCTGTAATTAACCTGTTTTTTTCAATTAAGAAATGGATGGTAAACAATTGGTACATAGTCACCTCTGTAATTTGTGGGAGAACCAGAATAGAACCCAGATTCCTGTACTTTAACCACAAGACCATTTCCTCTCCACTGATTATGCTCTGTAATGTAGTAATGCATAATGCAGATTCTATATACATATAACACTATATTATTGTGATATGTGTATATAGAATAATCATATATATCTTGCTATAAAGTTATTTAGCCCTTTTGAAAAGTAATCTCACTTGTATGAAGACTTCTGTCTGATGTGCAGGTTACTAGACTGCACTGCATAGCAATAAAGTAGGTGATTCCTGTTAGCACTGAGCAGTGTAAGTCACATAAATCACTTGTGCACTGACTAAGTTCATCCTATGATTTCTAACCAAATTCATTTCACAATTTACAGATGTTGGTATATTGGTTGATATAGACCTGGGCTTCTCTAATTCAGACATAAGTATTTTGCTACTGTTACCTAAATGGAAATTAGTCAAACTGGGAAGAAAGTTGGTGGGAAGCAAGTTGGAGAAAGACGGAAAAAAACAAAACACATGACAACAGCTACAAAGGTCTATAAAAATACTGAATATTTAATAATGAAGTGTGACCTACTGAATATTTTTTTCAGACCTAAAAGAACTGTTAAAATGTATGGGATTAGCATTATTATGCTCTCAATCGAGCTGAAAAATATATCCTGTGTAGTAAAAGTATGACTCAAGTTTAACATAGATGTTCATTATAATTTTACATTTTTTCAGCCACAGAAGGATTTTGAACTAGTGTTCTGCAACTGGGATTCTGCCCATTTAAAAAAAAAAAAAAAAAAAAAAAAAAAAGCTTTCATAGAACTGCCCAAAGGGATTTTCTACTGAAATGTTTTAGAGTTTTGGTGGATCGTTGCAGGATTTTGGAGTAATGAAAAATGTGGAAAAGTGGAGAGGATAGAGTTACATTCGTATAATGTTAAAAATTCCAAGCATAGCACAGATACAGTATAATCAGCTTAGTTAGTTGAGAGGCTTATGGCAGGCAATACAGATTTCAAAGGAGGAAGGACAAGTAATAGTTACTTTCAAAACTGAAGTTTAATTTAAAGGAGTCCAGTCTTGCAAAGTGCTTTTTAGTGCCTTCCATTGCCATTTAATTAAAAAAAAAGGAGGATGAATCTAAAAATATGGTCTGTTTCTATAGATCTGAGGTTGAAAGCCAGAGGAACAGTTAAGAAATTTTCTAGGTAGTAGTTCTACCAGGAAGCACAGCAAGTACGTCTAAGGATAATGCCTGCATTATGCTCATAGAAGAATTCACCAGTAACAAGTTGCATATGTGTTCTCAGCAAAGCCACTATGTGTTTTCATGCTGAATTAACTGAAATACCCTATGGTATGTGTTCAAGGCACAATACTGCTCTATTTATTATAATAGAGTTTCTTGCTTAGTGAAAAAAAAAAATTATATTTATTTAGCTATCAAGCCTGTATTGCCAACTGACAACTATATTGCAGTTCTCATGGTATTTGGTGTTTGTTTTGAAGGCTACCACTGCTGGAGCCACTATGAGACATTCTTAGCTTTCATTAAAAACAAAAGTTTTTTAGGCCTCACAGCTAAGGAGAAACACTTGAAAGCTTGAGCCTGTTTGAAGGCTTAAAAAACAAAGGCAAATAAAGAACCTAATATTCACGATTTCACAAGTATCACAATTTTTGAGCCAAACTTGTAGTTTAGGGCACTTGGGACTGGTGATACTGTGACTAGTATACTCCATACCTTGCAAGATTAGGTGTAAAATTTGGCAGCTAGTCCTGCAGACTTCAGAAAGGTACTTGGACACAGAAATTTAAAAGCTCAGCCCTGTACTGGCAGCTACAATTAATTATACTTCCAAGAGACAGATACCTGATTACACCTGCACTTCTATTAGCATCTGTAGCATTATGGTGCAAATATGGGAAACTAGGTTAAGAACAAGATATTCAGTGCAGTATCACCCTCTATGTTTAGTTCAGGGATACTCAACCCCAGGCCCAAATGTGGCCCACAGAAGCACTGTATCTGGCCTGTGGGGTTCCCCATGGGTCAGGAAATTTGGTGGCAGGGAAGTGGTGGTAATTAATAGTGCCACCCTCCTCCCTGCAAAATTCCCAAACCAGCATCCCAAACAAGCCCCACAAGGTGGGTTGAAGCTGGGCCAAGCCTCCTTTCCCCACTCTGCAGGGACAGGCATTTCCTCCTTCCCAATTTTCTTCCACTGTGCTCACAATTTTCTTTCTCCCTACTCCCCAGTAGCTGAATCAGGTCTAGACCACACCTCCTCCCACCCTGTGGCTGTACTGGGGCTGGGCCATGCCCTACCTCACCCCCTGTGGCTGGATCAGGGCCAGGCCATGCCCCCTCTCCTCCTCACTGCAGCTGCATTGGGGCCAGGCCATGCCCACTCCCCTCCCATGGCTGGATCAGGACTGGGCCACACATCCTCTCCCCCATGATGGGACTGGAGTTGGGCCATTCCCTCTCTGGCTCCCTTCATCCCATACGGCCAGGCTGGGGCTGAGTCAAGTCCCCTTTTCCTGTGCAGCCAAATTGGAGCCAGTTTGCCCCCTGACCCCCTCTGCATGGCCGAAGAAGCCCACTGCACCTACCCTGGGCAATGGATTGGTTCCACTGGCTGGATCCACCCTACAAATGGACTGGGCACTGCCCATCTGGCCCACTAGCCAAAAAGGTTGAGCACCACTGGTCTAGTGTAAAGCATCTGGTTACAGGGAAAAAAAAGTTGTGTTATACATGCTGTTATCTACCACCAGTTCTGTTAATGTTGACCATGATTTTCATTTGTTCAGTTACAAATCCCATACCATAAACTCAAATCTTTTCCCCCACAACATAGAATAATTTTTCCGTTGCTACTAGAGCTATAAGGGAAAGAAACAAACTGGCATACCTTAGTGTTAATGTTACCAAAATATATAAGAGTGGTAGTAAACAAGCTTCACTATACACATATATTTGCTAACTATTAGGAGTATTTCTGCATAAATACCAGTGAGATGCATAGCAGAAATGAACAGTGCAGCAAATAATTTGATATTTCAATTTTAGAAAGTGGAACAGGCTAGGGTGCCTTAACATGGGTGGTCCGCAGTGTGCAAAGACAGAGGAGCAGGCAGCCCTGGGATGCCTGCTCCCCCATCTCCATGCCTGTCTTGGTGTACACTACTTTGGCATGCTTTGTGCCACTTTTTTCTTCTGGGTTTTTTTTGCTACCGGAAAATCCTGGTAGCAAATTTTCCCCCGGCACTGCAAATTAGCAGCACTGAACATGAAACACGTGAAACTTCTGGTGCTGCAAAGAGGTTTGCAGTGCCTCATCTGCATGTGCCTGCACATCTGGATCCGGCCTAAGAAGCTAATCTTATTAGGTATAGGTAAATCCAATCCATAATTTACTTGTATGCACAATATTATATAGACTGAGATCTCCTTTCTCATCCAGTGCTAACTGGAGGTAGTCAGCTGTGTGAAACTGGATAGCAGCTTAATGACCATGAAGGAGCAGCCACCAAGAGATTTCTGGAAATTGAGAACTGCCTTGCTTTATTTGTCAGACAGATTTGAATCTCCAGCAGGTGTCTTTCTGTGTGTGTAAATTTGGTATTCACGACAGCGAGAAAATATATTTTTCATAATATGGAAGTTCTTAGAAGATACCATTGGAGATTAGAACTTCACTTGAATAGTCAGTCCCTATAACACAATGAAAAACTGGTCACTGCCCAAAAGGGCTGACTTATTCAGAATATTTCTGTCATAGGTTAAAGCCTTGCATGATTTAATCAGGTATGCAAACTTCCCACAGATAACAAAGGTTTCATGTGCCAATTGCTACTGTACCACTGCTAATCCAGCTCTGACTCCTCTTGATGAAAAAACATTCATGTTGAACATGAAGCAAAACGTTTGGCCTAAACAAACATCCGTTTGGGATTAGGATGCTTTCACCTGTGACTGATAAAAGATTTGAACGCACAACTCTAGAGGAGAAAGACAAGTTTGTTACTTAAGACACTTTCAGACATATTTAAGTGCCTAAAGACAGAAAATAGGCAAAATCCTATGATGTACTAAATTCCCATTGTTCCAGTGCTTTTGAAGATCCTCCTTGGCTCCTTTCAGCATCTCCAAGCACCTGAGGCCTTATGTGAAACCTGACAGTCCCCCACTGTTTTCTCCTTTAATGAATTAAAAATTCGAGCTGCTATTGCTACTAACAGATTGTGACAGCTTGTCAAATGGCTTGAAAACTTTTCTGCAGAAATGGGTAAAGGCCTCTGTGAGAATAGCGGCAGAAAATTCTGAGCACTCCAGCTTAATTTTGTTCATTAAGTAAAACATTTGTCTTTCCACACCCTGTATGATTTTTGGCTTCTACTTATCTTGGCTCTTTCTTCATGTTGCAGACTTACTAGAGGTCTGAAGTCACAGGAGTAATCATTACAGTGTCAAACACTGGTAATAGATATAATTTGCAATGTTTTTTAAAGTGACAGGATGAATGCATTTTGCCAAAATTTGCTCTCAACTGATGACTACGATACCTGGGAAGAAAACAGAAATCTATCCTCTTACCAACTGATTAATGCTATATCATATTGTGCTACTAATTTTTTACTACTTGTAGAATTATTTGTCAATTCAAAAAGGTCAACAGCATTAACTTCCTTTTTTCAAGTACAGAAAACACTTAAATATTTACAGTTGGAACTATTTCAGAAAAGACTGAATAAATGAAATGATCAATGGCTATGCTGATTTCACTTCTATAATTAGACTTAATTTCTAACTAACTGAATACCGTATTATATATATGTTTGGGCACGTCTACACAAGATGTTTAACTTCATATTAGCATAGTTTACTGTGAAGTAAGTATGTGCATCTGCACGTGCACATGCTTATTTCACATCAAACCTCCCTAATACCGAGTAAATTTGCTACCTGCAAATGCAAGTAGCAAATTTACTCGGCGTTAGTAATGGTGCCATAGCGCTCATGTAGATCCCTGACCAGGAGCAAAATATGCTCCCAGTCAGCTATGTACCAGGAGCTGCATGCTGCCAGGGTGGGCTCTGCCACAGAAGCCCGGGAGGGGACTATGTCCCCCTTCCCCAGCACCAACAAGCTCCAAGCCCCGCACTCTGAGATTGTGATCAGGGAGCGGGGGTTGGGAGATCCTTATCTCCCCTTACATTGTGGGTTTCCCTTCTGCCCCCTTAGTCTCTCCCAGGTCCTTCTGTCCTGGGGTTCTATCCAGTTAACTAACAGACCTTCAGGATTCCCCTCTGCCCTCCTGCTTACTTGTGGCTGCCTATGCTGTCTGCCCTGTAGGAGTAGGCAGGGAAGGGTTAAACTGCCTGCCCAGCCCCCAACCAAAATTACTGTGTAACAAGACCCTTAAAGGTTTCTGAATTAATTTGTATTGTTGATTAGAGAAACAGAAGATCAACCACATTGTTAATATCTTTCCGTTTATGATATAACTCATTACCAGAAATGTGTAGTCTGCAGACTATGATCAGGAGAGCAAAAGAGAATGAATTAGGAATACAAATAGGCTTTAAAAAAAATCATTCCTAGCTCAAGACTTAGTAGAATGACACTTTGTGCTTTTTGTAGTCAACAGCTCCCACCTATTTTAAAGTTGTTTATAAATAATTGTGCTTCCCCCAGAATGTAAGGAAATAGTTCGCCCATTCTGAAGATGGGTAAATTGAGAGGTACAATATAGAGTGACTTGCTTAAGACCAGAGTGTATCAGTAGGAGAACTGAGATTACAGTACAGGTATCTGAACTCATAGATCCAAATCCATCTCCCGGGCCCAAATTCACCTCCACTTTAGAAGAATAGGTAGCAGTTACAAGGCTGAAGTTAGCTGCCCAAGTAACAATTCAGGCCACTTACGTTGATTTTTAGATCCCATTCCCCCTGTGCTACTCACCTTTCTCTCGCAACCATGCTCAGGTCACTAAAGAGGTTATACGATGCCACTGTGCTAATGAGGTTGTATTCCTGCCTAAGACTATTTAAATCCCTCAAATATTTTTCACAGAAAAATCTCAACTGGCGACTGTTTGGAGAATGGTCCTCTCACACATTTTAGTCCAGCAGATTAATAGGAGTGGCCAGGGAATGGGAGACCTACGTTTTGGGTTGCCTTTACCCAGAAAGAATTTGCACATGCATTTTTCACTTCCCAGAAAAGTAACCATCCTGCTATGGTTAGCATTATAAAGAGTACCTTCCATCCTTCTTGTTGACGGTGGCTGACTAGGCAGTCAAGAGTGGATGATATGTGGGGCCACATCTTTCTGCTTACGATGTAAGGAAGCAGGACCCTGATTCCATAGCTCAGGGAAGGGAACTTCTGCACAAGAGGGTTTTTGTGCCTCTACTCCTGTTTGTCTGTTTTAAACAGAAGCAAGACACTTATTGCCACATTAAAGCTGAGACCCAGAGGAAAATTTAAGAGCAAAAGAACAAGTGGAGGGAGCACAAAGCAAAAGAGATCCAAAACTTTGCTGAAAGCCATGATATTCATAGTTTCTTTAGCACAGCCAAGCTATCTATGGGCCAAGCACATAAGCAGCCATCCCTCTGAGGTCCGAGAAAGCAACAACACTCTTTAAGGACAGCTCCACCAGCAATGCAAAGTAGAAAGAACAATTTCAAGAGCTTCTTAACCAAGATCCTAATTTTGAAGATTGAAGCCATTCCACAAAATCCCATTAAGGAGTACCGTACAGATCCACCAACCTATCAAACAGTCTTGAAAGTCACTGAGCAGATGAAGAACAAAGCATGTGGTCTTGATGAAATATCAGCTGGAATTTATAAGCATGATAGAAAAAAAGCTCTCTCAACAACTACATACCATTATTTTGAAAATTTGGAAACATGAATAGATTCCCTCTGACTTAAGAGATGCCAGGATTATAAGCATATTCAAAGAAGAAAACAGATCAGATTGCAGCAATTACCATGGCATTGCACTTGTATCCATAGCTGGGAAGATCCTTGCCTGTATTCTCTTCAATAGTCTTTCTCCACTTGCTGAGGAGATTTTACCTGAGCCCCAGTGTGGTTTCACACCACTTAGAGGTAAAATAGACATGATCTTTATTGCCAGATGCTTCAGAAGTGTTGTGAGCAACACCAAGATCTTTACCTGACCTTCACTGACTTGACTAAGGCCTCTGATTCAGTAAGCAAAGAGGCCTTATGGAAGATCCTGATAAAACTTGGATACCCACCAATTTGTTATCATCATCAGACTTCTTCATGATGACATGACAGTAACCATCCTAAGCATGGCTCAAAGGCAGATCCCTTCACTATTAGAACTGGAGTCAAGCAAGGATGCATAATTACACCAACACTCTTTTCCCTCTATATTGCAGCTATTCCACATTTCAATGCTGACAGACTTCCATCTGGAGTCAGCATACAGTATTGTGTGGACAGGAATCTAGTTAACATCACCAGAGCACCCCATGGGATGACAAGGTCAAATGGTCACAAACTTCTCCAAGACTGCTTCAGGCTGGATACAAGGAAGAACTTCTTTACAGTTCAAGCCCCTAAGACCTGGAACAGACTGCTGACAGAGATGATGCAAGTACCTACTCTGGATTCCTTTAAGAGTCAATTGGATGTTTATTTTGCTGGGATCCTGTGACCACAGCAGACTTTCTACCCCTGCGGCAGGGGGCTGGACTCGATGATCATCTGAGGTCCCTTCCAGCCCTAATGTCTATGAAATCTATGGAACTGGTTATGTTCCAAATCCAAGATAACCAAGACCTCTATTACTGATCTTCAATACGCTGATGATTGTGTTGTGTGTGTCCACTCAGTTGAAGAGCTCCAAATCATTCTACACTGCTTGTGTGAAGCGCATGAAATGCTCAAACTCTGTTAACTTCACTTTACCAACCTACTCCAAAACAAACCGGTTGCTCCCCCTACATATTACAATCAGAGGACTGTCCTTGGGAAAAGGTTGAGCATTTCCCCTACTTGGGTAGTCACCTTTCCCAAAAAGTAAACAAAGATGATACTCAACACCGAAAAAAATCTGCCAGTGCTGCATTTGGATGTTTCTGAAATCATGTCTTCAATGATCATGACAATAGGACCCAAACCAAACTTCTTGCCATCCCTATCCTGTTATATGAGTGTAAAACCTGGATGATAGCTCAGAAACACCTGAAAACCTTGGAATGTTAACATCAGCAATGTCTTCAGAAAATCCTCCATATCAACTGGAAGGACAGACAAACGAATGCCAGCAATCTGGCTCAAGAAGACACCACCAGCATCAAAACCATGTTTATATGGCACCAATTCCTTTGGACAAGACACATCATAAGGATGCCTGACAACCAGCTCCTGAAACAGGTCCTATACCCCCAACTTGCCAATGGTCACCACCCAAGACATAGGCAAAAGAATACTTTGAAGGCCAATCTGAAGAAATGTGATATCAGCATCAATACCTGGGAGACCTGAATGCTGAATGGTTTCCAGTGGTGCCATGGTGTACAAGGCAATGAACATTTTGAGAAAACTTGCCTCAGATGGAGGCAGACAGACTACAGAGACATAGGGAAAGAGCTGTGATGACTCCCACCTCTTTCTCCCAGAACAGTTTGCCATGTAATTGAACATACAGATCTCAGATTGGCCTCTTCAGTCATCTCTGGACTCACTGAAGACTTCCCTATTTACTGAAAGACTGTCATCTTTGTATTGAGGGACTGCCAACAAGGACTATGACTAACAACTGCAGTATGAAAAAACATTCTTGTGCAAGAGCAGGAGCCACAGAACAAGGCTCCCTCTGGTTTACTATCCTTTGGCCTCACATATCATCCACTCTTAACTGTCCAGAAGGACACCCTGAACAAAAGGGATACAGGGTGCTCGTGGCACATGGGAAGGGGTGTCAAACGCATCTGTTCCCATGGGGCTGGACTGAGCCTACAGATCAGCCCCACATGCCAGATCCAGCCCGCACCTCAGAGTTGCCCCACATAGTGTCCTGGACTAGCCACTCTGGGCCTTGGATGCCTATGTTGTCTGCTCTAGTCTGATCCACTCCATGCAAGATCCAGCATGTGTCCCAGAGCAGCCTGAGCAGGTGTTTTGTGAGGTGCAGTCTCAGAATGTCCACTTTGGGACCACGCTCCATGCCGTGTCCACTCTGACCACTCCAGGACCATGCTACATGCAGCACCTCCTCCAGCACCCATCTGCTCTTTGACAGATCCAGCGCACATCTCAGAGCAGACACTGTCTATGATGCCTGTCCTAGAACCCACTGTGGTGCCACACAGTGCACAGTGCCTGCTCTGGCCTCTCTGGGACATCTGGCATAGAGCGGACACACATTGAAGCGGGCACCACATGCAGTGCAGTCCTGAAGCAGCCATAGGGGAGTTTATACATGTGCTCCCATAAGCAGGAGAAGGTGCTTTACTTAGAGCAGCTCCGAAAGCTCTAATTAAAGTGCCAGAGTGTCACGTGTATCGGCATCCCTGTGCTGAAAAATGGCAGCAGGGGTGCTTTAACTAAGCTCATTCGATGAGCTTTGGTTAAGGCACCCCTGCCACCATTTTTCAGCATGGGGATGCTAATACACATGATGCTGGACTCTGCTGGAGCACAGTAATTAACACGTTCCAGCAGACTTGATGTAATTACAACACATCAGAGCAGCCTTGATGCACATGTATAGGTGCCCAGAGGGTGCTTCATGCAGCACGTGGAGCTGCATGTGGCACGTGAAGCCATCTGGTGTATCCTACATGCTGCCCAGGGATCCATTCAAGATCAATGGGCAGCACCAACATCAAGGGCCAGATGACAGGGCTTTGCCGGCTGGATCTGGCCTACGGGCATATCTTTGACAACCTCAGGGTAGGGGTTTGGGCACTTTTCTGGCCAGTAGGGGATGTGGGTTAAAATCCCCTCTGAATTAAGAATATGCCTAGAACCTGGGTGTCTCACCCCCTGGGCAAATGTCCTAAACAGTAGCTATTGTACTAAAAAGGTAGAAGAGTCTTCTGCATTGCTATATTTTGTGTGCAGTTAACACTGTATAGAGAGCTGCAAACAAGTCAACTCAGGTTGGTTTTATTAATATGCATTAATATAGTGAAATTGCGACTCTTGCAACAATAAAGTTTTAGATAAGGAAGTTTCAGAGTGTCTCAGGAGTACCTAACGCTTTAACTAATACTCAGTAAATATTCGGGATACTGATGAAATGCACAACAGCGACTCTAAGTTACTTTTACTAACTGCAATTAAACGTTAAGCACTGCAATACACTTTGCTCGTGACAGAGGTTAACTTCAGAAATTCTGGTTCATGGACTATGGTTAAAGTTCTTCTGTCTTCGATAAATTGAGAACAAAGTTTACCTCGGTCCTGAAGTCTATTAAAAAAAACTCAGTAAGAGAAAAACAAACATGCAAGCAAACATAATTTGGGCACTAGTATTTATAATAAAGTTACTTTCATATAGATCTGTGAGCAATACTTTGCTTCTCCCTCATAGTTTCGCTGTGGTATTAGTCAACCTATTTCACTATGCTTTAAGAAAGTAGAAAACAAACAAACCCCTCCCCCCAAAAATACCACCAGCAAGCTTTAATGTAACTTCTGTTCATTAGCTATTGGTTAGGGCAACATAACTTTTGTTTTGCTCCTAGCAGCACTCATCCTGTATACACTGAATTACCCTAAGAATTGTTCTTTATAGTTGATTTTCTTTCATCTTCCAGTGAGTCAGTCAACAAAACTTGTGCTAGAGGTAGTTTGCAATTTAATTATAATAGTTTTAAAACACAAACTGATTTACTATTTGTTCATAGCCCTTTTGACATCCTAAGGTGCTCTCTAAATTATAATCTAAGGACAGACCTGCAAAGCAATAGGGGTAAAATTTACTCCTTATATTTCAAACACTACAGTTAAAGCTTATATTCGTTTTTCAGGTAAGCAATGGCTTCATTGGTAGAAGACCCAGGGAGCTGGAGTAGGAAAGCTTCAATGAAAATGGCAGAGAACTAGGGGAGGGTTGGCTGAGGATTCTATTGAAGGGATTCTATTGTAAATTAGGAATATAAAGATTACAAAATGATACAAGTATAGTAGAAGCACTCAATGTGTAGCTGCTGATTTTATCATTGTATTAGAATAGTGTGTACTACTTCAGTTAGTTCCATTATAAATGATATCACTCAGCAGGATTAAAGGTGGTAGAAGCTGAAGAACAAGAGTTAGGTCATGAAAGGACTTTTAAATAAAAAATACGCTATCCTGAAAATCTATACTCTAAGGGTGCATCTACACTTGTGCTTTGTTGCAGAATAGACTAATTAGCTCCCCAGTAAAATGTCACAGTCTACACATGCACCATCATTAGGGGACAGTAGACTAATCAACTCTAACATAGGATAGCACTGTCCCCAACAGTACTGTTCTATGGCAGAGTAGTTTACTGTGCTAAAATGCATATGTAAACGTTGACCCAAGGTGTAAACTGAGTCCAGTCAGCCAAACCAGCAAGGGACCTGTTCCGCTCCAGCTCAAATTGAGGCTGTCCCCAGTGCACGTGTAGATGTTGTGCCCAGGAGCAGTTAACTCCAGCTCAAACAGCTCCACAGTTTATTGCATTGCATTCATTTCATGTGTAGATCCACCCTGCTACGGAAGGCTCTATTGTAGAGGACATGCTAGGGAATGCAGTTTGCAGAAAGATGAGCTCCAGGGCTCCAAGCAGCTAATAATTGGATTGAGAGCCCTGTTGCTGATTTGATACCTGGCAGCATGGAGTTAGGTGAGATGACTGGAAGGGGGAGTCAAGGACCATATAAGTTTGAGACTGCAGCTAAAGGCTCAGTCTGATACAGATCCTCATAAGTGCAGGAGCTCCATAGAAAGCTGTAAACAAAGACGATTAAGTTACATGTCTGGGTTTATGTTAACTGTGAAATCTGGGGTGGCTTAAAGGGGAGGAGGCCATGGGTGGGGTACCTGGGAGACACTCCATGTTATGAGGGGCTAAAGCCCAGATAAAGCCCTGCAAGGGTCTAGGACCTGCTGACCAGCTGGGAGCTAAAACCTGGGGATGGGGGCCCAGACCAGAGTGAGACAGGGCCAGAAGCCCACAGCACCAAGGCAGAGAGAAAGATCCCTGCTCAGGCTAGAGAGTGAGGACTGGGCAGACTGGCAGCCTGATGATGAACAGGGTACAGCAAGGCACCAAAGGCTGAACTCTGATTCTCTGAAGGCAGTCTCCTAAAATATATATTAAATCAAACGTCAAGGCATGGCAGGTGAGAGGGTGAGGCCAAACTGGGGGATGTTGTAATATGAGGATGGGTATAATGCAGCCACCAGGGTTTACCATAGCCACCCCTGTAGGTGCATCCATGAAAAGGATTAAGACTGGCATCTAGCATGAAAAGAGTAGCTTGAGCAAAGGGAAAGTATTCTGCCAAATAATTTAATAGTCACCATTAAATCAATACAATGAATTAATATAATGAATTCAAATTACAAATGGCTAACAAATAGTTACTGTCTCTCTCACATACTTGATCAACACCAGTAGAACACAATTAATTTGGCATCTATTATAGGTCATTATTATGTAAGGAGACAGCTATGGCATGAACATTTTAACACTTTTCAATTATCTAGCCATTTCATTCCTCTACAAAATAGCCAAAAATCACTGGCTTGAAGGACAGAACAATCCACTATACGTACACAGTCAGAGAGGACAACCTTCTTTCCAGTGATGGATGCCTTGTTGGGCAAGAACAATACTTAGTACATGGTGTTAGAGGGAGATTTCCTCTAGTCTAATGACTAGAAAATAAAATTACTGGGTTCTAGTTCTCCTGCTATGTCAAAAAGTTCCTATAACACTTTTCCTGAAGATGAGGAAAAATGCTTCTTTACATACTTCAAAGCAGCCTCCTCCTCTTTGTATATAAGGAGTCTTAAAAATTATTTGTTTTCAGCTTGACCTGATCTTTAAAGCCATTGTTACAACTCTCAGCCTCCAGGCAATTAAAAAGAAAAAAATAACCACATTTGAGTTAGTCCAGCCAACTATTTCCATGTTAAAAAAATACTGTGTGTTGGAGCCATGTGGTCTCAATAAGGCACTTAAGGGAGAACCCCCTCCCTCTGTATTTTCTAAATGTACATTGCAATGTGCCCATAACCTCTCTTAAATCATCTTTAATCAGATCTGAATCACTCTGGCCACAAATAATTTGGTGGCATTGGAATGTGCTTGAGTAGACTGAGAGTCGCTCTCAAATGGACTGTAGGGTATTTTCTAGTTCCAGAGTGTTAAGGGCCTTCTCCACAGCAAAAAATCCTTGAAGGTTAATAAAGCCTTGAAGACAGAAGGTGACATCATAGTTTAATCATTCAGGAAAAAAATGCAACTGCTGCAGAATAAGTCATTGCAATATACCACAAACTACACTGGGGAGATGAAGCTGAAGAACAGCTTTTTTAACTGAAGCGAACACAGATACCACAGACAGCTGGCACAGCATATTTAATTATATTCATAGAAATCTTTTGGATCCATCAAGCCAGGCATATTTGGAGCAATTGATACAGAATCTCAAACTAACCACACTTACAACAACAAAAGAAATCTGTTTTTACATTTAAACTGTGTGACAGCACTCCCTTTCTTCCACTTCAATATAGATTCAGATGTATCTGGTATTATCTTTAAAACTTATAAAGGAAGATGGGAACAATAATTCACTTCAGATGCATGAAAGTAAAGTTGAAGCAATTAATAATTAATTTTGTTAGGATAACCACTTAATAAACAAGTCCCCCAAACACCACATTCTTATTAAAAGTGCATCACTAGCTTGAACTAACTATTTTTCATAAACCATACTCACTTCAAAACATGTAGTCAAAGTTATGTGCCTTGATATTAACTTCTCCATAGGTCAAGGATGTCTGAAACCAGGATTTTTGGTTCAGGACCATCTCTAGTGTATAAGTGCTGAGCTCAACACTCATCGCCAAAATTCACAATCAGTACAAAGTATGTTTTAACATATCAAAGCAGGAAGCATAAAAATGTCAGGAATTTCTTTATATCAGTGAGAAAAAGAGATACTGTAGCACCTAAGGAAATTGTGAAACTGAAAGCATTGCTGATGAAATCTGACATGATGCCATCAGAGGGGGAGCACAACTCTGGAAAACACCATTCCAATTTTAGCTCTGAAAAGGAATCATTCCTATTTCAAGTGTCTGATTCCAACCTAGTGAATAATACCCTATAAATAGGCAAAACAACAGCATGCAAAAATGTGTAACCTTTTGCAATGTGGACAAAAACTATTCTCAAACATATCCCTAATAAAATAAATACCGAATGATGAGCTTGAACACTGGCTGCAGTCATCTGGGAATCAGGAGTTGAACAAACTGGTAGAACATGTATTCACCAATTTCCCCATGGAATGAATCTGTCCAAGCTGTCTATTCCCTCAAAAATGAATGAGGTAGGTTAACAGGATTGCTATTAGTTTTAAAACTGGAATATGAAAAGCTGAAGATATGGGGCAAGGAGGTAATTATGCCTACCATACTTTACACAATCACCCACTCACACCTGCAGCTGCCTGTTTGTGTGTACAACCTCTCCCTTTGCATGCAACTGAACTTATTTTCAAACAAGTAGTTAGCAAGTCAACACTATTTTGAGCACAGAAGCAGTCACCAGCATGGGAAGAGAAAATGTTCTCCCTCATGCTTACAATTCTGTTAATAACTCCTGCAATACAGTTGCACAGCAAATGCATTTGAAGTCCTGGCTTGTCTCCCCAACTTTTCAATGTAGTTGAACCACTGAATTTTGAAGACTTCCTTATCACTTTGCCAAGACAGATCACCTAACACATGTATATTGATTTCATCGCTTGTCAATAACTTAGAGACAATTGGGGCCCCTGTATTGGATCCCCTTTTTGACAGCTTACATGGCATCTCTGACAGTAAGGCAGTTGGATCAACAACCTGGAGTGCCCTGGAGTGAGGGGGGAGATTCCTAATAAATGCTGCAATAGATTCTTTTGTGCGAACAAATTTAAGAAACAGCCTGGGAGTTTTAAAACGGACAACAGCAACACATTGTCTCCTGAACAAAGTTACTTGCACAGCTCCTTGCCTCCCGGTGACAGACACACCCAAGAACACATTCCTCGTCACCCCATTGGCTTAATTTGTTTCTCCCCACACCCCCAAAACAATACTTGCTAATTGACTGCTCTGGGTTTAATGAGAAAAAGAGCTACATCTGCTCCTAGGATGAGCAAAAAAAGAAAGGGGGGGGGGGGATGCGTGTGTGTGAATGAATGGCAATGGCTTAAAACAGTGTTTCTCAACCCAAAAGCGGGTTGCAAGAGTCTATGAAAGGGTCCTGAACAAACTTTAAAAATGGATCAAGGATGTAGGTTGTAGCCGTGTTGGTCTAAGGACATAGGCAGACAAAGTAAATCCAATATCTTTTATTAGATCAACTCAAATAGTTGGAAAAATTCTTCTTTGCAAGCTTTTGGGTACAAGTGCCCTTTGTCAGGCTGAGGAAGTGTCTGCAGTTGGTCTGTGCTCTTCCTGGAGGGGACAATTATCTTGAATTCTTTAATCTAGACCAACTGCAGATGCTCTCTCAACCCAATGAAGGGTACATGTGCCCAAAAGCTGGCAAAAATGGATCAACAAAGTTTAAAAATGGATTCTCCTTTAAAAGAGAATCAGATGGGAAACCCTGGCTTTCCCTTGCAGGCTGTCAGGGTGCCAGCCTGCCAGGGGCTGCTTCCCCCCCCCCCCCACACACACACTGGGGGGACTGGGGGCAGTAGGTCAGGACTGGCCATAGGTGGTTACAGATGGGTCCTGGTCCAAAAAAAGTGGAGAGCCACTGGTTTCAAAGAACTCTAGTTCTCCTTTCTAGTTAGTCACCGCAGCACCTTCCTACTCCCAGAGGTGTATTTGGTAGCTGTGTTGGTCTGAGCCAAGAAGAAATGCCAAACTCTTGGTTGAGGGATGATCCCTTTTATTAGCCTAAGAAATGGCAAATATATATCTATATATCGATATATAGATATATCTATATATATATATATATATATATATCTTTCTTTGAAAGAAAAATAAGTTTCTTGCGAGGTCTTCGCTGGTCTAACCAAAGGGATCAGCTCTGCCCCAAGAGCTCTCGAGGTCTGCCCTCCCACCCCTGCGTGCCAGGGCGTCATGCCCCAGGCGGGAGCACCCCGCGAGGCTCCCCCGAAGCTGGCCCGAGGGCAGCCCCGCATTCCTCCGGGCTTTGTGGGACGGGGACGAGGCCGAGGGGGAGCCCAGCCCGCGCTGCAATGCAAGGGCCCCCGCACCTTATTTTGTCCCGTGCGCTCCGAGTCCGCGCCGGCACTTCCCGCGGCGTTACAGCCGGCTGCTGCCGTCCGGTGCCTGCTCTCTCCAGCCGCTCCGCGCCGAGCCCGGGGGGCAGCACCAGCACCAGCGCCGCCGAGGTGCCCCGCTCCCGCTCCCGGCCCAGCCGCTCTCCCGCGCCCGAGCGCTTCCAGGGAACAAAGCCCGCCGGCGCGGGGGGAGCGGGGCTGGCGTCCCCTGGCCGCGCTCCAGCTCCTGCTCTCGCCTCTGCCTCGGCCGACTGGAGAGTGGCTGCGCGCTGAGCGCGGGGGGGGGGGCGCGGGGGGAGCCAAGAATAACACTGAGGAGAGAACCGGGAGGTGGGTCTCCCCGCCGTCACGTGCGCCCGGCCCGGCGCGAGCCCAGGGAGCGGGACAGCCCATCCCGCCCGGAGAGGCCGGGGCCGGGGCGCCCCCGCTGCTGGGGTGGGCAGGGGGCAGCGTGTGTGTGTGTGGATGGGGGCTGGAGGGGGTATGCGCGTGTGTAGGGGTGGGCGTGTAGGTGCGTTTGTGGGTATGCGGGTGAGTGTGGATACGGGGGGTGGGGATGCATGCGTGAGTGGTGCCTGGGTGTGGTTATGCGTGTAGGTGTGTGTGTAGGTGTGCGGGGGGTATGCGTGGGTGTGGACAGGCGTGGGTGTTTGTAGTCATGCGTGTAGCTGTGTGGGTGGGTAGGTGTGTGTGTTTGTAGTTATGCGTGTGGTTATGTATGTAGGTGTGTGTGTGGGTATGCATGTGTATGTAGATGTGGGTGTTTGTAGTTATGCGTGTGTGGGTGGGTGTGTAGGTGCGTGTGTGGATATGCAGGTGGGAGTGGCGGGGTAGGTGTGGATGTTTGCAGGTATGTGTGTGTGAGTGGGCATGTGACTTTTGTGTGGGGGGAGTATGTGTGTGTGGGTGGGTATGTCTATGGGTGTGTGGGGCAGGGGTATGCGCATGCATGTATGAGTGTGTGTATGTGTATGGGAGGCTGTGAGGGGGTAAGTGTGGGTGGGTGGGTGGGTGGGTGGCTGCCTCACTGGGTATGTAGGTGTGGGTGTGTGTATGGGTGTGTGAGTAGGGGGTATGCATGTGAGTGGGTGCATGTGTGGGTGGGTGTGTGGGTGCATCTATGGGTACGTGTAGGTATGTGTGTGAGAGTGGGCGTATGTCGGTATGCGTGTGTGAGTGGGTGCATATATGTATGGGTGTGGGGGTGTGAGTATGGGGGTGTGCAAGGCTGTGAATGGGTAAGTCTGTATGAGTGTGGGTGTATGGGTGTGTATGTGTGTGAATGCGGGTGGGTATATGTATGTGTGGGGGACTGTATATGGATGTGTGTTGGTGTAGGTATGGATGTGAGTGTGTGTGTGGGTCTGTGTATAGATGTGTTATGGGGGGTGGGGGGGGTAAGTGTGTGTGTGATGCAGACACAAAGGAGATGTTGCTATTACACTACGAGTTTAGTCCATTTCGGAGTAATGCTGTAGTAGTTGCTTCTCAAATGGATCCCACTCTCTTATGTCTCCGGATACTATTTAATATTGATTTTGTTTTTTAAATTTCAACCACTAGGTTTTTGCTCACGGAGAAAAAAGGAGGGGGGGGGGGAGGAGGAGGAAGCATAATGGATCTGGGAGTGGGAATGTTCCCTGAAGTTATTTGGGTTGAAAGAAACAAATATCCTTACATATATCTGTGTTACTGCAACTTGTTTCACATTTACTGCCAGTGCACTCAATTATTCCATTGTTGAAAGGAGCTTGCTCTCTTACTACAAAGGAAATAAAAGGATACCCCCCAGGGTAACCACACAGATCCAAAACAGCAAAGAAAAAAGGGGTTTTTTTGCTATTTTTAGTTGGTCTAATAAAAGATATAACCTCTGAAGCAAGAGTTTTGTTGTTACAAGGGAACACACAGGAATATCAGTTCCAAAAGTAAATTTCTCTTTTAAAATCTTCAACATTTGCATCATTATTTGAACAACAATACAACTAAAAACATCAGGATGAGACCAATATTTGGGTATGACCCACTGCTCAACTGAAAGAAGCATTAAAATGACTAGCTGTAGTCCCCCACCCCCATTTTCATAGTTACTGGGATTTCTTCAACACTAAGCAATAATTAAGACTTTAGCTCTTTACTTTTGTAATAAAATTGCAAGCCTATAAAAATATACAAAAAGCAGACATCCTCCTTTTATATGCCAGATATTGAACTTAGCTGTGATACGTGCAAAATCATGCTACAGCCAAGCAGGGAGAGTTTGAAAACATCAGTATATAAGAAATACTACCAAAAACAGTTAACTTCTTAACTTTAAATTGTTTCCCCTGCACTTGTATGAGGTTGATCTCCAAGAATTCTTTCAGATAGCTCACTGAGCAGGAAGAATTTTTTGGACATGGCAATATAAGAAAGTGTCACAAAGTATTTTAAAATACATTTCTATATCACGCAGATGTAACCTGGTCAGAGAATACGAGTTTATAGAGGATACTGAGCATCTAGTATTATATCACAGAACACTGGTCATTCTAAGAGAAATAGGTCTGAGTCCCCATCTTTATGCCTACTATAGGGAAGGTAACCCCCCACCCTGCCAAAAAAAGTATCCTTTTTTCCATGTTCAAACCATTAGACTACAGATCAATCATCTGCCTGCGGGTAGATTTTTTTTTCCTTCAATAAAAGTAAAAACACAGAAGGGATCAAATCCCAGACACGCACAAATTCCTATCCAAGACAGGGACAGCCAATTCAAGATGAGTATTTTTCTAATACATTAGTGAAATGTGTTCAAATTATGACAAAATCTCACTGAAGTCCATAACTCCATGCACAAATGCAGACTAGGGAGTGACCAGCTAGGCTGTAGTACTACAGAAAAAGATCTGGGGATTACGGTAAATCATAAACTCTTATGTTTCGTAAATTGCTCTTGTTGCAAAAGAAGCCAACAGCATATTGGGTTGTATTAACAGGAGTTTTACTTGGAAGTCAAAGGAAGTGATTTTTTTTTTTTGCTTTAATCAGCCCTGGTTGGCCTCACGTGGAGTTCTCTGTCCAGTTTTGGGCCCTACACTTCAAGAAGCAGGTAGACCGGTTGGGAAGAGTCCTGCACAGAGTAACAAAAATTATTAGGGACTTGGGAGGCAAGACTTATGGGGAAAGGCTGAAAGCACTAAGGTTATTTAGTCTGGGGAAGAGAAGAGTGAAGGAGGATTTAATAACACTTTTCAAATACCTGAAGGGCAATTTCAGAGAGGATGGAGATGGGTTTTTCCTCTGTGGCCATACTGGGGACAGGGCTAGGAAATGCAATAAGGGAAATCTAGGTGGGAGATGAGGGGGAACTTTCTGATTATGCAGGTGGTCAAGCATTGGAACAGGCTACCTAGAGAAATTGTAGAATATCACTCCCTGGAAGGCAAGAGAAGGTTAGACAGGCACTTGGCTACGATTGTTGAGTCAGGGATAATCCGGCCTTGAGCAGGGGACTGGATTGATGATCTCATGATGTTGCTTCCAGCCCCACTTTCCTACGGTCCTATGATGTTTTTTTCCCCTCATTCTCTCCCTACCTTTACAACAAGAACTACAGAAATTTTCTTGAGCTGGCTGTGAAGAATTTTTGTTACAACTATAAATCTACAAATACAATCTATGTTGAATTAAAGGCTCACAAAACCATATAAACTATTTGGAATGAGAAGTCATCATGATTTAACTACTACCATATATTCACTAGAGACTGAACCTCAATACATCATGAAGCTCTAAAAAGTTTTAATAAACATTTATATCATCAATATGGTTTGTTAAGCCTCACCATAACACGCCTTTCTGAAGTACAGCTCTACTTCCTTTTCCCCTCTCCCTGGCAGCATTATGAATCTTGGCATTTTCCGTTGCAGTATTAAGGAGTGCCATTGTTACCCCAAATTTAACCTGGTAAATTTAGCACTCATGAAAGTCAAGGGCCAGTAAAATTAGCTGGGGCCTAAGGCAGTGCAGGCACACTTCTCCATTAACTCTGTCAATGTTCTTGCAGAGCAGTCCCTTCTTGAGCAGCAGTTGTATTGAATTTGTCAACTGGCTGATTATAGCTCTGCACCTTGTGGGAGGTAGGACCACATAAGGAGAAGGAAAATGATTCTGTCTTCACTTATGGGTGGATCTTAAAATGAGGGAGAAGCTACAGTCACACTGCAGAATTCACTGAGTCCTGGTTCTGATTTTTTAAACCAGTTGTAGTCGGTGCCACAGCAATGAAGTTTGGCACATGGGGCAAAGTCCACAGAAGCAGCCTACCCTCCCCCCACGCACAGATCCTGGGGGGGCACCCCCCCACCCCCATGCTTGCCCAAGGGTGCACATAGTGGTGAAATCTGCCCTTTCCCCAACCCCATATACCCCCAAACGAGCCACTCACAGCTCCGTCTCATGCCCTGCCCTGGCTGGGCAGCACCTGTTGGCATCCCTTCACTTTGGTGCTTGTGGTGGTCTCCCTGTTCACTCCCCCTTGCTATGGCACTGGTTGTAGTGGATATTATGCAAGAATATGTGACCAGAGGAATACTAATTCTGAGATAGGAGATGGATGAGGAACGAGGCCAGAGAAAACTGTTCCTCACCTGCCCCTGCTTCACCACAATTAAAGAATCATAGAATTGTGTAGAGCTGGAAGGGACCTGTAAGATCATCAAGTCCAGTACCCTTCCATGGGCAGGAAGGTATTGGGCTCAGATGAGCTCAACAAGGTGCCTGTCCAACCTCCTCTTGAACACCTCCAAGAATGATGACCGCACCACCTCTGCTGGGAGTGTGTTCCAGATTCTGGCAACCCTTGCAGAGAAGAAGTTCTTCCTTAAATCTAGCCTGAATTTATGCTGTATAAGCTTGTGTCCATTGGTCCTCATCCTGCCTTGAGGTGCCTTCCTGAAGAGTTGCTCATCTAAATCTTGGTGTTCACCCCTGATGTACTTGTAGGCAGCTATCAAGTCACCTCTCAGTCTTCTTTTACTGAAACTGAATTACTCAAAATTACTTAGTCCTGAGCATGCAGAAGAGCCTGGCAGAGATTGAAAGGGAGTGAAGGATATATCTCCTAACCTCCACTCCTCTCATTAAAAAAGACACTTTAACAGAAATGAAGATGTAGGATTTGAGATGTGTGGGTTTGAATCCCTTCAGGGTGAGGAAGGCTTGAACTTGTGCCTTGCACTTCTTGGGTAAATGCATTTGCCACTGGGATATTGGTCAGGAGGTGGGTGATACCACTACCACCATCTGTCAAGAGTGAATGGGAAACACTGTTAATCAGATATCCCAGTTCAGCTAGCTGTATCTTCTATGACTGTCCTGGATCTCATCATGATGGAAGCACTTCCCTTGCAGCCCTGAGGTAGGTGCAAGGGAAAGCGAATGAGTTAAGACACGCCCTTCCTTGACTATTTCCTCTTGGAAAGGTGTAAATGCTACCCACTTGAGCACCCAGGTTACCATGGTGTCTGGATACCCATGGAGAGAAACCTAGGTTTCTTTATGAATTGCACAGAAAGACTAAGAACCACCTTGTCTCTACAGATCACCCTCTTTGGGGAAGGTGTCTATATATTATTGCAACACTTAAGTGAGGCATTTTAGAGGTTGACAAAGTCCTGGCCAATGGTCGATAGACTCCAGCATCTCAGAAAACAGTCTCACGTGCTTCTAAGGATGAAATCTTAGAGAGAACAAACAATAATGAACTTCTATCCACTACAGATTACATAGGTGAGTGGTCTAATCTGTTATGGCAACTCCTAGGAAAATAAATAGGAGTGGTCAAGAGTTACAATTAAATTTAAGGCAATTAGAATAAATTTCAAATTAAGATTATCATCTAGCTTCTAACTGAACAACAACATAGTGGAAGCCAAAGCTTGACCTCTGGGGAAGATATGTGGGAATGTAGAAAAAGTTAAGCAACTTTCAGTGTTGGCCAAAAGACATTCAAGACCTGAACCTGAGAGTCTGGTCAGACAGTTTGTCTTCCTCTCTTTGGTCTAATGAATTTACTTATACAAAGTGAAACAACTCCAACAGGCAAGTTTGAGAGATTCATCCCTGAATAGCCAATAGCCTGGCAACTACAGCATGCATATGGAAAGCAGGAGACTGAGCTTCTTGTCCCTGGTCTGAATCGGGCAAAGCAGTACTCAAATTTAGAATTCCTCTTGCCTTGACTGGTGAGCTACTGGCTACATTATATGCAGTACCCTAAGCATGCTTCCCCTGTTACTTGTCATTAAAAGCTGTGAAAATTGTTGGATTTTTCCTAGGTTCCAAAAAAACCCAAACCATTTTTGACATCTTAAACATTTCTGTAGATGGGAAAACTATTTCCCTATACTGCTTTATTTGTAGGGGAGGTCACAAATTGTTCACCTCAGACAAAGCCATTATTATTAGATAGGTCAGTGCTAATAGATAATTTCTGCTATTTTTTAATGTTAAATACTCCTGTTTAGTCAAATATACCACCTTGAAACTAGAATTCAAAAAATATGTAAACAGCAAGTACAGATGTATTTACTCTATATATTCACAGCTTTGACTGACTTGGACTTGCAGATGGGGAAACATGTATTTAGGTATGCTTGCCAAAACACTCTCTCTCAAACTGTAGTTACAGTAGGACTGAGAACTCAAACATAATATGTGATAAAATATGCTTATTGAGCTCAATAACTGGCATTATGCAACATTTGTTATTATCAGTTTAACTATTAACAGTG
This sequence comes from Alligator mississippiensis, assembly GCF_030867095.1. Lineage (NCBI taxonomy): Eukaryota > Metazoa > Chordata > Crocodylia > Alligatoridae > Alligator > Alligator mississippiensis. The sequence continues at coordinate 83,747,332 of NC_081825.1, forward strand.
TAGATTTTATTATCTAGTTACCATTGATGTATAAGGTATGTGTAACATAAAAATCAGATGCCTGGATTTATAAATACATATATAGTAATTTATAGAATAAATAAATAGACAAAAGGTGTAAAAACTCCTTAGTTTTTCAGAAACTTCAGCTGGACTAAACTCACTTGCATTATTACACTAATAACTTTTTGTTGCATAATTCAGATATAATTTCCTTAGAGAGGGAAGGATGGTTCATGTCTCACGCCCCACAAGTGTCCTCCAAGTGTGCGCTTTCTGATTTGCAACTGGCCTTCTCCTCTGCCTGCAAACCTGTCAGTAACTGGTTGTGGATTTTGATGGACATTTATCATTCTTAGCATGTTTCCCCAAACAGTTCTTATCTTTAGTTTAGTGGGAAACAAAATCTGTGGTTTCCCTTACCTATCAATCCTTATTTCTATTCCATTCACATGTGATTAGAGACAGGACAGGTGGGAGAAACACTGATGAGATATAATCAAACAGGTAAATATAGTGATTTCTGAGGAGTCAGAGAGATGGATCAGAAATTACAACCAGTAAGAATAATATGGATCTAATAAATTCCTTATGGGTGAACAAAGTATAATAATATCAGAGTTGAAAGAGGTACATAGCTGTGTTAGTCTGAAGACAGGCAGAAGTCATGGCAGGGTGCCACTACCAAAACTGGCTACTAGTAGCAGATTTTGAGAAGCAAGCATTTCTTGTTAAAACACGTTTGTGTGAGAAGCAAAGAGCAGCAAAACACATCCAGAGAGGCTGTCTTAGGCTCTTTTGGATTGTCTGCATGAGGAAGCTACTGGCTGACTTTCCTCAACTGGTGGAAAGCCACATTTATTATGGCTATAGCAAAGAAAATTCCATTCCCCCCAAGCCCCCGCCATCATCTGTGTTCATGTTTAATCACATCACATTTCTTGTATTCCAGAACACTAATGGAATGCAGAATCTTGTTCAACATTTGTTTCTTTTTTTAATTTTAACAGGATTCCCCCAAAGACTCAAGTGCCCGAGAGCAACTGGAAGAATTGTTACTCTCCAGGCTAGCAGCTACATCTGTTTTCAATGAACATTGGGTTCCTCCTTTTAAAGCATGCTTAGACCCAAGGGTGCCCATATAAGTCAAACAGATGAAGCATGAATTCATGAACTTAAAAGAATTGTCTATTTCTGCATGCTAAGATTTCAGAGATGAGTATATGAAGTTTTCTTTAGTTGATGTATAATATATACTTGTGGGTAAAATATTCACTCTTAAAAGTTTTGGGGGGTGGGAAGAAGAGGGGCAACATGAGATTTTACTTAAGTTTTTTCCGACTGGTGCTCTCACGCTGACTTCAATATTGTCCTTGGGAAATTTGTTCCATAATTTGCTTGAAAAGTTATATTAACAGTGCCTAAAAGGGTTGGCACAAGACAATTTAGGGAAGCTGGGAAATCTCTAGGAAGCAGGAAGAGGTTTATCATAACCAATTCATAGGGATTTTAAAAACCAAACACAAGACTAGCATATCAAAACAGGACTTCTTGTTGTAAGGACCTTCTCTCCTCTCTCTCTCTTGAACTAGTGACCCCAAGAATCCTAGCTGATCACTGCAGACATCTCTTAGTGAGACATAAAAGATTTCTACAAAGAAAACTAAATCCCTGGAAACTATTAAGATTATCTTTCCCTTCTTGAGGATTAAAGGCTCAGGTGGAATGCTAGAGGAAGCTACCTGGAAAGTTTCTTTGTCTTAGGAGAATGCTCAGTTTAAAGATCACACTACTAAATCTATTCAGTGTCTACATTTATTCAGCATCAACATTTAAAATCCCTAGTAAGAGTAGTTTTAGAACCACACCTAGCTGAAACCTTCCCAAATACCCTCAGAAACATGTGGTGTTTGCACCCCAAGGCTCTGAAGGAGTTCCAGACCAGACATTGTTCAGACACAAGCATGCAACTTCAGGTGTCTACAGCAGTGCTTCCCAAACTTTTCTTCAGTGAGACCATGTTTATGACCCCACTTCCTCAACATGACCCCATTTCCTCAGCATGGTCCCTCACTCTTGACCCACAGCCTCCTGGCCCTGCTGGTGCCCCTCACTCCCAACCCGCAGCCCCGCACTGTCCCCAGGTGCCCCAGGGCCCATAGTCCCCTATCTCCCCACCCCAGCAGCACTTGAGTCCTGGCTGCCGCCTGCAGGAAGCAGCAGCTGCTGAGGTTAGAGCGCGTAGCCCGGCTCTCTCCTGCTGTCCCCACTCCCACGGGCAGCATGGCCAGAGCGGAGGCCCTGGGGGTGGGGGGGAAGATGCAGGCTGCTAACTACGGGCCCTGCTACCCTCCCTCCAGGCCTCTGCAGCTCAGTGGGTGGGACCTGGTGATGGAGAGAGCGCTGTGCCGTGACCCCATCTGCTGATGTTGTGACCCCATTTGGGGTTGTGACCCACAGTTTGGGAACCATTGGTCTAGAGGTCATATAACCAGACAGCAAGAATGCCAGATAACAAGCTACTGAACAAGTTTATTTTGTGTAGAGATTAAATGTATTTGCCAGCCTCATCTACCAACACATTCCCAGACCTCTTAGCTCCTTCCTGACTGTCATTTCAGATTTTCATACAAGTTGCTACATCTTTACTTAAAAGAGAATAAAAGTGCAGATACTAAGGTAATAAAAGGTAATCACATGCTGACATGGAAGAAGTTCATAATGCAGAAGAAGCTCATCCATGGCCCAGTCTAAGAAGACACCCAATGATGATTTTCAGAAGACTACCCAATCAAGCTGCAAAATATTAGTTTCAAAACTCATATCTTCTATAACTCATTTTCCCCAATTATTTTGGGGAAATATTCTGCTAGTCTAAAAATCTGGAGAGGAAAAGATTACAAAGGAATGAATACCAGCTCATAGCAGTGCCTAGCTTGTTTTATATCGTTACTGTATGAGCAACTGAAGGCTCCCTGTGTTTTGGTTGAATAGCCAGTAAGCAGTTTATGACAAGAATTAGCAGTATAGCAAGAAGCTGATGGGGCCACCTTTGTAAACTGGGCCTAACATTGGCTCCTGGAATGCTGCATTAACAAAACTGTCTTCACCCCTGTCCTATTTCTCAACACTTACAAATATTTTTCAAAGTTAAGAAATCATTTTAAAATGATAGTTACCCTTCCCTCCCCAGTGAGACACTATCACAGTTTAGAACATGAAATGTAATCTTTATTTCTTATGTTCTTTTCTTGTTCTGTGCTCTCAGAAGAAATATTAGCTGGATGAAAAAAAGATTTGCTATATTTTGTTATACGGATAAAAAAAAGATCACAAGATCTTTTAAGATTAAAAAAGACAAATATGTTGCACAAAATTAAGTGCAGCCTAGCAATTATGAAAATCTATATTTATCACATAATAAGTACTTACTCTAAACGCAAGTCCTAAACTGGCAGCAAGGTAAAGTAAATAAAAACCTGTTATTTATTGAAATATGTCATGACAATAACTAAGATCACTTTAAATAACACCCCATTGTAATACATCTATCCTACTTACCCCACCAAACAGCAGGTTGAGAAAAAAAGGAAACAAAGAAATTAATTTAAGCCAAGTGACAGTGCTGCATTTTTCAAGATGTTTTTCTGAGACATTGAAGCATACAGAACAGCTGACAATTTATTGCTAGCATTTAAAACTGCTTGCAGAGAAAATACATAATTAAAACCAAAAGGAACAAAATCTTGTGTTTTAGACTATGGTGTAGAACTATTTTCCATATTATAGAAGTACTTTCATTTTGATCCTGGGATTTTTTTTAACAATATCTTTCCATCTGATTTGGCACTGAAACAACTGGTAAATTGTTGGCACATATTTTATGCCAGTCAGAGTAGATATTTAAAGAAGCCGAAAAAAGTTGCATACATTTGAAATACCATATTCACTACTGTTATATTTGCACTTGCTAGCAAACAGACAGTAGATATATCTACTTTTATGTAAGAAGAAATCCTATTCTCCTATCATTGTCAATGCTTTCTCTTGCAACTCTGTAAAGATTAGACTGCATTTAATAAATCCTTGTGTAAATAAGAGAAATCATAAGCCAAACTAAGGAAATCTCACTGAAAACGCACACAAAAATATTTTTTGCATAATTCCAATTTCTAGTGTATGTTTTGAGAGGCACTTGGGAAAGAAATGCTCATGTAAGTTTGTTCTTGATACAAAGTACTTGTGATTGTATTGTAGATAGCAAAAAATCAGTGGTTGTTACCCTGTGAATGAGAGGCGTCAATTTTTGAGAGCTTTCATATGAAATTAGGAGCCTCACTACTATTTTTAGAAATTTTAGTTATACAACTGTATAAATCATAATATGAACAGATACAAGATCCCGGCTCCAATTTAACTAAATACAGCATAACAAAATATCTTATTTAAAAAGATAAAGAGTGGGATCAACACAGCAAGTTTCATAGATTTTAAGGAGGGAACTGAAGAAAATGAACAGTGTGACTGTTTGCCATATGGGAAGTGAAGAGGTTCATAAAAAATAAAAAAGTAGAAATAAAAGACTTGTAAAAGGCATACTTGGGGTTTTTATTTAAAACATTCCATTTGTTTATATATGCTTTATAGCATTCTTCTTTGGAGAAAGCAATGTCAAACATAATGTGTGATGTCTGCAAGAATGATTTCCAGATAAGATATTTTTGGCATAAACACCATGAACTGGGTCAAATGGGGGGAAAAACTTCCCTATAGATCACCTAGTAGAGACTGCTGGCTTAACCATAGGGGATTCAGTTCACGCATCAGCAGCAGTGGGCCTCCCAAATACATCAATCAATTTTTTTATATAGACCCAAGGTTGCCTTGGCTGTTTGGATAGCTGCAGAGTGAGGGGTGAGCTTCAGCAGACTGCCTACCTAACCTATTTTTGGTACAAATCTCCTTTCATCATTTGAAAAAATCTTAAAAATGCCATTCAAGAGGATTAGTTGTGCAGCAGTAATTCTTAAAAGAAACTTGAGATAAACCATGCGTTTCTGTTGCTGATGTAGGAAAAAGTTAGTTCAGGAAATTACCTAGTACATAGTTATTATTTTAAAAAGTTTTGCTTTACACAGAGAACATTGTTCCTTCTAACACAAGGAGGGGTGTGCATGTGTGTACATGTACAGGCATGCTTACACCTTGCACAAGCTATTCTCTAGGTCTGGTTTTAGCCTACAGCAACTGAAGTTCTTCATGGCCACAATTTCCTTTTTTAAAAACAAAATACCAAATTAGTCTCCCTACTGTAAATAGGCACACCAAATATGTATAGAGCTTAAGGATCCAACAGTTCTCACTGACTTGAATTGAGTTCCTGTGGGTGCTCAGTACGTTTGAAAATCAGGACACTTATTTAAGCACCAAATTCAAATTCATGTCTAGAGGATCCTACATTTTGGAAAACATTATTATAGACAGTAGCAACTATACAAGCTAGTTATGGTATTAACAGACTTTTTTACATAACGCCAAACTTATGCCTAGAATTTTCTCAATTACAGACACCCCATTTATTGTCCCAGTCCATGTTCAAAAACACCAACTATTTCTATCAGGTGATTTTTTTTCCCCTCAAGGCGGGTTAATGGTATAGGATTCACTCTCTTATCTGATTAAGTTTATTGTCTCATGTCAAGGCCACACAAGTCCAGAAATTGTATGTGGCTTTTTTCAGACCTATACTACTTGCAGTAGCTAGCAGGGCTTATTCCAAAGTATTCCCTAATCACCCCAAGCCTCTGCCAAAGCAAACAAGATTTCCTACTCCTGGCCTAGCAGGTTTGACATGTATGACTTTACTACTTTGAGATGTTATGAGAAAAAATGTTTAATAGTCTAGTTAATTTTAAGTATAGCATTTTTAATTAGCCATAGACCTCAGGGGGATGGGAATAGCCTCGCAAAACATTACATTCCACAAGTTAAGAACGTTCTGCATGTCCCAGAATTAAATCATGACACTGTTTCCTCACGATTGCAAAATGCAAACATGGGAATGCAATAGCTTTTATTTAATGAGTTAACATAAGCTCCAAAACCTACAACTGCTATCTAGAAAAGGTAGCATATTAAAGGACGTAATTCCTGCCCATACAATTTTTTACTATGGTTTTGAAATTTTGTCTTCGTTTTTAGTGTTAGTATGATGACACAGGGTAGGAAAAAATACAAGTCTTTTCTTAAACATGAAAAAAGAGCTGTTTATGCCATGCAGAGTTTGGTTATGGACATTATATAAACAACAAATGCACATTTCTAACAGTATTTGTGTTTAGTGCACCCCTATGGCAAGAATGTTTCCCTGGCTTTACAATGGAGAAAGCTTTCTGAACTCATAAAACGTTAAACTAGAAACATTTGTCACAGCATTACCTAGACAGACAACAAATACAGTACAGTGCTGGAACTGGTATGCTTGAAAGTTTTAAATAAAGAGGCTGGTTCTTTTTTTCCCCAAAGGTGACTCTTGGAGGGACATTTGAAATTATAGTGCAGATCTTTTAGGAATGCATAATCATTGTGGAAAAACAATTAGAAAAATTCGAATGCAAGTTTGACGACAGTTCTGGAAACAGACCATTTCATATTGGTCTGCAAGGTATGAGTCAAACACCTGATGTAATTGCATGGTTGATGCAAGCAGGATTTATGATGCGAGATGGCTAATCCATGCACAGAGTATTTCTAAACGCCTTAAGCAGACTTCCTAGTGCTCACAGTGTAATCCTCCTTGCATTCTCTGCACAAGTTCAACTATGGTTTAATGAACTGAAGAGGCCAGCTGCACAAGCAGATCTGGAAACGTTTTCTAGAGATCTTGCTCCTCCAGCATTTCCAGCTGCTTTATTGATGACAGTTGATCAACAAATGTAGGAAATTACCCATACAGCATTCAGAGGCTCATTGCTGCCGCGCTCGTGTGCTGTGTAAGAAACAGTTAAGCTGCAAACAGTCCAGACACAGTGTTAATGAGCAACGTCACTGGGAAAAAAAAGTTCTCTTTTAAACGATTTTTGTTTTGTATCGAATTTGCTGGAAAACCAGCTTTCATTTTTTGCATCCAGTGCATGAACTCATGCAAATATAACTATTAGCAAACGTAGGCTTGAATCACTGAGATGAGAAGACAATACTTCCAGTCCTTGATTTCTTTCCCTATTTATGCCATTTAGGATAATATTACAGTGCCTGAGTGCCAGATTTTTCAGAAATGAAATCCTAATGCCATACACTATTTAGAGATTTCAGCCAATAAAGAATAGGTGTATGGCAACATCAATAACCTCCTCATCTGCAAGACTGAAGATGCTGGTTCTCCTTTTCAGGTGAAAACATATTTTATCTCTGGTAAATTTAAGTGAAGTTGCCACAAGGTTTTTCTTCAGAATTATTTTTTACTCCACATGTTCTAGTAATTGTTATGGGTTAATGTTGCCTTTATATAATAGATCAAACAGTCTCAGAGATAGAGGCAACACTGACTAAAAGTTTACCCTGAAACTGCAGTATAAAATAGCAGGTACCTCTACAGCACAGGAGCACATTCCTCTACATTTAAAGGGTACAGTATATTTGGGATATGATTGAATCCTTTTCTAGCAATATACTAACTAAATGGTACAATTTTAGCTAGTGATTTGTTAGGCATGTACATTTTTGGCAGCAATCTGAACTGTTTCCAACAGCATCTGAACACCTAGGCATTTGGATTTTCAACCATTTTTTCTTATTTGTGTCATTTAAATAAAACCTTGTTTTAGAGAAAGAAAATTGTACTTTTTTAGAAATCAGTAATAAAAACTGAGTTGTCAGTTGTATTGCTGTGGTTTTATTTTTGGCCATTACTTTTTTAAAAACACAATAGCTAAATTATCCTTTTTCAAAACAACCAGATAGTTCTGCCTCAGTGCAAATAAATATGTTTAAATATAATGTTTTGTAGCATCTATATGATATTATATTATCAGACAAGTGATTCAAAGAAAACCTTTGAATTTAAAATCAGATAATTGACTTAGGGTAAAGATAGGCAAAAGAAAACCCAGCAATTAGCAAAAGAGGAAAAATAATCCATTGTGCCAGTCCAGAAAGGAAGGATCGCATCAAGCCCTAGAAGACAATGGAATTCTGGTGAACATTTTAAGGGGTGTTTCATTAATGGAAACAGTTGCCACTGTCTGTTTCCTTAGATTACCTGTAGAAGCCTGGTAACATTAATCACCGTATCACAAAAAAAAATCTCTTAAAAAGACCCTTGTTTTTGTGGGTTGTTTTGGCATCTCAGGAAAGGAAAGTTTTAGGGGAAAATCACTAATATTGTCTCCTCATTAAAGACTCATATTGGAAAAAGGATGGATAAAATTATACTGCATCATTTGAGAAACCTAGAGAGGTGATTTTTTATACTATGATGTATGTGGTCTTTATAATAAGTGCATTCCAAGAAGAGCAGGTACAACTTTAAGTATGACACACAGCAGCAAGGGACTGGACTCAGTGACCCATTTCTAAGGTGGCTCTTTCTAATCCTGTGTCAGGTTTCTAAAAATCTTTTTGCTGCCTATGTATCTACCCAAGTATTAAAAATGGATCATTTTAGCATGCAAATGACCATGTTTCCTCCTAATTTTCATTGCTGTTGTTTAAAAGTACAGTAGGCTGCTGAGTGATAAGGACAGTCAACTGAAGTTCTTACAAAGTCAAGTAATATGAAATACTATTCTAATTTAAACAGCAACTAGGTCAGTCTGTGTATGCTTATATAACACAACACAGCACATGCTTTTTCTAAAAGTTGTCATCACCTAAAGAAAGGCATTTTGGCACCAAATATATATATTATATATTACACTGTACATGCTGGTCCAATAAAACTGATTGCATTAGCTACCTGTGTAATTACATGCAATAAAAGTATTGGGCAAAAGTTATGAAGCCTTTCAACTATTTATAGTTAATGATGTATTCTTCCTTAAGCGCCTATGATCCCAGAGGTCTTGATCAGTTTAGCAAGCGTCATCCCATCTGCTTACTATATATTACAGGTCTTTCCTATAAATACATTTCCAAAGGCAAAGTTAAGTTTCTAGTTTATTTTTTATGTTAATCGAAATAAAGGAGAGCAGTAAAGGGCAAGAATAGACTGATATCACCAAATGACTGATATACTAACTTGCATGCTTCCCATTATTAGATAAACTAGTTCTATGGGACCACAAAAGAGTTAGCTATTTTCTTTTAAGGGACAACAGTAACTTGCCAAATGTTCTATAAAGAACAAAAAACTACTTATAACACAGTTGAAAAACGTGTGTCTTAACAACACATATTTTATCATGCAGGTTCCTGGTAGAAACTCCACAATTAAAGCTGCCTTTTAAAATGCTCGTAATTATGGGCAATAAATTCCCCTTTTTTCTAAACCATGGGTGGCTGACAAATCTGTTTGGCCCCATGGACCAGATGAGTGGCTTGAGGCTAGTGCACAGGCTAGATCAGTCCCAGAGACTAGCCCTGCATGCCAAATCTGGTACGTTTCCTGGAGCAGCCAGAGTGGGCAGTCCTGTTCTGGCCACTTGGGGGCTGTACTGCAGGCAGTGGCTGCTCCAGGGTTGTGCTGCACACACAGCTCCAGAGCAGCAACCCAGCACCAGTGTAGTAGAGCAGGTGTCCTGTACAGCACGACTCTGGAACAGCAGAATGGGGCCATGCCGTACACTAGGGCTGCTAGGGTTACCATATTTCCAGGTCCAAAAAAAAGAGGACAGCTGTCATGGGGGCGGGGGGGGGGGGGAGAGGAGGGAATATGATGGGGGGTTCAGCAGTGCCCTGCCCATTCTGTTGCCCCTCACTGACTAGCCACGTGCCCCCATCCAGCCCTGCTGCTGCCCCTCACTCTGGATCCACTGACCTCAGCCCTGCCAGTGCCCCTCACTCCCAAACAGCAGTACCCTGCCCCCCACCCCTTGCTGATGCCCCTCACTCCCGATCTGCAGCACCCTGCCCTGGCCCCCAGCTGTGCTGCTGCCCCTCACTCCTGACCCCCAGACCCCTGACCCCCAGCCCTGCCAGTGCCTCTCAATCTCAACCTGCAGCCCCCTGGTGTAGCCAGTGCCCTGCACACCCAATCCAAAGTCACCCATCCCATCCCCCGTGCCCCTCACTCCTGATCTGCAGCCCCCTCCCCCCTGCCAATGTCCCTCACTCCCGACCCACAGTCCCTGCCCCCCTGCCAGTGCCCTGAGCCTGAAGCAGCCAGTCTGGGACAATAGAAAACTCAGACATTTGCTCTTTTTTAAAACACCCACCCAGACACAGCACAGGGGTCCAAAACAGAGGACATGTCTGGGAAAACCTGGACATATGGTACCCCTAATAGCCGCTCTGCCATTCCAGGATGTGTGCTGGAGTGTGTACAGTGGCCAGAGCAGGTGCCATGTGTGGCAGATGGGGCCATTCAGTGCACCCTATATTCTGCCTGTGGGTCAATACTGGGGGCTGGATGATAGGGCTCTGAGGACTGGATGCGGCCTGTAGGCCATATGTTTGATGTCCCTGTTCTAAACCAAGTGACCATTCAATATGAATTTTCATACAAGTTTAGAAATAAAAATCAATGGGTTTAAAAATCTAGTAATTTTTTCTTATCTTCATAATTATTTTATGAAACTGTCTTTGAACTAGGACTTCATTATTAAGGTTATATTCATGGAAGTGTTTCATTTTATTGGGTGATCTTTAATTGTCTTGATAGAGTGGTGAGTCTAGAACAACAGATAGTTTTGGAGGGATTTCTTAAATTTGGTTTTGGATTCACTTTTACCAGCTATTAAGAGTTTGCATGCAACACACACAACCCTGATTAATTGACTAGGGACTGCACTCAAGCAAACATATTTTTATTGGATATTTTATCCTGGAATAGAAAATGTTATGCTCTGCAACTGATGCAAATGCTGGTGTAGAAAACATTTTTTATTAGCACTGTGATTAACGTCATAACTCAAGATCTACCATCTTTGTTATATCCCCTTCTCCATTTATCTAGTAAAATATCTGGATATTTAACACATAGAAAATATAACTATGAAGTATTTAGGACTATCATGCATGCAAAAATCCATCCACAAAAGAAAAGAAATGAAAAGTGAAGCTACTTAACAGCTGGAAACTTACAGGCATACATTTTATCATGACTAAAGTCATCATTAATTAGGCTATGTATGTTAACCTACTGCAGCAAAAAACCCAAACAACAAAAAACCTTTATACCTTGCTCTTGAATACATTTCCATTATGGAAGTCAAGAATGTGAATAATTCCTTAAATCAATATCCTCAAATCATTAAACAAAAAAGGAAAGTAAACAATAGGCCTGTGTGTAGCAGCTAGTATTTGGGGGACTATTCGATTCGGTGATTCAAATCGGTGTCCTAAATCAATTTGGCTGAATCTAATTTGGAGATTCAGCAGCAGCATCTGAATCTCCGAAATCACCCAGGTCCATCTCTGCCAGGACTCACTGAGTGCTGCTGGGTGGGCGATTCCTGCTGTCCCCCACTGCCCCATGCTGTGTGGGGGGCTCTGCATGAGTCCCCTGGCCTCCCCTCACTCCCCTAGCCCTCCCACAGGTGTCCTGTCTGGGCCAGCTCTGGCCCTTTAAGAAAAAAAAATGAAAAAAAATGAGAAAATCCCTGGACTCACCATTCCTGCTGGCAAGGGGCAATCCCCGCTGCCCTCTGCTGCCCCACACCACATGGGGGGCTCTGCATGAGCCCCTGAAGCCCCGAGGATGATTTTTTTCTTAAAGGGCCAGACCTGGCCCGGATGGGGCACCCATGGGGGGGCTGGGGGAGCAAGGGTGGGGGTCGGGAGGCTCATGGCAGAGCCCCCCATGCAGTGTGAGGCAGTGGGGATCATCCTCCCCACCACCCAGAAGCATCCAGTGAGCACCAGGGCTTTTCCTTAAAGTACTGGGAGCTGGGGTGGGCAGGGCAGTCATGGGGGGGCTGGGGGAGTGAAGGGGGTCAGGGTGGCTGGCAGGGGTCCCCCTCATTGCCCCACCTCCCCCAGCCTACCTTCCCCCACCCTTTACTTACCAGCCTGGAGTTCAGGTGCAGCTGCCTGCTGCAGCCACTGGGGACTGCCCAAATCATCAAAGCTCTCTGAATCTTTTCTGAAGATGTGCCCATGTGGCCTGAGGCAGCATGCAGGAACATAGTTTAGCACCAGCGAAGCCTGGTTGCATGCTGGGGACTTGGGGCAGTAGAGGTAGTGCAGGAAGAAAGGGCGAAAAAAGGTTAGATTCCCTTAACCCAGGGGTTAGCAATTATTTGGGCTGGAGGGACACTTAGGGAGTTTTAGTGAGCTGTGGTGGGAGGGGGGAGATGCTGATCTGGTCCACAACAGATAACCAAAACTCCTTAAGTAGCGTTCTGGGCCAAGTAATTGCCCACCCCTGGTTTATTTCATCTCAGAAGTCCAGATCTTCAGCACCTGATATTGACAGACCTAAATCACAGATTTTTTAAGAAAACAACCAACCAATCACACAATCATCCCCCTCCCCCTCACTGTTCAGTGAAAGCTATTTTGATTCCCATTTTAAGTTGTGTTTTTGTTCCAAACTATATAAAAAAGTATAGCTCCAAATATTTACAAGGGGAAAACTATCCCCCTTGGCACATCACTCTTCATTAGAGCTCAAGATTGTTTGAAAAGGTTCTGATCAAACCTAATTGATTCATATTCTGACAGAGGTTAAGCAAGGAAAATCTCATCTAAAAATATGAATGTTTCAGAACATTATATTAGGGAAATTATTTGGCAGCCTCACTGAACTATTTGTTAGTGGAATTCTTTGTTACACACAGGGTGCATCTACATGTGCCAATTTAAGGCTTTAGCCTGATTTAAGGTGCATCATGGGTGCGTGTCTATACATGTACACACTTAATGCACCTTGAAAATGGTGATTCTAGGATATTCATGCCTAAATTTGATACTTGCTTTTGCAGGTATCAAATTTAGGTGCGAATAGCTAAAGTGCATTAATGCACTTGTAGACGCATTAATGTGCATTAACACTGTGTATGGACTGGCTTGGGATTAACCTTAGTTCCATGTCACTCTGTACACATGGCATTAATGTCCTTTGACACATGTATGTGTAGACGCAAACCTAAATCACCTTAATGTGCTTTAAGCTAATGTGCATTAAATTTAGTTGCACCTAAATGCACGTGTAGACATGTCCACAGATAGTTTTCTCATGTTTTCTACACAAATCCAAATTTGATTAAAAGTACAATACCTACTCACCCAAAACTCCACTGACAGAAGTGAACTGTATAGCAGTAAACATCAGTAATGGCAAAGGCGTAGTTACTTAAAAGGACACAATTAGATCCAACTTGAGGAGTTCATGAGAGTTTATAAACTCAGGCAGGGAAATGCATGGTATTTAAGCAGTCAGCGGAGCCCTGAAGAGTATATATAAGGAGCAGCGTGCCTGGCACAAGAGGAGATGCGGTGAGGGACTTAAGAAGAGTGGAGCCGAAAAAAGCTGGGGAGCTGCTCCTCAGCGGGCAATAGGCCCCAGGGTCCCGAAGCCGCCACTAGAGGAACAGCCTTGGGAGCGGTGCAAGACTGCTCAGGCTGTTGACGGTGCACGGGGTCGGTGTGCAGAGACACAGCCCTGGGAGTGATATGAGACCACTTGGGCCCATTGCAGTGTGCAGTTTGATGGACAGAGCCCAGGCTTTGGGAGCTGCAAGTAGGGGCTCAAGCCTGCAACTCTAGCAAGTGGTCGGGCATCTCAGTGTGCATTTCGGTGCATGGAGCCCAGGCTTTGGCAACCACAAGCGGTGGCTCGGCCTGCAACTCCGGAGGACCAGTGGGCCACCCAGTGCACACAGCAGTGCACGATGTCCCAAACCCTGGAGTGGCACCAGGCCACTTGGGTTTGCGACTGCTTCCCCGGCATGAGGCTGAGCACCCAGAGGCACCAGCTGGGTGCAACAGGAGCCTAGAGGTCTGGGTTTCGGGACACGCACTAGGTGGCCTGAGCCCCAATGAATGGTAGAAGGTGAGAGTGGCCATCAGGAGCTGCACGAGGTGGTCCAGGCCCTGACGGAGGATCCAAAGGGCAGGTACCAGGGTGGTACAACAGAGCACCCGTGACTCCAGGAGATCCCTCCCAGGTAGATATTTGGGCTTGTGAGTACCTGGAGAATGAGTCCCCTTTTTTCCCCTCCAGCAGGAAAAGGGGAGGTGCTAGGTTCTCCACCCTGAGGGAATGCTGAAGGGTCTCGCCCAATAGAGTGTGTGGAAAAAGGAGGGAAGACTTGTGCTTCCAGTGTAGGAACCAGTTATATTTAGAGATAGTTATAGATATTGATATATATAAATATATACCAGTGTTATAATGATATTAAGATGATTCAGATTGGGTTGTTTAGTTGATGTGTGAATTTATTGATAGATATTTGTGTTTATTTGCTTGTGTATTTATCTGTGGTTATCGTATATATTTGTTTCTTTTATGATCCATATCGATTTGTAAATATTCTTATTGTATTGTATACTAATAGCTATTTTATTATTGGGTAAACAATAAATCTGTATATAGTTAAGAGTTTGTAGCCTGGCTCTATAGAGGAAAGAGGGAATTATCCTCCAATGACACAACCCTCTCACAGCACTCTCGCCTGACCACCCATCCCTTCCAACTGGATTTACCCAGGCTACAATAAAATATACTGTTAACATATAATTTAACCATTATATACGATGATTATATTAAAAATAATATGCATAATACATATATTATACATTCTGTGTACGGAGAAACTGTCCTGTCTTAGTTATTTTGCACGCTACAAGCTCAGGTACACTAGAAACACTACTAAAAGAGAGAATTACAACATCGCAATCATCACAAAAGGGTTTAAGAAACAACAATAATTTAGTCTATCTAGTTCTGTATCCCCTTGACATTAATAGAGTACAAGCTAAGAGGAACAACCTCCATGGTTGAATTACATCCCTTCCTAGCCCAAAGGAGATAGAGGGTAGCTTGTGTCCTTAACTGGAAAGTTTTATTTTCCTTTCAAAAGTCCTTGTTCATGGGTGTGGACACATCACAATTGAACCACTCCCAAATGTCACTGACTTGGAACCAGCTCATAAATATTGCAGGTCAGAGGTGTTCACACATACAACACCCCAACTTTCCAGGTAGAATGGACCCCTTTTAGTCACTGAAGTGCTGTGGTTCTCACACCAGGGGTTGGGAGTAAGCACCCAGCCCATCATGTCTAGCAGGATGTGAATAGGGGTGGAGCGCAAGAGGTGAATAGGGGTAAATAGTACACCCACATGTTGGAGGTCTCAGGAGGTGGGTAGCCTGTGGCTGGGATCATTTTCATTTTTCTGCTGTCCCTTCTCTCCAAAATATGGGTTCAGTAGGTTGCACTTTCTCAAGCTTTTCAAGCACTGGCCTGACTTAGGGTGCCCAAGAGGGGGTATAGTGCTTGGACTCATATTTTTGGGTTTCAGGGGCTGTGGGGCAATATCCCTGATGGAGATGTGTGGCCAGAACAGGAAAGGACATTGATTTGCATAACACCATTATCAGAATTTCTGTATTCATTTGTCACCCTAAGCTTTATGGAATATCACTGAAGTTGATCTAAGAATGGATCAAATTTAGGGCCCTGTTACACACTGCACTTTGATTAGTGTTAATGCTAGCTTGGGTTTGGACCAGTCACACCTTAAGGCTAAAAATGTTCTTTGACTGTCCCCAACCTGCACAGCTGTGATTTGCCACCAGAGGGCTGGTGAGCAGGGGCCTGACTAGGAGCTATAGCTGTGAGTTATCACTATAGGCCTGGTGAGCCAGGACAGGCTTTTACCCTGTTCTAGGTTAGGGTGTGTGAGAGATGGGTTGAGGGGGTGGGGACATGAAGCTGGGAGGCAATTAGTTAATGGGATGGAGTTGGGTAATGAAATGGGAGGTAGAAAGGAGATGGGGATGGGGGAAGGGTGGTGAAATGAAGGAGTTCAGCCACTGAGGGGCTGAAATAAAAAGAAGTAAAGAAAAAGAACTTAGAACGAAATAAAGACAAAGTAAATTAAAGAAGGTCTCGTGTTTTAATAAATTGGGATTTGGGATTGGGGTGTGCAGGTGCTGGCTGTGCTTCCCAGGGTGGCTGGGAGGTGGGAGTCAGATCAATCATATCTATCTTCATCCTGATGGTCTTGTAGCCAATTAAGGTTATTTCTGAGTGGTTTTGGATAGTTTCTTATATATAAACCTATACCTAACTTGTACATATAGTTCCCAACAGTTATGATTTTGATTGTTATGGCCATATCCCAGACAACAATCTTAATGGGTTAAGTCAGCATGTGGTGCTGCTGGAATGCATATTACCAGCATACAAATCACAAAAGGACAAAACTAGCAGAAGAACCCATGTAGGTCAATGATAGCCAAGATAGTAGTACAGTGAACTGATGACTTACAGTTAAGAATGATGTCACAGACCATTAGGGGATATTGGCCAAGCTGCATGTAAAGGCAGAGTCCACCATCTTAGATGACTCAGAGTTATTCCTTTGATAGCCTCAGGCTGCAACACTAATCCTGCTGATTATTTCATTTACAGGCTGGAGGGAGAATACAGTGACACATAAGCCACTGCCCCATACTCCTTTTGTAGATGTGTATGCTGCAATTACCAGCAATGACAAGAAGTCCTATAGTGATGGGTGAGTGATAAAGCAACAGACATGACAGTGAGTCAAGCCTATAAGCAAGCATAATAGGAGTCAATTGTTGTTGTCACTTAGCATGTCTGTTCATCAAGTAGACCACCCAATTACTAAATGTTCAGAATGAGGCAAAGCACTGGTTACCAGGTGTGATGGATTATGTGCTTTATTGTGAGACGTCCAACAGCCAGGACATGTGAAAGAAGATGAGTGACAATGGGAGAAAAGACTGGAAATAACATCCTGGTAGGTCTAGGGGAGACAAATAAGGCGTTGAGGATCTTTGTGGGTGCTTTGAGCTGTGCAAGCCAGTTCGGGAATGTAGAAACTGCTTAAACCCTTTGGAAGGAATAGAGACTCTTTGGCTGGGTGGCCTTTTTCCCAATAAATGTCTTTACTGAAGAGACTTACTGCTTGAAACTGTGAGCTGCACTGGTTCTCTCCAACAAGAGGTGAAGTCCCTGTCCCGTGAGCAGAACTATATAGTAGCTCCTTCAGTCAACCCTATGGAGAACCAGGAAGGGGAAAATCAGAATCCATTGAGAAGGGAGGATCTTGGGCTCTTCATCCTACCCCTGCTATAGAGACACACCTGGGCTGGTTTCTGGGGATACTCTCAGAGACCAGACAAAGCTACAGTGGTTCTGAGTGAGCACCCTCACCCCAAGAGACTGCAGCATTAGGGAATTCATTAAATCTGGAGTAAATATAGCTGTACCAAGTGGTAATTTACCAGTCAGAGAAGGAAAACTGCATGAACCCTATGTGGGATGTACTTTCTCCTACTGATGTCACTCAGTTAAGGAATGTTGTCTTGCTGGTGCTGACTTTCACATGCTGGTGCTGACTTGCTTGTGACATGCATTGACATTGTTGCTGAACTAGACAATCTACCAAGAGGCATAAAGATTCTGCAGAACCATGTTTCTCCTTCATGGGGGTATGATGCAACACTGCCAGTGCCTATATCCCAACTATGTTGAGCTGTGATGAGGAAAAGGAGAACTTCCACAGTAAGCAGCCACAGTCATTACTTCAATCCTGACAAGCTTGTCTGTTAGGAAACTTCAGTGTACAAGTAGGAAAGTAGGCTGCAGATTGGCTTTGTGTGCTTGTTAGACATGGAGTATGCAGTGCCAGTGTAAATGGCAAACTGCTCCTTAGTTTATATTCCAGGCATAAACTTGTGATCACCTAATACAAAAGGCCTCCAGGACCTCTACAATGGTGCCTTCCTGACTATGCCATGATGAACTTGAGAAATGTGATGTGTGTACCACACAAGGTAAAAGGTATTCTGACAACTGGGTAGACTACTACAAAATTAACTAAAAAGTATTCCTAAAAGTTTATCCAAAATTGTGGTGGCTTGCCCAGCCTCAACTGACAACACAGACTTATAGGAGGGCTCCCCATGAACCCCAAATAAGAGTACATTGGATGACAGATCTGTGGTAGACTGTTAAGGCCAGTGGGTAAGTGGCATGTGCTAGCAGGCACCATTTGTGCCTGATCTGCTTGGGCTCAAAAAAGTTTAGGGACTGATGCAAAATATGAAGATGTCAGAGGTAGAAGTATTGATCACAAAGGCATAAAGCAGCACTGGACCTAAATACTTTCAACATCCACCCAATGTCAACACTAGTGGAATCGCATTGTACTGCATCCTGTACATGGAACCTACTGCTGGTCTTGGACAGGTTGCCAATCATACATGAAGTTGAAGTCACTGTGTCAGTCACATTAGATGTTAAGAAACTTGGTCCAGATAAAATCCATAATATCTGAAACCTACATAGCTGGCTGAATGATTTAATCAACTTTTCTGTTGCATTTGGGATACTTGGATTTTGCTGCGGGGCTTAAGGACATTACCATTGGGATTCATAGAAGCAAAGGAGAGATATCTGACCACAATAATTTGGGGGCTGGAGGGTTCAGTACAGTTCTAGTGGTCATGGCTGGTAAGAGACTCTCTCAGAGTCTCCTCAATTGACTGCTATTGCACCTTGTCAAAAGGTAGTTTCTAGAAGTCACAATGTAGGTTCTGGGTAAACCATAGAACAGTTTACATGATTATTTGCTAGTCAACAAATCCAAAAATGGTAAGACCAAAATCTTGATCTTCACACAGCTTTCAGCAATTGACAGAAATATCTGACTCTGTGAAACAATTTAAAACATGGAGTCTAACTGAAAGCACTTGCCAGTACAAAATAATTTTTCTTGGTCTTGAAACAGCTCCATGATGATGCATAGGTAGGATAAAGGTTGAAGGAATCCTATCTAACCTCTTTTCTGTGATGAGTGCCAGTACACACGGATACATTTTAGGGCCACTTCTGTCCTTATTGTTCTATGTAGTGGTGCTGGACAAGGCTTAGTGGTGCTACGTAGTGGTGCTAGACATAGGTCTTAATGCAAGCATCAGGAATGTGAAAGTAGATGGATTATTTAACCTCTACAGACTATACACTGATTCTGAATTGGCCATATGAAGTAAACAGAATCATTTGCAGGTCAGTCTAGAGAAAATCTTCAGCTATCAGTGTGCAATCAGCTTTGGATTAACTATCTGTTTGTGGAAAAATCAAAGTTTTGTCTTAACTAGCCTCTGGAGGTAGTCTCTCATTTCCAGAAAGCAGGTGTGACCTTTGGCAGGCTTATGAAATGAACAGAGATGATGTCATATCAAGCTCTCCATCAACTAAAGATGTACAAAGCTGTATGACTGTGGGACTTGGATATTATACAGATGACACATCCATTAACTGGAAAAATTTCATTAGGGGTACTTTTTCACCCTACTTCAAATGGAGTGCTACAGACAAACTGACCAGTGATAGCATTCTGACCGCATTACATTAATAATGAAAATTGAGCAAAAAGCTTGGGTAGAGAACATGTAAGTATCAAAACAGTTCCTATATGTTGAACCGGTGCATGGTAACAGAAACCATCATTGCCCAAGAAAAAGACATCTGGCATTCACTTGATCAAGTGCAGCAACCCATTGGCTAATACTTTTGAACTCAGTGGTGCCTGTCACGGTCGAGGGGCCTTAGGAGAACACGGCCATCCTTGAGGACCCATCGACTGTGCCAATTTGGCTCGCTGGGCACCCTCAGTTCTCACCCACCACGTCTTTGATGGAAATATAAAAATAGGGAGGCTGCCTTTAAGTCCTCTTGGACACGGTTTGATGGACTCTCTGAACCCCATGGGTTCCCGGACCCCTTGTGGGTCCCGTTTTACAATGGGTGTTTCAGGGCACCCTAGCCTTATGGGCTATATGCGTGGCTCTAACCGCCCCTTTACCAAGCCCCAAGCCTCGCAGAGAGTACTGGCATTGTCTTGCCTAGGCCTCGTTATAATTCGGCCCCTTGTCCTCATTGGGCTTTCCGCAGCCCTGCCTCTGCGTCCCTCAGAGCCGGGGTCTGCGCCCCCCTAAATGCCATGCCCTCTCTGGCGCCGGGGTCCCCATGCTGCAGTGGGCCCCCAATGAGGCCTCCTCCTTCCCCAAATAGCCTCACCCAAACCACCAGTCTTATAAAACGGCAAACAAAACATAAGCCCCTGGGCTATAACATAACACAAGCTACATAAGGTGTGCTCAGCCCCTTTACATTACTCAGAGCAGAACTTAGTCAGGCCTCTTCCCTTCACGTGCCCTAGGAGGGCTTCTTCTCCCTTGGTCACCAGCAGAGAACTGCCTCCTAGTCCCAGTCCTAGCGTTTAGATGGGCCCAGTATTCTGCCCCTTCCAGCCAGCTGACCAGGTGCAGGTGCAGGCTAATTTCCTCATTAGCTGGCTGCCATGGCAGCCTGCACCTGGGCTCCTGTCTGGCTTTTTGGGCTCTCCCCAGGCAGTTACTACTCTTCTAGGAGCAGGCACCTAAGTGCCCTGGCACAGTGCCTAACCTTTTTTTGCTCACAGATTGGAGGTGCCCAGTTCATCTATGAGTTGAACTATCTGGCTCAACTATCTGGGATCTGGCTATTGGGTCTTGTCTGGCACGTGAATTAGATAAAGACTGGGTCCACTCTGGCTATGTAGGAGGGGGGCAAGCAGGCAGGGGATGGTCTGGCCCTGATCTGCTCATATGGGGTGGGGCTTGGCCTGGCCCTGGTCTGGTCATGCAGGAAGGGGGGCAGCCTCTCTCTCTGCTTGGCCTTGGTGAGACTGCAACTGGAGTACTGCATCCAGTTCTGGGCACCGCACTTCAGGAAGAATGTGGAGAAGCTCAAGAGAGTCCAAAGGAGCGCCATGCACTTCATTAGAGGCTTAGGGACCAGGTCATACAAGGAGAGGCTGAAAGACTTGGGACTGTTCATCCTGGAGAAGAGAAGACTCACAGACGACTTGGTAGCAGCCTATAAATATATCAAGGGCGTACATCAGGCCCTGAGGAACATCTGTTCACCAAGTCCCCCAGGGAAGGACAAGAAATAATGGGCACAAGCTGAATGAGTATTGCTTCAGGCTAGACATAGAGAAAAGCTTCTTCACAAGTCGAGCACTGAGGGTTTGGAACAGCCTCTCCCCAAAGATGGTAGTCATCCACCCTTGTGATCTTCAAAAAGCATCTTGACACTCATCTTGCTGGGGTCATCTGATCCCAGCAGTTTTTCCTGCCCAAGTGCAGGAGGGCTGGACCTGATGATCTGTAAGGTCCCTTCCAGCCCCTAACAACTATGAAACTATGAAACAGATTTTTCTAAGGAAGGAACAGAGGGACGTTAGCAGCTGACCTGTTGATTAGGTCCAAAACTAAGCGGACACTGTTCTGTTTGCGTGTCTCAGTAAAATTAGACACACACACACACACACACACACACACACACCCCTCTCACCCTTAGCTAGCATACCACATGCCTAGGATCCGTGGGGCTCAGGTCTGTGCTGCGGGAGATGGGAGGGAGGCAGGGAGGGAGAGAGTGGGGAATCAGCAAGGAGCAGTGAGGGAAGCCAGGCAGACCCTGCTGTCCCTGCAGTTTCCTCAAGCAGCTCTGGCTAGGGAGGAGAGGGGAGGGGCCAGCCTGTTCTCTGGAGCAAATTGCCCAGACTAGGGCTGCAAAGCATCTGGGATGCTGGGGGACTCTCATTTAACTTAAACCAGGAAGGAGTTGCAATCTGAAATTTCCCCAAGCCACTTCTGTGGTTTCTTTGGCCCATGTGCTTCATTTAAGGGCTAGCTTGTTCAGAAAACATGGGTGTGTGCATGTAGTAATCTGCCTGCAAATAGAAACAAATCTCTGGGTATCAGTTTACAAAACAGAAAAAAATGCCAGAGGTTTAGCTAGAAAGCATATTGTTGTTCTCCATCTAATGTACAGAAACTATTGTGTTCAGGAACGTGTTTTTCTCTAGCCCTATACTTTCCATCTACTAGTAATAGCAGGATCTCTCTGGAGTTTAACAAAAGCCAAGAGAATGTTTTCTTTTTTAACAACTGGGTTGAAGTTGGAATATATGAATGGGCGTTTTATTTCTTTGACTTTAGTAGTGTTGGAACTGCTATATAGCTGTGAAGCAAGAGCCAGTTCATAATGGAAGTCAAACTATAAGCCTGTAGTGCATCCAAATAAAAAGATAACATCTTTGAGTTCCAGAGGTAAATAATAAATGACATACAAATCAGTAACAAATGATTTTATTTTAGGTATAGAAGCCTTAATTGAAGACTTTTAATATTTGGAATCTCTTCCTCTCGTCTCACATTACAACAAGGTATAATAAAATCAGAGGCGTGTCTAATTTTTAATCTTTTATCACTATGTTGGAATGCTAAGCTGTTAGCAATGTGTGGATGTCTAAGATAATAGATGCTAATTAAAAAGATAATAATGGATTTTGATCCAGAAGAAGAAATAAAATTTAGGATTTGAATACCAGTGAATGCTCATTGGAAAAGTCAAGATCAAACATGCACACTTGCAATGATTTCATGTTTGTACAGTTACATTGAAGTCTTGGAAACCTACTGTCAAAACGATGTAAACTCCTTCCCTTTGTAAAACTCTTTCCCGAATAATTTTTTGACTTTGCAAACTTGTTAATTTAGCACTGTGAATTAACTTGGACAATTTAGAATATGTTCATTTGAAGGCAATTTTTTTTAGCACAATCCTGGTGGAGAACAGAAACAAGCGGGTGCTAATGGATGACATACCAGAGACAGAGGAAGACAATTGTTTTTTAATCACCATGATTCTGTGAGCTAAAGCAGAAAATACTAGCAGAAAGTACTACTCTAATGTCCAGTAGAGGCTTTATCAACATTGCCTGGGAATGGGAACAGGAGTAGAAAAGCATCTGGGAATAAGCAAATTCTAGTCCTATTGCATGCTCTACCATGGAAATCTCATGCAATTTGAAAACTGGGATTGAGTGCATGCATAGCTAATTTGCAGCTGATACCAAGTTGGGTGGAAATGTAGACATTCTGGAGCATAATGATATCCAGAATGGGTTTGGATAAATAGGAGAAATAGTCGAAAATCAGTCAGATTAAATTTAGCTATGACAAATGCAAAGTCCTAGGCCTTGGACAGAAGCATTTTATGCACAAATACAGACTGGGGAGTGTTGGTTAGGATGTAGTACTGCAGAGAAGAACCTGGGGATTACAGTGGATCATAAACTGAGTATGAGCCAACAGTGTGCTCTTGTTGCAAGCAAAGCCAACAGCATGCCAGGTTAACAGGAGTATCTCTTGCAAATCAAGAGAAATGATTCTTCTGCTGTATTTGGTACTGACAAGGCCTCACCTGCAGTACTGTGTTCAGTTTTGGACCCAGCACTTGAAGAAGGATGTGGACAGATTGAAGACAGTCCATCAGAGAACAACAAAAATTATTAGAAGCTTGGAAAACAAGACTTATAAGGAAAGGCTGAAAGAACTGGGATTATTTAGTCTGGGGAAGAGAAGACTGAGGTGGGATTTGATAACATTCTTCAAATACCTGAAGGGTGACTGCAGAGAGGATGGTGATGGGCTTTTCTCTGTGGCTGTAGAGGAGGCCTTAAATTTCAACAAAGGAAATTTAGGTTGGAGATTAGAAGAAACCTTCCAACTATGAAGGTGGTCAGGCATTGAAACAGGCTACCTAGACAAACTGTGGAATCTCCATTCCTGGAAGTTGTCAAAGAGAAAGTTAAAACAGACACTTGGCTGGAAGGTTTAATCAGGGATGATCCTACCTTGCACAGCAGGCTATACTAGATTATTTCATGAGGTCTCTTCCAGCCCTGCTTTCCTGTCAGTCTATGAACTCTGAGAAAGTCACCCTTGCTGTGAGCCTTCCCATCTAATAAATGGCGTAACTCTCTGTTCTGCGCGTGCACTCACGCACGCACACACACACACACACACACACACACACACACACATATATTTATATGTATACTCAGGGCAGTTGAACAAGACTATGGGATGATAAGATGGGGGAAGGGAACTACCACATGTCAGTTGTTCCATGATAACTACATCATATATTTATTCCTATCCCACAGTAACAGGAAGCTAAACTGGGGCAGTACTCCTGAATGAAATAATGCTAACTTATTATGATTTATATTTACTTGCCAAAGACAAAAGGAGATACATGAAACAGTTATCATGAAGCTGTAATGTGTGGCTAGTCCTTCCTTCCCCATCTTTTAACTTAGTATAATTTGTCTGCTGGTCCATACCCGTTATGCTGTTAGTGGCCAAGACAGTGTGGGCATTAGAATATATATATATATATTCCAATATATTTAAATGTAATATATTGCAATATAATTTAATAAATATAATTTAATCATTTAATAATAACATGTAATTAAATAAATATATATATATATTTGGATTTAATTTAATTAAATACAACTTTGCAGCTCATCTTTAAGGACCATGTGCATACACCATTAAATCACTGACCATTTGAGAGCTTTTATTCTAGTGAAGATGGTAGATTATTTTGAATGGGTTATAAAAAGGCCCAGGAGTAGAAATCACAATAAAAATTATATTCTATATACTATAAAAGACAGATTGGAGGAGTGTCTGTATTTTTGTACAACCAAGTTGGAACTTATTTGCATTTAAATGACACATTCAAGTTGAATTTGTTGCTTAATATAAGGAGAGGGCTTTAATCTGCAGTCAATGTTTTTATTAAATACATTCCTGCAATCCTTGAAATTAATAACACACTGAAGTTAAAGTCCAAGGGAAGTCTTAGTAAGGGAAATCGAGTTTTAGGAAGTGTACTTAATAGCTAATTATTTATCTGATCTCAAGGTTTTGAATCTTTAAAAATGTTTTCATAAGATTTGAATAAGAAGGGGTGCTACGTGTTATATTTTTTCTTAATAAATCTTGTATCTGACTTGAAAGCTTGTATTGAAAAGTGGTATCCTTTCTCTTAATAAAAGGCTTTGCTGTGATGAAATCCATTTCGTCTACCTCAGATGACATTCTCTGAAAATTTCAATTTCAGTCTAATGTTTAGCATCTGTTTAGACTCAACAAAGAGCTGCAAAATATTTCAGTCTCAATACCTAGTAAAATAACTGTCAGATACTTGTTAGATTTCTAAAGACATATCTGAAACAGCCAATTAAAATAAACTAAGCCCCCTCCCCCCCAGGAAGGGTGGCAACACCATCTTTAATACATAAGATGGCTTGAGTCCAGAAACTGGAAGCAAATGGAAAGAACACTGTTGCTATGGAAGCATTTTCCCCAGTGGCCAGAAAGCTGTCTTTTCATCCCTTTTTGTTTTGAAGCAGCAAATTCATATTATATTTATGAAAAATTCATCCCTTTAATTAGGTTTTATTATTATCCCCTTTACTATATTCATAGTGCAAGACACTACACACCTTTTTATATGCACCCTAGGTATACATACCTCATAAGAAGTGTTCAAAATACATGAAGATACTATAGCACACAGCTCCCCAAGGATATTTTTTTGAAAAGAGCTTTGCCAAAACAACAGTCCACCATTATTAGCATTGTTTTAAAATCTTTATAAATGTTATGTGACTGAGCAAAGGTTATTCTCAGCTAAAATAGCAGTAGATGAAAGAAAGAGAACCCTATATAATAAATATACTGTTTTCATTTCCAAAGTACCAAAAATACAGATTTTATAAACTAAATGATCCAGCATTTGTTTTATTTTATGGCTCATCTCTGTATTTGCACTAACTTGGGCAAAAATACAAACTTTATGTTTTGCAATTCAGTTAAGGGGTGTCTAAAGCTCATGCAGCTATAAGTTAAAGAGCTAAAAATAGGTACAGCTTGACTGCTGGTCAGCTTAATGTAGAAGACAATATCTTGTTCAAGCAATCAATGCTGGAATGCATCACCAGGGAAATTAAATAACATGTAGGCCTTCTACAACAGTGGTCACCAACCACTGGATCTCGATTGACTGGTAGATCTTGAAGCCTCTTGGAATCGATCTGAGGCTGGGGTGCGGGCTGAGCGTGTGTGCATGCATGGGTGTGCCCCACTCCCAGTCCGGCAGATCAGTTCATGGGAGAAGGAAGGGGTGGGGGCCAGATTGAGGCCCCCCACTGTTAGGGACAGTGCCGGAGAGGCAGCAGCAGGGGTAAGTTGAGTGGGGCCCCAGCCGGCCAGGCAGTTGGTGGAAGGATCGAGTCTGGGTGGCTCATCCAGGGGTGTGGAGGGGGCCCCCAGCACTGTGCACCCTGCTACAGGCCCTGGGGGGCACGTGCCCCTCATCTGTGCATAGCGGAGACAGCTGCCATTGCGGGCTGGACTTTGCACCCTGAGCCCAGGTGCAGCCCGCCTGGGAGCGGCCTGATGCCATGCGAGTCCCACTACTGGACAGGCAAAGGACAAGGCTCAGCCCAGTGGCTGGACGCACATGGTGTTGGGCCGCTCCCGGGTGGGCTGCAGCTCAGTTTGGGGCACAAAGCCCAGCTCGCAATGGCAGCTGCCTCCATTCTGCACAGATGTGGGGCACGTGCTGCCCCCCCCCAAACCTGGCAGCATGGGCAGCTGCAGCAGCGGTGAGAGAGGGAGGAAGGAAGGGAGGGAAGGGGGCTGGAGCAGGGGCAGGCCCTGCACAGCTGAGGCAGGGAATGAAGCCATGAGCTGCTCATCCAGGGGCCGTGGGGAGGAGGAGCCACGGAGCCCAGCAGGGCATGGGGGGCATATACCCCTGGATCTGCACATCGGCCAGCCAGCTACCGCTGTGGGCTGGGGCTGCACTGGGCAGCGTTGGGAGCAGGGCTATACAGGGGGTGCAGGCGCCTGAAAATTCATTATAGTTTCCACTCCCAGTGCCACCACCCAGCCCAAATGCAGCATAGCACAGTGCAGAGCAGAGCAATCTGCCTCCATGAAGAGCGTGACACTGCCTTCCCCTTTCCCCCAGGATCTGCAGTGGGGGGGCAGGCAGGGGCTGGAGGGTAGTGCTGCACTCTTCATGGTGGCGGATTTCTTTGCTCTGCTCTGCTCTGTGCTGCACTGCGGTTGGGCCAGGCAGCAGGACTGGGAGGGGATTGGGGGAGGGGGCTAAGGCAAATTTTGGGGTGCCTGCAGCCCTTCGCATAGCCCTGCTCCCAGAGCTGCCCAGTGCAGCCCCGGCCCCAGCCCACAGCAGCAGCTGGCCCAGCTGGTGTGCATCTAGGGGCACACGTCCCCCATGCCCTGCCAGGCTGCATAGTCCCCTTTCCTCACAGCCCCTGGATGAGCTGCTTGTAGCTTTGTCTCCTGCCCTGGCTCTAGCCCTCCTCCCTCCCCGCTGTTGGGGGAAGACAATTGAGGCCCCAGTGGTGAGGGAAGAAATGGGGCTTGGGCTGGGGCCTTGATCTACCTCACCCCCCACCACAGTTCTTTCCCTTCCCCCTGCCCCTTCCCCCACAGATTTACCTGCTGGGGAGGCTTACCCCCAAATAATTTTTTCTCCCTCTGCCTCAATCTGCACCCCCTTCCCTCCCCACAGACTTACCTGCTGGGTGGGGGGTGGCCCATGGTAGATCTTGAGGTTGCTTTTAAATGCCAAAGGCAATCTCCTACTTAAAAGGGATGGAGACCACTGTTCTACATTAACACATATAGAGGACCTGTGGAAGATGAAGTTCTCAAGCTTCAGCCTTGCAGGCTCTGTAGTCAGCAAGATCCATGGCCTTGCTACCTTAATCAGAAATGACCTGCCTTATACTACCAAGGGTCATAATACCTCCCAGAGTGCAACAGTATTAGAGCGCTGTCCAGGGCAATGATGTAATCATTGTCGACATATACAAGCCACCCTTTGCCATGTTGCCAATCACTGGCAAAGCTGCTGCACCAGATAAGATATTTCCAGAATTTGTTACCAAGCTCAGAACCACAATGAAAAGACGGCTTCAGAAATTTATTTATAAATGCCTAAAAAGTAACAGACTTCCAAAAATCTGGAGAAAAGCTGATGTCATTGTTATGCTGAAAGCCAACAAATCACCAGAGGATTCAAAAAGCTGCAGACCCATCTTACTACTTTGCATTACATATAAACTCATGGAGTGTATAATCCTGAATAGAATAGAGAACATAATTGATCCTCAGCTCCAAAAAGAACAAGCTGGCTTCAGAAATTTATTTATAAATGCCTAAAAAGTAACAGACTTCCAAAAATCTGGAGAAAAGCTGATGTCATTGCTATCCCAAAACCCAACAAATCACCAGAGGATCCAAAAAGGTGCAGACCCATCTCACTACTTTGCATTACATATAAACTCATGGAGTCCATAATCCTGAATAGAACAGAGAACATCATTGATCCTCAACTCCAAAAAGAACAAGCTGGCTTTTAGAAAAAAGTAGTGTAGCAATGACCAATTACATTACTTACATTTGACACAGAAAATGGATTTGAAATGAGACAGAAAACAGGCACGGTCTTTATTGACCTTACGGTTGCCTATGACACTGTATGGCATCAATACCTCAACTATAAATTGCACTCTGTGATATCTGACTACAATTTATGCACTTTCATCATGAACATGATTTCCAGCGGATGATTCAAACTTGCTACCAGCCAAGGAAACAAATGTAGAATACAGACTCTAAAGAATGGAGTCTCTAAGGGTCAGTGCTAGCACCAATACTTTTCAGTGTATATAGCTCAGACTTCCCGCATACAACATCTAAGTGATACATGTATGCTGATGATTTTGCCTTAGTAGCCCAAGGAATAGACATGACAGAACTGGAAAAGACACTAAGTACTGATATAGAACTCACTGTTGACTATTTCCATAAGTAGCACAGTGAGGGAGTTGGAGAAGAAGAGAAGGACGGCCAGCATCCTGAACCTACCGTAGTGCTGAGCAGCTCTGGGAGCAGCGTGTCAGGAATGCCGCAGCATTTCTGGAGCAGCTGAAAGCTCTGGATTGGTGGGAGGCCCTCCAGAACAGTAATTCTGGCCCCGGAGAGGGGTACAGCGATGGTAGAGGCAGGCAGCTGGAGCAGCGGGCTTAATCGCCTGCAGGCAAGGGATAGCCAGAGGCAGCATCTGAGCAGTTCACCCACCCAGAGCAAAAGTGTGCTTGAAGGAGCACCATTCTACAACCAGAATGATTGGCGGAAGCTGAGCTGGGCACCAGCACTTGCAGCCAAACCAGAGACACCAGGACCAATTGCAGGTCAGAGGGACCCTGGGTGGAGGAGGACCAAACAGAAGGTCCAAGTGCTGAGCCTGAACAGACCCCTTAAACAGCATTATTGGACTCAGGAGTTAGGGGACAGCTTGGGGTCTCTGCACTTCCTCAAGTCCCAAGCTCTGTACTAGGGCACGGGCTACAGGAGGCCCTGGAGTTTATGACTGAACCCTTGGAATAAGGGCCAGTGGGTAATAAAGCCCAACAGGACTGCCACAGGGACTTTACACAACAGGCCCAGGGCAGTATAATGCACAACTCTGAAGATCCCAGATTGGGAAGAAGTTTAGAATTGATGCCAGTGCTGTGAGCCAACAGTGCTGTGAGTTTGTATATGGTTAGGGTGGGGTAAAAGGGAGGTTTTGGAACCCTATGAAGAGAACAGGGGAAGAACCTAGAAGGTTGCATATGGGGAACTGCCTCCCATAACTTACATCAAAGTTGTGGCAGGAGAGAAATATAACATCACATAGGCAGACCGAGTGACCTAGTCCAGGCTCCATCTTGTCACCACCGGTAGGGTGGAGATCCATGGGTTGGGGTCTCAAACCATATAAAACCTACAGCCAGCACAGGCATTTAAAGTTGAGCATCAAGAAATCAGTATCATCACAGATTCCACCTCGAGAATCATCAAGCCAAGAGCATGCCGAATAGCAGAGTAGGCAACTACATCCTCCCTCAATGAGCATACTCCAACCTACCTAAGAATCACATTAAATCAGTCCCTCACTTATAAACATCACATTCAGAAGGTCAGCAGTAAAGTTTCTGCACAGGTAGCTGTCTTAAGATGTTTAGCCAGCACAACATAGGGTGCCAGCTTCAAAGAACCACTGCACTTGCAATGGTATGTCCCAGCAGCATATTGTGCTCCTGTATGGTCCAGAAGTTGTCATACTAAAAAGTCTCAGACTGTATTTAACAGTGTGTGGAGACTCATAACAGGATGCATAACCTGTACTTCTTGTACTCTGGGGCATTAGACCAAGTGATGTAAGAAGACAGACCCTAACATCATTACTGGCAATAGAAGTAAGAGAGGATGAAAATCGCAAGCTCCATCAATTGTTAACTGAAGATCCAAATAGATGAAGGCTTAAGAAGCTCAAAAGTCATAAACCATTTGTACGTGAAGCCCAGAAGCTCTTGGAAGAGATTGGGGATACTGAACCAAACCTATAGGCAGTAACAGAGTGGTCCAACCACTGGGAAAGGTCAGACCTATTCCTATTGTATCTTATACCAACGCCGAATGAGTGCCCCTTTGGGCACAACCTTGACAGAGAAGCATAGGTCAAGCTGAACAGACTGAAATCTAGATATGGATGCTTCAAAACAACACTTCACAAGATGAACATCTTGGACAGCCTCCTGTGTGAATGCAATGTCCAACAAACAGCACAGCATTTCACCGAAAACTGAAATCTTTACAAATGCCCAGATAAGGTAGATGGCATCCACACATTGAGCGATACCGCACAGTGGCTCATAGATTTGGAAGTTGATATCTGGTGCCATATGAAAGAAAGAAAAAAAGGTATGGCTAGAGACAGCTGAGATCCAGTTTACAAACCAATGGGGCAGCAAAAAGTGTTATTTGTAATTGCCATGCCTTATGAACAATACAATGCATCTACATAAAACTTCATCAACAGATTCTAGTGACAACGTGAGTGTCAAATAGACCTGTATTATATTCATTAGTATATTTTCTACTAATTCCTTTTATATTATATATTTTTACACTTTTTGAGAGCTTCTTCATGCTGCATAATTGTAAGCTCTTATTGAAGGTAATTGAATAAATACATTCTCTTAATTAAGGACTGTACCATTTTGACAGGAGGCAAACATTTTTACAAGTTGTTGGTAGAAATTTTTTTTTCCTACCTAAATTTTTCATGAAGCAAACCTTTGCACTTTGTAATATTTTCCTGTCATAAAAGCTCTAAAGCATTTACAGTCTGTAGATGAGATCATACTCTAGAAACATTAACATTGTAAGAAAGAGAGAAAGAGATGGAGACAGAGCAGCGAGAGACATTGTTTGCACCAATAGTACTCTTATTGAAAAAGGATCTGACCTATAGTACCTCAATTCTCATTGGCCATGCGGCAGGGCTAGAACAATATTTGCCCAGTTACTATGTAGATAGGGGTGGTTGTCAAGTCAGTTCATTAACAAGGCTGAACCTGGTTCTTGTTGATAAGAATAGTTATTGTTTGAATAAAACATGCTAATAAGATACTCTCCAATGCAGGTAAAGCAGATATTTCTTGTATGCGTGAACAATGTCAAAAGGCCAAAGTCATGCCTTAAAACCCCTCCTTAACATGCATTTTCATTTGTACAGGCCAGAAGCTTTCTTTTGGGCTGCATTAAGTTTTGTGTAAGGAGTTTTGGGGAGGTACGGAGGAATGATTCTTGCTGAAACTACTTTGATTCAAAGAATATGGGGTGGGTTGAACATTTTATAATTTTACCTGACAACTAAAACCATTGTTCTTTGAAGTTTGCAAAAATAATGAATGCCAAGCTGTACATTTATGTATTAGACCTGTAAGCTTCATTCAACAGAAAATTATAGGAAAAACTGGTGATTGAGGGTGTAGAACTTGCACATCTGTTTCAGTATTGGGTTTTAAGTTAGCAGACATTACATAAATAAAATTATAATAAAAGAATATGATTAAAGTTGCAAAGTCAAGCACTCAAGAATTAGTATGCAACTGTAATGAGCACTTTATTCATGGAGCAGGTTACCTTAAAATTAAGAATATTCAGTAATATATGCAGTAGTTCTGAATTTTGATAGCATTTTTCAGAGCTAGGCATAATTCTATCAGATGGTGTAAGTGAGAACATGTTATACTAGTGCAGTTTCAGAGTATTTTCTTTTGTGTGCCCTTACAGCCACATAACTACCATATATACTTTAATCCAAGACAACTTTGAAGTTAAAATGACCCTCCAATAATTAGATTATATACATGGAAAATTTATGAATGTGTTATTTACAAGTTATTGGAAGTCTTCTTAAACTTGCCCCCCATTACTACAGCAAGGGAAGTGAAGGCCAGGGAAGAAGTGATGCAGGGGTGGGGGGTGTGGCAAGCGGCAGGGGGGAGCAAGTAGCCTGATCTCCATTGCAATTGTTGCTGCATGGCTAGACTGTGGGTGGAGCTACTGTGGCTTTGTATCCTGGGCTGGAATGGGACCCAAGTCATGTCTGATGGGAGGGTGGGGTAGAGGGTGCAGGGGAGGCAGGTAACAAGGAATTTTTCCCACATGTTGAATAGGGGAAACAACAACATCTTGTATTGTCAGTAAATAAGGTACTTTAGTATCCTTAGATAGCAATCTTTGGCAGTCCCTTGTAGTTGAGGATGTTTGTCTTCCATGATTGTTTTACCTGTGTGTCTAAAGACGGCTGATGAGGCCATCCAGAATCAGACTCTACTGCAGCTTGGACATGTATTTCCATGTGGGGTAGGCCATGCTAGAGTCCTAATTTGGTCTATAACATGCTGTTTCTGCTGCTCCCAATTTTCTATCTCCTGTTGTTGTTGTGAAGTTTCAAAGTACTGAGATCCCTGAACCAGATTCTTCCTCCATTTGGGGCAGCCCTGGTTGATAGTTTCCTATGAGCTGACATTGATTTTGCAATTTTTAAAGTTGGCTTTGAGGATTTCCCTAAAGTGCTTTCTCTGCCCTTCTCTTGACTGTATGCCTCAGCTGAGCTGGGGGAAGAAAACTTGCTTCAGGAATCTGGAATCAGATATTCAGATGACATGGTGGCCAGCTCAGAAAAGTTGATGTTGGATGATCATCACCTCAGTACTCATGGTATTTGCTTGCAGGAGGACTCTAACATTGGCATCTGACTTCTTATTGGATTTGGACACGGGCAGTCAATTATTTCAGGTGGAGGACCACTTACCGAGTTTTGGCAAGCTGTCGAGGGCTGCATGAGTAGCATTATCCCCCGACAGGTGCCCCGCCCCCTGGTGGCCATCTTGTGACCAAAAGTCCCACCCCTTAACCCCTGATTTTTGCCACCAGAAGTCCCTCCCCTTGCCCCTGGAAGTACTCCTTTCTGCAAGGCATGTTGCCATTTTTGAACCAGAAAAATACCAAATTATATTCTATAAAGCAAACATCTACAACTTTCATTAATTTGATTAAAAAAATTATTCCTGTTCTGATTTACATGTGTTTGTGTAGTGTACATAGAAGTGATTGCACAATAGCTTAAAATGAAGTCTTACTCTTGTATATTGTGGAGGGGCATGAGGGGATGGGTATAGGTTTGCAGGGGGCTGTAGGTGTGTGGGGATATGGGGTGTGGGAAAGGGTGTGAGTGTGTGTGGGGGCTTTTGTGGAGAGGATAGGTGTGGGGGGTGTGGGTGTGGGGTGAGGGAGCATGTAGGTGTGTATGCGGATATGTAGGGTATGGGTGGGTATAGGGTTTGTAGGGGGCTGTGTGTGGGGGGAGGGTGGCTGGAGTGTATGAGGGGGTGTGGGTGTTGGGGTCTGTGTGTAGGGCAGTGCGAAGAGGGGTGTGAGTGCATCTGTATGGTGGGGTGTACATGTGGGGACTCACCCAATGAAAACACTCTCTCTCTCTCTCTCTCTCTCTCTCCTCCTGCTCCTGGCTCCAGGGTACTGGCGTGGGCCCCGTGCTCCCATGGTCCGGTAATGCAGCCAGGATCCACGTGGTGCTGGAGCAGCCAGCAGTGGGCAGGAAAGGAGGAAAATGACAGCTGTATGCAGGGGGGAATGTCAATGAGTGGGTGCATGGGAGCACAGCAACAGCTGGGTAGGAGTGCAGGGCCCATGCCAGTGTCCTGGGGCCAGGGCCGGTGGGGCCCAGAATGGGGCAGAAGGAGTGTGGGGTCTGGCACCAGCTGTGCTGGAGGGGGGCAGGGGTCTTGCTATTCTGCCACCCCACTCTGGGCCCTGCTGGTGCTGGCCCTGGGACACCGGTGTAGGCCCCATACTCCTGTCTGCATGGCTGTGACCACAGGACTCAGCAGGAGCAGGCCCGGCCCTGAGGACTGGAGTGATTGCCCATGCTCTTCCCCTTCTTCCCCCTCCTCCCCCCACATTCTTATATGAGTTTCTTTCTCCAGTGGAGGGAGGTGGGAACAGCCCCAGGGTCCCAAGCCAGAAGCCTCTACTAGGCAGAGGCTTCCAGTTGGGGGGGCTGGGGGCAAGGGTTAGAGGGGGTTGAGGGTGGGGTAGGGATGGGTGGGCCTTGCTGCTTGCTGCTGGGTCTTGCTGCTGGCTTCCCTTAGGTCCCTTGGGTCCTACTGCCCCTGGTTCCTTTAATCTTTGACAGGCAGCCAGAAGCAGATTAATATGAATTTTCAATTTTTTTTTAGGGGCCATACAGGCCAGATAGAATGGCTTAGTGGGCTGGATCCAGCCCATGGTGGTATTTTGCCCACCCCTGGATTTGGAGGAGCTTCCACAGGCAACATTG
The DNA here is from genome assembly GCF_030867095.1 of Alligator mississippiensis. Lineage (NCBI taxonomy): Eukaryota > Metazoa > Chordata > Crocodylia > Alligatoridae > Alligator > Alligator mississippiensis. The sequence goes on from NC_081825.1 coordinate 83,782,341, forward strand.
ATGGTACTTCTTCAACAACTTAGATGTCTCCTGTTTGCTGTCTATGTCCAGCTCCATTGAGTAAGGTGGGGATCATGACTGCTTGGTAAACCATGAGCTCATTTTTAGATCTGATATCATAATCTTTGAATACCTGTTTCTTCAGGTGTCCAAAGGCTGCATATGTACATATAAGGTGATGTTGGGTTTCTTTATTGATGTCAGCCTTCTACAAGAGATGGCTTCTGTGGTATGGGAAATACTCAATATTCTCTAAAATCTCATCATGGGTCTGGATTACTACAGCTGGGGATTTCTCATTAGGAGCTTGTTGGTGGAAGACCTTAGTTCTCTGAATGTTAAGTGTCAGTCCCATTTTCTTGTATGCCTCAGTAAAGATGTTGATGACTGTCTGAAGGTCTGCTTCTAAGTGAGCACACACTACAGCATCATCAGCATACTAGAGCTCAATTTTTATTGAGGTTTTCATAGATTCATAGATTCACAGATTCTAGGGTCAGAAGGGACCTCAGTAGGCCATCTAGTCTGACCCTCTACCCCAGCAGGCAAGAAAAGGGTCACCAAACTTGGGGTCATGTGAACCCAGGCAGATGCCTGTCAAGTCTCCTCTTGAAGACCCCCAAGGATGGGGTGAGCACCACCTCCCTTGGAAGCCCATTCCAGATCCTGGCAACCCTGACCATGAAGAACTTTTTTCTCATATCCAGTCTAAACCTTCTCTCCAGTAGCTTATGGTCATTGTTCCTTATTGTTCCAGGGGGTGCCCTGGTAAACAGATTATCACCTATTTCATGTTGCTCTCCCCTTCTGAATTTGTAGGCCACCACAAGGTCACCTCTCAGCCTTCTCTTGGAGAGGCTGAAGAGGTTAAGGTCTCTTAGCCTTTCCTCATAGAGCCTTCCCTGCAGGCCTCTAATCAGATGAGTGGCTCTTCTTTGGACCTTCTCCAGGTTGTCCGCATCCCGCTTGAACTGCGGCATCCAGAACTGGACACAGTACTCCAGCTGCACCTGACCAGTGCTGCATAGAGATAGAGAATCACCTCTCTGGACCTGTTTATACAGATGCACAGCATGGTGCGATTGGCTCTGCCGACTACTTCATCACACTGATGACTCATGTTCATCCTGGAGTCAACAGTGACTCCAAGATCTCTTTCTGCCTCAGTGGTGCTGAGAAAGCCCCCCGACCCAGCCTACAGGTATGATGGCAGTTCTTTCTCCCTAGATGCAGCACCTTGCATTTTCCCTTACTGAATTGCATCCTCTTGCTCTCTACCCACTTCCCCAGCCTGTCAGCCTGGAACTGGTTCCTCCTCTCCAAGGTGTTAGCTTCACCCCATATTTTTGTGTCATCCACAAATTTTTACAGGGTGCTTCCCACCCCCTCATCCAGATCACTGATGAAGATGTTGAGCAGCATCAGCCCCAGAACTGAGCCCTGGGGGCTTCATTGCACACATCTTTCCAGGTTGACACTGACCCATCCACCACCACTCTCTGAGTGCAACATTTGAGCCAGTTTGCTTCCCAGTCTACTGTATAATCATCCAAGGCAAATCTCTTCAGTTTATTCATAAGGATGGTATGGGATACTATACTGGTTGGAGTAGTCTTGGTTTTGGCTCAGAGTCAGCTGAGGTTAAACAGTTTTCTGTCCATTCAGTAGTTTAGCTCCACTCCAGCTGGAAGCTTGTTGGTGGTCAGAGTTTTGGAGCAATGGCACAGCCTTGTTTAACTTCCATTTTAACCTCAAAGGGATCTGTTATAGAACCATTATGGAGAACCACCACTCACATACCACCATGGAGCAGGAAGAGAACAACAATAAGTTTTGGTGGACTCTGTACTTGAGAAGGATCCTCCACAACACTTCTCAGCTGACAGTTGAAAGCCATGTAGAGAGGCTTATGTTGGTTTTGGCATTTCTCCTGCAGCTGGAAAGCTGTGCAGATCATGTCAGTTGTGCTTCTTGATGTCCTAAACCCACAGGAAGATTCTAGGAGGAGCTCTTCAGCAAGTGGAAGGAGACAGTTCAGAAAGGTTCTTGACATGATCTTTCCTGTGGTGTACAGCAAGGTTGATCCCTCTGTAGTTTCCACAGTTGGACTTGCCTCCTTTCTTGAAGATTGTCATAATCATGGTGCCCCTGAGGTCGTCTGGGATTTCCTCATCATTCTGGATCCATAAGATGAGGGCATGAAGCTCCTCCCTGTTTGAAGATTTCAGTGCGAATTCAATCCACTTGAGATAACTTCTTGTTCTTCATCTGCTTCATGGCTTTTCTCACCTCGTCAAGGGTTGAAGGGATACTGAGATCATCTCTGATTGAGTGTTGTGGAATGGAGTTCAGAATACTCTTGTCAACAGCAGAATCTTGATTGAGAAGTTCTTCAAAATGCTTCTTCTAGTGGGCATTAATGGCTCCCCTTTCCTTGATCAGGTCTCCTCCATCCTTAGGTCTCAAGGGGGTTGGTGTTCCCTGAGTGCTTGGACCATAGGGGCTCGGACCATAGATGGCTTTGATGGCACCGAAGAAACTGTGCATAACACGGATGACAGCAAGGTGTTGAATGTGCTTAGCCTTGTCTGCCTACTATTTGTTCTTCATATTGTTGGTCCTCTTTTGGACCTCTGCTTCGGCTTGTTGGAGATTCAATTTTTTGCTTGGAGTTGATGTCATTTTGCTAAGCACAAAAGGCCTTGCACTTGCGATTGATCAACTCTTGGATCTCCTGATCATTCTCATCAAACCAGTTTTGATGTTTCCTGGTAGAGAATCCAAGTGTCTCTTCACAGGCACTGAAGATGGTGGCCTTGAGGGCAACCCACAAGCTGCTGACATTCTCCCACTGTTGTTGATTGGAATTCACCAGTTTTTCATTGAGGCACTGGTGGAAAAGGTCTCACTTGCTTGGGTCCTTGAGTCCTTCAACATTGATCTTCCATTGGCATTGCTTCAGCTGTAGTTGCTGTTTCAGAGCCAGTCTGAGTGACATAATTGAGTGGATGAGTTAGTGATCAGTTCAGCAATCATCAGATCCTAGCACAGGTCAGGTGATGAGGACATCTTTATGATCCTGGCCACAAATGATGACACAATCAATCTGGTGCCATTGCTTGGATCGTGGGTGCTGCCATCATGTCTTGTGCCTTTTTTCTGGTGGAACAGGGTGTTGGTGATGATAAGTCCATGTTCTGCACATTTGGTCAAGAGGAAGATACCACTGGAATTGACCTTTCCTACTCCTTCCTTGCCAATGGTTCTGTTTCAGACGTTAGAGTCCCTTCCAACTCTGGCATTGAAATCACCAAGAAGAATAAGTTTGTCTCCCTCTGGAATATCAGAAAGGATTTGGTCAAAACTGGCACAGAATTTCTCTTTGGTTTCATCAGCAGCATCAAGAGTTGAAGCATATGCACTGATGACAGTGGCTCCCCACCAAGACAGAGAAGCACGAAGCACTCATTAATTCTGATAGGGAAATCACTGAGTTGGTTTATGAGTTCATTCTTAATGGCAAAAGCAACTCTGTGAAGTTAGTGTTCTCCTTTGTGTTACCTTCCAGAAGAGGGTATAACTACCTCCCCATTTTCTTTGAGCTGCCTATCTCCTACTCATTGGGTCTCAGTGCAGCTACAGTGATGTTGTCGCCAGAGTTCTCAGGCTATGATTGCAGTGTGACCCTCTGGGTGTTCACTATTAGGGTTGTCCAGGAGGGTCCTGATGTTCCAGGTCCCAAAAATTATGGTGTGTTTCATTGGTATTTTTGACTGCAGTCAGGTGATCCCACTGGATGCGGTTATTCAGTCAGGAAGAAACAAACACAGAATACTGCATTAGACAGGCTATGTTTAGGGCACTTGTGGGGTGAGCAACTCTGTGAAGTTGGTGCAATCAACTTGGTGGTGCTGCTGCTGCTTGGTCTGTGACTGCTTATTCATCAGGGTTACCCCTGCTTATTTCACAGCTAAACGTCTCTGAAGGTCATTCTATTATCTACCACCTGTGGATGCTCTGGGTAGCATTACAGCTCTGCCCTGCTTATAACACCTTATATCTGTACAACTTTGTGACAATACCACCACAACTATAACTTTGTTTCAAAGGTCAAACTTGGCATGACTTAACTGACATGTATTGCTACAGGCTCATGCAGATATAAAAGCTGCATTGTAACAGCTGATGTGCACTCCCAAGCAGCAACTTCCCCATACCTTTTAAAGTAGCTGAAAATTATATTTGTTCATACCCTCAAGTGTATCATACACAAAAGAGGTTTGAAACTACTTGATGTGCTTTTAATTTATTCTGATGAAGAAACTGGAGTCCCACTATAAAAGGTGTTATAGAAGCACACAAGACAGACCCTGCCCTAAAAAAAACAATCAAAAAAACCCACTTAGGTGCAAAGAAACAGGACATAGAACAAGTTAATTAAAAGCCCTTTTACTCTACTTTGCATGCGCTGTAGGCACTTTCTGTGACCATAAGCAGGTCACACTCACCAAGATTATTACTGGCAGCGATAACGACCATGCTAGGAATCAACCCTCTTAACAGATGTCCTGTGAAGAAGTTTCTTTAACGTTTGCTTCCATGACCATGTGTTTAGATTGTGCAGTCATGAATCAAAAAAAGTTACTACTAGCTGAAGTGCTATACTAGTCAGGAATAAAAAATACCTTGTAAAACAATAGCACTTCTATTATTGCATTCTTGATTGGAAAACTTATTACCCTAAAAATTGGATGTGGGGCAGTAGAAATCAAATGGCAAGAACTGCTTTGCAAAGAATGTTGTTCTCTGAGGTGACAATCTAATTCTAGAAAGTCGTGTGAAGTGAAACTGCATCTCTAAAAATATATTACTTTTTAAGTTACTTGATACCCCAGCTCTCCCAGAGAAAATTTCCTGCTCTGGATGATGGCCAAAGAGATTAAACAGTAAGAGTCCATACCCTTTGCCTTACATTATCAAGGATATATTTCACACTATTACAATGTAATCAAAATACTTCTTTTGTAGCCAGTATTTGGTCCTGGAATAGGTCAACATTTTTTTCTGTATTTTAAAAGTAATGTCTTCTAAAGAAGAACAAGTTTCAAAACTGAGTTTGTTCATTTTCTCATCACTCTGTGATAAAATCAAAAGTATTCTGTTAGATTTATGATGACCATCCTCAAAGGGGTCTCAGGCTATAAGGTTTCCTGAGGCATAAAATTAGAAAAGTGAAAGGGATTCAACATTTAGGTTAAAGGATCATTTTCCTTTTCTCAGACCAAAATAGGCATCCTTTTAAGAGCTACTTTTTAAAGTCAGTTTATTTGTGAAAATAAGATCCTTAGAGCTTACATAAAACCCTGCAAAGTTTCCTTTGTCTTATGCTTTTCCTCCTTCTTTTTGCTGTTCTGCATTCAGAATAGGGTACAATAACAACCATACAGTAGTCCTACTTTCAAGGTGAGAGAAGAATCTCTAATAAACCAGTTAGACCTCTAGGATTATTTTGAAGAAAAGAACTGGCTCATAATCTTGTCCTTGGGAGACAATAGTACACATTTGAGCAGTCAATAAAAATAATGAATAGCAGTAACACTATAAGAAAACTCTGACCCTGCAAAGATGTGCAGTTTGAAGCACTCCAGAAGTCTTTGAAGTACTCCAAAATAGGGAGCATAAAGAGGTGAATGGCCAAAGAATTCCTTCAGAAGTGATCCTCAAAAAATGAGAAACATCTGTGAAGTTCTTCCTGAAACATCTGTATACTCCAACAGGGGGCAACAGAGGGTAGCTCAATCCCTTAGCTTCCTGCATTGCTCCCCTTTCATGAGGGGAGTATGGAGGAGTGGTGTTCTCATAGCTAATGAGAGCTCTCCCATCCTTGGGAAGCTCTAGAGACTGGGGCCCAAGAAGCATGCAAAGAATCTTCTCTATCTTGGAGGCTGGAGAATAGGAATTCCTCTTGACCTCTGAAACCTCCAGAAGTTCCCAAGGACAGCTGAATACACAGGACAGTGTGCACTGGCTGGCTGTTCTGCTCTCCCCACTATAGATGGAGTGGAGCTCTGTGAAATAACTGGAGAAGTAGGCATCCCCTCTTGCACCCCATGGCTAGACAGCACCACTGGTGAATGCCATTGTGGTGACTTCTAAGTTTTCCGGCTGTGGCGAGAAGGAAACACTTCTGTCCAGCACTGAAGTATTCTGGATTTTAAGTGTTTCAAATTGTGTCCAGGCCCCTTGTCATTTAGAGCGATCATGTATAAAGATCAAACTGGTAAATATTGCCAAAATTTGGTTGTGCTTCAGATTCATGAACATTTCCACTTTAGCACTGCACTTTTTGCTGAGCTCAGGAAAAGATCAGTTTTATTCTCAGAGGGCTCGCTGACTAGCCCCAGATGAACAACTGGCTTATTCACTTGATATAACAAAGTTACTTTGCTTTCACTTATCCCAAAAGATTTGGTGTTAGGACTGTACCAGATGCACTAATGTTCTTGTGGCCTCAATCTTCCCACTGTAAAGCCAGTTTTCTTCCTTTTTCGTCTGTCCTATAATATCTTTTCAGAATTTAAGAAAAGATGATGTGTGCCAGATTGAGTATTTAATATTGTGTGTTTAGATGGTTTTGCACATGTAGACATTTTTGAAATACAGTAGTTTAAGTTACCTCCCAGGATTTAACACTGCTTATCATAGATGACAGTTTAATTCCTGGTTATTTATGCATTGTGTTTTGCAAGTTTAATGCCTTAAACAATATTGCTGATACAGCGTCTACAGTATATTTCTATAATTCTAACTTTGTGCTGCTGGACATTGTGAACTACTAATTTAAGGTCTCTCCATCTGCTTCTTGCAACTGTTAAGAAACAGTAAATTCTCATAATACTGACAGTAGTAGAAACAGGGCCAAAACACATACTGTGCTCATTTTTATTTTTTTATGCTGTACAACTGCAAATCTGGAATTTGAGACAGGCAATCAGTTAGATATCACATTAACTGAGCTAGCTGCCAGTGCTCAGATTTGGATCCTGAAACAAAGTTCAGGTGTTTTAAGAGTTTAAGACTGAAAGAGTTTATGAATGAGTAGGCCCCTGCATTCCCTGACAATCATTTACCCAAGGAATTACCAAAATGTCCACAGTCCTCACAAACAACTTAGAGACACAGCCTACAGTATGCCATAGGTAAAAGCAGGGTAATGAATGGCATTGTCAACAACAAGCCAGTTAACAACGGGGAAGTAATTGGTCAATATATACTCAAAAGACCCTAGGAAAGAGACTATGCTAAATGCTTCAGATGAAGGCAAACTACCCTCAACCCATGCCAATCTAGCCAAGGGGAAATATTCCTACATAACCTTAAATTTTGCGTTTGGTATAACCCTGAAGCAGAAGAACAAGAGCTTTTTAAACAACCTCTTTGTTTCCCAAGAACTGGCATGAGCAACAGCATACCACAGTCAACAGCACCCCTCCCTCTCCCAGCTTTAGCTGTAGCAAATGTCCCAAAAAAGCAGAAGATGGAAGCCCCCTGCACAGAAGCATTCATGAGGGGGAAAAAAAATCCTTCCCAGGATGGGTGCAGGCATTGACTGAGTATGCTGATGACCAGAAACCCTGAGGCATGGGATTATCAAAAGCCTTCCACATTACATGTGTATGCGTATCCCAAGACAGAGATCACAAACACGTGACTCCGCATTATCACATACAATGATCGTTGAGGCAAAACTCCCTGCTCCATCATACCTTTTATTAACTTATTCACTTCAGTCTTAAATTCAGGTTCTTTGTTCTCACTCCTCCTTGGAAAGCCATTCTAAAACGTAACATCTCTGATAGAAATATTCTACTATCCAATTTAAATTTATTTCTAGCTAGGGTGTAGCCATTTTATGAAATCCTGACTATCATCCCAAAAGAGGACAAGATCACCCTCCTTGACACTTCAATGCAAGAGCTGGCCAGGACACATGGAGAGGCACCATTGGGAAGGAAGGAGTGGGCAAGGCCAATTCCAACGGCACCTTTTACTCTGTAAGGGCATCTTTACACGTGCTCTGGGGCTGGAGGGAAGGGGGCACTTTAATTAGAGGAGCTCTCTGGAGCCAGCTTTTAAAAGCTGCTTCACATCGATAGGTCATGGCCATCCTATAACCAACCAATACACCCATGTCCTTTCCTCAGTTATCTCTAGTTTACACATCTCCATCTTACAGCCAAAGTTATTGCTATGAATTTCTAAGTACATAACTTTGCACCTCATAGTGTTAAACTAAATCTAAAACTTCCACTACAATAATTCAGGCCTCTTCTGTGCTAGTAATGTCCCATGGCTTAGCATTATCAACATATTTTGTGAGTCCATGTTTAGTCCCAGGACCAAGGTTACTGATAAAAATATTAAACAGAATAGGTTCTAAAATCAGTCCTTGGAGAACATCGCTGGTAACTGGTTTCCAGTTAAATAACTCATCTGTCAACACAACCTGCTGCAGTATCCCTTTAAGCCAGCTCTATACCCACCTCACAGTCATAAAGCTGATCCTTGTCTTCTCCAGTTTGGCCACAAATTTCCCATGAAGGCATGGTATCAAAAACATCATGTAAATCTAGATAAAATAAATCTATGGTGTTACTCCTATCCAAGAAGTCTATTATTTTGTCAATGAAGGATATGAACTAGTCTGATGTGACCTTCCACAAATAAATCTGTGTTTTGTCCAGATTTCAATATCTTTCTGTTGTTTCCTTCAGTATCTACGATCTTACATACTATTATAGTCAAGCTGACAGGCCTATGATTCCCTCAGTCATTCTTTTTCCCAATTTTAAAAGTAGGCACTACAGTGACTCTGGTCCAGTTGTAGAGTACTATCCTTGAGTTGTCAGTTTCAGCAAGGATCCTTCCAAATGAGCTGCTGTTCCATGTGCCAATTTCTTCATTATTCTATGATGCAGAATGTCTAGGTTCCCCAGTTTTATGCCAGCAAACAGTTTAAATTTTGCCTCCAAGTTTTGCTTAGATGTGATCATTTCTATACTTATGTTCTCACTGCCATGTGATACCCCACCAATCCTTAGTATATCTTCATCCATATTGAAGATAGGCATTGCTGTGAAATTCTTATTTTTATTCACATGCTTTTTCTATTAGTTTTCTTATTCTTCAACATGTTGCGCTTAGCTGAGCCCAAGGATCATCACATACATTATACAGCATTTAAAATATTCTCCAAGGGAAGAACAGCAGTTCATGGGATGGACATATGACTTCATGGATGTTTGTAATGCATTCAAAAAGTGATCTGAATAGATATAATAAGCACTAACTAGAAATACTTAAGAAAAAAGATTAAGAATTGTATATTGTACTATTTTAAAGTAACAATTTTGTAAGAGCTTAAGTGTTCCTGGGATACTATGAATTGAAACTCAAGGCTAAGAAACTTAACTGTACTGCTATTTTTGAACCCCTAAAGTCTGTCACATGTAGCAGCTACTTTGCCTTTCCATGAACCTTAATGTTGATAGCCAGGAGGGACAGTGTGATCGCCAGGTGGAACAGTGCTTAGCTCTATACACAGAACAGCTCCTTCTCACCAGACTACAATTTCTCTTTCACTTTGAGAATGGATTGCAGTCATGTTCTTGAGAACTATTACAGACCAAGATGACTAATAAAGGATGCTTGAAAACAGAAAAAAGTATTAATAATAATAATAATTGTAAACCATCTGTTGAGCACTTGTCAACAGCAACAAGGGCTGGGTTCAATTTTAGGGTACTAAACATATTTACCTTGGCTCGAGGCCCCACCGACTACCTGGGAAACACTAAATGAATCACTAGTGTGTCCAATAAAACCAACAACCCTTCCCTTGCAAGCAGTGTAAACACAAAGTCCAAATGTATTACAAAGAATGTAGAAAAAACAAAAATAAACACTAACTCTAATTTTAAAACACTAAAAACTACAAAACAAGGTCTATAGGTGGCACCCTCTTAGGGAGGCTTTACCCATGCCTAAGCAGTCTGGGACTTGGGGCTCCCCAATGGGTAGTTCTGGGGACCTGCACCCAGGGACCTGTGCCCCCAGGGACCTGCACCCTATATCTGCCCTTCAGCAATGGGCTGGAGAGGGGGATCCGCACCAGAGAGTCTTATGAACTGCAACATGGGTTCACTATGCCACAGGGAGCTGCTAGACAGCTTAGGTCCTTCCTTGTTGTTTCCTGAGAAGCTGTAGTACTGATCTCCACTTCCACATGGTGGCTTTGAGGGGTTAACTGCAGCTTTTGTCAGCATATCACCGCCCAAAGTTTCTAACCCTAATCCCAGCTCTGCTGGGGCAGAAAACTGCAAAAGAACTCAAAGAAAAAGCAGCCAAATAGCAAAAGAGCCTGAACTGCAACCAGCACCAACCATGCTACCAAAAAGAGCTACCAAAAGCAACAACATGTATCAGGCCCAAACATGCAGCAACCATATAGCAGAGCTCAGTGACACAGCTAGGCTGAGACACAAGAGTTGTAAAACAATAAAAGCAGGACTCAGGCCTGTTCTGCACCAGGGCCTGAACCTACAACAAAAGAGCACCAGATCCACTTGGATACAGCCTGGACATTTAGTCTCAGGTACCCTGTTATGCTGAGACCTAACAGCTATAAAACAACAAACAGGGTCCAGGCCTATCTTGCCTTGGGCCTGAACTACAACTAGCACCTGCTACACTGCTTGTTGGGACATAAACTGCAAAAGAGACAAAGAGTGCCAAGCCTATTTCGCTGGGCCTGGACTGGGCAGCAAAAAGCCAGCCAGACCTATACTACACTGAGGCTTGGATAAACAGTAAGAAGTACCAGGGCTTCACCCTGCCCCAAATCTGCCAGCCAAACATATGGCTGGGGTTCAGCCCCACACAGGGCTGACTGGTGGCTCCTGAATCGGGGGAGGGGGGCACAATTTGTGGATGAGTCCAGTGGCAGGCCAAAAGTTCCATGTCCACTTCTATACTTCTGTGCTATGTCTTAGTGCCCCCCACTCCAACATGCTGCTGGCCCGAGTGGCAAAAAAACTGCCTCACCCCGAGCAGTGCTGAGTTGGGGGCCAATCTCGGGGGGGGGGGGGGATGTGCCCCCCCGTACCTCCTATGAGTCACCTGCGGACCCAAACAGGTGGGCTGAAATGCAACTGCTGTGAAACAGCAAAAAGGCTGCAGCCTGGACAACCAGTCTCGGCTATACCACCATGCTGAGACGCTAACATCCCCAACACAGGGACCAGCGACTGCCAGGGCTGTTCCTAGTCAGTCTGCACTAGGGCTCAGTACACTCATGGTACCACCACACTCAAGGCCTGCATGGGTAAAACTGTCAGCAAGACATGCAGCTGGGGTTCAGTGACACAGCTATGTGAACCCAAAAGAAGTCACAACAGCTACTAAAACATGTCAGGCTCTTAGGCCTGGCCCAGAGCGTGCCAGCAAAACTGCCAGGCTCCAACCTTGGCTAGTTTGCTGCAGGAATGGATACCACCCCCAACATCCCACTCAAAACTCAGAAAAAACAAAAGGAGAGGAGAAAGGAGAGGAAGAGAACTGGGGGCTCAAGCCCTGAGACAGACTTTCTCTCCCTGTACCTGAGGCTTTCTCTTCTCAAAGCTTCAGTTTATTTCTCCAGTGAAGGGGGGGAGGGGGGACGACCTCCATGGGGGACAGGTTTTCTGGCTCCCAATTCAGCGGTGCAGCTCTTAGCAGCCCCAGGAGGAAAAAAAAGACCCAGCCTAGGTGGCCTGAACCTTATATTACTTTTCTGACATCATCACCTGATCCCAGTTAAAAACAGCATTATTTGAACACTGCTAATGCAGACCAATCAATTCAACGGTGGTCAGCACTCCTGGGGAAGTGACAAGAGTCACCAAACTGGTTCCCCAGGTCTCTTAGAGGGGATGTGATCCTCTTCCAGTCCTAGAAAAGGCACAATATACAGCAAAAACAAGACACACAGCAACATGAAACCACTTTATCACACACAACATGTGTGATAAACCAACATGAAACACACTTTATCACACACAACCCTAAGTGTGTGTGGGTGTTACATCATCATCATCATCATCATCGTTATCATCATCAACATAACCTGACACCCATGATTTATGTCTTGTCTAGATTGGTCCAAAACTACTGTGAAACAGTACCTATGTGTCAGATAGATAGAATTGATACATTTTGGGCTAGTTCCATCAATTAAATGTCTAAGTGACATTAAATGTCAATTAAATGTCTAAGTGCACTTAGGGTGCTGACATAAGTGAAATTTTATCATGCAGTCAGCTTCCTGAAGTGCTCTACAGCCATACCTCACAGCGGTTTAAAAGGACCTGATTCTGCAACAATCTTGAAACCTCATTCAGTTGAAGGTGCTCCCAAGTGAAGCTCCTTCCTTAACTTGTGCCAGCCCATGCCAGGATAAGGGGTGGCGGGGGAGGGGCTCCAATCCGCCCACCCCACCCTCCAGTGGTGGCTGGGCAAACCCCAGACTGAGCTCCCTCTTCTCCCTTCCCCCTCCCATCCTGAAGACAACATAAGAGCTAGGAGGAGGGAGGGAGGGGTGGGGCTAGGGGAGAGTGGCTGAAGACTTAGCTGCTCTAAACTGCAGCTCAATCTCCCAACTCCCAGGATCCAACAGCATTTGTTGGGTCTGACAGATAGCTGTAACTCATGGTGTTTCCTGCAAAGTGTTATGAGTGACAGTGGGGAGCTGTATATCTGTCAACACCCTTAGATACCCACTTACATTTTTTTCCACCCTGCAAATCTGTTAATATAAAATGTGGATGGGTCCTCCTCCTGCTTTTTTGTTTATGTTGTAACCTTAAGACTAAGATGATGGCATGTTACAAGAGCAGGGACTTGAGTGGGGTGGAATAGAATTCCACTCAGGTACATACGTTAACTTATCTGTCTAGTAGGTGGAGTAAGATTTGGCCCTTTTATCTTGTGAAGGATGTAAAAAATCTTTAATAACATAGACAATTCTGAGGTTACATGTCTAATTCTTACAACCATTCTGCCTTACAGGTACTTGTCAGCTGTATACTGCACTTTGTAGAATTTACTAAGGTGCTAATGTATAATATTTGGTGAGATAAACTTAGCTGCAGAAATGTCAGATAGTGAAGTATTAGAGGCACTGTAAAGGCTTAAGGTGGCTAGATTTTATGAATCTGAATAGGAGATGTACTATTATATTAATTATATAGCTATTATATAGATAAATAACTATAATAACTACAGGACTACCGACACAATATCTTTTGACTATTTTAACTACTGTTTGCCCAGTGTGCAACTATATATTAAACTTTATATATAATCTAGCAAATTAGTGCAAATTCTAATAGTTATATTTGTTTTTACTTTAATCTTAAACTGAATAATACAATGCTAGCTCTCTAACATATCTGTAAAGCTTCTAGTTCCTCTTTAACTGGAGAAAAATGCATATTGTGTTGTATGTGATAACGTGCCACACCATTTGGACCCCCCCTTTTCAAAATCCTAGATCCACCCATGCACACATACACACACAAAATATTTTATGAGAGCCATTCAGTCTAGAGTTATAATCTTTGCTGTGCTAAATTCTCTTTCATCTACCTAATAACATTACAAAACATGTTTTCATCTTATATAGACACAGGTGTTCGCTTTATCCTCACTAAGACGCATTCAGAGAAAAGTTAATTTGCTTGTTAACTGTCTCATATTTCCTGTTGGTTGTTGGATTTTCATATTTTGGAGTGATATTTTCCAGAGGAAGATTGCTTTTTTGTCTAAACCTGGGTGAAAGGGTAAAAATGGAAGAGATGAAAATATCTCACTGGATCAGGAATGCAGACTTTTTAATAAAAATGCATACAGGGACTCAACTATCCTTCCCCTTCCCCAAATAAGTATGTGGTAGAATAGAAAGGGAGTTGCCTTCATTCTGTCTTAAAATGGATAATGGTTGTATTCCTTAATAATTCACATTTGTACCACAAATGAGAGGATTTCTTGAAGGGCAGTAGTCACCCACACAAATGGAATGTTTCATGAATTAAGACCATATATAACTTTTGTTTTGGAGTGAAGGTATTATTTTAAAAGTGCATTTTTCTCTTATTACATTTGTGACATAAAAGACTAGCTTTTCCTGAGGAAGAATGTGTTGTGTGATTTTTGCCATTCCAAGATAATTTTATTTATGGTATTACAGATGGCTATGCCCTGCTTCTCCTCTACTTCAAAGCTTTCTTTATTTAAACCAAAGATTAATAACAAGAAACCATATTTAATATTATGCACAGCCTTGGTGCCCAAATTAATAACAAATAAAGATTGATAAAGGAGAAGTCCTGATGTGTGGGGGACAATTTTCCATTTATTCCCTTTTGATTCAATTATCCATGGCCACATGCATTTCAAAGAAATGTGTTTGCAGTTAAGTCCACTGGCAATAGAAGTAAAGCTATTATCAATGAAAACACTTGATGAATGAAGCATGCATTTAAGCGTTGGTTCTTCTGAAGTATGTATAGAATGCTGTCATTTTCTTCTCAGTATAGTATGCAACTATTTCAAAACTCAGACTTTATTGTTTGATGCTCTTTTTACCATCTAGACAAGTGATTCTCAACCAGGGTGCCACAACACCTTAGGGTGCCTTGAGATCCTTTCAAGGGTGCTGTTAGGTATGCAAATATGATTCACAAGATAAACCCAGAGGGTGCATCCCCACATGCAGGGGCATGCGGTTACCACAGCAAAAATAGCAATGACACAAATTTGTGCTGCTGCTTTTTGCTGTTGAGCATGCCCCTAGGGGCATACGGGGTTGGTGCAGGGCAAATTATCCTGGGTGTGGTAGGGGAAGCTGGGACCAGCACCTGCGCTGGCCCAGCAGCCTTACCTGGGGTTCTGGGGGCCACCCAGGGCAGCAGCGGCAGCAATCTGGCCACTTGAAGCCTGGCTGGCAGCCAGAGCATGGCTGTAGCCAGCCAGACTGTGGTTTCTGATGGCACACACTGCTGCTGCCTGCACTGTGCCATTTTTTTTAGCCATGGTTTTTTTGACACTGGGATCTGCCAGTGTCAAAAAACCTACTGTACTGCTAATTAGCAGTGCGGCAAATGAGTGTACGTGTGCTGCGTGCAGTTTGTGGCACCTCAAATGGGTGCACTTGTCAACATGTCCCCAGGCATTACAAATAGGAATACATAGTGTCAAAAGCATTTGGACCTCTTGTGGTCTTTCTGGGCACATCTACACCTGCTTTTATGTGTGCCTAAACTTAATGTGCATTAGCTTAATGTGCATTAAGGTGATTTAGGTGCACATCTACACATGCAAGCACTACAGCGCATGAACGCAGGTGTGTGGACCAACTTGGGACTAAAGTTAGTCTCAAGTCAATGGACATACACTGTGTTAATGTGCATTAGCATGTCTACATATTTGCTTATGCAACTTAGCTATTCGCACATAAATTTGATACTATGCTTTATGCAGGTATCAAATTTAGGCTCAAATAGCCTAAAATCACCATTTTTAAGGCATGTTGAGGGCATGCACGTGTAGACATGTACCCTTAATGAGCCTTAAATTGGGCTAATGTGCATTAAATGCACATGTGTAGATACACTCTCTGAGTTCTTTGAAACAGAAGAATTATTCTAGTATTTTTCTGTAGTCAAAAAAATGAATGAATAAAAACAAAGAGCTGGCATTTTCTGGGTGGGTATCTTGAGCATATCAAGGGGTGTCTTAAGTCTAAAAGGCTGAGAACCACTGACCCCCCCACCCCCATGTACATGTCAAATCCAGTGCCTGCAATGCTCACTCTGGCCAATTCAGGATGGAACCACATGTAGTGCCCATGCTAGCTGGACTGCATGTGGCACCTGCTCCAGCCAGTCTGGGATGGGCACTGCATAGATCATGGGTTCTGGACCAGCTGGAATGGGTGTCATATGTGGCACAGTGCTGGACCACCCAGTATGGGTGCTAGATCTGGGCTGGGAAGGACCCATGGACCCTTCCCAAACTTTCATGCTGGGTCCAGGTGTGGTACTGTGCCGCATGTGGTGCCTGCTCCACGACCTATACTACATGTGGTGCCCGCCCTGGACAGGCTGCAGTGGGCACTGCATGTGGTGCAGTCCGATAGTGAGCAGGTCACTGCATTCTGTACCATGTTCAGTTTCCAAATGGCCTACCTGTAGACAGTCTAATATTGAGGTTTCTAAGGCCCAGCTAATGCTATGTAATTTAAATCTGAACATGCTTGGGGGAAAAATTGCATCTATTTTCATATTTTAAGATTTAATTGTCTATTCTATCTTTAGCAAGACAATACACACTTCATGGATGAATACCTTACCTTGAAAGTCTCCATTTCAGAATGGCCAGAATAACAAACTCTGTTCAACTAATACAGAGAAAGGCATTTGCAATGACCTGGGTATAGGTCAAATTTACAGATCAAGCTAAAATCATCCTTCAAATCAGCGCTACATGAGAAGCTGGCGGTCCAAGTGTGGACATGGAAAGGTCAAATGAGTGCAAGTACTGAGAGTCTCCTTTGGATTCAAACATATTTTAAGCTGTAACCTTTTAGTTGTTAATGAGATGTACATGCTGCTATTTTGCTATTTCAGTTCAAAGTATTTGAGCCTTTGACAGACTAAAACAGCCACACAATTTGTATAACACAGCCCTAGTATAAAAATGTGAGCTCATACAAAAAATGAACACTTAAAATCATAGAAATGAGTATTAAAACCCAGAGCATCCATAATCCACGTGCTCAACCTGTACTGTCCAAATGTCTGCAAGTGAGGTAGAGACTACACAGTCAAAAGAATAGTTCACGATTCAAACTGTGTTTTTATATTGAAATGTAGCTTTATCTTATGAAGACTGATAGATAAGATATGCTTCAAATAGTGGGGAGACAGATGGAATGAATTCATTTTGAATCGTGACTTGATTCTGTTTTTCCTCTTCAGCCCAAGACACTTGAATATGACACTGACCACCACTGTACCCCTGCTCTAACTGTGGCAGATTAGGGTGCTATGCCATGTAGTTGTGTGACAGGGTTGATTGTGTGGTTTTAGTAATAGGTTAGACAAGGATTTGTATGGGACAGTTTGGATAGAGATGATTCTGCCTCAGGCAGGGGGTTAGACTTAGAAAACCTCAGAGGCCAGCTCCCTTCTAGCCCTACTCTTCTATAATTCTATAATGTGCAGTGTCATTTCTGCTAATTTCAAAATACATGATTTGTCATCTTCCTGTAATACACCTGTGAAGCAGTCCTTTTGAGGAGGAGAATCTTGGGGGAACCTGATATGGTAGGTCTGCTACAGCTATTAAGCTGTGGAAAGCCTTCATGAAAGCCAATTGCTGCATCAGTTTACACAGGAATTTGCCAGGGGCCTTATTCCAGTCCTAGGCTCTTGAACAACTTGGCTGTAAAATCATATTATATAACCTTACTTGCATTCTGTTTCCAAGTTGCCATCTAGCTGAATAACACCAATGGTATCATTTCCTTTATCCAAATGAGTGACATGAGTTAGTCTTATTGACCAGTGATTTTTAAAAAGACGAGATCAATTTTGTTTTCTTTGGAAATCTAATATTCTATTCTCAGATTAAAAAATATTAGGGGGAACGTCTGTTAAATTTGTAGTGGTGAAGCATTCCTACCTTTTTGAGAAAAGTGGTGCTTGGCATCTGAGAGAGTTTTTGTGAGCCCTAGGTGCCTTCAAGCAATAGTCAGTGATTTAAGTGAGGTGCTATGAACTTAATAATAGGTGTGAGCTACATTCAAAGGGTGGGAAAGGATAAGAATGGTGTCAGAGGAAAAAGAAAGTAGCCAGAAGGATGTGAACAAGATAACAAGTGAGGGATTGTTGCTTCATTTTATACCTCTTATAGGAAAATGAGCAGCCCTTGTAAGCCACCTCTAGCATTGCTCCACTCACCTGTCTGTGTAAATCCCCTTAGGTTCATACCTAGGAACCACTTTCCCTACCTAGTTCTTTCAGACATAGAGTCCCTAAATTACTTCTCATGGAACTTTGCAGAAAACATGCTTTTATAGATTTCTTCTGGCTACAGGGCAGGTATGAAGAAGTTCAGATGAAAGTCAGCCCTCCCATCTTGTCCTGGCCAAGTTAAACTTGAAAGCAGTTGTTTGCAGCAACACTATTCCAGAACAAACCAATGGTACTCCCTGCGGGTTGGAATAGAGGAAAGTAGCTCTATTCCATTATTCCACCCCACAGAATGGCTCACAGTGTTAAGCATCCCTAATGTTATAATACAATCTGAGCTGTTTACCTATTTTCCCCTTAGGAGGCTACCGACATGCTCATTTACAACTTCTAGCAGAGTACTGGAGAGCATCTCCTTTTGTTGTCCATTAACAACAAACTGGCCAAAGTCTCTCTAGTCCAATGCTATAAATGCACTTTCTGTAGCCTTAACATATGAAAAAACTATCACCTGGAACATTATCCTCATTGTTTTCAAGTGCCTTTAGAGATACAAATGTGACTCAGAGTCTAAGAGTATGTCTAAACTGCCTCCTGAACAAGCCTAAGCTAACTTCTGAAATTTAAGCCCCACCCTGTTCAGACATGCCCAATCCTGCAAATCAGCAGGGTAGACCTCTCAGAGTGGCCTTGAACATATGTCCCAGCAAAGCGCTCATGCTCTCAGTCTCCAGAAAGCCATGATGGTTGGCTACATGTCCATGATCACTCTGAACCATCTGCCCTGCTCATCCCCTCTGCATAGAGTAGAAATGATCGGACAGGACTTATTTTGTGGTGGTCCAGCCTTGTTCAGGAGGTGGCTTACATTCTAATCAGTGTCATTTGCAGAGCAAAAATGTCCAATAGGTACCTGAGGCTTTTGAGGCTCTGACACACCTTACATACCAGCTTTGATATTGGCCTAAACAGTTATTATGGTACCAAGCATGTTCATAAATATTTCATTTAATTTAATAGCAGATAATGAAGAACAATGCAAAAAAGCATCTGTGATAAGACTCACTTTTAAATACTATATTTAGTGTATGAATTTACCTATTACTATTACTTCTGCACTTAACTACACTGAAATAAACACTAGCCAATTGACAAGTATGTACATTTCAGAACTACACAAAGTAAGAACAAAAACAAAACGTAAATAATAGGCTTTTGGATAATTTCAATTATTTCCTGCTAGAGGGATGAGAAGAAATGAAAGAATAAGTTTTCTGTCCAATGAGCTAATAGAACTTCTATCACATTGAAAAACTTACAGAATTTAACTTCTATATAACATACAAATAGTGGACATCAATTACATACTTTCAGAACTTCTCTTCAACTAGAAAAGAAGCATGGTAGTTAAGATAAGTACAACTAGCTTGGTTACTGCTCTGTATCTTCAGTAAGAACAGCTTTTTAGATATGAAATTTGTTAACTCTGAGGCTACTATAAAATTTAAAGCTTGCCTTTATGATGACTAATCTTGAATTTCAATGACTACGAAAGAAATTGACAGTTATTTCTCAATGACACGTGATGCATTGGAGCTGAACTCTTGTTTAAAATGGGAGATACATGTACTAGTGCTAGCCATTGACATTTTGCCAGACACTGTCATCTTCTAAAATAGAAGCGTTTTTTTTCTCCCCAAACATGGTCCATTAGTGACTGTAAAATTCTGATTTCTAATGCATTGTTAGGCTCTAACAAAGTTTCTTTCAAAAGGGCTAACCTTGCCCTTTACTCTCCAGTCTATGCCATCTAAAATATTTGAAGAGAGTCTCCCACAAATGGGTTATTTTGAACATTTCTATTTAAACAAAAAATACTGATTATATGACCGTCTTTGCAATTTACATAATACTGGGACAGCCTGTCTCAGACAGTGATGGCATTCTTATCCACCCAACTGTGAAACCTCTAATTTGGCTACATTCTCTCACTTGATAATCATGATCTACACAGAAGGAACACATGCTTCTATAATCAAAAGAGGTGAAAAGTTGTGTTAATTTTGTAGATGTTTGGGAGAGTGGAACTGCAATGTGACTATCTCTATTTTTTTTTTAAATTACCATATCTGTTAAAGTAATTAGCATCAAGTTTGATTCCTTTTTATTACCTTGTTCCCCTTTGGGATAGTTGCATTTCAGAGTGTGCTCAGCACTGTTTTTAAGTCTTGGAAAAGCTGGTTTGAGTCCAGGTTGTTATTTTGAAGGAGGAAGTAAGTTTTGACTCTTAGACTTTTTTGCTAGCTAGGGACTTTCCTTTCCTTTTTTGTATCCTTGTGACAAGGTATTTAGCAAAATTCAAAGATTAGTTGTAATATGACAGGCCATGCTGTGAGTGTTTCTGCTATGGCCTACTGAGGAGCTAAACTATCATGAAACAGTTACCTGGGAGGTGGGATCCTGGTGGCTGTGAGGAAATTTTCTCCCGTGATGTCCTCATGGTAAAATTGGGGAACTGTAGCCTTGACAAACTTACAGTCCGACGGCTGGGGAACTGGCTCCGTGGTTGGACCCAGAGAGTGATAGTTGATGGAATCGAGTCAACATGGTGCATGATGACCAGTGGCACTGCCCAGGGCTCAGTACTCGGACCAGTATTCTTTAATATATTCATAAATCATCTGGATTTGGGTGTCAGAAGTGGACTGGCTAAGTTCGCAGACAACCAAATTATGGAGGAGTGCAGTCATGCTAGAGGATAGGCTGGCAATTCAGGCTGACCTGGACAGACTCACAAGGTGGGTGGATCAAAACCTGATGACATTCAACACAAATAAATGAAAGGTGCTCCACCTCAGGAGAAAAATCCAACATCATATTTATAGGCTTGGCAGTACTACACTCACTAGCACCATGACTGAAAGAGACTTGGGGGTCATGATTGACCATAAGATGAACATGAGCCACCAATGCAATGCCACAGCTGGCAAAGCAAATGAAACTCTGCTTTGCATCTACCAATGCATCTCAAGCAAGACTCAAGAAGTCATCCTCCCACTTTACTTGGCCTTGGTGAGGCCGCAGCTAGAATACTGCATCCAATTCTGGGCTCCACACTTTAGAAAGGATGTAGAGAAGCTTGAGAGCATCCAGAGGAGAGCCACGTGCATGATTAGAGGTCAAGGGAACAGGCCTTATGAGGAGAGGCTGAGGCATCGGACTTTTCAGCCTGGAGAAGCAAAGGCTCAGGGGCGACTTGGTGGTAGCTTATAAATATATAAGGGATGTGCATCGGGAACTGGGAGAATGTCTGTTCACCAGGGCACTCCAAGGAAAGACAAGGTCTAATGGTCACAAGCTGCTGGAAGGCCATTTTAGACTGGACATAAGGGAAAATATCTTTACCGTCCAAGTCTCCAAAGTCTGGAATAGACTCCTCCCAGAAGTGGTGCAAGCACTTATTCTGGATACCTTTAAGAAATGCTTGGATGCTTATCTTGCAGGGGTGATCGATCTGACCCCAGCTGATTTCTTACCCTTTGGGCAGGGGGCTGGACCCGATGACCTCGCAAGATCCTTTCCAGTTCTAATGTCTATAAAATCTATGAAATCAATATATTAAGTGTAGCAGGCTCACCTTTCAGAGCTTGGGTTCAGTCCCAGGTTTGAGATCCTGCTGTTTTGATTGGTGGAGCCCGTCCACCAATCAGGAGGCAGCAGGAGAAATAAAGTCACGCCTCTTCCCTGAGGGCAGGGGGAGAAGAGCTCCCTCGGACCTGATTGAAGACTGTAAACTGTCAGGTCCAGAAACTTCAGGGGCGTAGTCCTGGAGCATATAAAAGGAGCTGTGTGCCCAGCAAGAGGGGCAGATGCAGCAAGGGACTCAAGAAGAGCGGAGCCAAGAAAAGCTGGGGAGCTGTCCCCCAGCGGGCAATAGGACCAAGGCTCCTGAAGCTGGCACTGGAGGAACAGCCTTGGGAGCGGTGCAATACCGCTCGGGCTGTTGATGGCACACAGAGACAGTGCATGGAGACCCAGCCTTGGGAGTGGTGTGAGACTGCTCGGGCCCATCACAGTGCACAGTTCAGTGCACAAAGCCCAGGCTTTGGGAGCTGCAAGCAGCGGCTTGAGCCTGCAACCCTGGCAGGGCCTTGGGGGCCACGGTGAGGCGGCTCAGGCCCTACCTCCCAGCTAGCAGCCAGGTCCCACAGTGCGCAGGGCGGCACACGAGCCCAAGCCTTGGGAGCCACGGAGGCTGCTGGGGTTAGCCAACCGGCATGAGGACAGCTGACTGGAGCCTGAAGGGCCCAGCTTATGCTAAGACAGCCCTCAGTGCTGAGCCAAGGCACAGGGAAATGGTGCTGCAGCATGAGGCTCAGCACCTGGGAGCCAGCAGCAGTGGTGCAGCAGCTGAGCCCTCGGTGCCCAGAGTGGGGCACAGGGTGGAGAGGATCCCAGCAGCGTGGGAGAGGCCTGGAAAGGCATTCCAGCAGAGGAGACCTCATCGAGCTGCACCCTGACCACCTCCACCTGAAGGAACGTGAGTCATTGGGCTCTTGGGTCCCACAGGGGAAAGACATTTGGGGCGGGCAAATCCAGAGAAGGAGCTGGGTGAACAGCCCTTTGTCTAGTCAAGGCCCTAAGGGGAGGGGTCCCTAGTGCTTCCTGGACACCCCACCAAGGGACCCAATTGGGAGGAGGACTATCTCTTGCCATGGGTCAGGGACTATATATTAAGGAATAGATGATATTAAGTTTGTTCATGTTTGCGCCTTATATTGTGTAATTGAAAGTGTATGTATATTGTAACTTAATAAATTGTATATAGTAAAGAACTTTGGGCTTGGGTTAACTCTATAGAGGAAAGAGGGATCTGATTGAAATTCTGGCATCCCTCTCACAGCACCCCCTCCTGCCTACCCATCCCATTCAGTTGAGAATAGGGCACACCCTTGGGTGTACCCAGGTTACATAAGCATTACATGGAAAAAAGAATTAATAGACTAAAGGTTTTATGCACTTCACACAATTGAGTAGTCTGAAGTTTTATGTTAGACCAGGGGTTTTCAGTCTTTTTTCAACCCTTCTGGTGGTGGCATCCAGACATATGAGGGAGGGGGGATGGTGATGGCCAGATGTGGAGTGGGGTGGGGTGCTTCCATGTGGCGGTGGCACGGGGTGGTGGATGGCAGTGGCACCTGCAACATGCAAGCTCCCCCCCACGTCCGTCCTCCCGCAGAGGGGAGCTGCTGCCCCCACCCCTGCCCCCAGTCCTGCTCCTAGGAGGTAGTGGCATGGGATAGTGGGTGGCGGCGCTCCATCCCTGCCGACCCAAGCGTACCCCCTAGCACCTATCCAAGTACCCCCGGTTGACAACTCCTGTGTTTGATCATCTTTTGCATAGAAGGCCCAAATTACATATTTTGACTAATTCACACAGGTTAGCAGGCCCTGATGTTCAGACATATGCAATCAGTCAGTTGTTCCAGATGTCAGCTATTTTAAAAAAGCCTCCTTGGGAATACCTCATGGTCTCCCCTAGAATCAGTAACCTATTTTGGGTTCCTGCACTCTCCCAATAAACACACAATTTCAAAAGTAACTGTGGCAGCTTGCTCCAGTTACCTGTATTCTGGGCAAAACAGAACAAAGTTTTCCATCTCCATACTCCTCTTCCCCTCCACATTTGACAAGAAAACCATATAAAATAGGAGGAGACCAACCAAAGCTGCCAATGTATGACATAAACTGTTTGCAAAGCGCTTAGATGTTCAGATGAAAGGCAATGTGCAAGTACAAAGTATTAATTATTTTTATAGCATCAATGTATGGCTGCACTTCAGTTATACATGAACAACATACAGGAACAATAGTACTTTGATTTGAGGTAGTGCATTAGTGTTAGAGACTAATATGAACATGTTTCAGTAATGGCCTGATTACTATCTTAAACCCTCCAACTTGCTTTGACTTGCAGGTAGCTGAAAACCCCCGAAACAAACCTATCTTTTATGGGCAATTATATGTGTTAATTATCTGCAAACTCTCAAATGCTTGAACACACTGCTTTTTCCCACAGGAAAGTAGACTGATTTCAGTTCTAATCCACCACAGTTCCAACATTCATGTTTCACAGTACCTCACTTATTTGCAGAATAATGTACTACCCAAAGCAAATAAAGTCCTATGTAGTTGCCCCCTTATTAGCTTTTTGATATTCAGCTCTGAAGTGTATTTTATGGATTGTGGGGGGTTTTATTGACTGTGGGGAATTTTGCCTTCCTTTGTAGTGGCAGGGTGTGGCCCTCTACCTGGGATCTCCTGAGTGTATATTCTTTTACAGAAGCAGGACATTGGCTGTTGTGGTCCTCCTGCTTTACCTGTGGCAGGTTAGGATGTTATGTCTTGTGTTGTGTCAGTGTTGACTGTAGTTTTGCTAAGAGGTTACATTATGGAATTATATAGGGTGGTTTGGATAGGGGTGATCCAGCCAGAGGCAGGAGGTTGGAATAGATAACCTATGGACATCCCTTCCAGCCCTGCTTCTCTATGAGTCTATGATTTCCTGAAGTCATATGGAATCACCTGTTTTTCTAAATAAGCAGACAATATTAAGCATTTACTAGCTCACTACATTTATTTGCATAGAATTAACATTTTTGTACATGTCTAAGTATATTTGCAACACATCTGCTTGTTTTTTCAGTTATAGAAATACTGTATGAAAGCCTATGGATTGCTTGAGAGCTTTTCACTCTATTTCTTCAGTTATTCAGTGTTCTTAATTAACTATTCTTGTTCAAAGTCACATAGTAATACTTTACCAGCTTAATTAGATGACTTTTGGATTGACAAAACTTCTAAGATGTTGCATAAAAATCTGACATAACTGCTTGTGTAACTTGTAAGAGTCTCTACCAAGGTGTCTAAGAAAAAGTGTGCTTGAGTGAATACTTACTAAAAGTAAAATATGAAAGGTAGCAAATGCTTTAGAAAACAATTCATGGCATCTTCTCCCCCTTCCTTCCCTCCCCTCCAAGAGAAGGTTTACAAATAGAGTAATATTTGATCATTGTAATAGTTTTCTGTCCACTGGACTATGTGCTGGGTTGTGAATGGGCAGCTAGCATCTCAACATCTGAGAACCTTACAAAAAGATGACTTGCTTAGGAAAATGGATCCTGTTACAAGAGGTGCCAACATGTAGATAAAATTTTGTTTAAATAAAAAGCGCAAGCACCTACTGTCCATTTAGACAAAATGTAATTTGCTCTGAAATTTTGGCCTATTGAAATAGGAAGAATGTTTCTGATGATAAAAGAGGATTCTGGTTCATCTGTACCAACATGCCCAATTGATACCAGGTATAAGAACAACTGTTTTAAGTAGATGGAGCACTTTTTCACAAGAATGTAAGAACTGCCATTTATTGGGTCCGACCATAGGTCCATCTTGCCCAGTATCCTGTTTCATAGAGGCAGAGCATGGATGCTGTATGATCAGGGTTTTTTTTCCAAATTTTCTCCCCAACTTGTAGCCTCCAGCATTTAAAGTCTAGGAAGTTCTGTACTGTAACTCCCATGCTCAGTAGCTACTGATGCACTTTTCCTGCAAGAATTTGTCCAATACCTTTTTGAATATGGCTAAACTGTTAGTTTCCAAAACATCTGATGGCAATGAGTTCCACATTTTAATGACACACTATGTGAAACAGAACTTCCTTCTATTTGGTTTTAAACTCATTATCTACTGGTTACATTTTATGATCCCTAGTGCTTGTATTGAGAGAGACAGTAAATAATAAATCTCTGTTTACTTTTTCTTTGCATTTAGTGTGTTGTAAACCCTTATGTCCTCCCTCAGGTATCTTTTTCTAAACCAAACAGTCCAAGCCTTTTTAGTCACTCCTCCTATGGAAGCATTTTCATGCTGCTAATCATTCTTGTTGCCCTTCTCTGTACCTCCTCTAGTTCATCTATATCCTTTCTTAGGTGGGAAGCTGAGCACAGTATTCAAAGTATGGACACACCATGGATATATAAAAGGGCATAATGACACTTTCCATTTTGTTCACAGTTCCCTTCTTAATAATCCTTAACATCTTGTTTGCCTTTTTGATAGCTGCTGAGGACTGAGCTGATATTTTTAGTGAACTGTCCACAATGACTCACAGGGTACATCTACACAAGATGCATTAATGAGTATTACCCTAATTTAATGTGCATTACAGGTGCACACCTACACATGCACACCCTTAATGTGCATTAAAAATGGCTAAATTAGGCTAATTACACCAAAATTTGATACCTGCAAATGCAGGTATCAAATTTAGGTGTGATTAGTTAAAGTGCATTAATGCACTTGTAGATGCGACTCAGCACTAACTTTAGTGCTGGGTCTCCATAGCCACTAGGGCCCAATCCTGAAAAAAATGAGCCCTCATTGCATGAAGGTTTATGCTCCAAAATGGAGCATCTTTAGTAACCTGCGTCTGTATCACCTCCTAGCTTTGGCACTGTTTTCAGAACGGGAGACAGGAAATGGAGTAGAGGGAGTTTGGTCTAGGGTTTTTTCAGTCAGCGCTGGATGGTGGGGTGGGTGATTTGGAGCCCCTCCTCTGGGGGGTGGAGGGGAGTGGCTCCAATCCATCCACTCCACCCTCCAGCACTGGTTGGAGAACCCCTAGAACAAACTCCCTTTCTCCCCTCCCATTCTGAAAACAGTGCTGGGGCTGGGAGAGAGGAGGGGAGTGGAGAGGCATTGTTAAGGGAGACTGGCTACAGGCTTGCAGCCTGCAGCAGGATTTCTGAACCCCCTGGATCCAACAGTGAATTTCTGTTGGGTCCAGGGGATCATCGTAACTGACAGTGCTTCCTGTGAAGTGCTATGAGTTACAGTGGGGAACTACTGTGCTCTCTGTGCCTTTAGTTTTCTATATTTAAGACGATTTCTAATCCATGAATGGACCTTCTCTGTAATCTTATGACTACCTAGCTTTGTTAATAGCCTCTGATGGGGGACCTTGTCAAAGGGTTTTTTGGAAGTTCAGATATACTGTGTCAGTCAAATCACCCTAATTCACTTACTTGTTGACACCTTCAAAGAACTCTAGTAGGTTGGTGAGTCATGCTTTCTCTTTGACAAAGCTGTGTTGACTCCTCCCCAGCAAGTCATGTTGATTCACGTGCTGAACAATTCTATTTTTATTATTCTTTCTTACCAGTTTTCCAGGAATAGAAGGTAGACTTACCCACCTATAGTTCCTTGGGTCCCCTCTAGAGCCTTTTTTAAATATGGGGGTCACATAGGCAACCCTTCAGTCCTTTGGTATTAGTGATAGATTGCATACTACAGTTAGAAGTTCAACAATTTATAATCGGAGCTCTCTCAGGACTCTAGGGCGAATGCCATCAGGTCCTGGTGAATTGCAACTGTTTAGTTCAGGGGTGGGCAAAGTTTAGTTTATGGGCCAGATTCAGCCTGCGGCAGACTCCATTTCCCAGCACCCTGCCTGCGTTGCTGCAGCTGGTTTCCAAGGAGATCCCAGCAGTGGCAGCGCTGTGACAGTGTGGGGCCAGGGTTTCCATGGAGACCAGCTGCAGTAGCGCTGGTAGGATGTGCAGCTGGGCAGGGAGCTGCTCTGGGGCTAGGATCTTGTGGCAGTGACAGCGTGGTCAAGAGCTGGGGCAGAGTTGTAATCCACTGCCTGCACACCCCAGGCAGGGGTATGCAGACAGAAAATCATGGCTTTGCCCCGGCTCTGGACTCTGCTGTCACCACTGTAAGATCCCAGCCCCAGCCGCAGAGCAGCTGCACACCCTGCCAAGGACCATGGCCCCATGCAGTCACAGCACTTCTACTGCTGTGGTTTCCATGCAAATGGCCTGCAGCAATGCAGGCAGGGACTGCTGGGAAATGGAGTCTGGCCACCAGCTGGATCCACCATTTTGCCCACCTCTGGTTTAGTTTATCAATTTCCTCTACAGCCTTATCTACTGAAACCTCAGATTGGGTCAGCTTCTCTGACATGTCCCTAGAGAGGAGTCTGTCTAGAAAGGGAATCTCCCTAACATCTTCCACAGTAATGATGACAAATGTAAATAATACATTTAGGTTTTGGAAATGGCCCTGTCATCCTTTAGCACCCCTTTTATACCCTAATCATCCAAAGACCCAAGTGACTCCCTGAGAGGTCTTTGGCTTCTAATGTACTTAAAAATATATATATATTGTTACCTTTTATGTCTGTAGCAAATTTCTCCTCAAATTCTTTCTTAGTTTGTCATATTACAATTTTACATTTGATTTGCCAGAGATTATACTCTTTTTTGTTCTTCTTATTAGGATTTGACTTCCATTTTTGAAAGAGGCTTTTTCCTGGTTCTCACCTCTGCAACTCTGCAACTAAAAACATGCTGGCTTTCTTTTGTCCCACTTTCCATTTTTAAATAAAATTTTTTGGCATGGGAATGGCAGGAGGGAACTGGCAGATAACTTTGAAGTACTTTTGTTTACCAAGTATTTGAAAAACCAAAGATTTCTTTAGTATGTACCTACCTTTATGTACATGAGTAAGTCTGAAGTATCAAGACCCATGCTAAGAGGAGGTCAGAATTTATGAAGAAGGGATTTTAAAAGTAACTAATGAGGAGGTGGTTAGAACTTGCAGCATAACGTGTTGATGTGGCTTGGAGATTCAGAATCTTAGCTTCCAGAGAGGATGGCTGTATTCTGGAGGAAGTTAAACTTGCTTAATTACTAGTATTTAAATCAGGAATGTCAAACTGCCCCTGCCACCCTGGGCCCCAACTAGTCCATGGGCATTCTTGCAGCCTGGATGTCCAGCACTGGACAAGGTGAGCAGTGGGGTGAATGCAAACATTGCTCACCACCCTGTTGGGACTCTGTATTTTGGATTTTGGTGGCAGCCCTAAATCCACACAACATGGCTCCACATAAGTTTGACACCCTGGATTTAAAGGTCTGATTTTTCTGCATTCTAGCAGGGTGTGGTGGCAAAGTAATTATGCTATTCTGTTACCTCTCCAGAGGTTGTGTTCAAACCCTGCTCTGGGCTCCTGTCAAAGGCTGACCCAGATATAAATGAGAACTAGGCCTGTGCGAAGCAGCTAGTATTCACTTCGGATTTGGATTCAGCCAGTTCGGGGGACAGTGATTCTTTAGACAGACATACTTTTGCAGGATACAATGCATTACTTTATAAATACAAATGAAGTAAATACAATTATCACTTTGAAAATGGATGCTTGAAACATTCTTTCTTGTCAGAAAACTGTTTACCATGTCTGAAATGTGCTCTGTAAATGTGCTTGTAACAACATGGAAGTTAATTTTATAGATCTGGACTACAGGCACTCAGGGTTAGCCAGCTTGCTGTTAAATGGAGGAATGGACTGCTCATCATGAAAGATCTTCAAAACAATTAACATAGGTAATCTTTTTCCTTGCTGCATTCTGGTCCTACATCATGCCCTAAAGAAAGACAGGAAAATTGCATGAATTCCTCAGTGCACTGGCACAACTACAGCAGGTCACAAAATACAACAAACTACCAAATCCCTAACTTTCCTCCTGCTTCCAAGTCATATGCATGGAAGGATCTTGACTATATAATCCATATACAGTAGGTAAAGGGGAAAACTTACCCCTCTTTGCTCCACTGCACATAGTTAAAGAGAGGTCACACTACAGCCCTCGCCTACTGAGCAATCCAGTCTACTACTTTACAGTCTACTAACACCGTCCTGTAGTGCATATAAGAAAAAACATGCCAACAGATGGGCTCTAGAACAAGTAAAATAAACTCAGTTTTCACTGCTGTTTAACAATGTTTCTATGCTTGGTCTCATGAACGCTGCATGCCCTGGAGGCTGCGGGGGGCACAGTGACTCCTGCAGGCAGTGGCAGTGCTGTCAGCAGTGGGAGCATGGCAGCAGCAAGCGGGGAGCTCCTGTAGGCAGTCGCAGCACTGTTGGTGGTTGGGGGGGAGGGTGGCGAGTGCCAACCGGTGGTTGGCAACCACTTGCAGATGCCACTGGCATCATCAGCGGTGGCCAGTGATGATCGTGGACTGCCCGCAGACACCACTGGCAGTGTCGGCATCGAGGGGGTGTGGTAAGCAGCAACCGCCTGCAGGTGCCACTGGCGGTGTTGGCGGCACCTTTTTGCAGGGGCTGCACTGCCATGCTCAGGGGGAGCATGTGTACTCGTGTGTGCCCCCTATATGTCACCAATGCTTGGTCTAATATAAATCATTAGTGTAGAGACTTCTCTGTTCCTTTCTCCCCAGGTTGTATCAGCTTTAATTGAATGAAGTCTAATACTCTCAGTCATCAGCTATGTTCATAAAGGAGCCCCCATTAACTCAGCTTGTAGTCCAGATCTATAAAATTAACTTTCATGTTGTCATGAGCACATTTACAGAGCACATTTCAGACATGATAAACAGTTTTCTGTCAAGAAAGAATGTTTCAAACATCCATTTTCAAAGTGATAATTGTATTTACTTCATTTGTATTTATAAAGTAATGCATTGTATCCTGCTAAAGTATGTCTGTCTAAAGAAGGTTATTAAATTGCTGTAATTATGCCTAGGAATTCTTAAACAATCCAAGATGTGGTATTGCCTTAAGGTAAGTTAGCAAACACATAAACATACTAAAGCATAATGGTATGCTCAAAGGTTCTGAAATTGCACTTTGTACTATATGAGCGTTGATAAGTGATGACACTAAAATACTTATTCCAAAGGCCTTTCTTTTTCCCTGTATCTCAGGATTCCAAAAGCACTGTCCACTGACAATATTTTATTTAGAACCAGCATACAGATTGACAGCAATGAACTGGGAAAACTGACAAATCCATGGATGATGGTCAGATTATTAATATTTCTTTTTTTGCTGAAACTTCTGGAAAGAGGTATGCCACAGCAGCTGATGTTTGTAGGAGGTTGGAAGGTCTGTACTGTGGTTTACACTAACTTATACACTGTACCAAGTTGGGTTCTGTTTTTACAGTTTGTCTTGTGTTAACAAACTGACTTCAAAACCACAGCTTAGTTGGAAAAGAGCTCAGGTACTGGTACTAACATCATGCAACACAGATGACCCTACACAGATGATTCACAGATTAAGGGTGTGCAGCGGTTTACTGAAGAAGGTATTTATGTTATCTGAGAGTTAGTTTGTGTTCTCATTCAACTCATTGAAAGTCACCATTTTTTTCATGTTCTATTTAAGAATAGCTTTTAGGTATGGGTGGATCCAGGTTCATGGCAATGGGGGTGAGGCCACATCCCCTTTAACAGCATGGTGTATGCTCAGCAAAGAATGCTCACTGAACACATGCCACAGAGTTGAAAGCAGTGTAGCCATAACCCCTTGCTGCGATCCTGGATGCCAGTAAACTCTCAGAGCTCACCAACATGTCAGTGCAGCTCCTACCAGAGCTCTACATGTGCTGTGAGCTTTGTGAGCTGCAAAGTCTATGGAGCTGCATGAAAGCAGAGCACTGATGCCAGCTGTTTCTCCCCTGAATTCAGCAGGGAGGAGTGGCAGAAGGGAGAGGAAGAGCAAACAACAGCAGCTTCCGGAGCTACTTGAAAGCTGGGACTCTGGTGACCTTATAAAGCTCACAGCACATGCAGAACTTCCAGCAGGAGCTGCGTAGACATGCTAGTGAGTTCTGAGAGCTCACTGTCCATGTGTGGGGGGACAGACCAAGGGGGTACGGGGGTAACCTCACTGTTGCACTTCCTCTGGATTAGGATTTGTTTTTAGGCTATGGACTACATTTGCCTTTGCTCACAGAATATGTCTAAAATATTAAAATTTTCACTTTCTATTCCTAGGATCCTTTTATAAATAGCTATGTTTTGGGGTAAATTAAAAATAAAGAATTTTACAAATACATCGGCCATGACAACTGGATAAAGAACCGAATCAAGCCCCCTTTACATTAGCACTGCGGTAGTAAGAAAATAAAACTAGACATTTTAATTTACAGATAATGAAGTATAAACTTGATTGAGCTAAAATTCTATTCTTGCACCCAATTTCAGAGAGCAGTCCCAGTGTTAAAAACAATTGCCTGTTGTTTTAATGTTTCCTCATATAACACCCCACTTTGTGAAACTAGTGTGTTTTATTCACCTCATATTATTTCAGGATAAAAAACTGAAAGGAGAGTTTAAAATACATAAGAGATACCTTAGAGTTCATTAAATGTGTTAGACTGACAGCCCTGAGGACAAAAACATTTGCAGTGAATGGGTATAATAGATAGCACAAATGCATCCATTATCTGGTCACCAGCCCTCAAATCTATAATAAAGAGAAAAGAAATGGGCAAACTGTATTGTACAACAATACTCAAAACGTAGGCCATTAAGCAGCAGATTTTAAGCCAGTGAGCACAGATTTCATGGTAACAATATACAGTGCTGTTAGCCTCAGCCATTTACAGCCCAGCATTCTGTTTACCATATTTGGGGGTCTCAAAAAACACATTCATGCACTTCAGGGCCAGGTACAGACATTATACTTTTACCGGTATAAGTGATCAGAAACTGGTCTATACCTCTAACAGAACAGAAGTTTAGCGCACACAGACTGGTCTAAAAATGGTGGAATCCAGTCTAAGATTTGCCTCTCCCACCCACCAAAGGACAAATACGTATTCTGTTCTCTACCAATCTAAACTATGCCACTTACAGAAAACTGTGTACCTTAGATCAATTCCACCTCAGACTTTTTGAAAGTCTGTATGGATGTCAGGAATGCAGGGGCATTTTGGTAGACAGTGCTGATTTTTGTTTCCTTAAGATCAAAAAATATATAATACTGTAGGTATTGAAAATATTCACCACTGATATCCAGGTGCTCATTTATAATGGTGTACAGACCGATACACGTTTATACATTTTTTGGACAAATTCTGAATACTTTTTAAAAATGTTTCCTATGAGCAATTCCCAGGCCCATGTAAAGTGTGGTTTGTGTGCAGGAAGGTTCTTACCTCCTCTTTATGACACTTTTACTAGTGAACTGCAACATCATCCTTCATTTCTATGGCTAAAACCAGGGGTGTCAAGGATACTATGATATGGACCACAATCTTGGCCTAGACATGCATCCCACATGTAGCACGCAAGGCTGGGATCCATGTGTGCGCTGCATGAGGAATGTGGGGCTGATCTGGAGTGCAGACTGTATCTGTAGGGCCAGTATGGAGATTGTACTGCATACAGTGTATGGGGCTAGTCTGTGGGCCCATTCTAGCCTGCAGATCAGCCCCATATCACTCATTCATCTTGCAAACTGGCTGGCTGGGGTTGACATTTCTGGCTTAAACAAAAGGAAAATAAGGACAGAAATCTATTATCCTTTTTGTGCCTAAATGGCAGTTTTCCAGCTGCGTTAGTGGAACGGGTGTACTTATGCACAGTTTGTGTTTCAGTTTAGACACACAAGCATATCCATACAGTGGTTACAGATATTCAATAGGCTATTCACTGGCTGGGCAAGTATGTGGCTGCATATGCAGGTACCTGAATCTAAGTCCTAGAAAACATAAGAAGGAGAAGACTCTTCCTGTTTTAGCCCCAAGAAGTGGGAGTGGTTAGGGTACTTGACTGGGAAGTAGGAGACTTAAAATTTGGCCCCCTTCCCATAGAGGAAGTTTGAATCTGCATCTCTCGGACTTCCCTGCACAGTGCTCTAATCACACCATGGCTAGGGACAGACATTCAAAAAGCCAGAGCCTGAATTGATTCAATCTTTGCAGGTTAGTCTAACCTGGCTAGTTTAAATGAGTTTGTAACTACACAGACATCCCAGAAATGCAGGCACATGCCTGCAGTGGCTCAGGTTAAAAGCCGGGGGGGTGCTAAAATAGCCCTCCCTTCTCTTCCACAACCCTGAGCTGACGGGGGCATGGCCAGGTCTGGGCAGGATGCTCTGATTAGAGAGGGGTCTCCCCCTCCCCGTTCTGACTGGCGCAACAGGGAATTGATAACACAGTGTTTATCAACCCTAACTCAGTGTTTATCACCCCAATAGGAAAACAACAGAGGGACATTACCAGCTACCTACTGATTTTGCCTTTGTCCCATCTGCCACAGCACGGACTGCAGCCAGCATGTGGTCTGCTAACTAATGCTGAGGTGTTTGTGTATGGCAGAGGGGATGGGGCAATCTCTGCTTAGCAGGGAGTAGTGAAGGGAGTGGTGAAGGGAGTGGGGGAACAGGGGGAAGCCAGGAAGACACCTGCAGTCTCTGTTGAGCTCCAGCCAGGGAGAAGAGGGGAGGGGCCAGCTCTGCTGTGGAGCAGAGAGCCCTGCCCAGCCCAGAGAGCATGCCAGGATGCTGGGGTAGTCTGGTTTAACTTAAAACAGCAAGGGGTCTAGGACAGACATTGCATAAACCGGTTTGATCCAAATCAGTTAAGCCTGATACTACATTCAACCAGGTTTATCTCAAACTGGTTTAAGCCATTTTCAAACTGGCTTATGTGCACTGAACATCTGTTCTGTTACAGGTGTAAACCAGTTTCTGATCACTTAAACCAGTTTTTGTGTAATGTCTGTCCCTAGCCCATGAGTTAGGGCCAGGGCTATCCAACTAGTGGCCAACAGGCCACATGTAGCCTGTGAACCCCTGCAGCAGCCTTTCTCACATGGGAGATCTATGGAGGCCCCTGGAAGGGGGATTCATTGGAGTCATTGGATAAAACTTATGGAAAGAAGTCGATAAGTTTCTGCCCCATTGGAAACAAATATCCAAGCTAGAACACAAGGCCTGGTCTGATCAGAGCGGCATTCCTTTCACTGAGCAACACACCCACTGGTCTCACATATCTCCAAATGAGAGCTCATTAATAGAATTCCTCTCCTCTGACTGTTAATGAAATTGGATAATTGCACACTGCAGCAGTTACCAGCTTGCTATTCACAAGTAGCATCAAGAGATAGAACTCATCAAAATTCTCTTGGTTCTTAGAAGGAAAGGAATGTGCCAGTAAAGCAAGCTGACTGGGGGTATTCTCTTATCCACTTTTGCAAATAAAGTATATGAACTACTAGACTAGGTATAAGGGAGTACTGGCTCTACAACATGTCCTTACCCTTTCTGCATTACACACAAACCCCATTGTGTGAATTCAACAGGGTTTCAGCTCAATAGGAAAGGTGGGGAATGGAACAGGGAGATCTGTCACGAATCTCCCATGCACTCTAAAATCAACAGTGCTCATCACCCCAAGTTAAAGTAGGGACTAATAGCAAGTTTCTATTAGCACTATGGAACTTTCTGCCTCCATAAAATTGTACACCCCGGCCTCTGTGGCTAGGAAAACCCATTTGATTAAAACATTCTTTAAGAAATGACTCCTTACCACTTTAGCATTCTGTGCAATAATCAAGATGTAGGGCTAGTGTAGAAGCAATTAACAATAACTTCCCAGTATATTCTTATTTTCACATTAGATCCCAGGGATAGTCTAAATTTCAATGAGATCAGAGCTGTTTGGATCCACCGATGGGCGAATAACAGATCACTTTGTAAAATGGATGGAATAAGATGAAAAAAGGAGAAGAGAACTGGGGAGACACTAAATGTAAAAAAATAAATGTTACTCTATCTTCTACCATTAAACACATATATAACCATACATATACATACACACACACACACACACACACACACACACACACATATTCAACAAGCTGACTAAAAAGCAAGAAAGATATTGAGAATGGGAACTATAGAGAATGTTAAAAGTGAAATAGAAAAAGTGACATACCAGTAGAGAAGACATTTAGGCTATGGATATGGTTTTATATTATTTGAATTTTCCACAAAAATAACCCAGCCTTTTAATTGGGAAGTAAGTAAAATATTAATAGTAGAACATTACTGCTAAGCTGTTTGGAGGAAAAGTTTTCATTTCCTGCACTGTGTATATTACCAGGCTAAAAGGGCTAATACATTATTTTCCTCTGTAGTTCATTCTTTTGGTAATATAAATGACAAGGCAAATAATATTATTTTTACTTTAAAAAACATTTCTGAAGAGTCATGTGTTAGATGTACACATAAGAGGTAGGGGTGTGTGAAAATGAGCCGTATTCGATTTGGATTTGGATTCAGCCCGAATTGGGGACAGTGATTCAATTCATTGATTTGGATCGCTGGCCTGATTCAATTTGGCTGAATCCAAATCTGAAGATTTGCTACTGATTTGGAGAATCAGTGATTTGGTCATAGACACAGCTTTAAATGTTTCTTCTACATTCCTTGAGGTACCAGGCATGGCTCATGAATGCTGCGATGGTGAGGTGGATGGAGCTTCCCACAGGAGGGCAGGGAGACCCCCACATGCTTGCCACCGAACCCAGGAGTGGACTGGAAGTACTTCCGACCCACTTCCGGGTCCGCCGCCAAGCACACAGGGGACCTCCCCCCCCCGTGCCCTCCCAGCTTAGCAATCAGCCACGGGGGGGGAGGGGCACCCTGGGTGCCTCCCGAGACCTAGGAGGCACCAGTCACTGAGCTCGGGGGGTCCCCCAAATGCTCCCTGGCAGACCCAGAAGTGGACCGGAAATGCTTCTGGTCCACTTCCGGGTCCACTGCCAAGCACACTGGAGACCACCCCCTAACCCCCGTGCTCTTGTGGGATGCTCCATCTGCCCCAGCATCTCAGCATTCATGAGCCACCTGGTACCTTGAGGTATGTAGAAAAAACATTTAAAGCTGCGTCTATGTCCAAATCATCAAATCTTTCCAAATCTCTCTGAATCGATTCAGAGAGTTCCAATCTGATTTGGAGGGATTAAAGGGTCTCCTGATTCAATTTGGATTTGGAGATTCGGCCACTGAATTGGGCTAAATCTCCACCGAATCGAATCAGTGACCAAAGTTTCGCACAGCCCTAATAGGAAGAGAATGTTCCTTCCCCAAAGGACTTACATAGCACAAGAACCTTACTACCCAAGTAGTTTTAACAGAGACTTGTCCACACAGAATGTGAAGGAGGAACAGTGGCTGGCTAAACAGACTTCAGCATAATTTTATCCTGGTTTGCTGAACATAGGAATACCCATTACACAAAGGATTCATAAAGCCAATTATGTAGGACAGGAGTACAGGAAATAATAATGTAGGAGCAGGAATGCTAAAGTAAGCCAGCATGTAGGTGCTTGTACAGAGCAAAACTGAGGGCAAGGAAAAGCTATTCGTTTGGAGAGATTTCACAAGGGGAAAGGGAGCTGCTGCTGACCTAAGAGTAGCTGTTACACTGTAACAATTATGTACAGAAGCCTGTAGAGATACAAACATAGCAAAATTGGTACTCCAATTTCAACCCTACTTCATCCAAGGTTAAGGTTGGTGCCTTTGTTACAGTGCCACTTAACACTTATCTAGCTACAGGATCATGCACATGTAGCAGCTATGACATTACAGTTGCTGCACATTCCTAAGCTTGGGGCAGAAGTTACACATAAACCAGTTTAAGTCATCAGAAACTGGTTTAAACCTGTAACAGAACAGAAGCTCCATGCATATAAACCAGTTTAAAAATGGCTGAAACTGGTTTAAAATAAACTAGTTGAATGTAGTATGAGACTTAACTGATTTGGGTCAAATTGGTTAATGAAACTTCTGTCCCAGACCCCTTCCTGGTTTAAGTTAAACCAGCATCCCAGCATGCCTTCCAGCCCTGGGCTGAGCTGTCTGCTCCAGCAGAGAAGGGTTGGGGGGACAGGGGGCAAGGAAGCAGAGAGAGGCAGGAACTGCCCGACTTCCAGCCAAACCCTGGCTGGGGTCCAGGGCCAGGGAGGGGGGCTAAACCCCTCTTCCCTCAAGTACAGAGCTGCCCTGCTGCTAAACTTACTGAAAGTTACTACTGGCTGTGACTGTGGACTACTAACCTCAGGGGCACCTGAAAGCAGGAAGAAGAAGTGATGAGCAACCCTGCAGAGTCCTGCTTGTGTGATGATGGACTGCAAATCCCAGAGACCTCAGAGGCAGCAGGAAGAGGAAGTGCTAAAGAGCCGTGCTCTACTGCCCCCTGGCTTCTGGCCTCAGCCACTGCAAGTATGTGGCTGCATTTCCTGAATTAAAGGTAAATGTGTGTCCAGTTGTTTCTCAGTTTAATATCTGTAGTTTAGACTAACCTGCAAAGACTGAATTGATTCAGCCTTGGGCTTTTTGCCTGTCTGTACTTAGCTTTAAGTGGCAGCTTCCCTTCTGGTTTTAAAAATGCTGCAAGTGAGTATTTGTCAATAGTATTTAATAGGGTTACCATATTTCCAGGTCTAAAAAAGAGGACACTTGTTATGGGGAATGGTGGGGGGAAGGGGGCATTGACATGCCAGTGCCATGCCCCTGCCCATTCTGTTGCCCCTCACTGACAAGCCACACCCCTCCAGCCCTGCTGCTGCCCCTCACTCTGGACCCACTGACCCAGCACTGCCAGTGCTGACTCCCAAACAGCAGTACCCTGCTCCTCACCCCTTGCTGGTGCCCCTCACTCCCAACCTGCAGCCCCCTGGTGCTGCCAGTGCCCTGCATACCCAACTGCAGTCCCCCATTCCATCCACCATGCCCCTCACTCCAGACCCACAGCCCCATACACCCCTCCCAGCCCTGCTGGTGCCCCTCAATCCCAACCTGCATCCTCTGCCCTGCCCCCCAGCCCTGACCTGCAGCCCCCAAGCAGCTCAGGCAGTGCCTTTCACCCCTGATCCTGCCCCCCAAAACTCTGCTGGTGCCCCTCACTCCCCACCCATGACCCCTCCTACCCAGTGAGGCTCCTCACCCCCAACCACAGCTCCCTGTCCCTCAGTCCTGCTGGTGGCCCTCACTCTTGACTTACAGACTCCTGTCCCCCAGCCCTGCTGCCTAAGCAGCTCCCATGTTGGTCTCTTGCTCTCCATCCCTTCCTTTGGCTGTTTTTTGTTGTTCCTGTGCTCTACCACAAGGTGATTGGCTCTTGGGGTCATATGACCCCTGACAGCCAATCACCTTGCCCTCTGCGCTCAGCTGGCCCAGAAGGGCAGAGGAACAGCAAAAAGCCTGAACATTTTGCTCTTATTTTAAAAACCCGCCCAGACACAGCTCAGGGGGCCAAAATAGAGGACATGGCCGGGAAAACCCGGACGCATGGTAACCCTATATTTAAGTGTGTGTCCTCTAGATTCAAAAAAGAAAAAGAAAGAAAAGAAAAAGAAATCACTTACCTTAGAGTTCTAATCACCGATAAAATGTATAATAATGTAGAGAAATGGAAACAATTTATTGGGATTTAAATTGCTAAACTGTGTTTGTTACACTATTTCCTGTTCATAACCCTACTTGATAACATAAATTTAAGCAGAAAACCTTTTTTTACATAGCCTAACCTAAACAAGAAAGCTCCTATCCTAACAGGGAAAAAATTGAGAGAGACAGTCCTGACACTTTAACAGCTTGTCAAACCTTCCTTTGTAGAGAGCATTATTTGATTTAGAGCAGTAATTCTTAACT
The DNA here is from genome assembly GCF_030867095.1 of Alligator mississippiensis. Taxonomy (NCBI): domain Eukaryota; kingdom Metazoa; phylum Chordata; order Crocodylia; family Alligatoridae; genus Alligator; species Alligator mississippiensis. The sequence goes on from NC_081825.1 coordinate 83,821,957, forward strand.
AGGGTGCCATAGCACCTTGGGAAGCCCTGAGATCCTTTCAAGGGTGCAATGGAGCGCCATATAATTTTAGTACTGTTACATGTGCAAACATGATTTACAAGATAAACCCAGAGATTTCAAATAGGAATCCATAGGGTTAAAAACATTCAGACCTGTCATTGCAATAGAAGAATTGCTCTATTATTTTTCTGTAGTAAAAAAATTAGTAAAAACTAAGAGGTGGACGGCGGTGCGGGGTGGGGGGGTACACTGTGAGCCTATGAGGAGTTTCTTGAGGCTGTTGAGGGGTACCTTGAATCTAAAAATGCTTAGAGCCAGTGCATTAGAGGGAGAGTCATCACTACACCCAAACACCTAAATTTGTTTATGTTTGGTAAAATGCTGTCAAAGTTCTGCTCTAGTGCACAGGCCTTCTTAGTTTGATAAAGGTGTCATAATAAGATTGTGGTAGCTGTTAGAGCAAGAATAAATTGTATATTTCAAGGAGATGTATATATGAAAAAATAGTTACAGTTTGAGTAACCAACTTTCTGGGTGGTTTAAAACAAAACTGCTTCTTTTTTGGCCTTTAAGGTAAGTTATTTCCATTATAAACCTCACACCTGGCAGAGAGCACCATTTCTAGGTCTAATGAACCAAGGGAATTGTTGCGTGTTTTAGCCTGTTCAGAAAATTGGAATGAAAAAATAATTAACTTTAAAGTACATAACTTGTTACAAATGAAAAATTAGGATTAATCTTTATTATAAAAATTGATTCTTATTGGGCACATCAACATGTGCATATGCTGCTGGAATAATTTATTCTGGACTAAACCCACTGTGGGTATAGGCAGACAAAGTTCCTTGGATGAATCTGATATCTTTTATTAGACCAACCCACCGTGGATAGGCATCTATCTCCACATGTGCCTATTTGGGAGCAAATTTGCTGTTCTTGACAGCAGTCTACCCCTGCCCCCTCCAGCCCTGCACTGCCTAACCTGAAGCAGCCAGGGGGAGCTCTAGGCTCCCCCTGGGTGCTAGCTCAGGGGCTGGCAGGCAACATGGGGCTAGGAGACAGCTTTCTCTTCGTGGGGGGTGTGAGATTGCTCCTTGCCCCTGGGAGCTCCTGGTCCCAGCTTCTGAATTGGCAGCAGGAGGCTTGGAAAGAGCTATGGGGGAGAGACAGGGTTCAGCCCTCTGGCCCAGTGGTTCTCAACCTTTGCTACCTTACGTACCCCCTGCTGATCAATGCAGCAAAAGTGAAAACAGAAGTCCCACCGTGGTAATTCTGGTTTCACCACTATGAGCCAAGTCCCACTTTTTCCACTGTGGCCTGGATCAAAGCAGCCTGCACAGGGCTTCCCTCCCTATCCCCCGGCACACTGATGCTGGGCAGTAAAAGCCCTGGAGCACCAGACATGGTGGGAGGGGTGGTGGCCGGAACTTCTGGCCTGAGCATGCAAAGACCAAAATGCAGTTCCCGTGTACCCCCTGCCCATGTTTCACATACCCCCAGGGGTACGCGTACCATGGGTTGAGAAACACTGCCTTGGCCCACTCCACTGGAGGGGCAGCTAGCAATGAGTCCTTGGCTGGGTGGGGATTCCCTGCCCAGGGGCACAGGGCTGGGAAAACACTTCAGGGCTGGGACCTGTCCCTGACTTGGGCAGTTCCTGGCTTACTCCAGGCTGTGCAGGGAAGTCTGCAAGTGCAGCCTGGAGCTGGCTGGGGACTGCCCAAAATGGGACAGTCTGCAGCCAGTTCCAGGCTGCACATACAGACTTCCCTGTGTAGCCTGGTCTGGGGCAGGTCCCAGCCAGCTCCAGGCGGGGCAGGAAACTCTCCCTGTGCAGGGAGCTCCATGATTGTGATCACAGAGCAGGGGCTGGGAGACTGCTTGTTGCTACTGCACAGTAGGGCTGTGCAAAGCTTCAGGTGCAGATTCAATTTGGAGGAGATTCAGCCTGATTTGGCAGCTGAATCTCCAAATCGAGTCAGAAGAGTAATAAAAAAGTCCAAATTGATTAAAAGCTGTCTGAATCAATTTGGAAAAGATTTGGAGAACTTCAGAGATTCGGGCAGTCCTCACTTGCTGCTGCAGGGAGCTGGACCTGGACTCTGTGCTGGTAAGTAGGGGCAGGGGTGAGAGGCTGGAGGAAGGGGGAGGGGACCATGGGGGGACCCCCACCAGGCCCTATCCCTTGCCTGATCCCCCAGCCCCCCTGAGCACCACCCGACCTCCAGCTGCTCTCCCAGCCCACCCCCATGGCTGCCCTGCCCAGCCCCAGCTCCCAGCTCTTAAAAAAAAATGTTTTTTACAGCCCTGGCCTCACCAGCTGCTGCAGTGGCTGTTGGGGCTTCTGGGGGCTCATGGCAGAGCCTCCCTCCCCACAGCGTGGGGTAGTGGGGGACAGTGGTGATCACACCCCTGCCTGGCAAGAGCCGGTGAGTTTGGGGCTTGCTTTCTTTCCTTTTTTTTTTTTTAAGAGCTGGGGCTGGGTGGGGCATCCATCGACAGGGCTAGGAGACTAGCGGGGGGGATAGGGCCTGTTCGATTCAGAGATTAAGCCAATTTGGCAGCAGCCAAATCTCTCAATCAGATTTTGCTGAATCAATTCGGGACAGTGATTCAGATCACCGAATTGAATCACTGTCCCCCAAATTGGCCGAATCTGGATCTGAAGTGAATACTAGCCACTTCCTACAGGCCTACTGCACAGTAGCGTCAGCGTTGCAGTTCGTGCCTGCTTATGTTAAGTCACTATAGCAATGAGCTGTGGTGACACAGCTCATCACTATGGCAATGAAGCAGCTCGTGTAGACACACCCAGTAATTTGCTCTACTGTGGAGTAAAGCATCTTGTGTAGATGCACCCATTGAGTATAAGATGATATTCATGTATATGCTCATGATAAGCAAGTCTCAAGTTATCCTCTGCTATATTTAGGTAGCATATGAGCGGGATGTCTAATAAGCTTTGTGCCCTGGGCAAAACTCTGCCAGGGAACAGGGGGACCACTGAGTGCCAGGGGAGTCTTACCTGCCCTGGGGACTCAGAGTTTGTAGCTGCTGCTGCAGCGTGATCTGCACCTGACCTGCTGTTGCTACTACATTGCGGCAGCTCAGTGCTCCTGCATTTGGCTACTGCTGCTGCTGTTGCCACAGCATGGACTTCCTTGGAAGGCCACTAATTTGAAGCCTGGGACTGGTGTCCTGCTGGCCATAAGTTTGACACCCTGGATTTAAAGGCCTGATTTTCTTGCATTCTAGCAGGGTGTGGTGGCAAAGTAGTTATGCTGTCCTGTTACCTCTCCAGAGGTTGTGTTCAAACCCCATTCTGGGCTCATGTCAAAGGCTGGCCCAGATGTAAATGAGAACCTGGTCATTTAGACTGGGGAGTCAACGGTGGCTGGATGTGATGCTAGCCATATCACTCTCTCATGTATTGGCTAAGATGCCTTCACCACACTAGCCCAAATAGCTGTTAGACTTGGATGAATCTCACAGTTCTGGAAAGCAATGTTATATACTGCCTAATTTGAAGGGCCATGTAAGGAACAAGGATCAAGCTAGTGGAGGCTACTCAGGTACAGTGCCTAACAGTATTCTACTTATCTACTGTTGTATGCTCTGAGCATATCTTTGAAAACTAGATGGCAAAATTCAAAGATCTCAAAAGTGTTAGCTGGAGTCAGGTACATCGTGGGCTTAAAATGTGGAAAAAATACAGTTTGTAGATACTTGTATCTTAGATATAGTTTATATATAATCAATAACCTGTATATTAAACCTATAGGCAAAACATCCATAAATGTTAGGACCCAGAGAGGCTGTGTGCATTTTGGAGGAGCTGTTGGTTGTAGCTCTGTTGGTCTAAGGACATAGCCAGACAAGGTTCTTTGGGTAAACATGTCCTCTGCCTGAAGAAGGGTGTTTGTATATGAAAGCTTGTACAGTTCTTTTGAAGACTCTCAGTGAACTAAGTTATATTAATATTAGGTAATCTATTAGGTAATCTTATCAGAGTATAACAGTCTTGGCAAATCCATTTAAAATCCATAATAGATACTTAAAAATCTGGGGACTATGGTTAAGTATAGACAGTCAAAAGGCCCGAGGCTGAATCGATTCAATCTTTGCAGGTTAGTCTAAGCTGCATAGATTGAACTGATAAGCAAGTGAACAGACATTCACTTTTTATTTTGGAAATGTAGCTACATGCCAGCAGTGGCCCAGACCAGAAGCTGAGGGGTGCTAGAGCATGCCTTTGTGCTCGGCTGGAGAAGACAACTTGGGCCAAGGCTAGCCTGTTCACCCTGGGAGTGTGTGTGCGGGGGGGTTTGCAGGAGAGTTGCAAAGCATCCTGGGATGTTGGGGGACTGTGAGTTAACTTGAATCTGGAGAGGATTTGGGACAGAAGTTCAATAAACTGATTTAACCTAAATCAGTTAAGTCTGATACTACATCCATCTAGGTTTATTAGTTTCAACTATTTTGAAAGCAGTTTATGTGCACTGAACTTCTTTTGTATTACAGATTTGAACCAGTTTCTGATCACTATACTGGTTTTGTGTAATTTCCATCCCTAGCTTATGAGTCCAGATCCAAACCATCTGGATGATTCATATTTTTGATTTGGCCTGTCTCTGACAATACCAACTGAATTGACTGAATAATCATGGTTCATTCTGAAATGTGTGTTAAGAATACATATAGTGAAAGAGCTTTGTAGTGCCCTCTGGTGTTGTTCACTAAAGAAAATTAGATAGTACAAATTATTTTTGCTTGTGTAATGATAGAGTGACCTCTTCAGCAAAATGAATATGATTACAATAAGGCCACTGAGAAAAAAATGATTGGCATCAGACTGAAATTGTTATTCCTTGGTGGGACACATATCACAATATATTTATTTTCTTAAATCACCACTTCATTGTTGATATTAAAGGAGCTGGAGAAAAATGCAGTTAATTTTCTTCTCAATGCCTTGTCCTGGAACAGCACTGACATTTTAAAAATGTCTTCTAGGCTAGGGACAGAAGTTACACATAAACTAGTTTAAGTGATCAGAAACTGGCTTAAACCTGTAACAGAACAGAAGCTCAGTGCACTTAAACCACAAACACAATGACTGAAACCTGTTTAAGATAAACCTGGTTGGACGTAGTATCAGACTTAAATGATTTAGGTCAAACCAGGTTATGGAACTTCTGTTCCAGATTTCTTCCCAGTTCAAGTTAACTCACAGTCCCGCAGCATTGGAGGATGATTTGTTCCCCTGGGCTCTGCTGTCTATTCCAGTGGGGCAGGGCTGACCCCACCCTTCTGCTCATGAGCTGGAGTACTGTCACTGCTCCAGCTGGCTGAGAAGGGGGTGGGGAGTAGGAAACCTGGCTCTAAACCTGGCCTGCCTGACAGGGGTGGAGCAGCTCCTCAGGCTTTTCCCTTACTCCATGCTCAAGCAGAGAGGTGGGGGTGTGTGGCCAGATGCTGGCCATGCTGGCAGGCTGAGATGAATGGGGGGAGAGGGGTTTAAATCCCCTCTTCCCCCTCGACCTCAGCATGCCAACATCTGGCCATGCCCCCACCTCTCTGCTCAAGTGGGGAGCAGGGGAAAAGCCAGGCATGGGCTGCTTTGCCCCTGCCAGGCAGATCCTAGCTGGTGTTCCTTGTGGGGGTGGGTTTAACATATCACCAACTGGATGAGCACAACATCTGTAATGATTCTAATAGGAATGTAAATATAGTATTAAAAAAAATAAGTTTTTGGACACATCTTCCCAATGCTGTGTTTTACTTGCACATTTCTGCAGCCAGGGGCACTGTAAAACAAGAATACTGCCTCTCTCTTCTGACAGACAAAATAATAACAATGACCCATTGCTATGATATAACTAGAGGCTGTGTTCCAATCATTTAGGTCAGGTGCTTATACTTCTGTTCTATAAAGTGGAAAAATAAAAATATGAATAAGGAATATAATGCATTTAATTTACAGTACACTTGCATTGCCTGCAATGGGGCTGTCCAGCTTATAGTCTGCATGCTGCATGTGCCTGGCAAAGGGTTAATTTGAAGCCTCTGGGTTCCCACCCAGCCACTGCCCCCACTCTTGCTCAAGCTACAGCAGTAGTTGAGGTGTCTGGGTTTCTCCTCCCTCCTCTGGCTTTTGCTTCTTTCCCTTGTGCCAGTGGGTAGTGTGCCACAGCAATACCTGCAAAGCTGGGGAACTGATGGTGGCAGTGCAGTGTGGTATGGTAGAAAGGGTGCCCTCATGGCACAGCCAACACTACCTTGTGGCCCCTAGCCACTTAAAACTTGGACAACCCCACTCTACAATTTGATTGCTAATTTTTAATAATATGTCTGGCTTGATTAAAAAGATGCTGGCTTCTAACTTTTCCACATTCCTTGCCTTTTAACACTTGCTTTTTTTTTTTTAGACAATTTATTCTCATTTGCTATTCAATTTAAGGAAGTACAGCCATTCTGAAATGCTTTTATGAAAAATAGCATGTTGCAATGGAGTGAAAATGTGTTTCAAGATAACTTCTTTGATCTGACCGTCCTTTTTGTTGAGGGCATTTACGAATTTGTCCAATCTAAGTTTTTACTTAGACATAAAATATTGTTAGAAGCCTTTCAAGGAAATGCAGATATAAAATCAAGGAATTTCCCCTTCTATAAGGTTTCTTATATTTTTCTGGATGGTTCCTTTTTCTACTGTTGAAGAAATTCCAATGATGTTATGGGGGTATGGGTTGTAGCCGTGTTGGTCTAAGGACATAGGCAGACAAAGTTCTTTGCGTAAATCTGATATCTTTTATTAGACCAACTCAAATAGGTGGAGAAATTCTTCTTAGCAAGTTTTCAGGTTTAAATACCCTTCATCAGGCTGAGGAGGCATCTGCAATTGGTATATACTCTTCCAGGAAGAGCTCTTCTAGGAAAAGCACATACCAACTACATATGCTTCCTTAGCCTGATGAAGGGTATTTAAACCTGAAAACTTGCTAAGAGTTTGCCCAACTATTTGAGTTGATCTAATAAAAGATATCAGGTTTACCCAAAGAACAAGGTTATGGCATATTTCTATTTACAATAATAATTCCTCACTTTATATTTCACTGTTACTCATCAGAGTGTTTTATTTTTTTTTGTCTTTGGTATTCACTACAAGGAGTAAATTCTCTTGACTGACTTTCATCCTCCCTCCACATCCTGCTCAGTGAGTTGCTTACCTTAGAAGATGAGCATGCATTCTGGGTCTCAAATGCAGCTCTGAGTTAGGTGCTTAAGCTCAGAGAGTACTTTGTGTTTCCTATCCACTAGTTCTTGGAGCCTCCTCACTCTGTATCCAGGCTCTCAGAATTGCTCTTTGAAGCTGCCTAATTCTCCCTGTTGTTTGATTTTTGTCTATAGTCCCTAAGCAGATAAGTCTGTTTAAAGCAGCAGTTCTCAACCCTGGGTCATGACGCAAATGAGGGTTGTGGGGGCAATACTGACGGTGCCACACAGAAAAGAGGAGCTGCGCCATGTGCTGGGAGCTCCCCTGCCCCAGGGCCACTGCTGCCACACTCCGCTCCCAGCAGCAGGGTGTGGAAAAAAAAGGTGGGAACCACTGGTCTAAAGAGACAACATGCCAATAAAGTTTCAGGACTGACATACAACAAAAAGAAAGTGGTAAATTAGCATGCCTCGCTAATATCAGCATATCCAGTTTAAATGTTTTTAGCAATGTGAGTGTTTTGTTAATTTTCCATACTTTGAAAGGCCAGGATATAAGGCCTGTTTGACTTACCTAGTTTTACTAAAAAAGGTAAGGCTCATGGCTTGTGTATATGATCTGGGGAAAATAGCTTATAATTTTCATTCGTCTTAGAAAAGAACACTATCAAATGGTTAAGAAACAACTTTGCCTCAGCTTAAACTTTTTAGACAGCAGCGTTTTTTCAATATCTGTGTTTACAAAGCAGAAAAAAGATGTGCTGTTAATCTATGAATCTTCCTATTTTCTTGTCTGCTACTGGAAAAGCAGCCAAACAGTCAGCAGGGGGAGCCCAGACTTATTAGTAACCTGTTCACAAGCCAGCTTTGATACCAGTGATGGGTTTGCCCTGCTTGCCAACAGTGGAACCTACATCATATTTTAAATTTGCCTGAGTTGAATTAGATTTAGAAAGGGACTTATCTAAACCACTCTAGATACAGTTACAGCAGTGGCTGTATTGCAGTTGACAGAACATTATTTGTAATTTTGAAACTTACTTGGGGTCTCCCACATGCATAAAATAGTTTCTTTACCAATTTACATTACAGGTTGCATTAGTATAGTTGTGCAGGATAAGGTCAAAGAAGATGGGTAACAGATGGGAGTCTCTACTCCCCACCCCAAACTCCTTTTTGCAATCTTGCTGGCAACTAACTTTCCTATAGTATGCTATCAGCCAACAGCCCCCCTATTGTTATATCATGTTTACTTAGAATTAACTAAAGTGAATGAAGCACTTCTGTGATTAGTAATGAAATATACTTGGGTTGACACTCTTAGAATTTAACTTGGGTACTGAAGTTTTAATTTGCTTTCTTCAGTCTGAAGTTAACATAGGAGTATTTTTCCTTTTAAAAATTTATAGAAATACATGCAAAATCTTTAAAAATGCATGATTACCCTGACTGCATGCATCAGTCATTTGTAAATAGTCAAATGGGCTCACTCAGCCCAAACCAAATAATTCTTTCTTTCTTTATCTGCAACATCACTAGCCTTTTTTCATCAGGAGAGACTGACTAACTCAATGTGCAGGTTTGAGCTAGGGGATTGATTCAGTTACACATGTCTACAAATTACCCTTTTTCAGTGGTGAGTTTAGTTAGATTAAGCATGTTTTTAAGCGAGTATTTTTCCAGACCGTGGCTTCAGTGAGACAAAACTACTACATGGGAGAGCTGGAGATGGGGCTGGATCACTTGTAACCTGTAGTCTGGTGGTTTGCACACTGTGCTGGTTCAAATCCCCTCTTTCCATGCATCTGGTCTCACATCTACTTTGGACAAGTGTGGGGAGGGGTTCGGGGGGGGGGTGCACCCAGGCCAGAGGACTCCTGCTCCTGGATCCCTCCTGTGGCAGCCACTGAAGCAATCAGCAGTTGGGAGGGGAGAGGGCTGCCAGGGTCTCAAAAGCCCCCACCAGAGAGGCTTTCCCTCCTACCATGTGCTGTGCAGACCCCGGCTAGGGGGACTAGAGGTCTGTTCCCCTGCTCCCCGCCATCCCTATGGGCTGGCAGACACAAGCAGAAAGCAGGCTAAGGAGCAGAGGGGTGAGGCAGTCCCTGCTCCAGTGGAGCAGGCATCGTAGCCCAGGGCTGCAAAGCATCCTGGGATGCTGGGAGACTGTGAGTTAACTTGAACCAGGAAGGGATCTGGGACAGAAACCATAAACTGGTTTGACCTAAATCAGTTAAGTCTGATACTACATCCAACCAGGTTTATCTTAAACCAGTTTTGGTCATTTTGAAAGTGGTTAATGTGCACTGAAATTCTGTTCCGTTACAGGTTTAAACCAGTTTCTGGCCACTTAAACTGGTTTGTGTGTAACTTCTGTAGCTCCAGGCTGAGCCTTCTTTCATTCAGGTGAGCTTCTCATTAGCTCCTTGCACCACCTGCAAACAGCTATGCAGGCTGCTAGCTCCCTTACAGGAGGAGGCACATGCCAGTGCTCCACTATACAAATGAAGGCAAAGAAATTACTACAGGTGTAGGTTATAGCAACAAATCTAAAGAAATGGGAATATCTGATCATTTTATATACTGTACTAAGCAAATGGTAGGTCCCTGGCAATACTGATTCCTAGAAATAAAGTTAGAAGATGACAACCGTTGTTTATGAGGATTGTAATAAAACCACGTGCTTACCTGACATGAGGTATTGGATTTCCAGCGACTCGGCAAGACAGCAGCACCTTGGTTCCTTCAGCAACTTCCTGGCTTTTGAGTTTCTGGATAAATCGAGGAGCTGAAGACTTCTGACCCCCTACATTGCTGAGCTGGTGGCGTAAGACAGTTTCATTCTGCTGGGTGACATTTTTTTTCTCATGGAAGGGCTCTCCATTTTGATGTTCACCAGATAACTCTATCTCAGATTTACTCTTTTCATATGTTTCACCAGGGATCTGGCTCACTGTGGCATTCATCATGGCCGACTGTTTCTTTTTCGGTGACAGGTATCCACTGTCTGGGGAAGAGGAGTCCCCATCAGGACTCCTGCCTCTTGTCTTTGCTGCTTCTCTAAATATGGAAGAAAGTTCTTCAATGAATGTGGCAGCCTTGTCACACAACTTGCTCTTGAAAGGAGCATCTTCTTGGAGCACTGATTTGGACTTTGAACTTGTCTTTTGCAGACTTGGACCACATTTCTGTGCATTTTTGAGACTCCGAATAAAACTGGGACTAGCAGGTAACAAGGATGAGATGTTTGCTTCCTTCCCAGAAAAAAAACTGCTTGCTGTCCGAGGTGACATGGGTGATTGCTGTTTCAGTTGCTCTTGAAAAGTTTGAGGTGTAATTGATAGTGAAATTGGGCTCCTTATTTGAAGCCTCCCCAAAGCTTCTTGTTCATGCACTTTGGTCTCCCTAGAAGATGCATTTTCTGATGAGATTGGAAGTGAAGTGTTAAAATAATGACTGAACTCCTGTTCTTTATTTTGATCCTCCTTCTTAGAATTAGCAATAGCTTCCTGGGCTAGGTCAAGGCTCTTATTTATCTCCTCTTGGCTGAGAAAAGCAGAAAGCTCATTTGAAAATTCTCCATCGTGCATGTCTGATAGGGAATCATAAAAAGAGTCATGGGATGAAGAAGCCTCTGATGTGTTTTCAGAGTATCCCTCATGGGATCTTTTCTCTGAAGAGTAAGCCTCCTTCAGCATTAAAGATAGTGGCACTGTTTGCTCACAGCTTCTGTCTTGCATTCTGGAAGAAAAATGAATAAATTTCCCATAAAAAAGTGAACACAAAAACACCTTAGGTACATGCTCCTTTCATGTAACTGCACGTTGTTTACTTACAAATAAATGGATATGAAACCTGGAGTTGCAGGGGATGGGTGGGAATTAGACCTAGCAATGTAAGAACTGTGAGTATCATGATCATTTATTGCATTTTAGAACAAGCCTGATCCTGAACCAAGAGTTTACTTAAAAATGAGATATTTCAGAACTATGTTACCTGCATGAAACCAGATTTCAAATTTGCAAATGCTCTCTTTTGCTAAGCAAACTTAGCTTCTCCACTAAGTGATTCATTTCTTCCTGATAATGCTTACCCATTCCACAGTTGTGTGTTTAGGTTCATGTTGACTTCTGTGATGTGCTTCTACTAGGAGGGAAGTAATCTCCTTCTACTAAGAGGTAACTGTTCAAAGTGTGACTTGAATATTCCTTGTGGAGTGATGGGCAGATACTACGTCCATCTTGGGAAGTTTTGAGCATGCTCAGTAGGGAAATGATGGTGGCTGGTGGTCGTGTTGGGTGTACCACTGACTTAGTAAAATACAATCCTAGCAGTGATGTCCAAATTCTGCATGGCAGAATATATATAATGAACTTTAATGTTTTCTTTGTATGGTTTTCATTTGCTGTTTGGTATCCATTGGTTGCAGTAAATAAAAAGAGTTAATTCTGGACTTTTTGTTTCATTCATTCAAGTATCACACACAAGGTGCTGATTGTATGTGTATATACATATATGCTGAACCTAGAGAGGTTTCGCACTTAATATTGAAGAATCCTTATACCTGCATCCCTTTCCCTATAGAATATCATTATAACTCATAGCATACTGTGAAGCCAAATCACAACAAGTGAATGCTGTGCTGGCTTAAACCAACTATATTAATATTTGGATCTCTGAGATTAGGATGTCTCTAGAATATTCTTGATTAGAATTTATGTGCTTTTTCTTTTGATTAACTATATATTTGTTACTATTATTATAATTATAGCTGTTTACCTTTTATCCCTTCTTTCAACCCTGTTGGAACTTGCCTTTTGCAGTGGCATGATCCAAAATATTTATAATTTCTCTAAATGGGATATCAGATTACCACTCATTGTAGATATTGTACACCACTCCAGAAGAGTATTATTCATATTTTTCATGTACCACCCAGCACCAGAAAAGTATTTGTATAAAGTACAGAAGTTTCCATATACCCCTCAATTTTTCCACAGCATTTTTTAAGGAGAATGATATTCTCTGGCAGATCTCATTCCCTGCTTGTTTTGTTCAGGAGGAAGAAAATTTGTATTTCTCCTAGGTGGAAAGATCCACAGAAAACTCCAAGTGTTCAAATGTTTTTAAATTCCTGGATGCTACTTTGGTAACAAGTTGGTCCCAAGAATGATAATTACAGGTTTGACATCATCAGTAAGCAAACAGTATTTTAAAATAACCTTGATTATCATCATTTTACTGTAATTCTTTCCATGAGGGTTTAATTTTCTAAAATTAGATTGTTTTAGCTTTGCATTTTCACTGTATGTCCTATTGCATTTTTCAGTAATTGATAGATGGCTTGATAGTCATGTGATGCACTCGGATGTATTTTACATCAGCTTGTGCAAGCTCAAATTACTTTTAGTTACCTCACTGAGGCTAACCCAGCATGTAATCATTAACTGACTGATAGATTGTTTGAATTCTTGGACCGGTATGTGCACCTCTTGCTATCTCTTCTCTCTCTGTATGTCCTGCCAATGACTTACAAGAAAGCACATAAAAGGGAAGTATAAGGAAACCAAAGTGTTTTATATTTTGGAAAATGAAGCAGAGTTTTTATAGACTGAGTCCATAGGCTTAGTCTTTACTGCAATTAGATCAAAGAGATTCCCTTCACTCCTGTTTGCATCAAACAATCATGGCAATGAATTGTTACAAAATCAAAAAAAGTATATATATATATAACCAAATACATCTTTGCACTTTACAAAATGAACTTGAGGAGCAAGGCTAACAGCTGGCCCAGAGGCTCAGCTGTTAAGGCACCTGGATATAGGCCAGGGTAGCAAGGGTTAAATCAGTAGCATTTGTGTCTCTAGGACAGTTATTTTTTTAAAACCTTGCATAAAAATGTATAAATTTGCTCTTTTGCTAGAAGGATAATTCATTGTTTTTAAATGCACTCTGCTTCATAAGTATGTCTTTGCCTATTCTGGTTCATTCTCTGACTCCTTCCAATTCATGCTCACATCCTCAAGGTTACATATTGTTTGCCACCACATGGTGTTCTGTTGCCTCAGTGGGATGTAAATCAGAGCTGCATTCAGCTCATTGCCCCTTGTCATGACTGCAAATATTAAGTTTATATTAAAATACAAATACTGTAAACTGGCAGACTTGGTACAGCTATTTGACCTTTATATCATTTTGCATCTGATTTATATATGAAGAATGATTTACATATACCTAACATCATAATTCTCAAACTTCACATTTGAGGATCTGGTTAAACAGAGACAAAGCAGCTAGATATCAAAAGTAAGTCATATCAGTAAAAATTACAAGTAACCAACACTTCTGAAAAATCTGGCTACTTATTTGGTGCCTAAATATGGATATAGATTTTAAATTAGGTATCCAGGTTTGAAAATTTTGATTTGAAGACATTTTCAACTTCCATTTTAATGTAACTCTCCTCCAGGGAGTCCACAGTGTTCTATAGAATAGCTGGCTTCTTTAAATCACAGTTAAGTAAAGTTAAAATAACAGTAATCATATCAAGTAGCACATAAGATCATAATTAGAAATATCTAATGCTATTTTTGGCATAATGGCTTCTCCTGGTTAGACTACAGCATATTTATAACACTGATTTGCACATCTTTCTAATGAGTAATGACAGAACAATGTACTACATAATTTTAAAAGCAAAAATTAAAATGTATGTATATGTTATTTAGACTGTTCAACTTTATTTAAGCACAAACTATTTCTGTGGGTCAGTTTTTTCTCATATAAACTATCATAGATATTCTAAGCATTAACACAGAAGACTGCTATTATAATCTGTGATATTCCTACAGGGACAATCATTTTCATAGTTTTAGAAGAAATAAGAATACTTCATCATATTTAAACATCCAGTGGACAAGAACGTTACTATAGGTTAGCATGGGAAAAAAATATTCCTATTTCCTCACTGAAATAAAAAGGAAAATAATAAGTGGACAAATACAAGCATCTGAAAATTTGGGAAAACTACACAAAGAAAAACAATATTTTGCTGTTTAAGAGAAAAACAACAAAACCAAGCAATTTCAAAGAGTAACAATTTAAGGAAAATGTCAATGTTGTAGAAACAAGCAAGAAAAAAAATTAAGGTTCTTGAAACCTTTTGCTGTTATCCCTCTCCCAAACACTATAAATTAAATTTTGCAAACAAATATATTACAGACCTTATGAATGTTAGGCCAGTTTGAAGAATATCAAATATAATTTATTTCAGATAAGGCTGTTCTTTTCTTCTTTGTCTAAGAAGGCTGAAAGTTGCTTTAGCTATTCACTAAAGATTGCTTGGTCCGCAGTAAGCATTGAGGCAACTGTGGCCTGTGAGTTACATCTGTCTTCCGTGACTATGTAATTCTTACCCCACTCATCTATATTTGGTAGCTGAACTCATGTTTCAGAATTCCAGCAGAAGGGACGTTTGGCCTGGAAGCAACAACACGTTCTGTTACTAGGTCCTTAGAAATTCAAGGAACTTAAGCATTGAAAGGCTCCATTTTTGTTCTATTGAAGACAGCATTTCAGATTGCTTTTTTACAGTAGTCAGAAATCTTAAAATGTAGCCCTCGTTCACAATCAAGGTGCCTCCATTCACCAGAAACACACAGTACAATGCAGTATGCAATTTCAACATGGAAAAAATGGCTTCCTTATAAGGAGTTTTATCTTAATATTTCTGTTTTTTTTCCTGCAACCTTAAATCAAAAGGAATCAGCTTCTGTAGTTAAAATATTTGTAGGCTAAATCAATAGCTCTTATTACATTAAAATCTTCTAATGCAGGGGTGCTTCACCCCTGGCCCACAGGCCAGATCTGGCTTATGGAATCATGTGATTCAGCCTCTGGTGCTACCTAGGAGTCCAAAAATGTGGTGATGGCTGGTGGTGGCAAGTAACACTGCCATGGTTTCTCTTCCCATCAAATTTCTAAGCCCCATGGGCCAGATAACATGGCCCTGTACATAGGATATGGCTGGAACGTCCAGGGCCAGGGACCAAGTGGTAGGCCTGATCTGACACATGCAGGATTGGGGCTGGGATAATGGGCCCAGTCTGGTACATGGGGTGGGGGTCAGGGCCTGGGCCACAGCCAGGTCTGATTTAGAGTGTGCAGGGTCAGGGCTGGGGCCAGGGCCTGAGCAAGAGCCTGATCCAGTGCATGAAGGGGCAGGGGCAGGGCCAATCTACCATGTGTGTGGCCAGGCCAGGGACTGGGCTGGGTGTGACCTGGCACATGGGGCCAGGGTCACGGGTGTGATATAATATGTAGGAGCAGGGCTCAATCCAGCACATGTTGGATTAAGGTTATGTAATAGATCTGGCCTGCGGACTGACTCTGCCCCAGTCATTTGGCCTGCAGGGCCAACAGGCTGAGCTCCACTATTCTAACAAGAGCAAAAATCATTCAGATTTCTGAGTATCAATGGTATATTATTTAAAAAAAAATTAGAAGATACATTAGAAATTAATACTTATCTTCCAAGAAATCATCTAATTACCAGTGATGTAGTTCTTTCATCAGAAAACAAACCAGTTTGTCATCGTAGCAATAGTGGAGGTTATCTGTTAGAAATGATATGACAAAAAATGTAATACATGATCTTGAACAATTGACCTGTCAATTGAACTACTCTATTTAAAAGATTAACACATAATACAGTGCTCACTTTCTTGCAGAGTGGCCAAGCAGAGATTTGAGCCTTCATTTACCAACTATTCACATGCTATCTCCTCATACGTCATGCCACCCTTCAAAGGTTCTTGTGGCACCCCATGTACCCAGGCACCTACTGCTTTTTAGAATTAATTCTTTTTCTCAGTGAGTGGTTAATTTGAAGATACAGGAAGACAGCAGATCTACAGGTCATTTTCCTTACCTAGATATTATATTGGATAAATATTATTATCTGCAGACTCACTGATATTTTTCTCAGGGTTATTTTTGATTGAGGATATCACTATCAAACCCACTCCAGCAAGTTAGTAATACATAAGAGTCCAAGAAGATTAATTTTAAGGTTAAATTGTTTGCAGTTTATCTTTGATACAACACTGATTCCATGAGGAGATCCAGATCCTAAAACATTACAAAGATATCTATATAATATAATATAATATAATATAATATAATATAATATAATATAATAGGATGCATTTGTATCCTATGTAGAAAATGTTTATGTGATAACTCTGTCTCTCCCCACTCTCTCTCCCTCACTTTTACCTCAGGAGTAGTGTTGTGACTTTTATAGTTTATAGTGGCATAAACATGTTATAATGAGACAGAGTAATATGTTGTTGTTTTCTTTGTTTCATTTACTGATGGCATCTATTGACTTTGCTAAGTTCATCAGTGGACAGTTTCCAGTTTTGTTGTTTCTGTACTATGACCCCACTTTGGTGATTCAAAATCCTTACCTACTTATTATTATGATTACTAACAAAAATTACCTTCTACATAGTACCATTAGATATGCAGGTCACTTTACAGTAGGTTGAGTGTCCCAGATAGTAGGAACAATATTCTCACTCTGATGCTTTACAGATTAAGGTCCTACAGACCTAGGTCCAACAAAGGGCCTAGGTGCCTGATCCCCAAAGAGGGACTCAAACTTTGCCTGGACTTTGGCACAAGGGCAAAGGGCACAAGGGCAAAGTGAGGCATCTAAAATGGGAACCAAAAATGCCTCACTGAGCAGGGAGCTTCCTCAAGTCAGCATGTTCAGCAGATAGGTACCTAGAGCTAGCCAACAGGAAATGCTGAGGACAGAAGGGTGGAATTTTCTTTGTAGTTTAGGTCAGTGGCCAGTAACCTTTTAAAGCTGTGAGCTGGAACAGCCCAGCTTTGGTCTGATGTGAGCCAGATGGCTTCCATGGCATGTCAGCAGGGGGCTTTCCTTGTGCCCATGCCGGGGCCAGACAACTGGGAGCTGTGCCTTCACTGCCACCACTCTTCCTACTCTCCTGCTTGTCAGCTAGGGCATGGATGCATCCATCCCCCAGTGGAGAGCTGTGCCAGGGCTGGGCATCTGCAAGATCCATATTGCTACCACTTCTGTGCTGCAGCTGGGAAATAGAAGAGGGAATGGGGAGTAGGCAGCAGCATGCATGCAGCTTCCAGATGCAGGGCTCTAGTGCAGCTCCCCACTGGCTGGAAGTTGTCCAGCCCTGGTATAGCTCCTTGCCACTTAGCTTCAGCAAGGGCACAGGCTTGGGCACAAGCAAAGCCCTTGGGCCCTGCAGGCCGGATACAGTGGCTCTGTGGGACAGATATGGCCTGTGGTGCTATATGTTGCAAATCCTTGGCTTAGGTGCCTGACTTCTGTCTACTTGGGATCCACAGCCCAGAATCTTCTCCTAAAGAGGCACCTACAAATTCTCTTTCAGAAAAATGAGCTTATTTCTAAACTGACAGTTTTAGTGGTAGAGCAAGCAGAAGTACCCACATTTTCTATAGTTAGGGTTGAGAGAATTTGAATAGAAAACAGGAGATGTTGGTTCAATTCCTTTCATAGCATAAGGGAATTCAAACCAGCAGCTATTCTTCGAGAAACTGCTTTAATCACCAAGCTATATATCGCTATGGGGGGCACTGCCTACTCCTCCTTTGAAAGCTATTTCAATGAAAAAGAGAATTCATGATTTAGTGGGCTGAAAAGAGAGCAGGAGGATGAGAATAGTCCAGGGGTTTTAGCAATCACATGTGAATGCAAAAACCTTATTATTTGATCTATTGGTAAATTAACACAAAATGCAATTTAGAGACAAATGATTACAGTACTGTAGAACAGTTTCATGAAAACACCTGAATCATCTGAAGCCACAGGGAGTTATAAGGAATTCAAATGCATTCAACAAATGTAATGTGCCTTGACAGATAAAAAGCAAAATGAGGCTCCACAGCATTTACAGTAAGTCTAAGAAACATGAACTAAAGCTGACCTAATAACTTTCTTGCCAGTGAAATCCAAGGAACTTCCTGAATTGAGGGGTGAAAGTGATACTAAGGACTCTGTACATCTGTCTTAGCTAGATAGCATATAGCCTCGAATACCCGTGGGTGTTTTTATCAATCAGACCTTCCAGCATGGAGTATTGCCAACCTCAGGGAATCAAAAGTCATTAACCAAATCCCAGCATTTACAAAGTCTACCTCCAGAATCATGAGGGTTTTATGGACATCAGTGATTATTTTAGTCCGCTTTTTGACTTTTTAAGCACATCTATTCTTTTGCCAATGTACATATGATAATTTCAGGTTGGAGTCATCTGTTAATCCTCCATAAATTTGCAGGTCTCTCCCTGGCTCTTCAAATGGAGATTTCACTTAACCTCTGTTCACCACCAAGATGGGAAGAACTGTCACATATTACTGTCTTGTATTTTCCTTCCTTCTACTTTCTCATGTGAACCTTATCTTCCCCTCAAGGAAAAAACACCTACAAAAATGAAAGAATGACACAAGTACTCCTCTTTTTTATCAGGTTTTCCAATTATTTTGACTGCAAAGATCTGCAAAGATCTTTACACATGGGAAAGCCTTTACAAGACCAACAACCTTGGTAACTGCAAGAAAAACCCTAACCCCGAAAGAGCCTACTGTATCTTGGTAGAGTAATTGTATTTAGAAGCCTTTACTATCTTTCTTTTTATTTAAATCAATTCGAAAACAAATAATTTTAAAATCATCCAGTACTTTGTTTAATTTCTATCGACTGCACAAATATCAACATTATCCTTTCCTTTGGCTGCTCACAGTCTTCTGCCATCTTCTCATCTTCTGCTACTTCATCTCCCACACTCTTCCTTATCCCAACTGTTACCTATATCCTCATGTCTCCCATTCTCCTGCAACCCATACATGTACCTCCTGTCCACTATGCCATGTCATCCTTCACTCTTCCCTCTCTGCCCTTCATAGGGTCTCTGTTGCGCCGCACAGCCCTTGCCCAAATAGTGTAGTCTCTCTTACCAGAGTCATAGCATGGCAACTGTTTAACTCTGAGCATAAACTCATCAAAGAAAGTGGGAAGTGGTAGCCTCAGCCACCACATGAAGCTAACCTGTGAGGACATGGCATCCATCTTGCTATATTCAGCCTTGTTGGCAATAACATGAGATGGAAGCCATTTTGAATAAGGGGAAATATGTGATGGCAGCTTTTCATCTATGTTTCAGGTGACCATATTTCACAGTCGCAAAATGGGACATTCTGCTCCCCTTCCAGACACGGGGTGTGTGTGTGTGTGTGTGTGTGTGTGTGTGTGTGTTCAGGGAATCTGAGCAGCACTTTGGGCACAGACAGAAGTGCAGCTCCCTGCTGTAACTGAGAAGCATTCTGAGTTATAACAATACCCCAGACCAAACAGAAGTTCACTGTTGGGTCCAGAGGGGAGGGGAGTCTGGCTTCCCCTAGCAACAGCCAATCCTCTCTCCCAGCCTGTCCCTGTTTCAGAATGAGGGGGGAAAGGGAGGAGGGGGAGCTCATTCTAGAAGTTTCCTAGCCAGTGCTGGAGGGCGGGGTGGGTGAATTGAAGACCCCCTCACCTCTGGGTGGGGAGGGGACTCCAATACACCCACCTCACCCTCCAGCAGGGACTGAAAAAAACTCAGACTGAACTCCCTCTGCTCCCTTTCCCCCTCTCCCATCCTGCAAATAACAACAGGTTGGGAGGCGGCACAGACAGGAGTTACAGAAGACACTGTTTTGGACCCCTAATGCAATGAGGGTTCAGATTTTAGTCTGATCGGCCACTTTTGAAGCGGTCTGCAGCTGCGCGCGTGTATTTGATCACGGCGATAGACAGCTTCCCATGGCTAGACTGGTCAAAAACGTCACTGCTGTCTGCACCCTACCGTGCATCCAGACATGCATGGATGTTTGGTTTCCCGGGGACAACTAACAGTGGCTCACCTTGTGCTGTAGCTACTTGTCCTCAAGGAATGCCTATGCGACATGTGCTTTGGAGTGTGGCAAGCTACCCCGGGGGCAGTAGGGGAGGTTGGGGCTGGCACTGTGATGGCCCCAGCAGACTTACCTGGGGTCCTGGGGGCCTCCTGAGGCTGCGGCCATGGTGATCCTGCCGGGCAGTGCCTGGCTGGCAGCCACAGTGCAGCTCTAGGTGGCTTGGCTCCGCTTTTGAGCAGCGTGTGCTGCTTCAGTGTGTGCTGCTCATTCCTTCCCCCCTGCCATGGGGTTTTTTCACCTCTGCATTTCCAGGGGTCAAAAAAACTCATGGAAGAAAAAAAAATGGAGTAGCACACACTTAGGCAGCACACCCTTGGAGCATGGAGAACACTGGATTGTGTGGTATGAAGCCTTTCAAATGTGTTTGCAGTGCTACGTAGTGATTAAATTTTGTTGAAGTTCTTCACAGAAAGTTAAAAAGTAGCCAAAAATCTGTTAGCAAAATACTAATTTTCTTTGTGTGAATTTCATATATTTTCATTTTTTAATTTAAGCTTCACGACTATTGTCATTGTTCTTATTAGTCAGAGAAATATTTGTATCATGTTGTATAATATAAAGTGTTGTATAAAACACAGAGTAGACAATTTCTGTCCTGAAAAACTCACAAGCCAAACAAAATGGATATAACATGGAGATTCGACGTGTTTAACTCACAAGCACTGTTAGAACATACCTATACGTATTTTTAAAAATCTGTTTGCACAATAAATACATATAAATAAATAAAATACCATACCATAAATACAATGAAGCCTTACTCCAAATACTGAATATACATTTCTTAATGCTGTTGGAAAGTCCTTAGAGAATGATGATTGTATACAAATGTGGGGTTTTAAACAATATGGTATTATGAACTACAGATGCAACTAAAAAAAAAAACCTTCATCTCTCAGAATCCCCAGAAGAATGTCTGCAATAGTCAGGATTTCACTGAAAATCTCAAAGTGAAGAAGACACTTAACTGCAGGTAATGAACACTTAAAGTACATATTGTGCGTGTGGACACAATACAACAGTAAGTGTATTTTTATTATATAATTTATTTTAATTATCAAAAATGAATTCCTTGTTATAGTAAATACAGGTGTTGCAAAAAAGACATCCGGAGTGCCAGGGTGAGTTATATACAATGCACTAACTACTAAGCTAGGCATCCATTAACAAGTGTACAAAGCTTAAATAAACATAAGTTTTTTTCCTTAACAAATGCCCCACTTAATCACATGTCCATGTTCATATCCAGAACACTTCATAGATTAGAGAAGAGCAACCTGGTGGCAACATATTCAGTGGAAATTAATTGGTCTGTTTGTGGAAAAGATACCAGACTCTTAATGTAATCATTTGTTTACTCTTTTTGATTAGCAAAATAATATGATTGAAATGGAAAGGCCATTCCAAGTTCCAGCATAAAAAAGATATTCATATATACAAGAATTTATGAAGGTTTAAAATGTGTTTTTTTAAAGGAGGTTGGCAGGTATTGGCAGGGCAAGACAAGTCAAAAAGTCAATTTTATATTAGATTCAGAGTTGCGTAGAAAGCAAATTAAAGTGACAGAAGATAGCAGTGATATGTCCCAAAGGCAAAGAAGCCTAGATCAAATTCTGGTAATGTAGCAGACATGGAAGAGAAGAGAGATGTATGCATATGCAAGGAAAAATGAAATCCTAGTAAAATAACTGAAAAAAGAAAATAAAATTACTTTGCTAAAGAAAGTAGGTTATGTCTTAAACTGATTTTTTTTAGTTTAGCTTGTTTCTTTTTAAATGGTTGTTTTATCAGTATAATTTTAGATTATCTACACTTCTGAAGCCAATCCCCCCGCCAAAACCCCCCCACAAAAACCCAAGAAAAAATAGAGAGAAAGAAAAAAGAAATGCTCCTATATACTAGAAAATGCTTTCCCATTTTAAAGGTCAAATTATGTAAGCCACAACACTAGGGCTAACTTTGATCCCTGTTTTTAAATGAAGAGTTCTGATCTAAGGATGAATGGCACTAAGGAAAGGGGCAAAGTTAGCCCTAATTTTGTCATGTCTTGTTTAACTTGCTGAGTTAAATTGCTAAACCTTTCTAACTTAGCTATGTTCCAAGTTTTTCAAAGGTATTTCAGTGTTATATAGATTAACATTCTTGTTCTAACTTAATTAAATTAGTTTTAATTAGCTTACCCATTTATAAACTATTTATTATTGGCCCCACCTTAGCAATTCTCCTTTTAAAATAACATTTAGTCCCATTAACTTTAAATAATTCCCTTTCACATCAGTGAGAATAAGGTTAAGCCAAAACTGACCACTTTTGAAAATCACACCCTCTGCTTAAACATGGACTAGAGCTGGTTCTTGAAACAAATTAATATTACTGCTGTATAATGTATTTTTTGTTATTCTACATTTCTAGCATTTTTCAACATTATTAATTCAGATTATTTTTCTTATATTGTGTTCAGGAAAAATTTCTGTTGGATCATTTTTAGCCTTTAGTCTGTATTATACTTTCAAATTATGAATCTTACAGCTATGAACTTTAAAGACTGAACTGCTGGTAATCTTTTCCCAATGTGTGTTGGATCAGATCTGTTTTACAAGGTATTTTGCATGATATTTTACTGAAGGTCAACAGGAGTTTCAGTCTCTGCTTCTAGGGGTGAACTCTGAGACACTAATGTGCCACGCAGTTCTTTATAGAACAAATAATGACATGCTTGCTGATTTCTGGATAAAACACATTCACTTTCATTTCCTTTTTTGAACCTATGGCTTTTAAGTAATTTTACCTTTCTAAGCAGCTATTTCAAACCACTACATCCTTGAACAGTGCAGATTGAGGTCTTATGGGTCTGTAGGAGGAAATCCATTTTGCAAGTGTAACATTGTTGATTTGAGATAAGGGTAGACAGCTGGAAAATGGTATCAGAAGTCAAAGTGCTAAACAAAGACAAATGAGGAAAGAGAGGAATTTCATTTTCTAGAAAAATGTGGGAGTGAATTCTGTAGTTATATATGCCATAGGTAGTAATCAGCTGTTCAACCAAAATAGGACAAAATTAAAAAAAAAGTAGAACATATTTAGCCTGTTAGTGTGAAATGCTGAGGGATGTGTCAGTCATGAACTCCTATTAGACAGGCACTTAGCTCAGGACTATTTTTGGAAAGAATGTCCATGAGTTGGAACGACCTCAGGCCCTTTGCTTTTCCTGATTGGCTCATAGACAGGTGCTGAAAAAGGTGGTGGCAGAAATACCCCAGACCTGGTAGATATCACATACACAGGCAACAGTGACTGTTGCTTTTTTGTTATATGATTGGCTGTATTATGTTAAAACAGTAGATTCTTGTCTCTCTTTTTCTATATTTTTATTAGAGAAGGCAAGGGAAGAGTGACTAAGCACAAAAATTATATATGTTAGCTTAAAATATGATAGTTTCTCCACAACTTAGGAGTAGGCTTTTGTTTTCATATAAAGTCTCAGTAGTAACAGAATAGGTTTTCTATAGTATGAAGTGTTGGAAGTATCATAACTCAATGAAGAATTGCAGATATATCATGCCTTATGTCCAAAGTACTGTGCAAATGAAGATGCTGTTTCTATAGAAAAAGAAATAGCTCAGCTTCAGTGCTAAATCACATAGAGAACAGCCAAGGGTTCCTCTGGTGCACAGGTTTCACTGCACTGTGCCCTACTGCATTGTCCTCTGGGGCAGAGGCAGAATGGAGAAGGTGGAGGCTGTAGGGCGAGCCTAGAGCTCCTGGTTGCAGCTGGAGCAATGTGGGGAATGGCAGTCAAGTGGCATCCCAAGAGCTTAAAATGAACCCCTCCCAGGCCACATTGGCTTGCAGGCTGCCAGTTGGACAACTCTGTTTAGATCAGAAAGTAGTACACAAACAACAAAATACTAAACCAGAGAAGAATTTTTAAAAAAGGCATTGTGTATTTTAAATTATTTGAATATGAAATTATATATGCAAGAAAAATTACAAAGAATTTGACTGCACCAAATTTATTCCAGGTCTCTATGCAGACATATGTAGAAGGTTCCATTTACTTTGACAGACTGTTGCATCTCTTTCTCTGGCATTGTATTTTTTTATACTGTAAATTCTTTGGGGAAGTGACTCTCACTCAGTATTTGTAGTTTCCTACAAAGAAGCCCTGCTGGGAAGCCCTGCCCTTTACTAGCATATCATTAGCATTCAGGGTTTGCAAAATTTGGGATTTTGCAAGTGAGGTTCTATCATCACATGGACTATGGTAAACCCCCCTGGGATGTCAACAGGACCCTGGGTTCTTGATGCCAGATACCTGGGGCTGTCCTTCAGACTAATCTCTGTCATCAGAAAGATTTCTGGACTTCTGAAGGGAGACAAGGAAATGTGGAGTGCATAGTGGCTTCCATGAGAGCTGGTGAGACAGAATTGATGGATGACAGAGACGTATTGTTTCTCTGAGGAGCTGATGAGACCGGTGCTAGAGGCCTTGAGGATCACAAACAGTGAAAAGATGGCACGGCAGTTTTGTCACCATAATGGAGGCTGATGGCAAAGGTTGCTTGTGGCAGTTTTGCTGCTTTTAAAACACTGGGCATAACAGTTCCCTATACCTGGATTTCAGTGTTGAACCATCAGTGCTTTGATACCACCTGGCACTTTGAAGTCCCAGAAGTCAAGCAACAGAGAAGGGCAAGGAATGTCTTTTCAGAGAGCCCCAACTTGAGGATTTTCTCCCTTGTGCTCCCAGAAACCAGCTTTCATGGTGCAGATGACAGTAGCTTTTTGGGAAAGGATCCTGTAATTTTTTTAGTCACTGCACTTGCTGGTGTCCTACACCTCAGGGTGAGAAGGTGGTCCCCTTAGATTTACCAGGCAGGCAAGCCTGGAGCTTAGCTTCTATGTTCTGTCTGGTTCCAAAGTGAAGGACCTAACAAAATGTACACTTGCAAGGAATATAAGACGATTTCAGGTGGTAACAGGAACTTTGTACGTCTGTCATTAGCAGAAACAGCCCCATCAAATAAGGAGCAATGTTTAAGGCCTCAAGATCTAGAAGAAGCCAGGTTAGATACAAAAGAATTGAGATCTAGTCATCTTTGAAGAAAGAGGGAAAGTCCCATGGCAAAAGCAAACCAACCAAAACAAAACATTTTTTTTAAGTGTTATAACAGGTTAGGTGATTGAGGACCATTGTGATGCCCCCTACAGGCTGCCTCATCCCTGCCAGGCTCGCGCGCTCTCTCAGTCTCATCTTGCTTTCTTGCCTACCAGGTCTTGAAGGAAACTTTGTGAAAGGGAGGCTGGCCTCAGAGACTGACAAGCCTAAGGTGCTCCCTCTTCCTCAATGGTCTACTCTTCTGACCTTGCTTGCCTTAAGAGCTTACGTTGTGACCTCCGGCCACCCCCATAATTATGCCCATGCCTCACAGAAGTTAGGTATCATCACTAAGGTGCAACACTTGTCCCACAAAGCCACCAGGCCATCTAGGCCTTTACTACCCTCTTGGGGCTTCAGCTTTCACAGCTTCCACCCTTCTACTCTAGCTGGTCCCTTAGCCAAGCCCATTGGTCCAGATCCAGCTTCTGGGCTCCAGCCCCCTATCCTGCCCTCTGGGGCCTTTATGTCTGCCCTGCCTGGGCTCCAGGCTCCTTGGTCTCATTAGCCTCTCACAGGCTCTTAACTCTCTGCCCTTCTCAGGCTTCAGGCCCCTGTCCCCTGTCTGTGCCTCGAGCCAGACCCCTAGCAAAGGTCAAGGCAATCATGGGCCACTCTAGCACTACAGGGACCTCCAAGCCACTCCTTTCTAGTCCCACCTAAACCACCAATTAAAACCCAAATATAAATGTTTATTTCCCTAACAACACCCACCTCATCCCTCCCCCATCCCTCCACAACAAAAAGAGAACCTCCACCACCCTCCCCACCCACCAGGAATAAGAAACCTGCTTACAATGTTGAAGCTATTTACAGTGTCAAAACTATTTACAATATCTCTGTTTTTCAGTTCCAGAGTGGGAGACTATGTGTGTGTGTGTGTGTGCACGCGCTAGGGGGAAGGTTCCCAGCATCCCAGCTTCAGACTGTTCCCCCATGGACCCAGGGGCTGTGGGCTGTTCCCCTGTGGGTCCAGGGGCACTGCTGCCCAGCCCACAGCTCCCAGGCTCAGGGTATGCGTGGTTCCCAGACAATTGGGGCTCAGGGCTGGCTGTGCCCCTGCCCTCCCCAATGGGGGCCTCTCTGGGGTGGTGACCCAGGGCTGGTCCCCGCCAATGCCATCACTGTGCCCCGAGTGTGCCCCTGATCCATATACCCTGGGTGGTGCATGATGAGCTGTTTGTGCAGGCCGAGGGGTGCCCAAGCTACTACATCTTGCTGCTGCTGATCCTCCTGGTGCCTGAGGACCACCTGTGCTCTTGGTTTCAGACCCAGAGCTATGATGGCATGGGGAGGAGGGGGACAAACCTGGGCTGTCTTGCAACTTCTGCCACTGCCTGGAAGGCTACTTGTGTCAGTGCTACATGTCCTTGTCCCCCACTACCATGGAGGGCATCACTGCCACCCATCCCTGGGCCCAGGGGAGGGGAAGGGACTGGGAGGACCCTTCCTTCAGTGCAGGATTTACCACGTATCCAGAGCTGGTGAGGCTGGTGACTTGGTGTGGGCCTCCATGTGAACAAGGGTGACCAGCTGTGCCCAGTGTCCATGGCTCATGGTGCACAGTGGCCAGGGGCACCACCTGGGGAGGAGCTGGTGCTGCTGTTGGCTACAGCACCTGCAAAGACAGGAGACACTGCTGGGGGTGAGCAGAAGCAGAGAGCAGGTGCTGGTCCTGCTGTTAGAAACAGCCAGCCAGCAGCCCTGGAGGGATATCAGGGCTGGGCAAGGGGTGCAACAAGCTGCAGCCCTTGGCAACACTCACCTGTGGCCACGCAGCAGCTCTGGAGAGGGGACAGACCAGGCAGAGGCAGCCTGTGTTCTGCCGGGGGGGGGGACACATGAGGTGTGCAGTGGTCCTGGGAATTGCACAGGACCCACCAGGCTTCTGTGCAGTGTGACCCAAGACAGAAAATGGCTTGCCAGGGAGCAGTCCAGCCCTAGGCCAGGAGAGGCTCCCAGCCAGGAGCCTTGGGGCTGGGCTCAAAGTGTCCCTCTAGTGAAAGGCAGACCCAGCACTAAAGTTAGTGCTAGGTCACATCTACACATGCATTGCTGCACATTAGCTAATCATGTCTAAATTTGATACCTGCATTTGCAGGTATCAAATTTAGTCATGATTAGCCATTTTTACTGTGTAATAAGGGTGCACACATATAGACATGCATCCTTACTGTGCAGTAAACTAGGCTAAGGTGCATTAACATGTCTTGTGTAGACAGACCCTCTGTGGGCTTTCTGAGTTCCTTGCAACAGAAGAATTGCTGTATTATTTTACTGTAGTAAAAAAAAATCAGTGAAAGCTAAGAACTAGCATATTCTGAGGGGTGTTTTGAGCTGAACAAGGAGTGCTCTGAGTCTAAAAAGATTGAGAACCACTGCTCTAAATGATAGCAGGATTGAGCCAAGCTACAATAGGATCTTTTATAGAGGAAAGAGCAAACTCAGTTACCAGCTCTGCTTCAGTGCTTCCCAAAGATACAGTTCTCTCTGTGCTGGTAGAGAACATGTTTGATACAAAAGCAGAGCTGTTTCTGCACATCAGAGTACAGCATTGAGCTCAGTTGCTGAACTTCTTGCTCCTTCTGTTGAAGATCCTCCTCTGCTGGAGTACTTTATCCATGGTGCTCAGGTGAAGTGACTAGACTTCTTTTCCATTTGGGCAGGATTCAAGAAAATCCAGCTTAGTTTTTTCCTCTAGTTATAAACTCTACGTACTGAAAGCTCCCAAATAACATTTATTAGACCAACTCAAATAGTTGGAAAAAATTCTTCTTAGCAAGCTTTCAGGTTTAAAAACCCTTCATCAGGCTGACGAAGCATCTGCAGTTGGTGTGTGCTTTTCCTGGATAGAATGAGCACACACCAACTCCAGATGCTCTCTCAGCCTGACAAAGGGTATTTAAACCCAAAAGCTTGCTAAGAAGAATTTTCCAACTATTTGAGTTGGTCTAATAAAAGATATTAGATTTACCCAAAAAACCTTGTCTGCCTATGTCCTTAGACCAACACAGCTACAACCTACACCCAAATAACATTTAAGATTCTGAATTAATGTTATAGTTCATTTTTAGTAAGTTTAAGGAGAAATAGTGAAACTTAAAAAAATGGATGCCTGACACAAAACTACTGGTTCCACCAGCATCAAAACATGGGAAAGAAGGAACAGAGGTTACTGGATAGACACATCTCTCTTTGTAATTTTCTTGAACTGGGGAGGTTCATTCATTAAACTGCCTCCAGATATACTTCCAATTCTGTGGCACCAGAGGTACCTCTGAACATGAGAAGTATATAGAAACAGACAGGGAACCTTTCATTTTTTATCTTGCATATTTCTTAGTTGTTGAACAGACATTATATTGTCATTTTTGCATAGAGATTTTATCTCCATTTTTTCAATGTAGGAGGCTTTTAATTTTCACATTCACAAGAATGGGATCATGTATATTGGTAGATAAATTCATTACCTCTTCAACACTATATAATGGATAACCACAGTGAGCATCAAACCAGTTGAGGGAAGACTGTGAACCACAAGAAGAAACTGAAGTCTGGAACACTTAATGAGGAGCCAGCTATAACAGGGAATAGGATGCAAAGGTACAGATATGAGATGGATAACAAGAGTGTGAGAGAGCTATGTATAGTATGTGAAAATCTATTTTGTGAGTGGAAGCTCTACCTATTCTTTACTTTGAGAGTGCAATTTGTAGTCAAAATGTGGAAGGATCCAAAAACACATACATGCCAGACTCAGGTTTTGTGACAGTGTTGCCCATCTGGACTGTGTCCAGACGAGCGTGGATGTGCAGTATGTGGTGCCACAGACCCATCTGTGGTGCTATGCACCACACACGCAGGTGCTACCCATGCTGCTACCTTGAAGTAGGGTTTGTTTGTTTTTTTTGATCCCTGGAGATCCAGCAATAAGCTGTAAGAAGCACACTTGTATTTATATTGCTCCATCCACAGTGGGGACAGGGAGTGTATTATATTGACTGCCCTGGTTTCAAATCCAACATGATTACCACAGTGTGACAACTGCATACTTAATTTCCTCTAACTTGCAACAGGAGGGCTAATCAGTGTTGCTTCCGTTATGCTATTTCTCTTCTGTCTGAAACTCTTCCCTGTGTTTCTTGGGAATCGAAACTTAACCATTAAGGACATAGACTATGCCTCCTGTATAATCCCCAGATCAGTTGTAGCGGGAGTGTGCTCTCTGCTGCTGGTTTGGCTGGAGGGCCAGCTAAGATCAAACTGGTTTCTTCTGTACCTTTCCTCATCAGTCCTGAGAGTGTCTCCTGTTCCAAAGCAGTTGCAGCTCTAGGGGGCAATGGAGCTTTATGCTTTTTGCAAGAAAGCCTCCTCAGTGTCAGATTGTGATGCTCTGAATTTTCCAGACTGTCTGGAGGAAGGGGGTAGAGGTGTTTGCAGCTTCTTGCTAAAGCCTTAGGGGTTTGCAGAAAAGTTCCAGTCATTCATTTACTGGGGGGAACTAGTTTTGTGGTTTGCTTTCATTCCCTATCTTTAATCTCTGCATTTAGCCATACACTTATCTGGGCAAGCCTGTGCCTTAAATCAATTGTATTGGTGTAATTCAAAGAAGAATTTATTTCTTGGATTGTAACAAGGAGGGGGAGAATGAGACACACTTATGACATCATAAAAGTGATACATATCCATTCATTATTATGTGTATAAACATGTTCAATGGCTAAGCTGTGGTTCAGGGTTTGATGTCTCCCCACTGTAACATGCATTCCCCACATTTATAGCTATATATACATTATATTCAAAATGTGTGTTTCAGCTTTGAGCCTCTTAGGCTGTTTAAGACATCTTTGCTTCAGCACCTAAGTGTCTAAATTCCACAGCATTAACTCTTACTGGATTAAATGAAACACAGTAATGGGATATATAGCACATTTTATCCCTAAAAGCTGGCCTCTGTTTTTTATGATAGCTTGTAATGGCTGCTACTTAAAGGAAAACAATGCATTTTAAGGCATATTTAACAAATGCTTAATAATGGTGTAAAATCAGGATAGCAACAAAATGGTTTTCATCTAAAGACTGTGAGGGAACTGTGCAGTCTATGCTTTCAAATGTTAAACAGTCCCTATCATCATTCTAAATCTGGCTTCCATGTCATGTTCTGATTTTGCATGGTGTAAAAGGGACAGCACATTAAAAATAAGTAAAAAAAGAAGTCTCTCTAAAGTAAAAATATTTTTGACAACGTCCTCCAATTTGAGTGAGTTGTAACCACCATCTTGGAAAACATTGCATAGAAATTTGGAGGACCCTGCAAAATTCTGTGCTGCATAGTTTTCTTTATTGTGAACTGTTTAAACACATAGTTAAATAACAGTTATATCTTGCAAACAATCTTTAATAATTGCCCTGAATACTCATTCCTGCACACTAGAGTACAGCTTGTAGCTAACATTAGTAAAGGAAGGAGGAAGAACCTTTTGGGGAAAATTACATGCTGCCATGTAATTTTCACAGTGAATTTGTTATTATTGAGAATAAAACATTGCTGAAAAATAACTCAGACTTACAGGTATTTATAAACTTACTTTATATGATTTTCTAGGGTTTTTAGATAATTTATGAATTCCTTTCTTTGTATTGTCTAATACCTATCTTTTGCTTAATTTGTAAACAGTTGTGAAACAAGGTGAATATTCTTGGTCCAAATCAATGGTGGCCAATCTTTTTGGTAGGCCTGCCACAAATTAATTCCACATTCTCCTGAACAACGACTCCAATCCCCTTCTGCTGCCTGATCTGCTGTTCTGCTTTCTTTTCTCAGCCCTGTGCTCCCTGTCTGATCTGCCACATGCCACACACAGAAGCTACCTGTGCCACTTGTGACACCCTGGTCTGGACTTTGGCACTATACCACCACTTCTTTCAAACTCTGATTAACTTTATTACTATATATTTAATAAGGCCTATAATTTTTTTTTTTTTTTTATAAAGAAATGTTTGTTTCTTAAAAGGCACACTGACCGCATTTGGAGCAAGAAGATGCATACTATTAAGCCATAATAAAACTCTGATGGCTTCTAGAGTTCCTGTTTGGGATAGCACCGATGATGATGACAGCAATCTCTCAGCCAAAGGTATTGGGGAAAAAAATCTTTGTCTTTTGAAGATCAAGTAGAAAATAAAAGTTGCAGTGATGTACTTTTAAGTATGCCTTGTTGGGAAAAGGAAATACATCAGCTATCAATCCGTGTGGTTGTGGCAGAAGAATAATGCTTGTGGTTTACATGGCTTAGGGATATGGCTTTTATAAAAATCTCTTTGCTTTCAGACAACCTTCTCTGCTTGTTGAATATTAAAGTACGTTATATATTTCTCAATACTAGGACCAGGTACAGAGGTAATTATTTCCTGTTTTAATTACATCTGTATTTGCTTATAGAAGAGGCAAAATTAAAGAAAAAGAAGGTTAAATATGACGATATACATTTTGGAAAGAAGTACTAAATCCTTTCCAATGTCTCTGGAAATGTACTGCAAAGTTTTTCTGCATGAGGTTATGCTGCTATCAAAGCAAAATGGAAGCTAACTCTCATTCTTTGATGCATGAATGGCTCATGCCTCCTGTGGTTGGGGGGGCATGGCGACTGCCTGCAGGCGGCCGCAGTGAAATTAGCGGTGAGGGCGGGTTGAGCAGGGACTGCCTGCAGGTGGCCGCAATGTTGTCAGCGGCAAGGGGAGGGGGAGGTGCCAAGTGGTTACTGCCCACAGATGCTGGCGGCAGCAGCCAATCTCGGGGGGGCATGTGCCACCCCCCGTGTCCCCTCTACACATCGCCTATGCTTTGATGTTCAAACTACAATGTTAACGGGAAAAATTATGTCACTTAAGGCATGTCTACATGAGATGCTTAACACACATTAGACTAATTCTACTTTGCATTAGTGTGGCTGGCAAAAACCATGCTAATGAGCAGTAGACTTAGTCTAATGTGCAATAATGTCACCCAAAAGTGTTCATCTGTGCTAATGTGCAGTTGTGCTGATTATGGTTCATTATTAGTACCTGTTATTATAGCTACTAACTTAATGTGCTGTAATAATGTTGCATTAATAAACATGTAAACGTGGCCTCATTTTCTAGCAGTAGGCAGACAGGATTTGGGCCAGGATCTTGGAGCAGTGACAGTGCAGGGCTGGGGGCCAGGGCAGAGCCACAATTTACCCTCTGTGCACCCCTGCCTGTGGAATGGGCATCATTTACAGGGATGTGGGTCTGCAACTGATATGGGTCTGCCCCAGATTGAGGCTCAGTCCTTACTGCCTTGCAATCCTGCTGTGTGATCCTGGTCCCACCTACCTGTCCTGCTCCCAGACGCTGCTCTTCACTCCCTCCCCACCCATGGCCCCATCCCATACTCCTAGCTGTGCACCCTGTGTGGGTCCCACTCCTTGAGGTGAGTGTGGGGCAG
The DNA here is from genome assembly GCF_030867095.1 of Alligator mississippiensis. Classification (NCBI taxonomy): domain Eukaryota; kingdom Metazoa; phylum Chordata; order Crocodylia; family Alligatoridae; genus Alligator; species Alligator mississippiensis. Next base: position 83,854,818 of record NC_081825.1, read on the forward strand.
ATGGGCCAGGGGGCCCAGGCAGCTGGCTTGAGTCTAGTGGCAGCAGCTCTGCTGCAAAGCTGAGTCCGGCAGCCGCACTGTACAAGTCCTGGACTTGCCATGGACTATAAATACTGATATTGTTTTAATGATGTACTTAGGCACCCAAGTTCTCCTTATGAACCTAAGGCTGAAAATGGAACAATTTCAAGATAAATCCCATAATTAAAGTTGTCTGTACACCTTAATGCAGGAGTCAGCAACTTACAGCCTATGGGCCATATCTGGCTTTCAAAGGTATTGTATCTGGCCTGCAAAGATCTGGTCCACGTTTTACTAAAGGCACGCAAATCCCCGGTTGTTTGATTTGGTCCTTGTTTTGCTAATGGCATGCCAGTAACTTTTAGCCTGCATGGAGGGCTGCTGTTCCTCACTGATGCCTTGCTCACCACAGCTGAAAGGAAAGGATGGCCATGGCACCAGCTGAGTTGCAAGCCGCAGTCCTCGTTATTAAAAGGTTGCTGACCTATGTCTTAATGCATAATGATACTTTGTGTTATTTTTCAGCCTTTAATTTTGTGATCATAGACTGGCTGAAACAGTAAGCCCAATTACTTTAAAATTTTTATGAAAAGAATTACAGAATGTGGTGCCTCATATACTAAGAGACTGCAGTGTATGACCCAGAGATTTCATGGACAACCTAAATGTCAGCATTACCTAACTTCTGACTGTGTCACCTTCTTTTAAACAGCTGTTTTGTATTTAGTATAGTTCAATGAAAGTACTTTGATATGAACTGTCTTTGACCATATTAATCCTTGTCACTAGCAATAAAGAAAAATGTTTTGTTCTTCTTTAGAACTCCAGTTTCTGGAGGAAATAGCTGACCTAATTTTGGCTGAAATACCAAGATCTGTGTAAGTATGGTGCTGAATATGAATTGAAAAAAATGTAATTAAAAACAGTCAATAATTTTCATAAAACCTGGAAGATACTGCCTCTTCCATGCTTAAGTTAAGGGCTGTACTTAACTTTGTCTTTCATTTACCAATATCCCAGCAAACGCTTTCCTTCAGGTTACACTCAAAAAGTCATTCCATTGTGGTTCTTTGCAGACTTGATCATAAATTACCCAAGACAATGTTTTTCCATTGTTTAATGACAGTTTGTTGAAACAAATCTGTTTCATGGAAATATTAACAGTTTCAACATGTTTTTAAATGGAAATGCAGAAGTCATGGAGAAGGCGGGCTGCAAGGGACCTCCAGAGCTCATCTAGTCCAACCCCCTGCCTGAAGTAGGATCATCCTTCTCCAAACCATCCTATGCAATCCATAATCTAAACTTTTCATAAGACTACCATCAACCATGACACAACATAAGACATAACATATTTTGACAAGGTCCCTTTTTGCCTTATCAGAATGTAGCATTTCAACATTTAATTTAATAAAAAGGTTGCTTTTTATTAATTTTATGATATATTTTAATATACCAAATTTTAAAATTCCTTCTTCCCTCTAATGAGGACTGAAGGGGCTCATTACAATTACAGATGCCTAAAAAGAAAATGAATTCTGTTAGGTGTGTATAGCTGTCTGCTGCTATTCTTGGACCAGTATCAGAAACTGGCCATCTGTAAACTAATATAAACTGGACATCTGAATACTGTATTTCCATTTGAAAATAGGCATTTCTTGCTTTCTTATGCATTTGGTTTGATACAGTGACCCATTTTGACAAATGGCTCACAATTATACTGTACAGTATCAATTTATTTAGTTAATGTGCGACTCTGTTGATGACATCCCAAGAAATTCTTGGAACTGGAATTTCTTTTTCTTCTCTTTAAAAATATATAGTTATATACAAAAATCATAATATACAAAAAGTCCTTTTGACAGGGGGATGTAAACAAAATAGAGACAATACAGTGATGCTGTTTCTGATATATTTAATGAACTTATTTTCTTCACAGAGAACAAATTACTGCATTTAGGGTGTACACGTAGGTGCACCCAACATGTTTTAAATCACTCTGTTCTATGTAAAGTTACCCTCTGAAATAGTGTGGTGATTTTATACTGGTGAAAGTTATATTTATGTCTGTGTGAAGTATGTGCAGTTCTAGTTATTTTCAGTGGACTATCATGAGGTTGCTCAAGCTAGTAGTACCTGTTTTCCTGCAGCCTATTGTCAGGGTTTTATAATAGCAACCTCTAGTTTGCTACTCTAGGATAAGGAGCCATGTGTCCACTCTGTAGTATGGTGGAATTTACATTTGTGTACTAAAAGTGTGTCAATTTGACCAGAGTAAACACATTGTGTGTACACTCAGAGATGTGTTAAACACTGGACATATGGACTATTCAGAAACATGCATGTTACTGGTTTATGGCAATGTAAATAAAATGCAGAGGGATGTGTTTCCAAGTCTTACCTGTTTTGCACTACTTCCCTGGTGCAAAGCAACTTTCCCTGGCATAAGTTGGCTCTGGTGGACTCTGTTGTGTACTGGCAAATGGTATGGGATTATTCAGGATGGTTGTATGACCTTAAACTGTAGTGACCCACAGAATAACCGTGGCTGGTACAGACCTGGTCCAAACTACTCCCACTTATACGGGGAATAGCTGTAGTGATTGCTCAGGAATTATACACAAAGGAAAAACTGGGGCTGTATCTGCCAAAGGGATAGGCCACCTAGCTACCAAGTCTATCATCTAAACTTGACGTTTTTATACCCCAAACCATTACCCAGCTGTTGCCTAACTGCCTATCCCTGGAGGGGAATCTAGGTTCAGTTCCCTGCTCTATCTTGTTTGGAGCATGGATTTGAATCCACATATCCCATGACAGCACTTTAATGCTAATAGAAGAGAGGTTTCTGAGGAGGTTGTCTGTCAGTCTTGCCTTTGAAAGTGTCTAACATCTGTCCCAACTATACTGTTGGTCCAATAAAAGATATCACCCCCCAAAAATATGAAACCCTTGTGTCATATATTTCATGGACTATCACAGCTACAACAACACTGCAGCCCTACTACTAGGTGGCAAGACACTTAAGAAATAAGCTTTACAATTCTAGGTCTAAGTCCTTTTTGCAGCAGTAGTCCTTGGTTCATAAACTTCTATTGCTGCTTATGCCAGTGGTGCTCAAACTTGTTAGACCTAAGGAACCACTCGGAAAATGCCAGCTTTTTGCTTTCACTTTTTTTTTTTTAAATATGGAAAAATAATAAAGCAATTTTTTCTTCCAAAGAACTTAGAAAGATGACAACAGATCAGAATGTTTTTGACATTATGGATTCTTATTTGAAATACTTGGGTTTATCTTATGCATCTTGTATAGGTGTTTGCACACCTAACACTGCTAATATTGTGTAGCACCCTGTGGTACTATTAAAAGGATCTCATGGCACCCCTGGTTGAGAATCAATGGTTAATGCCAGTGGAAACCTATGCTATATTATATTTTCTATATAGGACTTGACCCAGGATAACTGTATTGTGCTATATTTTGTCAGATACTAGAGTGTTAAAAATCTAGAATTACACTATGGATTAAGCCAGAGCATGATTTGATCCAATATGAGTACTTATGTGGAGAAGAGTTAGTTGGAATGGGCCAATGTAAATTATAATCATATTGAACAATTGTGATTAAAATACCATTTTGTTTCAGGACTGTATTTGTGCAGTTTAAATGTGCTGCTAATTGAAAGTACTAGCTCCAAAGCAGATAGATACTAGGAAGCCATACTTACAAAATTAGTTATTATTACAAAAGAACATTTTTCTTCTTTAGTCACAGTCAAGTAGGACTTTCTGGACTTCAGCAAGGCCTTTGACACTGTCGACAACCCCATCCTCATTAAAAAGCTAGGTGACTGTGGCAGTGATGCAAATTGGCTGAAGGGTCATACTCGGTGGTGGTGGACGGGTCATATTCAACTTGGGGGAAGTGGGCAGCGGAGTCCCCCAGGGCTCGGTCCTTGGGTCCGTACTGATCAATTTCTTTATCAGCGATTTGGATGACGGGGTGAAAAGCAATCTGTTTAAATTTGCTGATGATACGAAAATTTGCGGTGAGGTGGGCACACTAATAGGGAGGGAAAGACTGCAGCAAGACCTGGATAGGTTGTAGGGGTGGGCTAACAAAAACAGGATGTGTTTCAATACGGACAAGTGCAGGGTGCTGCACTTGGGCAGTAGTAACCAGCAACACACTTATAAGATGGGAAACTCCCTTCTTGAGAGTACGGAGGCAGAAAGGGATCTTGGAGTCATTACTGACTCCAAGATGAACATGGGCTGACAATGTGAGGTCACGGTCGGCAGGGCTAACCGGACCTTATCGTGCATCCACAGGTGCATCTCAAGTAGGGCCAAGGAGGTGATCCTCCCCCTCTACATGACACTGGTCAGGCCACAGCTGGAGTACTGTGTCCAGTTCTGAGCACCCCACTTCAAGAGGGATGTGGACAACATTGAGAGGGTCCAGAGGAGGGCCACCTGCATGATCTGGGGACAGCAGGGCAGACCCTACAATGAGAGGCTACGGGACCTGAACCTGTTCAGCCTTCACAAGAGAAGGCTGAGGGGGGACCTGGTGACCATCTATAAACTCACTAGGGGGGAACAGAAGGGTTTGGGGGGAGACCTTGTTTCCCCTCGCGCCCCCCGGGATAACAAGGAATAATGGCCACAAGTTGTTGGAGAGCAGGTTTAGATTAGACATCCGTAGGAACTACTTCACAGTTAAGGCGGCTAGGATCTGGAACCAACTTCCAAGGGAAGTGGTGCTGGCTCCTACCCTGGGGGTCTTTAAGAAGAGGCTTGATGCCTACCTGGCTGGGGTCATTTGAGCCCAGTGTTCCTCCTGCCCAGGCAGGGGGTCGGACTTGAAGAGCTGCGAGGTCCCTTCCGACCCTACTTCTATGATTCTATGAAATGCCTGTATCTGCCATGTCAACCTTATTCAATGACCTAAGATTTCATAATATCCTAAAAACAGTCAGTATTTTCAAACGCAATGCCTCATTTGAAAAGATTACAACCCTCCCCTGCTCTTGATATTAAAAATAATGTTTAAAAAAAAAAAAATCAAGAAAATATTCATCAGGTTTACCAAACACTTGTTAAGAATTTGAATGAATCTAGTTGAGCAGCACTGCCTTCTCTCTCTGGATACTTGAGTATGAAGGATCTGGAAGAAGAGGTACTTCAGTTTTTATTACATTATTCCTAATCCTGATAACGTTTCTTCTAATACGTTTTGTTAAGCTTTAGTTCATTTTGAATTCTGAAAGTGGTATTACTGACCACTTTGGATTTTATTTTAGCAATGTTGTAATTTAGAAATAAAGGTGAAAAGTAGAAAGTTGACATTCCATCATGAAAATGCCATTTAAAAATATAAACCGGTAAATACAACTTCAATTATGTTCCTTTCACAGCTTCAAAGTTAAATGCTTTTTAACTTTGAATCTCCCAAACACAAAAATTATTTGAGCTATTGTTGTATTTTAACATCCTAGTAGAGGCCCAGGGGACCCCATTCCCCCCCGCTCCCAGATTTGTGCATGGGGTGGAGGCAGACTGCCACTACAGGCTGTGCTCTGAGCCCTGCTGCTGCTGCCGCCTTCGGAGTGGTGCAACACCATGTGCGGGCTGCTGCCGGGCAGGCAGGGGGAGCGGCACAGTCAGCACACAGCAGACACATGGCATAGCACTGCTCCTGGTGCAGTGGCAGCAGGGTGCAGAGCCTTACCCACAGTGGTAGCCCACCTCTGCCCCATGCTTCCTGGGCCCCCGCCAGGCTGTGCACTGTGGCAGGAATGTTCCCCCACCCATGCCCCTGGATGAGCTGCTTGGGCCCTGAGCATCCTATGACCCACCCCAGCCTTGGGGCCCCATTCATCCCCGCCCATGCCCCTGCCCCACTCCCTCCCTCACCATGGGGGCCTCTATCTGTCCCCCTATACCTCTTCCCCATGACAGACTTATCTGCTGTGGTGGGCAGTGCTCTACACACCACTGGGCTGCTGCAGGCTACAGCTGTCCGTCTGTGCACACCTCTCCCTGCTGCTGCACCTTCCCAGAGCCTGTGCCTGGGCTCCCCTGTGGCCCTCTATTCTACTACTGCTGCCCCAAGTTTGTGGGGGCTTCACCCCATTAGCCCTGACCTTCCACTGCCTATGTTTCACCTCCCTGCTTTAGGCTTGGGGAGGCTTTCTTCAAGTCTGGTTCCTGGCCCAACTGGTTTTCCCTTACCTCCACCCCATGGTACTCAGCTGAGGGCAGAGCCAGGATCCAGGCTCAGGGCTGGGAACTTCCCTAAACTTGCCACTTGGCCCTGCCAGATTTTACCATATTTACGCAAATCTAAGATAAGGTTTTTCCTCCCCAATCAGCATGGTGGGGAAAGTCCCTCATCTTAGATTCACATACAAAGCAGAGGGCAGGGCAGGTGGCTGATGTGGCTCTGACTTTGGCCCCGAGGTTGGATTTGGGCCAGAGTCAGACCCACAGCAACCTCCCGCTTGTCCTCTCTTTGCTGTATGCAGCTTCTGCCCCCCTCAACACCTATTCTGATCCTCCCATACTGTTAAGTGTATCTTGGCTCTAGCTGGGGCTGGGTTCCCTCCTTGGCATGGAGTACAGGGAAAGTCCGTTCCCCTGCTAGGTCAAGCAGCAGCATCACCACTTCTGCATGGCTCAGCAAGAGCTGAGCTTCCATATGCTGTTCTCTGCAGAGTGAATAGAGCCCAAGCAGTGTCTGACAGCAATGAGGGGGTGAAGAGGCAGAGACTCTGGAGAGTGAGGGGCAGAGATTGCAGGGATCTGGGGGTGGGAGTGCAGTGGCAGGGAGGAAGGAAGGCTGCAGAATGAAGAAATGGGGGAGGCAGAGGGTAAGGGGACTGCCTGACGTCCCTCCCCCAGCCTCTTCTTTTCCTGCTGTAATGGGGGGTGGGGGGGGAGGGGGGATGGGATGATGAATTTAAGGCAACACTTCAATACTTAGATTCTATTCCTGGAAAATTGTAACAAATTTATAAATTTTCCATATACAGAATCTAATAATTGGGGGGGAGGGGGGGGTCCATCTTAAATTCAGGGTTGTCTTAGATTTGAGTAAATCTGGTCAGGGAGGTTCTCTCTGGCATAGTGGGGAAAAGCTCCTGCTCACTCCTCACACTGGAGTCTCAGGTGTGTGGAGTGGGTGTGGGTTTTTCAACAAGGCTCAGACTGCTTAGATCTGGACAATGCGAGTTCCCTGCCTGCTTCTCACACTGGAGTCCCTGGTGTGAGGACCAAGCAGGGGGCTTTGTCCTGCTGTTCCAGTCCCTTGGAAACAGGACTGGAGTAGCCCATGCTTTCCTTAGCCTGATATAATTCCAGTCTGGGGAAGGTGCAAGGAGCAGGGGAGAGGGAGTGTTTGTGTACTGAGCACCTGCACGGTTCTCTTTCCCAGAATCAGTTTTAACCATGGAAATTTCCACTGCTGGAATTTGTACATAGCCTCTATCAGCGATTCTCATTCATGGTGCCCCGGCACCCTGGGGTACCTTAAGGTCTTTACAAGGGTGCCACACAATATTAGCATTGTTAAATGTGCAAACATGTTTCACAAGGTAACCCCAAAGATTTCAAAACAGAATCTATAGTGTTACAATCATTCTGACCTGTTGTGGTCCATCTGAGTTCTTTGCAATAGAAGAATTGTTCTATTATTTTTCTATAGTTGAAAAGAGTGGAAACTAAGAGCTGCCATTTTTTGAGGGGTACCTGGAGTCTAACAAGGGTGCCTTAATCTTAACAAGGGGCGCTTTGAATCTAAAAAGTTGAGAACCAGTGGCCTATGAGAATTGGGCCTAACTAAAGTGATCTATCCCCTGTGATACCATTCCTGGCATGCACCATTATTGGTGTAGGGAGGTCAGAGGATACATCCCCGGCTGCACTATTTAATAGCTATTAAAGAGATGTACAAACACAGATCTCTCTAATAAAAGAGAGACCCTCATAAGAATTAAAACTAAATATGCGATTAAGGAAAAGACCTCAGATACAATTATCTTCAAGTATTTGAGCCAGAACATTGAGGAGAGTCCCTAGAAGTTGTTTGCTCTAAAGAACAATATATTGGTATTCTGCATGGATAGTAAGCAAATGTCTGCATTCTATTTACTTCTCCCCCACACTTTTTTTTAGCTTAAAAGTTGTGAATATCTCCTTTTGAAACACCTGACAATTAAAGAGTTAGGAAAAGTGGATTTTACTCACTTGCATGATTTAAGTGACAAATCTCCTATGGATGAACATTGCATATTACTGTGAAGCAGAAAATGACCAAGATATCACATTCTTAATTTTACCCCAATTTAGATTTAAATCAGGGAGAATCCAAGGCTCTGCCTCTCTCTGTACTTTCTTCATCTCTTCCCCTCGAAAGGAACTTGATGTCTAGAAACCAGATTCTTGAACAAATATCCAGGTTCATCTTTGTCATCTGAACAAGGCTTTGTGTCTTATGTGTGTGGCTAAAAAAGCATGTTCTTAACTTTGAAAATCAGAGCTGCACAAAAAGGCTTGTAGAAGGCAGGACAGAATGGTGTTTTAGGGTGCATATACATGAGCGTGAACACTGCTTCAATGTGCTGGAGTTCCAGAGCATCATGCATGGCAATTACCACACTCCAGCAGCCTCTTGCATCTCATGTATCAGCGTCCCCACACTTAAAAATGGTGGTGGGGGTATTTGAGCTAAAGCCTGTTGAATGAACTTTAGTTCAAGTATCCTCACTGCCATTTTAAGCACAGGGATGCCGATACACAAGATGCAGTGGTGCTTTAATTAGAGTGGCTCTCGGCATGTAAAAGTGTCCTTAAAGAATAATTTGTTCAGAAAGGCATAAACCATTTTTTCTTGTTCAGAAAGTCATAAGAGACTTGTGAACTCTTGTGCCATTTTTATGTAAATTTTCACTTGACTTTTCCTCATCATTTTTCCCCTGAAACAGTGAAATTCTATATGTTTATATTGGAGTTTGAAAAAAATAAATCAAAAGGCTACTTTTATATTTTTTTTTCTATCCAAACTTCAGTGTCTCTTTCACATTCCTTCTTAAACTTGGATATGGGAGAAGGAATTAGGAAAGAGTATGAATATCTGTGGAACATCATGTCTGAACTAGCTGGAAAATTCATTGTTGGAGAATCATTTCCTCTGTGGGAGAACTTCCACATGTTTTCTTGAAAAACAATCAGTGTTAAAAGGTACCAAACTTGCTTTCTTGAAGTTAGAATATTTAATATTTTTAAAACTTATATTAAATTAATACTTACTACTGTTCTGTTTTGCATAAAAGACATGATCCTTCTGTGAGTAGAATAGCCTGTTTCAGTCCCCAGACACTCAGATGTTGGACAGTCATATGTTAAATCATATAATCTTTCAGTACTGCTATTGAGCTGATTAACCTTTTGCCATGGTTTAACAAGAAGCCTAATGGAAGTTGCTGTGGAAAAATTAATATATGGATGGACAAAGCTTTAAAAACCCTTTAGTATTGGTTGGAATTGTTTTCATTAGTTTTTATTCACCAACTTTCAAATTTGCTTTCCACAAATATTTTTGCAAGTGGATTTATTATGAAGCATATTTGTGGATACATATTTATAGTACTGTCAAAGAAAGAGAATTCTGGGTGCATTGTGCGCGCTTTATTGTGGAGCTGACTAATTAGCTCCAAAGTAAAGCATCCGTGTCTACACGTGCAGTGCTATTAGGTTGTAGTAAACTAAGAAATGCAGCTGTAGGATAGTACTGTCCAACACAAGTACTATCCCATGGCAGCGTTTGGTGTACCACAACGCACCATATAGATGGTGATGGGGCTGGCTTGAAGCACCCTCGTGCCCTGTGTGGGGTCTGCCTGTCAGCCAGCCCTGTACTGGAGCACCCTTGTGCCCCAGCCAGCCCCTCTGCATAATGTTGAACTGAGTCAGAGCAGCCCCAGGCTATCATGCTGACTCCTAGGACCTCCAGTTAGCCAGAGCTGCTCTGCCCCAGCTCAACATGCTGTCTCCTGGGCTCACATATAAATGCTGTGCCCAGGTCCAATAAACTCGGGTTCAAACTGCACTGGAATTCGTTGCTATGTGCTAATTGCACTTGTAGATGCACCCTCTGAGTAGTAAAGAAAGATACTGGAAACATGATTCTGACAGCTCCATTCATTCAGTGGGAGTATGAGGACAGGAAAGGAAGGACAGAAACGTATCATATGTCCTGTGTGTACAAATCACTGCAATTCACTGTGTGATTAGCCAAAATACAGGCTTTTGCATCTTGTTCCATTTAGAACAACAAGCAAAGTTCCATATTGGGGATGCAATCAGGTATTTTTTGACCTAATTGTGTTTACAAAGAATGTGCAAAATGTTATTTCTCTAACTGTGAGAGGAGTTAAACAACAAGAGACAGAGCCTTTGTTCATGGCTCAGCCCCTATCCTCCAGTCAGCACTTTCACCCCATAAAGCCTTCTGTCAAGGTTTTTCTCAGGACAACATTCCAATTCTTGTTCAGGCTGTCTTTGGCTTTTCTCTGTTGTGTGTATATGTATGTGTATAGTTTGTTCTGCATCACTCTCATACACAACTCTCTGATGAAATAGTATTCAGCAAAACCTCTTTACTCATGTAGCTCATATTCCCTCTATGTCCTTACGTTTTGGTTTGGACACATCACAAAGGAGCTAAACTCCTTCTACCACCATAAGCATAGGACAGTGGTTATATATGACATAATATTAGTGAAGTTTAATACAGCCTATAACAATTCTCTAGTAGGCATCTTGAAAAACTAATTTGTCTGTGTTTCAATCTGAAAAGAATCCAAGAAGATGATTCCTAAGCTAGGGCTTATTTACCAATGAGGTCTGAGGTAGTGGATGAATTTGCTGGAGATATTTTAAATAGTCTACCATTTTTAAAAAGGTATGTGTCCTTTATTCTTTTTCATGTTTTCACAATGCACATAAATGCAAATCACCAGATGCTGTACTTTTGTCAATTCTGAGAATTTTCATATTGATGAAAAAAGAAACCCAGGAAAAGTGTTACATTTTTTTTTTTTAAGTTAAAGATGCTAAGAAGTCAAAACTGCATGTGTTGAACTGTAACAAACCAACCAACCAACCAACCATTCCCAAAATATTATGTTGGAGTAGCAAAACAGCTCTTATTAGTATTTGTTGTCATGGCAAGACAGGATGTTTTTGATTACTGTTCACAATATTTATTAACTAATTATCTCAAGGCCACTGTGTGCGTGTGCGATGTAGGGTACATCTCTGAAGATCCTCTTCAAGAATACCTACATACAGGGTGTGTCCACATGTAACTTAGGGTACATTTACACATGCTCTGAGGGTGGGGGAGGCCAGCACCACCATGTCTTCTGTATCAGCGCCCCTATGCTTAAAAATGGTGGTGGGGGCACTTGAACTAAAGGTTATTTGATGAGCTTTAGTTCAAGTGTCCCCACTGCCATTTTTAAGTGGGGAAATGCCAATACATGAGATACAGGAGGCTGCTGGAGTGCGGCGATTGCCAGGTTCCAGAAGACTCAAGTAATCGTGTCTGTTTTGACATGCTAAAATTCCAGCGCATCAGAGCGGCCTCCATGCTTGTGTAGAGGCACCGTTAAAGTGCATTAAGATGTGGCTGGGAATGTGTTTACATGTGCTGTCATCGGGAACAAATATGCTCCAATGGGGTGTATCCCGATTAGTGCTCATGTGCAGAGGTGCATGCTTCCTGCAGGACAAATATCAACAACACATTTGTGCTGCTTCTATTTGTCCCTATGCATGCCCCTGCATGTGTACTCTGGTGTGTGGCAAATTGACCCAGGCTGGGTAGGGGAGGCTGGGGCCAGCACAGGTGCTGGCCCCAGCAGCGCTACCTGGGGTCCTAGAGGACCCCAGGGCAGCAGAAGTGCCAAGCTGGCCATTCAGACCCTGGCTGGCAGCCAAAACATGGCTTTGGCTGCCCAGGCTCCATTTTTGATAGCGCACACTGCTGCTACGTGCACTGCACTGCTAAATAGTGGTATAGTGAATGGGTGCATGTGTGCTGTGTGCAGTTTGAGGCACCACAAACCACACATGTACATGTGTCAGGATGAACCCTTGGGGACCAAATTTGCTCCTGACAGGAGCAATTCAGTGTAGGGTTACTCCAGCCCTTCTGTGCCCCCCTACAACAGCCAGGGGGAGCTCCGGGCTCCTCTGGGTGCTGGCCTTGGGCTGGCAGGGGGCACAGCAGTCATGCCTGGGCTCCAGGGGAACCAGGGCAAGGGGAGCTGTCCCACTTTTGGGGCAGCTCCCTGCCAGCACCACACAGATCAGGGCTTGCTGGAACTGGCCAGGACCTGCCCCACAAGCAGGACAGTTCCCAACCACCTCCTGGTTTCTGGGCTGGCTGGGAGCAATTTGCTCCCAGTCAGCTGAGTACATTTGTGCTACTGCACAGGAGCTAATGCAAAGTTAAGACAGTACCTGTGTTTCTTGGTACTAGGAATTCTTGCATTAGCCTAATTTACTGTGCAGTAAATACTGCACACATGTAAATGCTGATGCTTTGCTGCAGAGTACATTAGTCTATTGTGTAGTAAAGCATCTCATGTAGATGCACCCACAAATACTAAAGCATCAGAATAAGTACTGCAGACCCAACTGAATTTAGGATTTGGCTTGATCAGATTTACTCCCCAAAGGGTTAAATGACATGCCCTGGATGAGCTGTCAAAAGCTTATCTATAGCTGACCACCCAACGTTGCAAATCTCAGTTTATTGAAACTGATTACATTTTTAAAAGATTAATTTGAAATGATATTGAATCAGGATAGTTTAAAAAAAATGTAGGCAGAGCCTGAAACTAGCTATAAAAAGAGAGAGGGCTGTTTAGGTTGCGCAAAAACTATAGTGCATTTTGAAAGGTATATGAGCCTGAGTGTTTTAAATGGTCAGGCCCTAATAAATATTAAACACATACTTGCATATTTTTGCAATCTTGGCTCCTGAAATCAGTGAGAGTTTTGCCATTGAGTTCAATGGGGACAGAATTTCACCATAAATTCTAAGAATTTTAAACACATACCAATAGGGGACCTCTTCATAACTTTCTATCATGATTATTATTAATTTATAGTGTCAAAATATGCATTTCATAATACTTGTATATTTTGAATTTTATTTTGTTTTTAGCAATGATCCCGCTTTTACTTCACTTGCTAAACAAGAAGAATATGTGGAGCTTCGATTCTGGTATTTAGAAAATACTCTCAGTGATGAGTATGACAGAGCAAGAGCAAGTACTGAAGGTAAAATACAAAAAGGCCCAACTGAAGTGAAATTGAACTATTATCAGTGTTTTATAGCTTGAGAAAAAAATCCAAACTTTGAACTAACTTAATGAGACAATGTAAATATTTGGGGTAGGGAGATATTTTTGTTTTTGGTTGGAGAAATGTGGGTGCTGACAGATGTGCAGGTCCCCACTCTAACTCATGATGCCTGTTGGGTTAGGAGCCTCCTGCCTGTCCCATGATTGGGCTGGGCTGATGCAGCCCCACACCTGCCCCCCAACTCCAGTGCTGTCTGCACGAAGGGAGGGGCAAAGAATAGGAGGAGAAGGAGCTGCACACTAGGGTTTGCCCAGACTGCACTAAAGGAGGGAGGGAAGGGTGGGGGGGGCACAAGGTCGGGTGGGCTCCAATCCACCTGCCCCCACTCCAGCTCAGGTTGGGTAAATCCCAGCCCACAGCTCGGTTCCCTTCCTTTCTCCCCTCCTCCCTTCCTGAAGACAGCACCGAGGGTGGGACCAGGTTGCATCAGCCCAGCCCCAGACTGTACGACAGATTAAGCCGAGGAAACACAAGTTCCCTAAAGTAATCCACTTTGGAGCACCTTCATCTGATCCCTCATTAAAGGAGGGTTAATCTGTTGTGTGATCAGCCACTTTTAAGGTGCTCCACAGCCATGAAGCATGCAGGGTGCTTTAAAAGTGGCCAATTGCATGACAAATTCACCCTCATCAAATGAGGGATCAGATGAATTTGATATCTTCCATGATACAGGGGTGTAGGTTGTAGTCGTGTTGGTCTAAGGACATAGGCAGACAAAGTGCTTTGGGTGAATCTGATATCTTTTATTAGACCAACTTATATAGTTGGAAAAAAAAATGTTAAGCATGCTTTTGGGTTTAAAAACCCTTTGTCAGGCTGAGGAAGTTTCTGCAGTTGGTGTGTGCTCTTCCTGGATGGAATGAATAGTAAAGAAGCCAGAGGCTGGGCTGGTATGCATGTAAGACAGGCAGTCAATAAAGATGTAATCTGAGGAGTCAGTGGATGAGAGAGAGGCTGGGTGGGGGGAAGAAGGGGGATGAATAATGGAGAGGTACCTGGGGAGTCAGATGTCAGGCAGGTTATAATGTGTCATAAATCCAATGTCTATATTTAGTTCATGATTTTTAGTATCCATGAGGTTGATGAAGTGGAGTTCATAGGATTGTCTCTGGGAAGTGTTTTGTAAGTTTCCTTTGATGATTAGAAGTGAGAGATGGGAGAGAGAGTGGTTTTCTTGTGAGAAATGTGCTCCCACAGGTAATTGGGTGTTCCTGTCTTTGATAGATTTCTGGTGTGCATTCATTCTGGTGCACAGTGTACTCCAGCACCAACATCTCCTTTTTTAGACACAGTGATAAGCATCCATAATGGCAAAATACAGACCTCATTATACAAGAAACCCACAGACCAACACATCTGCACAGAACCAGCAATCACCCTAAACACATCGAAAAAGCTGTGATATTCAGCCAGACCCTCAGATACCACCGCATTTGCACTGAGGAGAACACCTGTGATTGCCACCTCACCAATCTTAAAAAGGCTTTCACCCAACAAGGACACTCCTCCAGAGAGATAGATCGCATGTTTGAAAGAGCCACGCGGATACCACATGAAGAACTGCTGCAATGCAAAAGAAAAACACCACTGGTTATGACATATCACCCCTCTCTCGAACCCATACGGAAAATCCTCAAACAATTGCAAACCATAGTAGAAAGAGACCCTATTCTTTAAGAGATCTTTCTAGAGCCACCCATCCTAGCCTTCAAACAAGCACCGAATCTCCCTAACCTCATTACCAGAAGCAAACTTCCTCAGGCCCAGAACACACCAAGTGCATCCAGACCACGTCATAACAAGAAATGCAAAACCTGCCAACACATCTCCACCACCCTCATAATTACTACACCCCACAACAGAGCCATCAGCATTCATGGATCTTACAGCTGTACCTCCAGAAAGTAATACATCTCATCCAATGCACCAAGTGCCCTGATGGAAAATACGTAGGAGAGACCAAACAACAACTGTGCACCAGAATGAATGCACACCGGAAATCTATCAAAGACAAAAATAACAAATTACCAGTGGGGGCACATTTCTCACAAGAAAACCACTCTCTCCCCCATCTCTCAGTTCTAGTCCTCAAAGGAAACCTACAAAATACTTCTCAGGGATGAGCCTATGAATTCCACTTCATCAACCTCCTGGATACTAAAAATCATGGACTAAATATAGACATTGGATTTATGACACATTATATTATCTTTCTGTTATTTGAATAGCTTATCTCTCCATTTAAAGTCTTTGGTTTGTTCCTGCAAAGGGATGCATGTGAGCACAAGGACCCATCTATGCAGAACTCTTTGCAAAAGCAATGCCATTATACTACTGTTGTATAGAATAGACAATGTAATCTGATTATTATTGTCCTACATAATACTAAAGTTTTCACTTCACTTCACTGAGAATTACTTATCAAAAGTACTCAATTTGTGGAAGAAATGACTCTTTGATGACTCCTATAGACTTTTTCTTCTATTTTTTTGCTGTGTACTTCATTTGAGATATTTATCAAAGAATCTGAAGCCTACTGTTACATGTTTTTGGCAGGAGAACAGCCACATCAAACTGTCTAGTCAGTAGGTACCACAGACCACAATTTCTAATAAATGCATCTTGCTACAATTAGAATAAATCAGCACAAAACCCCCTCTGAGTTTCCTCTTTATAGCTCCTTTCAAGTCCAGTTTCTCATGAGGATAAGACTCATTATTAAGTTTACATATCTTACATGTCTAGCTACCACAATTATCCACTCCATTGCATGTTGTGGTGCACCTTCATTGACTAGGGCAGAGGTGGCCAACCTATGGCACACATGCCACACATGGCATAGGGACCTGCTGTGAGTGGCACATAAAGCCCAGGCATTCAGAACGGAGGCACTGGAATGGAGGCAGAAAGCAGATCATGCTGTGGAGCAGGGTTAGGACACTGCTGCAAAGGAGGTGTCAGGTATTACGAGCAAAAGCTAGGTTAGCCTCTCCCTGGCCCTACAGCTGCAGCTGAATTCAGGGCTTTGGAATCTTACTTACCATATAAAACTGTGATGGTTGCAGGGCCAGGAATGGGTTAAGGAGCTTTTTAAGACCCAGGTTGAAAAAGCCTTGACTGGGATGATTTAGTTGGGGATGGTCCTGCTTTGGCTATGACCTCCTGAGGTCCCTTCCAATCCTATTTTTCTAAGGTTGTATGATTTTATGAACCTGGCTCTTGGTAGCAACACCTCTTCAAGGAGCATCCAGTGCCTGCTTCACTGTGTTCTGTGCAGCCACTGCTGGTGCCCCAGAGAGCAAAATCTAATCAGGTGTGCCTAGCAGGGTGGCAGGGCAGGGTCAGAGTGGCATTCACAAAAATGGGGAGAGGACTTTAACTTGTGACATGTCTGCCAAAAAGGCTGTGCACTACTACACCAAGGAAAATGGCATTCTCCTCACAGAGGGCACAAGCAATATTTAACCTTGAATCGTAACATTCTCTTACAAATAAGATGTCAGCCAGCTGTAATTGTACAGTAATACAGATCCAGTCACTGGATCATCATAGTTTTTAATTCTTTAGGGATATTTGGATCAAGAAGGCAATCCCATGGGATTTGCTAGACTCATGACACTTTTGCATTATCATGAACAATCCAATATTATCCTGGTCAGCTTTCTTGTGAAAGGCTTGTTCCACATGCTGTGCCAGCCAATTGGGAAAGGTAAGTTTGTCATCAATACCATTTTTCTAGCTAAGGAACTGTTATTTATTTAAAAATAATTGTATTTGAGAAGATGACAAAGTATGAAAAGAAAAGAAAAAAAAACCAACACACTTCATACAAAGAGAGCCCAGTTATATTCCAACTCCTCTGGTTATTTCCTTCTGTTACAATTATCACCTCAATCTCAGCTTCAGTCATCTAGACTTCAACCAAATCGTCATCTTAGATAGACATTGACTACATGTATACATTGAACAAGAGAGGACATAGAATACCATAGAGATAGTCCTTAGTGCATAGGCACGACTGCTGAATATTTCCTTTGCAGTTTTCTTAGAGAAAAGAGAATAGAGTTACTCAGGCACGGTCTTTTTTTGTCCCAGCCAGAATATGCAACTTTGTCAGCAATGCCTTAAAGTCCCACAGTATCAAAGGTACTTGATAAATCTAAAAGAATCAACGTGACTATTTGGTCTCTTCCCATTGCTAAAAGGAGGCTAAACTCAGAGAAATGAAGAACATCAGCAAGCACTTGAGAAAACTACCAAAGCTTCTTTTACAGAAGTTTCTCAGTAAATTTCCTGAAAAACTGGGAAAAATATGTCCAGAACTGTGTAATAGAGTTATTACAAGTGGCAATATCCTGGAGATTATTTTTAGAAATGGAAAAAGGCACTGGATAGGTTTTCCTGGCCTCTTAGTATTTCTAATTATTAACTAAATGCAGATTGTAAACTCAATATCTCTGTTTATCATAATGTTACAAGAGTTTTGGTTTTGAACAGGCTCAAGAACTTTTTCTGAAGATGTGTTGGAAAAGCTAGTGCTTATACTGGAAAATCTGTTTGGAAGACTATATATACCAGCCATTGTTATTAAATCAAAAAAGAAATTGGTAAGATGAAGACTTCTAGCTATTTTATTTAACACAATATAGAGTTAAAAAAGAAAAACTAAGACTTGGGCTTTTTGCAAATTTGAACCCATCTAGCCACAGTCTGTCACTTTAGTGTGTTCATGGTGTGACTCAATAAAATTCATAATAATCAACTTAATCCCCCCCCTTACCTATAATCAGATGCAAATTCAAAGGTAGAGATGATATGATGGTTTTTAAAAGAGAGTTTGAGCCCCATGCAAGCCTCAGAATGCAAAATCAGTTTTTAACTGGAAGAAGCCTTCTCCCTCAGCTGAACTAAAAGTTTGTATTTATAACATCAAGAAGACTCTGTCTAACTTTTCTACAGTATAGACCACAATATAATAAACCAGCCCCTTTTGCCCATAAATGGCAGGTACCATAACATGGAAAAGCAACAGTAGGTACATATCCAGGACATTTTTTGCTTTATTTTAAAGCAAATTAACATTGGAAAACAAGATGTCTCCTCACAAATCACCAACAGTGCTGCTCTTTGAACCAGCAGTTTTTCAAACATCAGAAATTGGGGCTTCTCCACACCATGTGTTAGCTAAGTAAGGGAAGGTAAAAGGTTTGTCCGGTGAAAGTAAAATCTTTCCTATGCAAAAAATAATGTATTCAGCATAAATTACTGTTTCATATTATGATTTTAGTCATCTCTCAAACTCAGGAAGATAATTTAGAACTTTGTGGCAACAAAAGTTGCAACCATGAAACCCTACAAATTGAGCTGTACAGCTCATTGGCAATGAGCAAATTCACTCACAAATTCTGTAGCTGCAAATTGCAGAATACATGACTTGTATCACCTTCCTAATAAGGAGGTAAATAACTTTAAAGAATTGCTTTAAAAATTCCTGAAGCTAGAAATGGGTGACTTCAGCTATGCTGCCTAATTGTTGTTGCTATAACATAACAGCAATCTAAAAGTACAGTATATATACAGCTCAGCTTTTTTGTTTGTTTATTATTTAGAAAACCTATAAAGTAAATATAAGTTGTCTATTCCATAATGTTGTTTTAGGTGTTTCTTGATGATCTCCCAGAAGATTTTGCTGCTGCGTTACATGAGTATGACTGCAAAATAGAGAAGAACTTTAGCCAATTTCTATTGGTTGTTTCTAAGATGAGATGTGAATACCAGCTTCCCTTTTCAAAAATTGGTCAACATATGATACCTTTATCTTTTGCTTTATTAAAGTGCTATTGGAGTCTTGTGTACTGGCACTGCAAGGTGGTGGATATGAGCGCAGTTTCTTGCTCCTGCATCAGTTAATGTTGGAACTTCTATAAAAGCAGCAGTCCTAGGAGCTAGGAAATGGCTCAGAAATGAAAGCATGTAGTATGAGACAACTGAAGATGTATACTGATGGAATCAGCAGCTATAGAAAAGATCTTGCCTCTGTAGTGGTAGAAGTTATAGTGTAGAATTGCTCCCTAACAGGAGGTTGAGGGAGTTGGGAATTTGGATACAGTCTCTCAGTTGGGGAGAACCTAGTTAGTTGGAGAGAGAGAGAGAGAGAGACTGAAAGCCTGGTGAGACTCATCTACTGCTCCACAATAAAACTCGTTAGCTCTTCTCATTTGTTATATGACTGTGTTTAACCTAGTAAGCAGTACAGCCTTCTCACTGGACTTAGGGAAATGATGAGAAACTTTAATTGTGGGAGAATAGAGGAGAAAAATGTGGGGGCCCCAGGAGAAAGACTCTTTTAGTGGTAGAAGGTTAGTATGACAGTAGAATAGGCTGGCGGCATATGCCTGGTTGCAAGATCTTTACTGTTGTACTAGAGACTAGAAATCATATTCTACTGCTTTCCAGCATAGCATATCCTTCTTTAGACTACTTGACTCCAACCCATGACTCATGGGCATCACATTGCCTACAAAACCCTCCAATGTTTCACATGGCCATTACAATTAAAAATATGAAACTGAGGCTGAGAGAGAGAGGCAAAGCATGATTTTGCCTTTAGTGTGTCACTTGTTTAGGATTGTACCAGTTGGACCAAAGAAGTTTGGTGTCTGCTGCCCTAAATCAAAGAATATTTTGCTGTTCTGCTTGTGTTCCATCCAGAGAGGTTTTTCTGTATAACTATGAGCTATGAGACTACCTGGGACTCAGAAAATGCTCAGTGCATCTGGCATCCTTAGAGCTGGAACATACTGCAAAAGAAAAGATCAGATCCTGGACAGATTTTATTTTTCAGATGATTATAGCTCAGCCAAACCTGGGGACCCTATGGGGATTCCAAATAACACCTTTCTGATACCAGAAAATTTCAAATTTCGTGTCCTCCTCCTAGACATGGGAACATATAGCTATCCAGAGAAACAACAACATGTGTCAACATTGGCTAAACAATATATTTTTGCCTATATTAATTCTCAGAAAGGGCTGAACAATTCTTGCTGAATCTTTTCAAAAAGACTTAAACTTGAGAGAGAGATGCTAAAAAGGGGCAATTTCAGACAAAGAAGTTGAAATTTATCAGAATTGCAAACAACTGGAAATAAAGGCATGAAAAATGAAAAACGCTAGGTAATTTTAATTGCAGGCATTTCTATAAGGTCACCGTCACGGCGGGGTCCTACAGGAGGGCCGCGATCTCCTTAAGGCCCCCTCTTCCGTGCCAAGTCGGCCCAAGGGCACCCTCGGTTTCTTGCCCGCTACATCTTTGATGTTTAAGTAAAGTTGGGAGGCTGCCTTACACCCTCTTGGTCACGGTTCGCTGTGGCTTCTGTCCCCATGGACTCCCGGGCCCCTCATGGGTCCCACTGTATTATGGGTGCTTTAGGGGCACGCTAGCCTTAGGGGCTATGCGTGGCTCCAACCACCCCTTATACCATGCCGCAAGCCTCGCAGTTGGGATAGTGACAGTTCCATGTCTATCTCTCTCTTGACATACATTGCCGCCCCCTCCTGGGGCTCTCCTTGCCCTCTCTCGGGGCATTCTCTGTGCCGTCACCCTCTCTTGGGGCCTCAACATGCCCGTACTGGGGATTCTCTATAGTGCCCCCTCCTAGGGCTCGCCACGCCCACGCTAGGGCTTCTCAAGGTTGCCCCCTTCCTGGGGCTCTCCACGCCCACACTTGGGCTTCTCAAAAAGTGCCCCTCTCTGGGGCTGGGGTCTATACACCCTGTATGCTGCGCCCTCCTGGGCACTGGGGTCCTCACATTCCACTGTGAGGCCCCTTTAAGGATACTGAGCCCTCACTGGCGCTGGGGTCCCCACACCACTGTGGGTTCCTATGAGGCCTCCTCCAACCCCTTACAGCCTCACCCAAACCACCAGTATAATAAACAACAAAATGCTACAGAAACTCAAGCCTCCTGGCTATATCATAATGTAAAGCCGCCTGGCTAAACCACGTTGCACAAACGCCCTAGAGCTGCCATCCATAACTTTGCTCAAGCAGTACCTGCGGGTCTCACTGCTTCCCACATCCCTACTCCAGGAGCTCCTGCCTCTCTGGCTGCTGGTAGAGAACTGTTTCAGGCCTCTGCTCCTGGGCTTTATAAGAGTCAGGCTCTGCCTCCTATAGGCAGATGACTACTGGCAGGTGTGGGTCATTTGCTCCCTCCAGTTGCCCTGGCAACCCACAGGTGGGCTCCTATTCCCTGCTACGCCTCTTTCTTTGGCAGTTTCTGCCCTCTAGGAGCAGGGTATCTCAGTGCTCTGCGACAGTCACAAAATTATATAGAGAACTTTTATCTTACAGGAAACAGCTGAATATAGTTGTTGAATTAAATTATATTTTAGAGGACCATTATGTTGTGCACTTATTTTTAAATTTACATTTTGCATCTTGTTCTGATTAGATTTTTCAGGTGAAGAATACACTGACATTAAACTGGTATCTCATGTGATGAATTGCAATGAGGGAAGAACAGCTGTTTCGCCTTTTGCATGCCTGTCTGGTAACATGGATACTGATATACTTCAAGCAACAACTCCCAACAATGTAGGTGGAGGGAGATTTAAAATTTTTTAGTACAGATCCACATTTGCTGCCATCCAGAATAAATATATTTGGATAATCCATATGACAAACATGCTTTTCCACAAATTATACTTATGTTGTATAACCTTTTTTACTGAGGGTACTTAAAATGCTTGACAAACATTGAGAAATCTAGCTTCAGAGCAGCCCTAAGAGAAAGGTTTTAGTATGCCTATGGAATGGGAAGATTTAGGCAAAATTATTTTGCTAAAAGAGGAGAAATTGACTTAATGCTGTTAGGAAAGAGGCATTCTCTTCAAAGAAATGTAATTAAGGAAAGAGAATGCCACATGCTGTTCATGAACTTGACTCCAACAAGAATGATTTTTTGATAGCAGAATGGTTAAGGTGTCTGCTTGTAAATTCTGTGCATGTCTACACGTGACGCTTTAATGCGCATTAGCCTAAGTTAATGCTCATTAAGGGCGCAAGTCTATATGTGCACACCTTTAATGCACATTAAAAATGGCAAATTTAGACTATTTGGGCATTTTTACACATGCATGTGCTGAAGCGCCAGGCACTTTGAAAAGTGCCTGGCACTGTGGCACGTGTGTTTGTATAAATGATGAGATGCACGCCAGTGTGCAGAAAATGGAAGTGGTTCCACTTTTGAACTAAACACACATCAAAGGTGTTTTAGTACAAAAGTGCACCACCACCATTTTCTGTGTGCTGACGTGTGTTTGGCCATTTACAAATGCATGCAAGGCAGCGCTGTGTGCATCAGCTTGCATGTGGAGCAGACTTGATTAATCAATTAATTGAGTCTACTCCAATGTGCTGGATCTCTGGCATGTTGCAGCATGAAGAAGTATGTGTATAAATGCCTTTCATGCCCAACTTTGATACCTGCAAATGCAAGTATCAAATTTAGCCGTGAATAGTTGAAGCATATTAGTGTATGTATAGACACATTAAAGCGCATTAATGCTGTGTGTGTGGACTGATTTGGGACTAACTTTAGCCCCCAGTCATTTCACACACAGTATTAATGTGCTTTAATGCCTGCACATGTAAATGCCTGCTTTAGCCTGCTTAATGCACGTTAAGGTAATGTGCATTAAATTTAGGCACGCTTAAATGCATGTGTAGACACTCCCACAGAGGGATAAATTTGAGCCTCCATCTGTTCTTGAGCTGAAGACTATTCCCAAATGACCTATTCATACTTGGTCATTTCGACTGTGGAATCAAATGTGGTCACATCCACTGTTAGTGTGTTCCCCCTTATGTACTCTTGGATATAGAAAGTAGCATGCCTTAATCATGCTAACCCAGTGGGCTACCTTGACCTCTTTTTGCACAGGATGTCTCTGAGGAACACATATTGTTTGGAAGATGATGATACAGTGCTGTTAATTATAAGGAGCATAAAATGTCTGTTCTCTAGAGAGCCACTAACTTCTTTTTTTATTTTTATTTCTGATTTGACCTATAAAACTTGAACTATTTAAGTCTGAATTGACTACGGGCAGTAGATTCTTTCCCATGTATGGGTAGCATAACTGAAAGAGCTAGTTATCCTTCTTAGCCTGAAGTCAGGCAGAAGGCAGGGTAGAAATGGACCTTACAGATTAATTAAATCAGAGAAGCATAAGCTTACATGGTCCAACTTTAAAAGTTTCAGAACTGAAGATATGCAGTCCTGGCTGGATTTGATCCAAGTTTTATGGTGATATGTAGGCAAATAATTCAGGACATTAAATCAATAATCAAAAAAAATTGCATAGTTTACCTGAAAGACATAAATCTGAACGTTAATGTTGTATTGTTTCTTTAGGTTGTATTATGCGCAATTGGTACACTTGCCACAAACATTCCTGTCCCTTTTTATAAGATATTGGATAATAAAGGAAGAAGAATGCCACTTAATGCTTATGCACTTGACTTCTATAAACATGGTTCTTTGGCAGCAATGGCAACAGATAATGGGTAGGAAACTGCAACTTTCTGATTTAGTTTTTCATTTGAAGTCTGATTTTAAGTTGTGACATTTGTAATGTTTGTTCAAAATGTTAAACACATGCATACTGCAGCATCTTTCCCCCACAAATATTCTGTGATACCTCCATTTCAGTGAATAAAGAATCCTAATTTATGATACTGGGCTCTCCTGACAATGTTGTACTTACTAATGATCCTCAGGTCATCAGGTAAAAGAGGAAACCCAGGGGCATAAAATTTTTCTTTGGTTATATTGATTATTGTCTATTGACAACCATTATCTAATTTGGAGGGGGGAAGTTACAGCTTGATACACACTCAGGGGACCTGGGCCCTGTGCTTTTCTGTCAAGGTGTGATCTTCTAGCGTTTCCCCTCCACAGGATACCCAAAAGGCAGCCAGGGCTGAGGCTTTATGGCATCCCATCTTCACCTTTCACTGGGGGGGGACACAGGTGTGGTATTTCCTGGAGACTGCCCCTCCACAGGCAGCCCTACCACACCAACCAACCCCAGCAGGGTGCAGTTTCAGGTCATGCCCCAGCACCAGGAGCCCCCTCCATCCCCATAATTCCTACCCTAATCTCCAGATGTTCTGGGAGCTGCAGTTTGCAGGCTGAGTGATGTTGTTCCTTTGGTTCCCTAGATGTAACTGCCAGCTCTGCTCTTAGTGCCTGGGCTTATACTAAGACTGCCCAGCCCTCCTCCCATCTGGTGGCCTCCTTGTGGTTGTGTGACTGCCTAATTGGGCCTAACTGCACAGGCCAGCTGCTCCACAGCTTGCTCAAGCCCCTTAAAGTGGCAGGCACCAAGGGTTGGCTGGCTGGGGTATGAGGGTGCTCCAGCGTGGGGGCTGCTTGCTGACTAGCCCCACACTGAAGCACCCTCATGCCCCAGCCAGCCCCCTCACAGCATGTTGAGCTGGGGGGAGCAGCCCTGGGCTGGCAGGCTGACCTCTTGGCCCTCTGCCAGCTGGGGCTACTCTGACATGTTGTGGTCCCAAGTGCATGTTCAAATGTGGTGTCGGGGAGCAATAAACTCTGGCGTAATATGCAATATGCACCAGAGTTGATTCATGTACTTTAATTGCACATGTAGACATGCCCACTGTGTTTCTCAAAGTGTTGCACAATTTATCAATCACTCAAAACAATAAGCAAGACTGTATGAGGGGGATAAGGCAAGATGCTGTGTTTATTGATTAGAATATTTAAAAAAGCGCTCATACATTCATACACACACTCACTCCCAATTACCCTGCAGATGTTATAGTTACCAAAGTCCATTGCTTAGTACTGCACTAGATGGTCAGCCTAGGAGTATGAGATGAGGAGCAGAGCCTAATACAGATGCGTGTCTGTGCTCCAGTGAAGCATACAGTGTTACCCAACTTCTTGCTGCTAAATCTCTTCCCTTCATAGGGGAGATTGAATTGGTGTTAGGTGACTGAGTTCTGCCTTTCTTGACCTTGTGCCTTCTTTGTTCGGACCCTATTAATTTTCCATTCTGGCAAACGGATGAGTTTTCTCAGCAACATTCTGAGGGACATTTTTCAGAGCATCTGGCTTATCTCAGAGCCTCCTGCTTCCTTCTTATCTTCTTTCTGTGTTTGTTTCAAGTGGTGTCTTCAGCCTCTCCTTTAAATTCTTCCATCATTTGGTAACCTTGTTTGTCTGCACGTTGTTCTTTCAATATTTTTCCATTCACACTACACTCATCACACTCATTCACCTATACATATAGACTATAGTTTTACAAAGCAATTGTCATTCATTATTATATTCTATACTAACTACCTCAAATCGCTACAAAAGAACCTCTAACAAATTTTTTTAGTAATCCTTTATTTTCAGTGTTCTGATGTAATTGCTTCAGGTAAAGCTCAAAGTAATGCTTGCCAGTGCAAAGGTCCTGAATTAAGTTTTATGTAATATATAGGCAGGGTTCAAATTACATTTTGACTCTTGGGGGGATCTGCAAAAAAAATTGGGCTGCCCTAATAAAATCGGAGACCCCCCAGGTTATGATTTTCAAATCTTACGGGGGGGGACAGCCCCATAAATTCTCCCATAATTCAAACCCTGCATATCGGCATGCAACCAAAGTCTAATTGTAAAGAGCCCGTAGAGTTTCACTTGCTCTTGGTACAATTCATCCTTGTACAGATGGCATACTCTAATTCACTTAAACCCTACTTTGAGGACTTCTGCTGAAATTAAATGGGCATAATCCCAAATGGCCCCTCTGCTCAGAAATGAATTTTGTATCTTAAGAATCACTGGGAGAAACATATTTCACTATAGTTAATAATTTTGACTATTAAGTATACTAATGAAAATGAATGAGATTAAAATCTTGGTACTACTGAAATTATCAGGATTTTTTATTAATTTCATTGAGCTAGATTTTCATTCTGAATATGTGCAAGTGAAATAACTGTTCTGCTAACACACATCCATTAAATATTTTTTCTTTTTTAAATTTGATTTTTTTTCATTTCAGCATAAATGAAGGACACGCTTATGTTCTGCTGAAAGATTTTTTACTCACTATTAAAACTATCATGTATGTATATATAAGTTGCTAACTGTATTCAAGCAGTAGAACAATGAAAATGTGATCAAAGTAAGAATAATTCTCTTGCAATTCAAAATAATTAAATGAACTTTATAACTGCATGGTAACTGAGACTAAAATAAAATTCTGTCTTGTCCGTTGATAATTGAGTGTTCCTGGTAACCATATTTCTGTAGAAATAATTTCTATCCTTAAAATAATGTTGGATTATATACTAAAACAAGGGAAGATTTACCAAAAATCCGTTGGATGATAGAATGATGTACTCGGGATAAAATCTTAGTAGACAAACTTCATTGTTTCTTTGAGATTTACAGAATTAGCAAATGATTGGAAAAGAGAAGATTTAATAAATATGGAACCAGATTTTTAGTTGCATTAACTCAGGGGAGGTCCAGATCCTCAGGTATCATAAAGGGTGTATCTCTTTTGAAGTAAAACTGGTTCAACACCATCTGTGGGTGCATCTACACATGCCATTATGGCAATGTGATAAACTCCAGTGCAGTTTGTGCTGGAGTCAGCTGCTCGCTGGTGCAATGCCTACACATGCACTCGGGACCACAGTTTTAGCCAGGTAAGTGTAGCCTGTAACTACAGGAGTCATAGCTACAGAGTCTATACTCAAAGATTTGATATTAAATAGAAACAGTGATGGGTCCTTTCAGTTGGACTGGCATCAAATGCAACAAAATCTAACAGATACAACATCAGAAACTAAGCTGTATCATATGATTGTTTACTGTGTAGGCATCCATAGTATTGAAAATCAAAGAAACAGGCACATTGCTTCATTTTAAAGTGAACAGACCAGAGTTAATGCTATAAATAAATCCAAAAGAGTAACAGTAAAGAAAATTAATAAAAATGACATGCTAAAAATATGCAGGGGTTTAGGTTGTAGCCGTGTTGGTCTAAGGACTTTGTCATGCTAAAAATATTTAATTTGAGGTAGAACTGCTAAAAATAAGTTATAAGTCTCCAAACTGAGAAACACCTAAATGTTAATCTGTTGGCCTCAGGGCCACTCACAATGTTGCCCTATAGCTGTTACCCTATGGGATTGAAAGGTGTTAAAATTATCATAAAAGGTTACTACCCAGACTCAGGTTTATCCAATAAGCAAATTATGATGCAACACCTTTAGGTTTGAAATTGACGTCGCTTCGCCTAAATCCCAACCCCTTTTAGGCTTCAGTTGAATATGCTTTCTTGGGATATGCTTTCCTGGAATGTGTTGGGTGTGCCAAGCAGTTAGATCCAATTTTTATCGCTAAGGCTGAACCCTGAGCAAAAAACCGTTAGGCCAGCTAATCTCACAGCTACAGCTTTGCCTATGGGGCCCAGTCAGTTCCATGAACAGTTAATTTATCATTTTGGTTAAATTTATGACAGACAAGTTACATTTGCAGTTTACAAACTTACAAGCTTATATTAACTAATTTACCTGTTTAGGCAAAATACCAAATGCCTCCAAGAAGCACATATTATTGCTTATTAATCCCTCTGGTTCTGGCTGTCACACCCCCCTGCCTGGCCCCTTTGCAAGGAGGTAAATACTGCAATATAGGCACTAATTTTTGCAACTGGGTACCACTCAATTCACACGTGTTATGGAGAGGTGCCTTCAGTCCAATAAGCGGTGCCTCAAGTCCAAAAAGTTTGACTGCCCTAAAAGCAAGTTCTAGGAAGAAGCAAGCTTAATGTGTGGATTTCAAGTGTCCCTGTTTGTCATGATGGCTGGAATCCCATTCTGAGGTGCTTAATGCTATTCAAGCATGTAAAGGGAGTCTGTGCACATCATTCATGTTTCTAGATTTAATTCTGGGAGACAGATACACAAAAGTTAGTCACTGCAATACCTAACTGACATACCGTAGTCACCAGTTGGAGCTAGCCTATAAAAATAGTAAGATCTGCCCTTTCTTTTCTTTATATACGCCTTTTTATACAAGGGTTTTTTTGTGAAGACGTCTCTAACTTGTTTTTCAATTTAGAAATAATAAAAATATAAAGTCCAGTCTGCCTTTGTTTTATTGAATGACCTATATATTTTTCTATACTCTGAATGCCTTAATTGAAAGGATGATGTTGAATCTTAAGTAAAGGCTTCCTTTACTTAAAAGTAAATTAGTCAATCCGGTTAAGGAGTCATGAGAACAATTTAAAAAACCAGATTAAATGGGTCTATTTAAAAATCCTTTTCCCTTCCAATCATTTTTTTGGCCAATGGGGAAACTGAGTTCTGTTTCTCAAGTTTTCTAAAGCCCAGGCTACATCAAGATAAAGGGATGTTAATAAGGAGCTAGAGTTCGTCCTAACTAGCTAAATCAGTTTAAAATTACTACTTGACTTTTGCTGCACTAGGATTTTTTGTGTTAGTGTCATGTGTTAATGTCTTCTTTCTTAGCATAGCCATAACCTCTGTTGTGGTAATAATAAACCTTGATCACAAAGTAAAAGCTGTAAAAAAGGGCAGATTTCTAACTCAAGGCAATGACATTTTACCACACAATCTGCAGAACTTTTGTCTGTATCACAAGGCATCCATAACCCACAGTTTTCATTATGCTGTGTCCTAGTACAGAGTCCAAAGAAGACAGCAGAGGGTATTTAAAACCCCACAAAAACTATGATCATGCTGAGTCTAGATTTGAATGTTGTTTGTCCTTATTTCTATATGACCACATCTGTGATACTCTTATATGGTTAGTTTTTTTTTACTTTATGTCATAAGTTATCCCACAATGAGATTCCATTTGTAGGAACATACTACCTAGATTGAGGAAGCATAGCTGACTCATAATGCAAAGAAATGAATCCAGAATTTAGCAGCATCTCTATTTAAGTTCTACCAAGACATGGGTTGAGTGACTGATATGCCTCTCTGCCTGATCTTCTCTGGAGCTACCAGGCTATCCCAAGAGCATCAGATTGCAAGTTTAGATATGGAAGATATGTCCTCCACAGACATGAAATTTCCCAGTAAGTCAGCATGCCAACAATTGCTACTGCACTTAGGAGTGACAACACCCATGGAAAATAAAAATACTTCCCCACTCTATCCTGGGGAAGTTCTCCTTTGCTTCCAATGAAACTAAAGAGCACATGCTTTTTTCCCCCTTCCCTGATTATCCTCATCTCCACATTTCAAATGTTGGCAGACAGAAATGGTTTCAGCCTGCAAAGTTCAGATTCTAAATAATGAATGTGCCACAAAGCAGGATTCAGAGTGGTGGTCCAGCCCATTTTGGAAAGGCAGGACAGCTGCAAAAATCCCGTCTAACACTTGCAAGTTATCCTCAGCTTTTTTGGAGCAGGGATGCCTCTGATTTGAGGTACCCCTCAATAGAGTGCCGCACCGAATAGACATACCACCTCTGATTCATAGATTGTACCGGGCTGGAAGGGACCTTGCAGATCATTGAGTCTAGCCCCCCCCCCCGGCAGACAACTTGGGGCAAGTGACCCCAGCGAGGTGACTGTCCAGTCTCCTTGCGAAGGGTGCTGCACAGAATATGCCCCTCTTAGTTTCCCCCCCCCGTACAGACAGACAGCAGAGCAATTTCTTCTGTTGCACAGAACTCAGAAAGACACAACAGGGCAACATGTTCCTACTTGCGACCTCCGGGTTTCCCTGGCCACTCCTGTTGGCATGCCACACCGCGCTAACTTTGTGTAGCACTCCTGAATGGATCCTGAGGTACCGTTCAGGGCTGCTTGAGAGTCGCCCAGTATTAGCATAGGGCTTCGGGATGCTTCCTGACCAAATCTAAGCCTCCCGGGCCAGCCCGGCCTGTGGCTCACACGGGCATTTGGACCCAAGTGGGTCCAAATCCGCCCAGGAGGCTCTGGACCTCGGGCTGCTGTTAGGAGAGAGGCTCCAGAGCCGCTCCGGCTGGGCGCGGGCCATGACTCACGTGGCAGCGGGTGAGGCCGAAGTCGTCGGGCCGGGAAACGAAACTGGCTGCGGAGGCGAGAAAGGAAAGTGGAAGCAGGAGGCACCTATAAAGCGCCGGGCGGGTGGCCGCGGGGACCAGCCGACGGGCGCGGGTGAGGCCAGCAGCGGGAAGGGGAGGGAAGGGAAGGGAAGGGGACCCGGCCGGGGCATCGCGGGGCTGCCCCGGAGCGCCGCTCCCCCGAGCCCTCGCTCTTGGCACTGGGGCGGGGGGAGGCGCCTGGCGCCAGGGAAATGGGGCAGCTCTCACCGGCGGGGAGCAGGCTCCTTCCAGCCCTCGCCCTCCCTGATGCCATGACCCCCCCCTGAGGTTTCACCCCCGGCTTGGGCCCCGGGAGCCCCTGTGTCCCTCTCTGCAGGACAGGGGCCAGGTAGAGGTGGGGATTTCAGCACCTTTTGCTGGCCAGAGCAGGGCTTGGGTGCGACGATGCCTGTGTCCTGCTGTGGGTGTTTCCCATCCATCTGCCCCCGCCTCCCTTTTCTGCTCGGTGTCAGGGTGTTTTTAATGGGGTAGGTTGTCGCTGTGTTGGTCTGACATAAGCAGACAAGATTCCTTGATATCTTTTATTTGACCAACGCAAATAGTTGGAAAAATTCTTCTTAGCAAGCTTTCGGGTTTAAATACCCTTTGTCAGGCTGAGGAAGTGCTCAGGTGTGGTGGTGCTCTTTCTGGATGGAATGAGTAGGGTGTTTTTAAGCCTTCCTCTGAGGCATTGGCTACAGCCAGAGCTGGGGACTTTGACTGGGGTGTGCCAGTGCTCCTGCTGGGACTAAAGCCAGAGGTTCCTGGCTTGGACCCTCTGCTCAGGGTCAGACTGGTCTCTGGATTTGGGGTCAGGAAAGAATTTTACCCTATGGTCACATTTGGGGGGAGACTGTGGGGGTTTTTGCCTTGTTCTGTAGTGGGGGCACATGTCCCTAGACCTCTTGAGCGTATATTGACACCATTGTATAGAAGCAGGATGTTGGCTGCTGTGGCTCTCCTTGCTTTACTTGTGGCAGGTTAGGGCATTAGGTCTGCTGGGGCAGGGTTGACGGTAGTCTTATGTAGAGTTTATATTATGGATTGTATGGAATGGTTTGGATAGGCATGATGCTGTCTCAGGCAGGGGGTTGGACTAGATCAGTGATTCTCTACCTTTTTCATACCGGGACCCATTAGCATAATTATCAGCTTGCCCTGACCCACAACACACAACCCCCCGGCCCCGACCCATCCAGTCTGTCTCTGTCTCTCTCCCATCCTCTCCTCCCTCCTCTGGCTGCTTCATCTGGCCCCCTCCCTCCCTCCCTCTCCAGCTGCTTTCACAATGCTGGGTGCTCACAAAGCCCCCCAGCTGCTTGCCTGTTCCATGCAGGAGGCTAGTGTTGCAGCCTGCACAGGGACACCAGTGATTCCTTGGGACCTCCCTGCTACCCTTTGCAATGTTCTTATGACCTACTTTTGGGTCGTGACCCACGGGTTGAGAAACACTGGACTAAATTACCTCTGGAAGTCCTTTCTAGCCCTGCTTCTTTATGATTGTAACAGCGTCTTGGGTCTAAAAATGTAGAAAACCACCCTGACCTCTGTGAATTTTCATTTGCCCAGAATGGTAAGCACAGGGGACTTAAGGAAGGGTCACTGTGCTGAAGATCTGGTACTGCCTCAGTCCTGCCTGTCTTTAGGCAAAATTTGACTGCCAGTGAAGCCAATGAGAAGGTTTTCTGAGTCGGGTATAGGTGGCCTTACAGGCCAAAGGCACATGCACACAAGGAACATGTATGCAGTTGATATGTATGACAATAATGGGTCTGCATGGGGAGTTGTTGTAGATGCAGAGTGATTATTATTTTGCACTGCCATAAATGCTCTACGCCCTAGGTAGGATTGGGACTTAATGTTGTTAACCTCAGACTATGCCTTAGTTAAAGAGTTGGTATCTTGAATCTGCCTCATTCAGTGAAACGTTTTATCTTTCTGAAGTTAGTGGGAATTTCATTTGCTCATGTACTTTGTTTAACTGGGGCAAAGTTCTTCCTTGGAAGTTAATGGGATTCTGCATATGTAAAATATGCAGGATCAAGCCCCAGAACAATGGCTAAATAATTCAAAACAGTGTTTCTACTTCAGTGAAAAACCAAAAACAGTCAGTTTTTTCAGTTTCTTTTTTCTGCCTTTTATCATGACCAAATACATACAAAAATGCATTTGAAACTCTTTTGGAATTAACTTTGTGTATTTAAAGGTGATAGGGATTGCATTTCAAATTTAAAGCTGTGAGGAACACCAGATCAATGCAGTATGTGACTTTTGCATATTTTTAAACTATGTATAACACTACAAATAGTGTATACCATGGGCTACTGGTGCCCCCCTTGACACCAGTCAGTGACGGGGGGGGGGGTGCCACAGCCAATCATGCTGACTGGGGACGGGGGTCCCCCCACAGCTGATCTCACTGACCAAAAAGCAGCCGCACCACTTCCAGAAATCCCATGGCCACTTCTGGAAGCGACACAGCTGCTTTTGCTGGCAGCCCCGCTCCCTGGCTGGCGCTCGACTGGCACTCCTGCCTGCCCCCCTGCCCGTTGCCTAAACAGGGAGTGGGGCCTGACAGGGGTGCACCAGCACTGTCGGGGTACACGTACCTACCCTACACGTTGCCCTCTATATGTCACCACTGGTGCATACAATGTGTTTTGTTTCCTTTAATCTTTTACGTATACTAGAAATGACTGCTTTCTTAGATATGATTATGTTTTGTTTATCTGAACATCTTGTCTTTTTTAAATTCAGTTCATATTAACTAAGCATTACTTGGATGAAGATAGGCTGCTTTAAAAATACAAACAGTAAATAATAGTGCCTTTGAAATACCAAATACTTTTGAATTGTATTAACCATTATTTGTAAGATTATTTTATCTTTTTATTTTATTTTGGTAGCTAAAATAAAGCCAATAGTATTGTTTGCAAATGGACAAACAGAATACACATATATTTATGTAGTCTGGGGTTGTAGTTTAGCTGTAGTGCCAAAACAGACAGGCAGAAGCCTCTCTATCATCAGGACTGTAATCACTCTACTGCTGTAAAACAGACTTTCTAACCCAATGGTTCTCAATATTGAGATTGAAGGCACCCCTCATTAGACTGAAGGTATCCATCAGAAAATGCAAATTCTTAGCTTTCACTTTTTTCCTGATTACAAAAAATAATAGAGAAATACTTTTGTTGTAAAGAACTTCTGTTATAAAGAACAGAAGAGGTCAGAACGTGTTTGAATTTATGGATTTCTAATTGGAGTTCTAGGGCATGTCTGGATGAGTGTGCACGTGCAGTTTTCAATGCCTCAAAGCAGTTTGCAAACTACACGTAGTGCATGTGCACCTGTTCGCCATGCTGCTAATTTGGAGTGCAGTGTTTTTTTTTTACACTGGGGCATCCTGATGTGTGCACCACCAGAAGGGGAGCCTGGCTGGCCAGAGCCATGCTCTTCCTGCCGGCTAGGCTCAGACCACCTGGCTTGGTGCTGCTGCGCCCCTCTGAGGCCTTCAGGATCCCAGGTAAGGCTGCTGGGGCTGGTCCCAGCTTCCCCTACCCCACCTGGGTCACTTTGCCATGTGTCAGAGTGCACGTACAGGGACGTATCCAGGGACAAATAGTAATGACACATATTTGTCTGTGGACACAAATACATGATATTTGTCCTGTGAGAAATGCATGACCCTTGACATGCACACTTATCAGGACATGCCCTGTGGGTTTGTCTTGTGAATCACACATAGGTGTTTTTATACCTAATTATGCTAATATTATGTATTATCCTTGAAAGTATCTCACAGAACCCTGGGGTGCCATAGCACCCTAGTTGAGAATCACTGCTCTAATCCCATCTAAAACCACCTGAAAAGTTCCTTTTAAGTCCAAACTGACGGTAAATTGAAGGGAAAAACAAGACTGTCAGCCTATTTTTGAGCTTATTTGGTTTACTAGTATCTGAGAAATGTAGCTGGTCCATTTTGATAGCCAAGGGAGGAAGGTATGTGGGATCAGAAGAAAATTAGTCCAGATAGGCAGTGCCCCTGCAAGGAGGGGCTTTGGGTGCTGGCCCATGTTCTTGCCTCCCAATGCATGTTTTTTATTTTATTTTACAGTAAATGAATAGTGGTATAACTGCTGTTCAAGTGGCCAGAATGGTCCTCGTGAGTTTTCCACATTTTTGGAGCACATCTGTTGTGGTTTTAAAAGAAGGGAACACAGACAGATCTTGAGCTATATCAGAACTGTTAGTAAAAAGAAGGTACTAAACCAGACTCAAGTCAGGCTCACACCCCTTTGTATCATCAGGAAGCAAAACTCTAATCCCTTGAGCTGCTTGGAAAATGTCTTAAGAAGTGTCATGAACAACAAGCTGAAGTTGCAACCAAACAGGTGAAGATAAATACTGAAAAAAGTGTTTCTGCTTTAGGCTACTGCCTAAAGGAAGGTCAATATTCCTGTTGACCTGAGGCTAGACCAAGGGAAGAAGGAAACTGAGGTTCTACTTGGTATGCCAGCCAGAGCTGCTCTGTGTCCAGAAAAAGCCCATTGTTATGTTAGATACCATCAACCAGAGCCAATGTTAGCCAGACACTCCTGAACTGCAGTCCTGCCTCTTGTTTTAGAGCAGAGGTAGGCAACGTTTTTTTGGCTGGAGTGCCGAAAAACACCACAACGCCTACCTTGGAAGGTGCCGGAGTGCTGGCATGCCAGAAAAACAAAATGAGGGCAAGGGGTATATGGCAGGATGCCCTGCTTGTGCCCCTTGCCCCCCACCCAAAGCCCCTGCACCCCAGCCCTACTGCCCTGTGCCCCCCACCCAAAGCCCCTGCCCCCCAGCCCTGCTGCCTTGTGCCCCCCACCCAAAGCCCCTGCCCCGCAGGCCTGCCACCCCTTGCCCCCCACCCAAAGCCCCTGCCCCATAGTCCTACTGCCCCTTGCCCCCGACCCAAAGTCCCTGCCCCACATCCTGGGCTCTGTGGCTGCCAGCAACTATCCTGGCTCCGGGTAGCTGCTGGAGTCTGGGCTGCTCCCAGCAGGGCTTGCAGCATCCCAGATGACTTCTGGAAGCAACCCGGGATCCCGGCTGGCAGCAGCTCCCCAGAGCCGGGGTGGCTGCAGCCGGGAGGCTCCAAACAGCTGTGCCCTCAGCACACAGCGGCATGTGACCTGGGTGCAGTGTGAGGAGCTGTTTGTGCAGACTGAGTGGTGCCTGACTCACTACATCCTGATGCTGCTGATGGCCATGGTGCCCTGGTGCACCTGCCCACGTGGCATGGGATCCTGAGGTTTGATGGCAGGACTGTCGGGGCAGGTGCTGGCCTGGGCTCCTCGAGCTGCCGGAGGAGGCTGGGGGTGGGGAGCTCAGCAGGATGGGCTGCTGGCAGGCCAAGGGCCCCCCCTCGGTGACACATCACTGTGGGTGGCAGGCCAGAGTGGGGATTCAGGCAGGCTTCTCATGCTGCAGTATGCAGCATGGCTTTGGCCTGGGTCCTGGGGTGCGAGGATGGCATCCAGTTGTCGCATAAAGGGAATGGATTTGAGAGCACTCCCTGGCAGATGGTTGTGGTCGGTGATGGTGACTCACTGTGCTCACAAGTCCTTGACCTCTATGTGGCGCTGCTGTGTCAACAGTTGTGCTTGTTCTCCTGCATTTGGCCTGACAGCCTCTCTTAAACATGTGCATTGGCGTGCCCACCCCACACGAACTGCCTTTGCACCTCCGCTTCACCCCACACTGCCATGAGGTCACCAGTCTTCTCCATTGGCCACTTGGGGTCCTGGGAGGTGGCGTGTAGCATTGGGGATGATTCTGTCCTGGCTCCCGTGCCAGCTCTCTGGGCCTCCTTGCAGCTGTTGTGGTGCTGCTGGGCCTGGCCAGCTGCCTGCAGCACCCAGTGCAGGGGCATGGAGTAGGACTAGCAGCTGTGTGGCAAGGTGACTAGCAGTTGCATGGGAGTAGCAGCTGCGTGGCACCTGCAGGCAGTCCAGGCAGGCTGCTGGGGGTTGGATGGGGCCAAATAGACCTGGCTCCGGTGGCCAGGACTTTGCTGCAGCTGGGCCCAGGTGCTGGCAGGCCTTGCAGGAGTCTGCTGTGTGGCGGGCCAGTAGGGGGTGGTCCTGCGTTGAGCCACCCACCTCACTGTGACTGACCACCTTCCAGGCCCCGAGTGCCTCCCTGGGAGCGCCTCACATCTGGCCGACCCCCTTCCTGGAGCACACCCGCTAGCCTGGGGGTTCCACTGCCACCACCCAGGGCTCTGGACAGATGGTGGCTCTGCATACCCTGGGAAACACAGGCCTAGTAGCCCTCAAGGGTACTTGATTCACTTCAAGAAGTTGGGATGCTTCCCTCAGTCAGAAGCACAAGTAGTGGTCTCCCTTAGTCAGCCGAACCAAGGGGACCCCAAGGCATAATCTAGACCCACTCCACTCCCAATAAGTCTCCCACAAATAGGTACAAAGGAGAACTTTATTGGTTACAGAGGGTAGGGTTAGAATAGGGTACAGGGTAGAGCAATATGAGAGAAATCCCATAGAGCAAACTCCCTTGGCTGGGTAGTCTTTGATAACGCATCTGAGTTACTGCAAGCTAAATATCTAGTTAGATCTCAGGTAGCTTACTTACAAGTATCATCCAGAGGCAGTTGGAGATTCCCTCTGGAGGCAGGCAGTTCCTTGATCATGAGTTTTGAGAGAGAGAGCAAGTTTCAGCTCTTCTCTGTCTCCCTCGTGGCTGCTGCCCCCTTCCTCATGGGCAGTCCTTAACTTATATAGCCCTTGTGACCTCATTTACCAGGTCCAATGGAGGCCAGCACCTGTTGGCTGTCAGCCAACCAATTTGAAATACATCACTAGTTGCCGGGCAGACTTTAGACCACCAGGGAGCAAGCCCCTCACCCAGGTATGTGCTACCAGTCACGTAGGCAGAGGGAGCAGGTTTCCCCCCTTCCTTAGGAATGTATCCAGCTCAGGTTACCTAAAGAGATAGGGTAAAGGTGTGTCTCCTCTGCTGGGCCCATCCTAATCAAATTGTCACAGAGCAGAGTTTTTGGGGAGAAACAAAGGTGGCCTTCTGCCACATGCTGCACTCTGTGGGACTGGACAGTGCAGCCCTGGTATCTGTGCAGCACTGTGGTGCCAGGGAGTGGCACTGAGGTGCAGGGAGTCTGGCACAGCAGGCCTGCAGCCTGTGCAGGAGGAGCAGTGCCCAGCAGTCACCCCAGGCTCCCTGCACATATGCCTCAGGGCTCAGACTGCTTGCAGAATTTTAAGGGCCTGGAGCTGGGACAGGCATAGATTCGGCTGAGCCCTGGGGCAGGAGAGGATCCCATCCCCAGGGCTCTGGGGCTAGCCTGATGCTTTCCCCCTAGTGGCAGTGCTGACTGAGAGCAGATTTGCTCCCAGTTGGCATCTATATGTGCGCTACTGCACAGTAAATACATGTTAGTAAATTTGCTACTTGCATTTGCAGGTAGCAAATTTACTCATAAGTAGCACAGTTTACTGTGCAGTAAGCATGTGCATGTGTAGACACACATGCTTACCGTACAGTAAACTGTGCTACTGCACAATAAAGCATCTCATCTAGATGTACCCATTAATTTGTAGCTGAAGAATTAATTTTTTATCCCTCGGTATCTTTTTTCCCAGCAGGGATGTCTTCCTATTTACTTGATTTTTCTATAACTTTTTTTTACTGCTGAATGAATGTGTATGGAGAATTTAGGTGAGAGCATGAATGTATCCAGATATCTAGCAAAAAATTAGCTTACATTGCCATGTATTTCTAAGTTTCAAAAGTGTGTTTGCCTAAAACTAATCTGCTGGAAAAAGGAAATTGAAAGTACTTAGGTGGAATAAGTTTTCACTGCATTAGTCACTC
Organism: Alligator mississippiensis; assembly: GCF_030867095.1. Taxonomy (NCBI): domain Eukaryota; kingdom Metazoa; phylum Chordata; order Crocodylia; family Alligatoridae; genus Alligator; species Alligator mississippiensis. The sequence continues at coordinate 83,893,308 of NC_081825.1, forward strand.
AATGAATGGTAATCTAGAATGGCTCAGATGCTTGCCACATCTCTTCTTAGGTTCCTGGAGTTAGGTTTTCTTGTAGAAATCTGCCATATATTTTACAACTTCATGATTTTAATGTCATTTGTATTCCCCTAATGGCCTGTTTAATTGTTGATGTTATTCCATATTATTGCTAATTAACTTATTTGATTCTAACTATGTTCTTGAATAGATAATTGTTCAATTGCAGTTAGTTTATTTAAAGTCATAGAAGCTAGTGGGATTAGGATTTTAATTGATTTAAGTTTGCTTATTTATAAATTTAATTTAAACACATAAAGAATATGGGACTTTTTTATTTCAAAACTTCAATGCAGTGGAATTATAGGTCTATGGTAGCCTTCAGTGACAAATACATGGCTTTGCTCCCACATCTGTATTTATGTTCATTACACAATTCTGAGAATTATTACAAAATAAAAATAACATTAAGTAGAATTGGCAGGAAAATGGAAAAAAATCGTAGATAAGCTGCAGATATTTTCTACCTTTTACACAAATACAATTCTGATGGAGATTTTCTAGACAGCTGTAAAAATGAGATATATCATTTAATGAACCAAAATTAAGAACACATCATATCATTTGAAAATTTACTGGTGATGACATACAGTTTCCTTTTTAGATTTCAAAAACAGTCTGGGATGGCTTCTGCAGAAACTATTTTTGAGGAAGATGTTAGTGATGAGAGTGGGAGTGAAAGGGACAGCAATGAGGAAGATGAGACTAAATTCATGGATAGTTGTATGGAAGACAGGTTTTTATCATCTGAAGTAGAGGAAAGTGAAGAAGAAGAAGAAGAAGAAGAAGAAGAAAACAGAAGTTCTGGTGTGCTGAGAACTGAAGAAGAATTGTGGCAGGTTTTGGAAAGTGAAAGAAAAGATTCCAGAAAACTCTTGGGCAAATGTGGTTCCAAAAATCCTGGTGAGAATTTCTAGCTCATGTTGATTTCTATAATTTCCAATATTATGTTTTATTACATGCCTCTCATAATATTTGATGAGTAACTATTGCCATATATTTATTTTAGAACTAAGAAAATGTCTTGGATTTCTGAAGAAATTGTCCTTATATATTTGGAAATCTATATCACAAGCTATGTAAGTATTGTGAGATTTACCATGAATTATAGATTCATAGATTCATAGATGTTAGGGTCGGAAGGGACCTCAATAGATCATCGAGTCCGACCCCCTGCATAAGCAGGAAAGAGTGCTGGGTCTAGATGAGTTTGTTAGGAAAATGTTTTCATTAAATCCAGTACATGGCATTGTCAGCATAGTGTAATTATCTCGTACCATGTCTTTGCACTATTGATCCTAGCAGGATCTTTAGAAATGCTTTACCCTATCTCTTCCATCCTGGGTGAGTCTTCACGAGATGCTTTACTGCACATTAGACTAATCTAATGCACAGTAAAGCATCTATACATGTGCAGCAATTACTGTGCACTAGATTAGTAGTACTGTAGTAGTACAGTAGTAGTACAGTAATTGCTGCACATGTACTACTAATCTAGTCTAGATTAGTCTAATGAGCAATTTTCTAGTACCTGTAGATATAGATACTAGAAACCAGTGCATTAAACTAATGTGCTGAAGCACATGTGTAGACGCCTAGGCAACAGGGGGCCACAGGGGGTAGGGAGAGCTGACCCAGGTCAGTGGGATGCTGCCTCTCAGCCACATGGAGATTGGGACCCATCCCAATCTCCATGTGGCTGGAAGAGCTGTCCTGGCTCTGGGTAGGTCTCCCCCACCCTGCAGAGATCAGGACCAGCCCCCGTTTCCCTTGCCAGCCTGGGACTGGCACTTGGGGGAGCCTGGAGCTCCCCCTGGCTGCTGCAGCGGGGCAGAGCAAATCAGGAGCAGCCCTAAATTGAATTGCTTCCATTGGGAGCAATTTTGCTTCTGACTGCCGCATGTTAATATGTGTGTGGGGGCCCAGGTTAATGCATCTGAGTTTTCTGTGCAGAAAATTCAGGTGCATTAATTGCATGTGTTGACATGCTTCCCCCCTAGTACAAAAATCATAGAATCATAGAAGTAGGGTCAGAAGGGACCTTGTAGATCTTCAAGTCCGCCCCCTGCCTGGGCAGGAGAGAAACTGGGCTCAAGGGACCCCAGCCATGTAGGCATCGAGCCGCTTCTTAAAGACCCCCAGAGTAGGAGCCAGCACCACTTCCCTTGGAAGTTGGTTCCAGATCCTAGCCGCCCTAACTGTGAAGTAGTTCCTACGGATGTCTAATCTGAACCTACTCTCCAACAAGTTGTGGCCATTATTTCTTGCTATCCCGGGGGTCGCTAGGGGAAACAAGGTCTCCCCCAAACCCTTCTGGTCCCCCCTAGTGAGTTTATAGACGGTCACAAGGTCCCCCCTCAGCCTTCTCTTGTGAAGGCTGAACAGGTTCAGGTCCCGTAGCCTCTCATTGTAGGGTCTGCCCTGCTGTCCCCAGATCATGCAGGTGGCCCTCCTCTGGACCCTCTCAATGTTGTCCACATCCCTCTTGAAGTGGGGTGCCCAGAACTGGACACAGTATTCCAGCTGTGACCTGACCAGTGTCCCGTAGAGGGGGAGGATCACCTCCTTGGCCCTACTCGAGATGCACCTGTGGATGCACGATAGGGTCCGGTTAGCCCTGCCGACTGTGACCTCGCATTGTTGGCCTATGTTCATCTTGGAGTCAGTGATGACTCCAAGATCCCTTTCTGCCTCCGTGCTCTCAAGAAGGGAGTTTCCCATCTTATAAGTGTGTTGCCGGTTACTACTGCCCAAGTGCAGCACCCTGCACTTGTCCATATTGAAACACATCCTGTTTTTGTCAGCCCACCCTTGCAACCTATCCAGGTCTTTCTGCAGTCTTTCCCTCCCTACTAGCGTGCCCACCTCACTCCAGATTTTGGTATCATCAGCGAATTTGAACAGGTTGCTTTTCACCCCATCGTCCAAATCGCTGATAAAGAAATTGAACAGCGCGGGGCCAAGGACCGAGCCCTGGGGGACTCCGCTGCCCACTTCCCCCCAGGTCGAATATGACCCGTCCACCACCACCCTCTGAGTACAACCCTTCAGCCAATTAGCAATCCATCTGACCATGTAGGCATTGATGCCACAGTCGCCTAGTTTTTTAACGAGGATGGGGTGAGAGACAGTGTCAAAGGCCTTGCTGAAGTCCAGAAAGACTACATCCACGGCGACACCTGCATCCAATGCTTTTGTGACCTGATCGTAAAAGGCAATCAGGTTGGTCTGACATGACGTGCCCCTGATGAAACCGTGCTGCTTGCCCCTCAGCATCACCCCTGATGCCGGCCCATCACAGATGTGCTCCTTGATGATCTTCTCCAAGAGTTTCCCCAGGATTGAGGTAAGACTGACGGGCCTATAGTTGCCCGGGTCCTCCCTCCTCCCTTTCTTAAAGATGGGGACCACATTGGCTATCTTCCAATCATCTGGCACCTGGCCTGAGCACCACAAGCACTCGTAAAGCCGTGCCAAGGGCCCAGCAATAACCCCTGCTAGCTCCCTCGACACCCTGGGGTGGAGAGCATCTGGACCTGCTGACTTGAACACGTCAAGCCCCTCCAGAAGCACTCTAACCTGGTCCTCCTCAACCTTAGGTCTTGTGGCGTTCCCCTCGAGTCCATCTTGAATCACAGTGGGGGAGTCCCGGTCCCTGCCCAAGAAAACGGAGGTGAAGTATTTGTTAAAGATGTCTGCCTTCTCTTCTGGCGTGACCACCAGATTGCCCAGCGTATCTTGCAGGGGCCCCACATTTCCTGGCGCCTTCTTCATCCTCCCTATATATTTGAAAAAGGACTTTTTATTATCCTTGATCTTGGACGCTAGTCCTAGCTCTATGTCCACCTTAGCTTTCCTAACAGCCCCCCTACAGGCCCGAGCAGTGGAGGTATACTTTTCTTTGGAGATAGTCCCCCCCTTCCACCGGGTGTACTCCCCAAAAATGATTGGGTCTAAGTGGTTGCTGGCTAGGCTAAAACAAATCTCATACTATTAGGGAAATAGCAGAGGTGTAACTAGTGATTTTTGTGTTCTGGCCAAAGATGGGAGTCTTATCTGAACCCAACACCTAGGCTTCTGCCGCCATTGTTGTGTTAGTTCCTGGGACCCTCTCTGGCTGCTGCTGCCACAGTACCGTACAGGATTCTAACACACTACTGTTGCCATGGGTTTTTGCACCGTTATTTTGGCAAACCTAAATCAGCACCTGGGACTGGTGCCCCAAGTCTTCTTAATGGGAATAGGATGAAGGGATTTCATAGATTTCACAGAAATTAGGGCTGGAAGGGACCTCAGAAGATCATTGAGTCCTGCCCCCTGCCCCAGGGGCAGGAAGTCAGCAGGGGCCATAGGGTCCCAGCAAGATAAACATCCAAATGTCTCTTGATGACAAAGTAGGTGCTTGAACCACCTTCGGCAGCAGTCTATTCCAAACCTGGGGGGCTTGGACAATAAAGAAGTTCTTCCTATGTCCAGTCTGAATAGTCATGGAGGAGTTTGTAACTGTTCAATCTTGTCATCTCTTGGGGTGCTCTGGTGAACAGATGTCCCCCCAGATCCTGGTGAGCACCCCTGATAAACTTATAGGTAGCCACCAGATCACCCCTGAGCCTGTGCTTTTCCAGGCTGAAGAGTCCCATAGCTCTCAGCTTCTCATCATAAGGTCTGTTTTCCTGACCTCTGATCATGCGTGTGGCTCTCCTCTGGACTCTCTCAAGCTTCTCTACATCTTTTTTGAATTGTGGAGCACAAAACTGGATGCAATACTCCAGCTGTGGCCTCACCAAGGCTGAGTACAATGGGAGAATGACGTCCTGGGATTTGCTTGAGAAGCATCTATGGATGCAAGTCAGTGTTTTGCTCGCTTTACTAGCCACAGCATCACCTTGATGGCTCATGTTCATTTTGTGGTCAATCATAACTCCTAAGTCCCTTTTGTCCATAGTGCTAGCCAGCATAGCACTGCTGAGTCTATAAGCATGCTGCAGGTTTTTCTTCCCAAGGCAGAGAACCTTGCATTTTTCGGTGTTGAACACCATCAGGTTCTCATCTGCCCATTTTCTGAGCCTGTCAAGGTCAGCCTGGATCACCCTCCTATCCTCAGGTGTGGACGCTTTACCCCAATGCTCCCTGCAGGTCTGGAGCAGTGCAGAGTATTCCTTCTTGGAGGTGGATCCAGTCCTCCATCCTTTGTAGGTCTTTCTTTTTAGATGCTGGAGGTCCGCTAGTTCCCTGCAGAGCCAAGGGGGCTGCTGTGCCCTTTTGCTGCCTTTCCTCTGAGATGGGATAGACTTTGCTTGTGCATCCAGGATCGGTCCCTTGAGAAGCAACCACTCATCCTGAACTCCCCTCCCCTTTGGGTTGTGGTTCTTTAGGGCATCACTGACAAGCCTCCTGAGCTTGCCAAAGTCAGCTGTCCTGAAGTTGAAGGCTTCTGTATTGCTGACTGATGTGCCAGATTTACGGCTCATGGTGAAGGCGATCAGCTCGTGGTCACTGTCACCCAGCTTCCTTCAATCATTACGTTGCTGATTAGGTCGTTCCCTATTGCCAGTACCAGGTCGAGCAGAGCTTTACTTCTCATCAGCCTGTAGACTTCTTGCATCAGACAGAGCTCATCCACACTAGAGAGAAAGCTTAACGACCATTCGGATGACCTACCTAATTTTGGTCCAGTGAACGGAAACATATAAAAATAAACCTGGAAGGGACCAGCAGTCCTCTGTAATGGTCAGTAACTGGATGTGTCTACACATATGCTTTACTGCGCAGTAGACTAATTTGCCTCACAGTAAAGTATCACCATCTACACATGCAAGGCAATTAGGCTGGTGTAGACTAATTTACTGTACCATCAGATAGTCCTATCAGACACAAGTACTATCTGACAGTGGGTAAATTATTGCACTTAAACACACATGTAGACAGTGACATCTGGATTAGTTTACTTTGTGCCAGACTTTATTAAGTCGCATTAATTGCACATGTTGACATGCCCACTGTATAGTAGAAATTAAGTCTAGAAAGGTTATAAGCACATGCATGCTATCCTTGGCTCTAGGGGTGTTGGTTGTACTGGCTTCCTTCCAATTCATGAGAGCACATAACTGCAGATGCTTCCTCTGCATGAAGAAGGGTGCTTATACCCGAAAGCTTTCAAAGAAGAATTTTTCCAACTATTTTAGTTGATCTAATAAAAGATATCATATTTACCCAAAGAACTTTGTATGCCTATGTCCTTGCTCCCAGTATCTCACAGACAGAAAACATTCTTGTATATTTTAAAACTTAGACTCTTTAAGACAAAGAATCTCAAGTTTAAAAAAAACAAGATTGTACCAAAAGCAGAGAACAGAAAAGACCAAAGACATCAGCAGCAGCTTGGCTTCCTGCAGTGGCAGGGAGTCTGTTAGGTAAAATACATCCACATAATCCAGGAAGTAAACTTTCCCCATGTTAGAAAAGAAGGCAAAAAAAAAAGTTGTCCTTAGTCTTACCTGGGGGAAATATCTTCCTGACACTAAATCTTTTTAACCTCAAGCATGTGAATAAGCCATGTCAGGCAGGTACCTAAGAGATTCTCAGCCTATCATGACTGGCCACTTCTTGGTAGTAGGATGCTTCTCCCAACCCATTACTTCTCCCAGCTATATGTGGTGTTGAGAGTGTAGGTAATGGTCACTATTTGTTCTTCTTATAAAATTCATCATTAGCCAAAGAAACCCATTTGTCTAATACAGGGGTTGGCAACTTATGGCTCCTGGGCCATATCTGGCCTGAGAAGGGATGGCGTGAGCTGGGACAGCAGAGCCATTCAGCAGTGGGGAAAATTGGGAGCAGGGTGAATTGGCAGCAGCCGTGTCACAGGCAGTAGGCAGCCTTATATCAAACACCAGTCTAATTTAGCACACAGCAGCTCAAAGGTTGCGAATTCCTTGTCTAAAATGTTAAAAGAACTCCCAGAGGTCTACCATGACATCAATCATGATGAACTGAACTGTTGTATATAATGACTAGCAATCAAGGAAGGGGGTACACAAAACATACATTGTGGTTGCAACCTTTTGAGAAACAGGAACAGCAGATATATTGATACTGGGAACGTCTACATGTTCATTAATGCACTTTAGGTAATGCAAATTAAATCTAGTACCTCCCTGGTGAGGTACTAGAAAAAAAGCACATTAGCTTATTTTAATGTAAATTAGCTAAAGAGCACAGTTTTTGTGATGCTTTAATGCACATTAAAATAGGCTAATGCATTAAAGTGGACATAGAGACATGCCCACTGGCTGTGAAAGTTGATTTGGTTTAGATAGCACAATGTTGAATACTGATAATACTGTTCAGTATGATGAGTGAGTGAGTGAGTGAATGAATGAATGCATGAGCATGCAAATAGCTTTTGCCTAATTTTAGATACAAAGAAGATAGTTTTGTTCTGAATCAACCTGTGCAATTAATTTTGGTAGATTTTAAATAATTTAAATATTTTTTGATCAGCTAAATCTAGTAGCAGTCAAATTTTCTCCCCTTCCCCTCTCCCCAACAATTTTGATTTGTACAGGATTATGTACATGCTATTTGATTACATATATACTGTTTTTCTTTTCATTTAGGCGTGTCAGCTTACTAAATGACTTTGTTGAGTCTGAATTGTTTGTGATTGATGGGGATTCTTTACTTCTCATGTGGTTATACGAAGAGAAAGAATATCTACCCTTCTTTTATCTAGTTGAATGCTTTCTGCTTGATTTCACTCAAAAAGGAGCAAAATATATAATCGTCCTCTTCAAGGTACTAAAACAATACATTATTTACATATATTTTAAAACACTGGACAGTTTCAAGAGTAATTGTTTGATTGTAATGAAGGAATTTCATCTCTAGGTTTTTTTTCCTTCTAATCTCGATTAATTAAGGACCCAGATATGCACCATCAACTCCAGTCAGCCTGCAAACCGTCTTCTAGACCAGGTTAGGCAACCTTTTCCAGCTGTGGGCCAGAATGAGCCTTACTTTCCTTTTAGTTTGCATTTCCTTCCTTTTCAAGGGTAGTAGAAGCCATAGAGTGATACTTCCTAGAATAATTATATATAGATATATATAACTGTTCTGTGTCCCAAAGACACATGCTGTATACCCTGGCTCCATCTATCCCTGACACGTGCATAGGGTTTGGAATCCTGGCCTCCAGTGGTCTTCTACAAGGACTTTTGCAGATTAGCAAAGTGGATTAACGAAGAAGAAAAAGGGTATTCTGTCTTCCTTAACTGACATATTGGGAACATATTATTTGTAGATTAAACTTGCCTCTGCTCACAATTGCTTGACACTTCCCCTTATAAGACTTTGTTTTCAAGTGAAGAAATATAAAGTATTTATGTAATTAAACTGTACCAAAATGCACGTACACAAAAGAGATGAATTAGGATTGTACAGGGAAGCTTAATTCTGGCATTTCTTAACTCCTGGGTGCTTGACTTTGCAACCTGAAATTATTTTAAACATAATTACTTTTTAGATGTGATATATCAGTCACATCTTTATATAGATGAAGATTTTTCTTTGGGAAATACTGCATTTACTTAAATATAAGATGACCCTGATCATAAGACAACTCCCCAATAATTATATTCTATATCCAGAAAAATTATAGATTTGATATAATTTTCCAGATATGGAATTTAATTATTAAAAGTTTTTTTGAGTTTGTTCCCTTTCTGCTGCTACAGCAGGGAAAATAAATCTGTGGGGTCAGGTAGCCCCTTTGCCCTGTGCCTCCTGAACTACTTCCATCAACTACTTTGCTCCTTTCTTACTGTTAGATCCTGCTCTCTCTGAGCACATGGAAGTAAAGAACAAATTTGAAAAAAAAATGACCTTGAACTACACATAGCTGTAATTATTAGCAAATAGTACCCACAGACTTAGTTCATCCAGTTGCAACTTTTAGCAGAGATGATCCAGAAACATACTATTAAGTAACACTGTGGCATGTACTTATATATAATACAATTTTGGGGGTGGGGGTTCTTAGAATTTTTTTATTCCAGGTCAAATTAGCCAAATCAGTTCTGAATCCTCTTGACTGAGAAAAACTCAACTGTTCAAACACCATATGTGGCACTACAACCAGCAAGTATCTTCTACCCCAGACTTTTCAGCCCAAGGCTTCAGATACTCCCAAATCCATTGGCAAGCATCCTACATGCAGACCCACACATGGAGGACTTGGGTTTGGATACCCCCATGTCTAACTTGCCCTTAGTCAATGGCCACAGGAGCAAGCTAGGGAGGAATCCCCAATTTCTGTAAAGCAGGCATGTAGCTGAAAGCCTACTGGAAACTGGCCACTGGGAAGCTAATTACAAGACATATAGGGTGCCCTGTCTACAGTACATTATACAGCGGTACACCCTTTACTACACAATGCTATTCAAATCTACCTTGGCCTGGGCAACAGAGCAGTGCAGCTTGATCTGGGCCAAAAGACCAAGAACTATGTATTATATTAATCCAAAACCAAAAGGCCCATGGTTTACCATATAATTCACTGGGGTGGGTCCCACCAGAGTCAACAGCATTCACACCATGGTGATTTCACTGCTCAGCACTGTTCAGTATATGTGTGTATTCCAGAGACCTCCTACAAAGGATCCATGTACTAATTAGCCTTTCACCCATGACTGAAGCCAGGCATTCTTTTCATAAGTCCTGGCATCCTCCAAAAATGTATATGCAGATGAGGCATAGGACAACTTGGTCTGGCTTGACCTCATGGAGTGTGGGGCCACACTAAATGTATGCGACAGGCTGAGAAAGAGAGGCCAACAGAAAGGCCCTGTTTGCTGATGTTTGCCAGACATTTAGGGCAGGTGAACAAACAGGAACCACTGGAAATGGGCAAGAAAGGCACAGCTCAGCTATAAGAGTAAAGAGGAAATTGAAATATATGCAGTACAGTGGCTCACTATGAACTGAAAATGAGTAGGCTCTTAACAGGACTGAATTCAATGGGCACTACCATATATGTTATTCAGATGGGTTATACTAACTTGTCCTTGTGGTAGGTTCCTATCAGAATATCTTCCCAATACAAACCATGTACCTTACAGTCATACTCAATGTTGGCTGCATTTTAGTATCTTCACAATTGGTTCCCATTATTGAGCACATACTGCTTTGAGCAACAGTTCAAATATAGACACTGTATTTAATGCTATTTCTTTGTATGAAAATTTAAGATGAGAGGCTTTGCTCCACATGCTGATTGCAGAGAAAGACCTCACTTTGTATTTCAGTAAATACAATAGTGCAATTTGTCCTATGACATTTTCCTACAAAAAGAACAACCATATCATTCTGTACAACATTACTAACAATGTACAAGCACACATCAGTAATATGCAAAAATATAATACCTTAGCAGTTCTAAATGTTAAGCTGTCAGGGGCATATCTCGTGTGTGGGGAACATAAATATTAAATAATAATCTCTCTATCGTGTTCAATTTTTTACAGGATGCAGAACAACTGTATCATAATTATCCTCATATGCTTTTCCTACATACTACACTAATACAACACCTGAAGCAGAACACTGACATCGACATTCATACAGAGTTCTTCAATTGTTTGTCACCAGAATGGCAGATTTTTCTCAAGGAAATTTATCCGTACTTCATGATAATATCTGACACAGGACTGACCTCTCTCCAAACAGACTATTTACAAATACTTATCAGTCACACCTTGTCAAAGAAAATAAATGTTGTGCTCACTTCAGGACAGGAGTCTGATACTCTTAGGGTTCATGGATATCATGTCCGGAGCATGTATATGCACAGGAATTTTTTTCAGCAGGTAAATTACACTATATCTCCAGTTTGGGTTTATAGTAGAAAAAATGTAGCATTTCTATATGGTATTATTAATTTAATTGGAATATTTAAGTGTAAAGCAAGTATAATATCTGGCTCACCTTTCATAGGAGGATTTTAAAGAACTGAATAAAAGGAAATTCCTAATCCTTCTTCTCTAAGAACATGCTTAGGATGCTCCATAGGATTCAGTGCTATGTGAATCATCCATTGTTCTTTGCCATGGGAGAATGGGGAGGGGGACTAGAGCCAAAGAACAAAGTGTTGCTGTAGCCTAACGTAATCTAGTCCAACTAATCAGGTTGGGCTGTGGATCTGGTCCATATTAATGCATGGTCCAATCCTGCTGCCCACATATCTGCTAGGAAGTACAGTATTTTCTAGATAGCTCCACTGAAGTCAGTGGGGCTAATTCCCTTGTATGTTATAGTAGAGTTAAGCACTCAGGTTATGTAATTGCCAAAGCACAGAACTTTTCCAAGCTAACCCAGTAAGTTAGTGGTAGGACCAGAAGTAGATCTCAGACTTTCTGAATCCTAAACCTCAACTTTAAGAGGAGCATTTCTTCTTCCCTAATGTCTATATTCAAAGAATGTGTCTTGGAAGAAACGTAGATCATGCACTGTAGCTCATATTAGTTATTTTTCATAGGTTCCTCATGGTCTGGACTTTTAAAGCACCTGTTGAAATGTAGTTTATAAAGCAGCCTCAGGGACCTCTGACCAACTTGTCTACCCTTTCTATGTTCCAAAGCAGAGGAGATTCAAAGCTCAGTGACTTCAGTACCTCTCCATTTACTTTGGTAGCCTTAGATCAGGTCCATATTTTGGTTAATGTAGGCAGTAATGGATAACACTTGAGTTTAGGATCAGGATTGTGGTGTCCCTCTATTGTGACAAAGGAATTTCCTTCAGAAGTGATGTAACCTGCTGACTAAACATGAATGTCTGTCTTCACTTATTTTCCACCAGTGTTCAAAACTAATAAACTGCATATAATTTTGAAAATGTTATCTTTGTATTTCAACATATAACTTTATGACTTATCTACTTCTTGTTTAGCGTCAGAAAGATTTTCAATGTGCTTTGGAGACCTTGGTTAAGTACTTGCAAAACTCCCAGGATACAACATTGTGGTTTTATAAACATTTAAATCTGAGCTTGAAAAGTCTGCAAGAAGAGGTAACAATTATTTTGCTATTATTTCTCCTGTTAAAGTGTGTTTGCTGTGGCAGTAGAAGTTAGATAACGAAAATGTGCTAAATTGTTCACTTTTTAGCAAAGAGATTGCTTGCAAGAAATGTGAGAGGCAAGAATCCTTTGGGTTGATATCTTTTATTGGATCACCTGCATGGCTGGGATAGACATAGGGAAGCTTTTAGGTATCTTAGTACCCTTCCTCAGGCCTCTGGGAGAGAGGCAAACACATCTGTCAGTCATGCACGGCAGAAAATCTAATATTCAGGATGGGGTATAATATTCCTCCAATTCTAATTGCACCACTGTAGAGCTGTTCCCAGCCAATCCTGCAGCTGGGCAGGGGCAGCTCTATCCCAGACCTGGGGCTGCCCCTAGCCTGATCTCTAGGTTTGGGTTGAGGGTAGTCCTGGGCCATGGGGCTGTCCAGTGCCAGTGTTGACAGTCATCTGGTTGTTGACACAGGACCTGGGACAGTCTTAGGCCAGTTGGATACCCATGGCTGCCTTAGATTGGTATCAACAAGATAATTGGAACTAGAGGTTGGAAACTAAGGCATGTCCAGAGCTGATTATGACAATCACCTGATTGTCAGGCATCTGCCTTGGACAGTCTCTGCTTGTAGACATACCCCACATTCCACAGAAACCTTCCAAAAAATGTTCTGTATTACATCACATGTGGAACATTTTTGTGGATGGTTTGCCATTTATGGCACCACAAATTGGGTACAAATGTAGCACTCTAGCCATTTATGGCATGTTCAACATGTTAATCTTATCATATATGTAATGTGTGCCAGGGACCTTTGAATCTGTTCCCTGGACAACCAAGAGAGGGAGATAACATGGAGACAGGAGCAAGTAAGAACAGAGCAGAGATCAGTAATGTATAGCCAGATCTGGCTTGCAGAGCTTCTTTAACTTGCCTGCCAAGCTCCAGGACCCAGCAGACTCCAGTGTCCTGAAGTGCTGTGCAGTTTGGGATGTGTGGAGGAGCCACAGTAGCAGCAGCAGCCTCACAGTCTGTTCTGCAGCAGCACTGTCACTCCTGGAACTTGGCAAGCCATGTGCTGAGGAGCAGCTGCAGCAGCAGGGATTTGGTCAGCCTCCCAACCAGACACAGTTTCCTGGAGTAGCCAAATAAGTGTTGTGCTGTGCTTGCTTAATTGCAGTGGGTGGGGGTGCTCTGTGGGTAAGAACATTGTTTTGGGTTTGGGGTGCATGGCAGGGGGATTTGCTTGCAATGCTGTGTGTGAGCAAGGACTTGGTGTGCAGCACTGGAGACTGTCTGTCCCTTTGGTTTGTTGAGGATGGGATTACTCTGGTGCTCCATGTGTCTCTCCCACTGCTGAGAAACTGCAAGGAGCTGTTATGAATTCCTGAAATTCACGAGAAAACAGTTTCTCTGATGAATTCATCATCAGTGCCAGGCAGGCAGTCCAGTAATCCTTGCATACATGCTCTCCTGAAGGAGGTAACCACTTCTTTGCCATGGCATTGGCAAAGAAAGGAAAAATTAATAGCAAGTGTCAAGTGTTCAGTGAACAATGGACATATGATTATTTTTTTATGCAATGCAAAGACAAAGTAGCATGCTTTATTTGCCAGTAAGTGTTTTAGTGTTCAAGGAGTACAACATCAGGCATCATTTGGATACACATCATAAAGAAAAGTATGATTGTTTGGTAGGGCAAGCTAAGAGTGACAAAATAGAAGCTCAGAGAAACAGTTTGTCTAGTCATCAGTATGTTTTTAAAAGGCACATTGAGAAAAGCCTAACAATTATTTGAGCTAGTTACCATGCGGTTAAGCTGGTTGTTAATCATGGGAGACTTTTTACAGATGGAGAATTTGCAAAAGAGTGTATGATGGAAGTGATTGATGAGATATGTCCCTCTTCAAAAAAAAAATAAAAAATAAATGATATGAGTCTTTTTGCTCATACTATGAAAAGACAAATTGGAGATATGGGGATGGATTTATTTTGCATACTGAAAGAAAAGGCCCAAATATTCCTTTGGGCACATAATAAGAATAACTATGTGCTAGATACAGCTAATATTTGTGTGAGGAATACACTCAAAGTTTGAAGTTACTGAAGAGCTTGGTGCACTTCAGATTTTGAAGAGGACAGCCAGAGGAGAAGACTTATTTCTCAGGGTTTATGAAACAACAAGCTTCACCTGAGCTGGGAGAAACTGGGCGTGTCTATACGTGTATTTACGCGTGCCTAAACTTAATACACCTTTGGTTAAGGTGCATTAAGGCCATTTAAGTGCTTGTCTACACGTGGATATAGTAACGTGCATTAAGGCATGTTAAATTTGGGTGCAAATAGCTAAGTCACATTAGAGCACGTGCAGACGTGCTAATAAGTATTTGCACCTAAATTTGATACCTGCTTTATGAAGGTATCAAATTTAGGCTCGCGTAGCCTTAAATCACCATTTTTAAGGTGCATTAAGGATGCGCATATGTAGACATGTGCCCTTAATGTGCCTTAAAAATGGCGACTTTAGGCTAAGCCCACTTAAAAGAGGCATGTGTAGACATGCCCACTGAAAAGCATAACAATGGATGGTGTGCAAAAATGAAAAGAATGCAAGGCTGGGGTAGTAGGATAAATCAACAATGAAATGTAAAAATTGAATGCTGATCCTCCTATGCAGCTTCACTGCATCATACCCCTGCAGTCATTGTGCACCAAGGTATTATGTTAGGAATCACTCATGAGCAATTTTGTTTCAAGTGTGAATTTCATCCTGGGCCATGGCTTAAACTGTTGCCAATCCAACAGTTCCTTGCTGATGTTGAAACACAAGACAGAGATATCTTGTATCCTGCAGAAGTGAGAAAGCTCAGTCAGGGTGAGGTTTTTAAACATTTCTT